>NC_090302.1:56562500-57187500 GCF_039906515.1 Pseudorca crassidens
TTCCTATTACCATTTTCTTAATTGTTTTGTGTTTGTTTTTGTAGGTCCTTTTCTTCTCTTGTGTTTCCCACTGAGAGAAGTTCCTTAGCATTTGTTGTAGAGCTGGTTTGGTGGTGCTGAATTCTCTTAGCTTTTGCTTGTCTGTAAAGCTTTTGATTTCTCTGTTCAATCTGAATGAGATCGTTGCCAGGTAGAATAATCTTGCTTGTAGGTTCTTTCCTCTCAGCACTTTAAATATATCATGCCACTCCCTTCTGGCTTGTAGGGTTTCTGCTGAGAAATCAGCTGTTAACGTTATGGGAGTTCCCTTGTTTATTATTTCTTGTTTTTCCCTTGTTGGTTTTAATAATTTATCTTTAATTTTTGTCAATTTGATTACTATGTGACTCAGCGTGTTTCTCCTTGGGTTTATCCTGCCTGGGACTCTTTGTGCTTCCTGGACTTGGGTGGCTATTTCTTTTCCCATGTTAGGGAAGGTTTTTAATATAATCTCTTCAAATATTTTCTCAGGTCCTTTCTCTCTCTCTTCTCCTTCTGGGACCCCTATAATGCGAATGTTGGTGTGTTTAATGCTCTCCCAGAGGTCTCTTAGGCTGTCTTCACTTCTTTTCATTCTTTTTTCTTTATTCTGTTCCATGGCAGTGAATTCCACCATTCTGTCTTCCAGGTCACTTATCCATTCTTCTGCCTCAGTTATTCTGCTATTGATTCCTTCTAGTGTATTTTTCATTTCAGTTATTGTATTGTTCATCTCTGTTTGTTTGTTCTTTAATTCTTCTAGGTGTTTGTTCTTTAATTCTTCTAGGTCTTTGTTAAACATTTCTTGCATCCTCTCGATCTTTGCCTCCATTCTTTTTCTGAGGTCCTGGATGATCTTCACTATCATTATTCTGAATTCTTTTTCTGGAAAGTTGCCTATTTCCACTTTGTTTAGTTGTTTTTCTGGGGTTTTATCTTGTTCCTTCATCTGGTACATAGTCCTCTGCCCTTTCATTTTGTCTATCTTTCTGTGAATATGGTTTTTGTTCCACAGGCTGAAGAATTGTAGTTTTTCTTGCTTCTGCTCTCTGCCCTCTGGTGGATGAGGCTATCTAAGAGGCTTGTGCAAGCTTCATGATATATATGACATCTTCTTCAGCCAATCATCTGTTGATGGGCCCTTGTGTTGTTTCCATGTATTGGCTATTGTAAATAGTGCTGCTATATCTTTTCAAATTAGAGTTTTCATCTGTTTGTATATATACCTGGGAGTGGGATTGCTGGATCATATGGCAACTGTATTTTTAGTGTTTTAAGGAACCTACTATACTATTTTCCATTGTGGCTGTACCAATTTACATTCCCACCAACAGTGTGGGTAGGTTCCCTTTTCTCCACACCCTCTATGGCATTTATTATTTGTAGTTTTTTTTGTTTTTGTTTTTGTTTTGCAGTACGCAGGCCTCTCACTGCTGTGGCCTCTCCTGCTGTGGAGCACAGGCACCGGACACACAGGCTCAGCGGCCATGGCTCACGGGCCCAGCTGCTCCACGGCATGTGGGATCTTCCCGGACCAGGGCACAAACCCGTGTCCCCTGCATCGGCAGGCGGACTCTCAACCACTGCGCCACCAGGGAAGTCCCTGTAGACTTTTTGATGACAGCCATTCTGACAGGTATGAGGTGATATCTCATTGTGGTTTCGATTTGCATTTCTCTAATAATTAGAGGTGTTGAGCCTCTCTTCATGTGCCTGTTGGCCACCTGTATGTCTTCCTTGGAGAAATACCTATTTAGGTCTTCTGCCCATTTTTTGATTGGGTCATTTGTTTTTTTCAATGTTGAGTTATATTTAGTGTTTGTATATTTTGGATATTATCCCTTTGTCAGTCACATCGTTTGCAAACATTGTTTCTCAGTCCATAGGTTGTCTTTTCATTTTGTTTGTGGTTTCCTTTCCTATGCAAAAGCTTTTAAGTTTGATTATGTCCCATTTGTTTATTTTTGTTTTTATTGCTTTTGCCTTGGGAGACTGACTGAAGAATATATTGCTATGATTTATGTCAAAGAATGTTATGTCTATGTTCTCCTCTAGGAGTATTATGGTTTCAGGTCTTACATTTAGGTCTTTAAACCATTTTGAGTTTATTTTAGTAATATGGTGCAAGGGAGTGTTCTAATTTCATTGATTTGCAGGTAGCTGTCCAACTTTTCCTACAACACTTGTTGAAGAGACGGTCTTTTCTCCATTGTATCGTCTTGCCTACTTGATCATAGATTAATTGACCATAGGTGCATGGGTTTATTTCTGGACTCTCTATTCTATTCCATTTATCTACATGTCTAGGGAAGGATTATGCCTCCAGCTTTGTTCTTTTTCCTCAGGATTGCTTTGGCAATTCTGAGCCTTTTGTGGTTCCATATAAATTTTAGGATTATTTCTTCTAGTTCTGTGAAAGATGTCATGAGTATTTTGATAGGGATTGCATTAAATCTGTAGACTGCTTTGGGTAGTATGGCCATTTCAACAATATTAATTCTTCCAATCCAAGAGCATGGGATATCTTTCCATTTCTCTGAATCATCTTCAATTTTCTTTATCAATGTTTCATAGTTGTCAGTATATAGGTCTTTCATCTCCTAGGTTAAGAATATTCCTTGGTATTTTTTTGATGTGACTTTAAATGGGATTTTTTTAAACTTTCTCTTTCTGATATTTCATTATTAGCGTAAAGAAATGTAAAAAATTTCTGCATTTTAATCTTGTATCCTGCTACCTTGTTGAATTCATTTATTAGTTCTAATACTTTTTGCATGGAGACTTTAGGGTTCTCTATATAGAGTGTCATGTCATCTACAAATAGTGACAATTACCTCTTCCCTTCCAATTTGGATACCTCTTATTTCTTTTTCTTGTCTGATTGCTGTGGCTAGGGCTTCTAATACTGTGTTGGAAAGAACTGGTGAGTATGGGCATCCTTGCTTGTTCCTGAATTTAGCAGTAAGGCTTTCAGCTTTTCACCACTGAGTATTATGTTGGCTATGAGTTTGTCATAAATGGCTTTTATTATATTGAGATATGTTCCCTCTATGCCCACTTAGGTGAGAGTTTTTATCATGAGTGTATGTTGAATTTTGTCAAAGGCTTTTTCTGCATCTATTGAGATGATCATGTGATTTTGTCTTTCCTTCTGTTAATGTGCTGTATCACATTGATTCATTTGCATATGTTGAACCACCCTTGTGACCCTGGAATGACTCTGACTTGATCATGGTGTGTGATCCTTTTTTGTATTGTTGGATTTTGTTTGCTAATATTTTGTTAAAAATTTTTGCATCTATATTCATCAAAGATATTGGCCTGTAATTTTCTTTTTTATAGTATCGTTGTCTGGTTTTGGTATCAGGGTGATGGTGGCTTCATAGAAGGAATTTGGGACTGTTTCCTCCTCTTCAGTCTTTTGGAATAGTTTGAGAAGGATAGGTATAAGTTCTTCTTTGTATGTTTCATAGAATTCTCCAGTGAAGCCATTTGGTCCTGAAGTTTTGTTTGCAGGGAGTTTTTTGTCTTTTTGTTGTTGTTGTTAATTACAGATTCTATTTCACCTCTAGTGATCAGTCTGTTCAAATTATCTGTTTCTTCTTGACTCAGTTTTAGCAGGCTGTATGTTTCTAGAAACTTGTCCATTTGTTCTAGGTTGCCCAATTTGTTGGCATATAACTGCTCATAGTATTATCCTATGATTTTTTTTGTATTTCTGTGGTATCAGTTGTTATTCCTCCTCTTTCATTTCTTATTTTGTTTATTTGGGTCCTCTCTCTTGGTGAGCCTGGCTAGAGGTTTGTCGATTTTATTTATCTTTTCAAAAACCAGCTCTTAGTTTTACTGATCTTTTCTATTGTTTTTTAATCTCTATTTAATTTATTTTCTCACTGATGTTTTTATTTCCTTCCTTCTGCTGACTTTGGGTTTTGTTTGTTCTTCTATTTCTAATTCTTTTAGGTGGTAGTTTAGGTTGTTTGAGATTTTTCTTGTTTCTTGAGGAAGACCTGTATCACTATGAACTTCCCTCTCAGAACTGCTTTTGCTTCATCCCATAGATCTGGTAAGATTGGGTTTTCATTTTTCATTTGTCATGAGGTATTTTCTCATTTCTTCTTTGATTTCACTACTGACCCATTGTTTTTTTTAGTAGCATGTTGTTTAGTCTCCATGTGTTCATTCTTTTCCTGTTTTTCTTTCTGTGGTTGATTTCTAGTTTCATACAACTGCAATCAGAAAAAAATGCTTGAAACAATTTCTATCCTTTAAATTTGTTGAGGCTTGTTTTGTGATCTAGTATGTGATCTATCCTAGAGAATGTTCCATGCACACTTGAAAAGAACGTGTATTCTGCTTTGTTTTTTTTGGGGGGGGGAGGAGGATGTAATGTCCTGTAGATATCAATATCATGTAATTTGTCTATTGTGTCATTTAGGACCTCTGTTTTCTTTTTTCATTTATTTATTTATGGCTGCGTTGGGTCTTCATTGCGGTGCACTGGCTTTCTCTAGTTGCGGCAAGCAGGGGCTACTCTTCATTGCGGTGCGTGGGCTTCTCATTGCGATGGCTTCTCTTGTTGTGGAGCATGGGCTCTAGGTGCGTGGGCTGCAGTAGTTGCAGCATGTGGACTCAGTAGTTGTGGTTTGCGGGCTCTAGAGTGCAGGTTCAGTATTTGTGGTGCACGGGCTTAGTTGCTCTGTGGCATTTGGGATCTTCCCAGACCATGGCTCGAACCCATATCCCCTGCATTGGCAGGCAGATTCTTAACACTGTGCCACCAGGGAAGTCCAGGACCTCTGTTGCCTATTGAATTTCTGTCTGCATGATTTGTTCATTGATGTCAGTGGGGTATTAAAGTCTCCTACTATTGTTATGTTATTGTCAATTTCTCCCTTTATGTTTGTTGGTATTTTATAGATTTAGGTGCACCTATATTGAGTGCATATATGTTAACAACTGTAATATTCTCTTCTTATATTGATCCCTTTATCATTATATAATGCCCTTCTTTGTCTTCCTTTATGGCCTTTGTTTTAAAGTCTATTTTGTCTGGTATGAGTATTGCTACTCCTGCTTTCTTATCATTTCTATTTGCATGAAAAAATCTTCTTCCATTCCCTCACTTTCAGTTTGTGTGTGTCTTTCACACTGAAGTGAGTCTCTTGTAGGCAGTATATTATAGGTTCTTGGTTTTTTTTTTAATCCAATCTGCCATTCTATGTCTTTTGATTGGAGCATTTAGTTCATTGACATTTAAATTAATTATTGATAGGTATGTTCTTATTGCCATTTTAATCCTTGTTTTATAGTTCTTCTTTGCTCATTTCTCCTTTTTGTTTTTCCTTTTGTGATTTTATGGGTTTCTTTTGTAGTATGCTTGAGTTCCTTTATTTTTGGTTTTTGTGAATCTATTGCATATTTTTGATTTGTGGTTACCATGGAGTTCAAGTATGTTGTGACCCATAACTATATCTACTTGCTTTAAACTGATAGCCATTTGAGCTCAAACACATTCTAAAAGATCTTCACTTTTATACTCCCCTTCCCCACACTTTGTGATTTTGGTGCCATATTTTATAACTTCATGCTTATCCTTTCACTGTTAGTTGTAGTTATAATTGCTTTTATGACTTATTTTTATTGTATTTTAATCTATGCACTGGCTTATTTAAGTGATCCTCAATCCTCTTATATATGTGTCTTTCCTATTATGATTTTCTCTTTCCTATAGATTCTTGCTTGTTTTCTATTTTGCGAAGACCCTTCAATATTTCTGTTACGGTAGGTTTAGTATTGCTGAATTCTTTTAGCTTTTTTCTTGTCTGAGAAATTCTTTATCTCTCCTTCTATTCTAAACGATAATCTTTTGGGGTAGAGTATGTTAGGTTGCAGGTTTTCCGTTTTCAGGACTTTGAATATATCATGTTACTTCCTGCAATAGACTTTTATTATTGCTTCATAGACTTTTTTGTGTGTGTGTGGTACACAGACCTCTCACTGTTGTGGCCTCTCCCATTGCGGAGCACAGGCTCCGGACGTGCAGGCTCAGCGGCCATGGCTCACGGGCCCAGCCACTCTGCGGCCTGTGGGATCTTCCCGGACCGGGGCACGAACCTGTCTCCCTTGCATCGGCAGGCAGACTCTCAACCACTGCGCCACCAGGGAAGCCCTATTATTGCTTCATAGACTTTTGAAGTGCATTTATTTACCAGTGTCAGAGTGGGAAAAAATGAAAATGGAATGACTTTCTCTTTTGATTTTCATAAACCATTCTAGAAACGATTAAAGTCAGGCATACAGGTATATAAACATTTCCTTTGTCCCAGAAAACATCGTTGAGCAGCAATAACAAAAATATCTTACCTGGATTTTCAACAAAATTAAGATATTTGCAGTAGACATTATCTGTGGTTATAGGTGCTGGAGAAAAGGAACAGATTGTAAATTTTTCTAACTTGAATTTTGAAAAGTAAATTAAAAATATCTTTTTTATCTATAACTTTATGTGATTATGATATCATATTTTAAACCCTAATGAAAGGTTTGGATTTTCAGAATAGGGAGAATTTCTGAGAACAAGCACACCAAAACTTGCCAGCATATAAGAGCCACTCCAGATTTGCAGACAAACCAGCCAAGCAACCACAGGCTTCTTCTCTTGCATTCACACATCAGGAAAGCCAAATCAGAACAATTATTTTTCAAAACAGTTTGTCTCAGTACACTCTTTTTTTTCTAAAACCAATATCTATTCTTAAGATAAAACATACGTATAGATTCTGTCTCTTTTGGTTATGTATACAAAACTCTTTCTTTTCTCACTACTTATTTTAGAAACTATTAATTTGAATTATAGAGTTCTTTGTTTTTTAAGGAAAACATTTCATCTTAACTATCTAGCTTTAGAAAGCAAAATTCTTTACTTAAGCTATTTTAGGATTTATCTGATCTACTAAAAGGAAAAAGAGCTCTGAAGATAAACTCATCTAGTTTTTTTTTCTTTTTTTTGCAAAGTAAAAAAGATCAGATCATTGTATTCTTTCTCACAGCGTTTTTTTCTATGCAGTTATTTTTTCTTATCTATTTGCCAGTGAGCTTACTAACATTTTAGATAATTGCATTTTCTAAGATTAATATTCAACATGTGGCTATAATTCATTCAACTCTTAGCAGTCTGAGGTTCTACCTGGCTGAAGTAAATTTTAAATTCCTAAATTAGTTCTGGGTTTTTTTTAATAGCATTTCATCCTTTACTTAAGGTATTTTGCTATTTGTAATTAGTAGTAAATTGTAATCCTAAAAGGAAAGTGAATAGTAAGACAATTTTAAGTTCATGGATGTAGCATTATCCCATAGACTGAATTGTGTCCCCCTACCCCAGAATTTATATGTTGAAGTCCTAATCCCCAATGTGACTGTATTTGGAGATAAAGCCTTTAAAGAGGTAACTAAGGTTAAATAGGTCATAAGGGTAAGATTCTAATCCAACATGATATCATTATAAGAAGAGGAGGAAACACCAGGGGCGCACCAACACAGAAAAAAGACCATATGAACACAGAGTGAGAAGACAGCTATCTGAAAGCCAAGGAGAGAGGCTTAGGAGAAACCAAACCTATGGATACCTTGATCTTGGACTTCCATCTCCTAACTGTGAGAAAATAAATTTCATCTGTTTAAGCCACCCAAGTTTGTGGTATTTTCTTATGGCAACCCTAGCAAACTAATACAACATCTGAGGCATTTAAATCACCAAGTATTTTTAAGCCACAGATAAATGCCTACAAATGATAATTTAAAAAAAAAACAAACCACAGGAATCTTCCAAACAGTGTAACAGAAAAATAATAAACTGGTTCTACACACAATAGCAAATAGAATGACCATGTTTTAAGGACTACATCATGGACTTCCCTAGTGGCACAGTAGTTAAGAATCCACCTGCCAGTGCAGGGGATATGGGTTCGAGCCATGGTCCAGGAAGATCCCACATGCCACAGAGCAACTAAGCCCCCAAGTCACAACTACTGAGCCTGCGCACCACAACTACTGAAGCCTGTGCACCCAGAGCCTGTGCTCCACAATGAGAAGCCACCACAATGAGAAGCCCGCGCGCTACAACGAAGAGTAGCCCCTGCTTGCTGCAACTAGAGAAAGCCTGTGCACAGCAATGAAGACCCAATGCAACCAAAAGTAAATAAATAAATTTATTTATTTAAAAAAAATGACTACATCATGGTTGAACTGATTGCTCCAAAACTGAGCCACATTCAGAGTTACCAAATTAATCACCATATATGTATAGGGACTCAGCCCAGAAAAGATACAGGGAAATCATACTTCCTCTGTGCACAACTACTACCTCTCTTATTGCCCTGATTAGACTTCCTGCTTCAAAGGAGACATTCAGGGCACCTGTTCTATTTCTACTTAGATTCCCAAACTAGAGGACATATAAAAACCCTCAAGCAATATTTTAAGAGTTGCTTTGCTAAAGTTACTGAATCCAAAATCTGACAAGGCCATGACCCTGTCTCAACTACATTCACTCTCCTTGAGTTTCTTTTGACCTTTTTGACAATTATAATTCATTTAGCATATATGCTGACTTTGGATAAAGTTGCTGGAGATATGTACCAATTTCAACCACATTCATTTCTAATCCATTATTTTTTTTTCCCCACCGATCTATGAATAATTGAAATCCTCAAGTCATATATTTTGAGTATAACCCTACTTTTAAAACTGTACCTTGCTTCAATTTGTCACCATAATTTCATGATATCAGGAAGCTAAATGCAAATGCATTTTGGCTCTTAATTTTCACTTTTTAAAATTATATGCATGGGATATTTCAACACATGAAAAAAATAATCCAATAGCTCGCATTCTTTCCTATCTTCTCATTCACATGTCATTCCAGTCACTTTATCAAAGATCCTACACCACACTGTGAACCAAGTGTCTGCTCACTCTCCCCCACCTTTCCCACTGCAGCCTCACCTCAGGTGGTCTCTCATGCCCTCCTGCATTTGTCCATGCTATAGCAGCTTCTCTGTGGTCACATAACTTCTAACCACCACCTCCACAGTGAGGTTTGGTTCACTTCACTACTGGTGGCCTTGTGAATTCTAGGATCACCATCCTCCCTCTCCAATTACATTGTCCCCATGGAGAGGTGAGGTGGTAAGGCTGCTCTCCTGTTTACTGCCTTGTCTCTTAATTCCCTCTCCACTGTCCCCAAAACACCACTAACATAAGGCTGCAGAATGGGTACTATGCTTTTCTGAAAAATTGTGGGAAAGATACAGTGTATTACAATATAGGAAAAAACATAGAACTGGATGCTATATGAACAGAAATAAAGGTCCCCTTGGACCAGCACCTTAGTTCCTAGACTTGCTTCCACTACCCTCCTTCATAGTTCACTTTTACCCTCCTTTTCCCTTCACAGTGTGGTGCTAACCCTACTTTAGAAATATTCTAGTCCCTAACACAGGAGTAACATACTACTCGTAAGCTCTGTGCCTTGTATCCCATCTCCACCTAGAGCAATTCATCTGAAGCTGAACGTTTCCCCAAATCTGCATTGTTATATCTAGGATAATAGTCCTCGGAAATCTTCAGCAGAATTTTGGGACTCAAAGCATACACCTTTTCATGAAAACTTTGCTATTTTAGAGGACAGTTATGCCTCCTCACTCCTCCTATGGGAATCTAGTAGAAAACACACATGCACACACATACACATTCATGTGCACACATAGGTGCACCACATGTGTGCACAGAGCATATGCACACACGGTCACACACATGCATATATATTCACATACATGTGTGTATGTACCATACTTTTCCCAAAAAACAGAACAACCAATTGCTTATCGATATTCTTAAGTCAGGAATCTGTAGAACACTTAAGAAGATTTTATTTGTGTGTGTGTGTTTGTTTTGGGGTTTTTTTAAATTAATTTATTTATTTATTTTTGGCTGTGTTGGGTCTTCGTTGCTGTGCGCAGGCCTTCTCTAGTTGTGGTGAGTGGGGGCTACTCTTCATTACAGTGTGCGGGCTTCTCATTGCAGTGGCTTATCTCGTTTCAGAGCATGGGCTCTAGGCGCACGGACTTCAGTAGTTGTGGCTTATGGGCTCTAGAGCACAGGCTCGGTAGTTGTGGCGCACGGGCTTAGTTGCTCCGCAGCATGTGGGATCTTCCCGGACCAGGGCTCGAACCCGTGTCCCCCGCATTGGCAGGCGGATTCTTATCCACTGCACCACCAGGGAAGCCCTGTGTGTGTGTGTTTTTAAAAAGCTTTTAAGTTTGGCTTTTCTTTACTTTTCACCAGATCAAATTCTCATACTGGGCTTTCTCCCTAATTAATCTCTGAAAGAGGAGGAAGAAGAGCAGAAAGCTTTTTAATTTCTCTATACAGATCAACCTGAGGCCAGGGGTAAGATTTACATTTTCATTTATGCCACCAACAGATAGAATTTTAAAATCCACTTTTTCTAAGAAGGAGATCTATATAATTATGTTATATATATTACAATACACATATGGTAAAGTGAATACATCATAAGTGTATAGTTCACTAAACTTTTACATATCTAAACCCTGTTGTGGCCCCTACCCACATCAAAATATAGAATATTATCATCACCCAGAAGTTTTGCTTGTACTCATCCCAGTCAACACCAGCAATTCCTTTACTCCCCAGAGGTTTGACTTCTAAAAGTATGGATTAAATTTGCATCTTCTTGAACTTTATATAAAGGGAATCATATAGTATGTGCTTTTTGTGCCTGGCTTAATTTAATCAATAATTTTGTGATTCATTCATATTGTGGCTATATTAGTAGTTCATTCTTCTTTTATTGCTGTACAGTATTCTATTGTATGTATACGCTACAATTTGTTCATCCATTCTCCTATTTACAGACTTTTAGGCAATTTACAATTTGGCGCTATTATAACTAAAGCTACTATGACATTCTTGTACACGTTTTGTTGAACATACACACTAATTTCTATGCCCAGGTTTCAAATTTGGTTTAATCAATTTGCACTCTCACCAGCTATGTACGAAAGTCCAGCTGCTCTATATTCTTGCTAACACTCAATATTTTCAGTCTTTTTATCTTGAGTCCATTCTACCAAGACTTGTGATAAGTTTCAAGAAACTAAATATTGTTGTGATATTCTTAAAAACAACTTTTATTTTTATGGGTAAAAACCAAAAAAACAATAATTTCTAATGTTTTTCAGATTGTATCATGATATATTCTGCAGGGTCACTCAAGAAATTATTAAATATAATTTTGCCTTATCAGGGATTAGATAAAATGATACTGGATCACAAATTTCAGGTAGATCAAAGTTTACCAGCATCAACTGGTCATGTGTCAAAAACATTCAGCCTCTACCAGAACACATATGAAGCACACTTACAGCAATAATCTGTGGTAGACTGAAATATTGGAAGATTGTGAGAAGTAGAGTAACAAAGTTACTAAAGCCATAAAAGATTATCAATGGTGATCTATTATGACTAGGACTGGTAGGAGTGATGTTTTAGATTAATTACAAAAATGGCCATAATTATTTCCCTCTCTATCCCTTTGCAATGAATCTTTGCAGCTCCTCCTTTTAAGAAGAGGAGTCAATTTTCCCTCTCCTTGAGTTTTGGCTGGTTTTATGACTTGCTTTGGTCAATAAAACCTGGTGAATTGACCCTGTGCCAATTCCAAGTCTAGGCCTCAAGAGGCCTTGTTGGCTTATACTGGCTCTTGTAGAACCCTGCACATCCACCATGTGAACAAGCCCAGGCTAGACCTATATGGTGCAGTGACAGATCATCTCAGGTAAGGCCATTCTAGATCCAGCCAGCCATCATCTGAAAGAAGAATTATTCAGTTGGGCCTAGCCCAGATTGTTACCACATAGAATAATGAGTTAAATAAATGGCTGTTGTTTTAAGCCTCTAAGTTTTGAGATGGTTTGTTAGGCAGCAAAACCTAACAAATACAAGAAATATATCTCAAGTACTTGATGGAGAAGGAATTCTTAATTATTATTAGGAGAAATTCACATTTAAATTGCTTCTGAGTCCTGCCAACAGCTGCTCCTGATAGTGGTAGTCAACATTCACTGAATGGTACATTAACTACTTACATGTGAAATCTCATTTATTCTTACCACAAATCTACTAGGTACCTAATCAATTACAGTTGAGGAAATTGATGTTTGCCTCACGTAGTTTACTCCAAAGTTGACTCCAAAGCTGACGCTCTCAACCACTGCATCACCAGCTAAGAGCGAGAAGTTTACACTGACCCAATACTACCTTTCCTGCTCATCTCAATTTACAGATAGTAAATTGATAGCCAAGAAAAGCTATGATCTGCCCAAAGCAGTTCCTTCTAACTCCCAGTCTAATATAGTCTTTTGTTAAAATTCTTTGTAGTCTATAAATTATATTAATGCTTATGATAAAAAATTGTGTTATTTTGTAAAAGAAAATATGTAGGCTAAATATTCTAGAAAAATTCTCTTTCAACAACCTAGAAGGGATAATAAAATTTCTTCACTGTATGGAAACCTTATAAAATGTAATTTTAATAGTACAGTTTTGGAAGGAGTGTATTAGATGTACCTGGTTTATTCACACTGTATAAATAACATTTTAGGTACCAGGGAGAAAATGAGAAAATGGGACTGTATTTTTGTAAATATTTCTCGCAATTGTGTTGTAATTTTTTTTGGCTTTACAAAGTTATATTTTAGATTTTTAATTTGGGGTCTGGGAGTGAGCAGAGAGAAGGCAGACAGATCTTTTTTCAGTTTTGGAAATCCTCTGGGATATCAAGAGGATCGAAATCTGCTTCAAGGGCCTCACAAACATGATTTGCTTTTTGAACTAATAAAACACCAAATTAATTTAGCTACATGTAAATTTGTCAAGCAGAAGTTAGCACTTCATAATTTATCTCCATCTTGAGCTGACAGAACCCCTATTGGAAAGAGTTCCCTCAGGCTCATAAATCCAAAGCCATAAAATGCTTTTTAAAATAACACCAATGCTTCCCATCCCAAATTCTTTATTATCTCAAATCACTAACAAGATCATTTGAAAACCAGAATAAATTCTATTGACTGAATGCGCTCAGATGTTGTGACAAAAACAGAGGAAAGTAACCATTATTGAGTGCCTATGCAATAAAACTTTGTCTCATTTGGTTCTTGTGGCACTATGAGAGGTATTATTATACCCTTTTCAGGTACAGAAATCAAAGCTCAGAAAATTAAATAAGTCGCCCAATGCCATAATGCTGGTAATGAGAAGAACCCAGATTCAAATTCAGGTCTATCTAATTCTAGAGCCCATGTTCTTTCCGTCATGCTACATAACTTCATTAAATCTGCATTAAACAAACTAATTACTAAATGGATATCGATGTTATACAGTATTTCTCACTCATGTAAATCTGCAAAATAATGTCAACATGTGTTTTTAACTGGAAAATGAGGAGGGGGGCGTACCTTTCTATAGAAAGTATTTTAATGTCAGTAACCTTTCTCCTTCACAGGCAGTAATCCTTACAGCAAACTAAATATTATATTAGTGAGATTGAAACTATTTTTTCCTCTAAAATAGTCTAGGAAAAATATCTACTTTTTATCTCAATTTTCTTGTCCTTCTTCATAAACAGTAATAGTTTTGAGGGGCTCAATACCTTAGAACCTGGGAATTTAGATCATAAGAAAATGTACAGCAAAGTTTTTTCTATGCAGAAATTATAACTATCTGTATAAAAGAAGACATGATTTATCTGCCTCCCTGCAAAGAGGAAGTGGGAGGGCATGAAGAAATGATCTCAGGTGAGGTGGGATAGAACGATGAAGAGAAGTATCTTTGCCTTTAGAGGCCCTGCATATTATGCAGACTTGTTTCTTCTTCCAAGTAGACACCTGAATACTAGTTCCTCCCTCCCTCCCTTCCATCCTTCGCACTGTTTGTGTTGGAAACAAAGATTAATAGAGTAAGTCTCTGTTCCCTAGGCAATCAAAATTTTAATGGTGAAGACAATCATGCAAACAAATAATTACAGCTCTGAGTTAGATGTTAGACATATGAACTAAGTATGGGAATACAGAGGAAGTCTTTCCTTCAGCTGGGAGCTATCAGGAAAGGTATCCTTGAGGAAGTGGCATTCGCAGGAAATCTTAACATATTAATTAAAATTTTCTAGGCAGAGAAGGCATGGTAGGAAAGAGCCAGTCTGAGTTCAAAAGAGGGTAGCTAGAGGGGTCTAAAGGTAGGTGTTTACTGACCTTTACCCTCAAGAATAAAAGATGAAAAGTGGAGTCCAGTGAGGCTTTTCATAAATCCAAATTTAGTTAATCTGTCAGTTTTATTCAGTGTTGCTAAAATTTCTTCTTAATGCAGAGAAGCATGATAAGGATGGGGTTTGGGATGGGTTATAACCTAAAATAACTTTCAGGGAACACAATATATCTAAAGTGTCATAAATTTTATATTAGAGCTGGGGTCAGCAAACTATGGCCCATAGGCCAAATTCTGTACTCTGCCATCTATTTTTATAAATAAAGTTTTATCAGAACACAGGTACGCCATTCATTTACATATTGAGTAGAGCTGCTTTTGTACTACAATTGCAGAATAACTAGTTGCAACAGAAATTGTCTGCCCACAAAAATCTAACATATTTACCATCTGAGGCTTTAAGAAACTTTGTACTAGAGCTATATATCAACATGAGTGTCAGAAAAATAATACTGAGTTTAAAAAGTAAGTTTCAATGTTATAAAGAATCATGTTATATAAAGCTTAAAAAGACCCCAAATTTACTATTGTTTAGAGATACATGTATTAAAAGTATAAAGACAGGCATGACAATAATAAATAAGACAATGTTTATCTCTTTGGAAAAGGGAGAGAAAGAGGAATGTAAACAGAGAGGGGTTTTAACAATTTGAAATGTTTTATTTCTAAAGCAAGGTGGTGAATACAAAAGTGTCTATTATATTATTCTCTATACCTTTTTTTGTATGACTGATGCCTTTCATAACTTGAAAACTCTTGGTTGTACAAAAAAAAAAAAGGAAAAATTAGATGGAGGAGTTATGTTGCAGATTCTACTGCCCCCAGATGGCTGCAACATCTTCCATCCCATATACTGTTACAATGTGGCTTTGACACCACTCCCATCTAGAGGCGGGGTCTCTACCCCCTCCCCCTGAAACTGAGTGGGCTTTTGTGAATGTTTTGGTCAAAAGAATATCGTAAAAGTGACATCATGTGACTTTCAAACTAGGCAATAACAAGTGATACAGCTTACACTTTGCTCACTGGAATTCTCACTGTTAAAATCTTCAACTACCATGTAAGCAGCCTGACTGCTTTGAGGCAGCCATGCTGTAAGAAAGTCCAATCCAGCCCAAAGAGACAGACCACATGGAGAAGTCCTGAAACTTCTTACGGAGAGATGCCTAGCTAGTTCCCTACTGTTCTAGTCCCCGTTCTTCCACTTCTAACTGCATCTGACTGCAACAGCATGACATATTCTGATCCAGAGCTCCAGCTTTCCAACTAAGCCATTTCAGAATTCCTGTCCCACAGAAACTTAGAGACAGTAAAATGACTGTTATTTTAAACCTCTAAAATTTGTTTTGCAGAGCAAGTTGTAAATGGAAGTTGAACACTAAATTGACCCCATCATCAGGAAGTTAAACCCTAACAGCCTTCAGTGGAGAAATCTGAGCAAAATTGATCCGAAAACCCTCAGAAAGGTTGAACAATAAGAAGGACCAATCTCAGAAGGCATGTGACTGAAAACAGGAATAAACTGCAGGTGTTTAATGAGAATCCCAGATCCCCACTCCTATTTGAACCATCAGGTATTCCAAAGAGCCAGAGCACTCACTGCAAGAAGGATGAGGATTATTCTCTGGACAAAATGAATGGGGAGGCCTCCAGAGAAATAAAAGACAGATAGCTGAAGGGTAAAGAACACTGGCTAAAGAGGAAGGATATGGGAAATTTAAACTCTAATCCTGTCACTCATTGACTACATGTCCTTGTCCAAATCATTTTCTCCTTTGTTAAAGAGCTTAGACAGGAATAATCTATGAAGTAGATTTCCACAATAAAAATCTGTGATTCTATTAAAAAGAGAACACCCTTTAAAATATGGCTAGTTTAAGTAAAGAATCACGATATGAAGTGCTTTTTAGTCAGTGGAAATTCTAGTTCACTTCTTGTAACATGTAGTTCTTTTAGAAATAGCATTAGAAACTATAATAGAAAACCTCCAGTTAAGGGACTTTTAATGTTTTGTTTTTCCCCACAAGGGACCAATTAAAAGAGTGTGGGCCTGTGGAAAACTGTATGAAGGTTTCTCAAAAAACTAAAAATACAACTATCATATGACCCAGCAATTCCACTCCTGTGTATTAAAAAAAACCCACTAATTCAAAAAGATACATGCACCCCAACAATGTTCATAGCAACATTATTTACAATTGCCAAGATATGGAAGCAATCTAAATGTCCATCAACAGATAAATGGATAAAGAAGATGTGAGATATAAATACACACTCTCTCACACACACACACATATACACACATGGGAATATTACCCAGCCATAAAAAGAATGAAATTTTGCCCTTTGCAACAACATGGAGGAACTTGGAGGGTATTATGCTAAGTGAAATAAGTCAGATAGAGAAAGACAAATACTGTATGATATCACTTATATGTGGAATCTAAAAAATAAAACAAACTAGTGAATATAACAAAAAAGTAACAGACTCACAGATATAGAGAACAAACTAGTGGTTACCACTGGGGAGAGGGTAGGGAGGAGGGACAAAATAGGGGTAGGGGATTAAGAGGTACAAACTACTATGTATAAAATAAATAAGCTACAAGATTATATTGTACAGCACAGGGAATATAGCCAACAGTTTATAATAACTATGAATGGAATAGAACCTTTAAAAATTGTGAATCACTACGTTGTATATCTGAAACTTATATAATATTTTACATCAACTGTACTTCAATTAAAAGAAAAAAGGGGGAAAAAAAGAGGCTGTGAGCCAAGGTATAGCGAACTGAAGGAATATGTACGAATCTAGCACTGTAAAAATGTTACAATCCCTAGACCCAAACAAATAAAAGAAGGGGGCTTCCCTGGTGGTGCAGTGGTTGAGAATCCGCCTGCCAATGCAGGGGACACGGGTTCGAGCCCTAGTCCGGGAAGATCTCACTTACTGCAGAGCACCTAAGCCCATGTACCACAACTACTGAGCCTGTGCTCTAGAGCCCGCGAGCCACAACTACTGAGCCCACGTGATGCAACTACTGAAGCCCGTGCACCTAGAGCCCACGCTCTGCAACAAGAGAAGCCAACGCAATGAGAAGCCCACACACCGCAACGAAGAGTACCCCCGCTCTCTGCAACTAGAGAAAGCCCACATGCAGCAACGAAGACCTAACACAGCCAAAAGTAAATTAAAAAAAAAAAGAAAAGAAAAGAAAAGAAGGGAGAGGTTACCAGAACATGGAAAAGTGAGTCATGCAGAGCAGGTCAGTTTTGGAGGAGTAGTGACTTCCCAGGAAGGCGAGGTGACCTTTCAGGAAGAAAGCCAGGGGAATAAATATACTGACCTCCCTCTCTTCCCATCCTGCAGTTTCCTGTCTGTGCTTCCTCCCCACTGGCCAAACTCAGTTGGAAGCCTGAGAGCACTGACCCCATTGATGTACTCTCTGCCCTTGAACTCCAGGACAGCCAGCTGGTAGAGAGTGGCCCTGGAGGAGAGAAAAGAAGGTAATCATCAAAGATGTGCGGATGAAAAGTTGGTAATCAGAACTTTAGAGACCAGATTGAAATTCACTTTACGTGTGTGTGTGTGTGTGCGTGTGTGTGTGTGTGTGTTAACTTTGAGACATTAGTTGAGAAAATGAGATATTGTGAGGGGTGATAAGATTCTAGAATAATTAGTTCTACGATCAATCTTTTATCTTTCTGTTTTGCCTCTTTTAACTTGAACGAATACTGAATCATGACAGATGGCATAAACTTTAGTATTTGCTTCTCATCCATGTAAATAATTCTTCTTTTCTTTCCTTGCTCACATCCAAGTTGTTTCAGCTACACATCTGGTAATAAGGCATGGTATGTCAGAACTCTGATATGATGGTTTTTGTCAGAGAACTTCTATCTTGTTTTTAAAACCCGGCAGCTTCCTAAGCAGACAACAGCATTGCAGGGGAAGAGAAAACCTTAGTTACAACATGCACTATGTGGAGAAACACAGAAGGATGTATTTTGTTACATATAAAATCAGTCTTTGCAGTTATTTATAGCCTAAGTAACATACTATTCACAAAAGCTCATGTTTCCAGATGTAATTAATTTGGTCTGCACAGGACAAATTTATCTTTTCTGAGTCTCACAGCTCTAAGCCCTGTCCTGTCAATCATTTGGGATCTACGCTGACTAGATTAACACAAATCCTATACTGTCCCAGTAGATACCCAATTTTGACAGTAGTTTCCCTCCATCGCCCCCCCACCACCACCAAGGGTTCTGCATGGAAGACCCACCACATTAAGAAGGACAAATTGTCTTATGGGAATGAGTACAGGAGATCTTGACTAGTTCCTCTTTCAGAACTTTTCTACTTCCCGGCAAAACTTTAGACCTGCATTTCCAACTGTCACTTAGATATCTCCATCTAGGTATATTTTGGATGCATTTCAAATGCTACACAGTGCAAAGGGAACTCACTGAATTTTCCCAATTTGCTTCCTCTTCTAGTTAAGAGCATCACCATCTACCAAAACCATCGTTTAAGTCTCCCAAACTGGAAACTTGGGAATTATTCTTAGCATTCCATTTTCCTCACTACTCATATCCACACATTCTACAAGTCTGATAGGCTTTATTTTCTAGAATATTCTAGAAGCTACCCTTTCTTCTCTCACCCATTGCCACAAATTTCACCAAAACTGACACAATTGCCTCTTCAATAAGCTTTCTGACAGCATCTCCCCCTCCTCTCCTTGTCCCTTAGTTTTTCCCTAAGGCATCCTTCCACATTCCTTCTTCTGTCTTTCCAAAGGCATATTTAATCACAACAGTGGACTCCTTTAAAAACCTTAGTTTCTCCCTGGGGCCCACAAAATCTACTGCTTTGAATGCTAATATTCGCACTGTGTTCTTCTCCATTTAGTCAACCTTTCTCTTATATGCAATCTCTTCTGACCTGTAAAAATGCATACCTCCTGTCTTTGCTTAAGCACTCTCTCCTCTTTGGGCATTCTGTACTTAACTAAATCCTCTCCATAATAATAGCACAAAAATAATTTATTGTGTAGCAGCAAGGGATAGGCACTATGCTAAACACTCTACACTCATTAGATGTTATAAGCACCATTTTACATTGAGGAAATTGAAGTAAATAATTCGTCCAAGATCACATTTTAAGAAAACAGCAAAACTGGGTTTACAATTCAAGTCTATCTCAATCCGCAAACTAAAAACTTAAATGCTGCCTTCATTACAATATACCAGTTAACTCAGGTCAAGTTGTATCCCTATCTTTAAGCTCACAGATCATTCTAGTCCCCCTTCACTCATCTCTAATTGTTGTTTTAACCAACAACACACTATTTAGTATTAAATTACTCTTTAATTTTTTCTAAATCTTATCTAAATTGGATTGTAAATTCTTTGTGAGCAGAGAATTAAAAAAAAAAATCTTAATATGCCTCCGCAATGGCATAGCATATCCTATAATAGCAAATAGCTATCTCTTATTGGGGCAGTTTATAAGCATACTTAATATTTACACATGTAATGAATACTCAGTGTTTGCTTTACTTAAATCAGGAGCAGACAAGATGAATTATATTTAGAGGATACAGTGAATGTAAAATTTTCAACAAGAGTAGAGACCGAAGTGTGTATCTGTATTCCATTTTTTTCTGTCCTTCCCGTGTTGGGCCATCTTTTTTTATCATACTACTGGACTTCTCTGTACTTGCAGTTATTTTAAGTGGTTATTACAAAAATGCTGCTCTACCTTTAGGGTAATAATTTCCACCAGCCTGAATAATTACGTTATGGATTTTGGCCACTATTAAGTCCAAAGCTTATACATTTAGTTTTTTCTACCTTCATATGCTCTCTCCCTTCTTATTTGAAATAAGCCCACTGTTAGGTGTGTTAGGTAACCCTGCTTGGGCCTATTTCGGAGAATTTATTCCTGGTAGGCTCTCTGGAAGTCCTTTTCGGAGGTGTGTAATTTTGCATCCTTTAAAAGCGTTTTGCATGACCCCGCAATCCCTTAGGCCAAATGCTCACTAACCCGGAAGGTCCACAAACGGAAACCGCGAGAGGCCCTCCGGGCGGCGGCACCAACGCCTCCGTGGCCCGAGGTCCGGTTGTGAGCGCAGCGGGCCCGTAGAGGGCGATCCCAGCCGGCCCCGCAGCCTGCAGGCCTAAGGTCGCCACCTCGGCCCAGCGGCGGGAAACCCCAGGAAGCTGGTTTCCGCGCGAAGGCAGCATTCGGGTCGGCGGGAAACGAGTTCGCGAAGCAGAAGGGTCCCCAAGGCCTTTCCTGGGTGGCCGGCCCCACCAGGCCGCGTGGCTGGCGGTGTCTGGCTGAGCGCGGTGAAGCGGGTTCATTTCCTTACGTGCTTTCTCACAAATTTAGGCCGCGCCCGCGCGCACGCACACCGCTTTTCATGATCATACAAGTGCACGTCAGAGTTTCTCATCTTTGGTGTGTTTTTGAGACTACAGAACCGAATCGGCTAAGCCTGAGGAGTCGCTCGCGCCCTGGGTCGCGAAACCGAGACCAAAGGTGCAACCCATGTGGGCGGCCTTGTAACCGCCAGACACCCGAAGACTAGAGGGCGTGTCTAGGGCCCAGGTGCACGCTGAGGCGCAAGTAACGGCTCTCGGCGGCCCCGCCCCTCCGCCCCGCCCTCCCCGCACCCGCCCATTTTAGTTCCCTCATGTCCATAGCCACTTCCCTGGTCGCTTCCTCTTTAAGGCGGAGCCCGGCGTAGATCTCGCGAGATCCGGGTTGGCGCCGTGACCTCCATGTGGGAGCTAGAGCTCTATAAGTAAACACTCCGCGCGGTGTAGACAAGGCTGTTTCCCATTTGTGAGGCGGGGGCTGCGAAAGCAGCCGCGCTTCCGACTGGTTCCGGTTTCCTTCCCTCCTCAGCTCTCTTAGGTGGGCTCGCGGTCTAGTATTCGCCGCCGCCTGTCGGGCCCGGCGTCTGGTCGGTCTTCCTCGCTTGTGCGCGCGCTCGCCCGCCAGCCGCGGAGAGCCAGAGCAGCCGGGGAAGCGGCGCGGGCCGGGCGGGGCGCGGCGCCCGGAGCGCAGGGGGAGACAAAGCGAAGCCGGCCCCTTCTCCCGGCGCCGAGATGTGGATCCAGGTTCGCACCATCGACGGCTCCCAGACGCGCACCATTGAGGACGTGTCTCGGAAAGCCACAATTGAGGAGCTGCGCGAACGGGTGTGGGCGCTGTTCGACGTGCGGCCCGAGTGCCAGCGCCTCTTCTACCGGGGCAAACAGGTGAGGCGCGCCCACCGCACCCCTCTGGAAGCCGGAGCAAGGGCAGCGGGGCGCCACGGGGTTGCGTGGGCTGGGCGGGCCGGAGGGCTTGGTGCACGGCGCACGCAGAGCGCACCTAGCTCCACTTCGGGTGGGCAACCCTCGAGACTCAGAGTGCGGCCCTGCGCCCGCCTACGGGGCCTAGCGGGGTCCTGGCCGGCCCCGTTGCAGGTGCGCTCGGCGGGGGCGCCCCGAGCGCCGAGACCTCACCGCCCTTACCAAGCGGGTCAGCAGCCGCAGGCACAGCCCGCCAGAGCGCCTGGGTTCCCTCGCTTCCCGCGCTTGGTGGGGTCCGGGGCCCCTGCAGGGCGGGGACGGCAGCGGGCTCTGGCGGCCATGCCGAAGTGCGGGTGGGGAGGGTCGGAGGCCCCCGCTCCCGGCCGCGCTGACCCGGCTCACGGCTCGTATCGCTTCCGTATCTCTGCCGGGCTCCCGGCTCCCAAATAGGAGGGGAAACATACATTGCTCCCTCTGGGGCTCAAGACCCGAAGTCTGCCTCCTTACTGTGGAAGGGATTTATATATACTGAAGATTCGAAGGGTTTACAGAACTTTTGGCACTCGTTTCCCTCACCTTTTTTCCTAGAATCGAATCTGTTGTGGGGCAGATTAGAGACCTGGGCTAAAGAAGCTGTTGATGTAACCCGGGACAGGTTTAAACTGCCCAGTGTTTGCCAGGGGGGTTGTTCGCAGAGTGAAAAGCAGTGTAAAAGATTTCGTCTTGCTCTTATTTTTCACCTTCTAATTAGACCCCTCACTCAAGCTTTTAACACAGCAATTGGAGCATAGCCAGCGGTACATACTTGAAGGCTGAAAGTGTTTTTTGGCGGTGAGGGTGTCTGTGGGCGTCGCTGGTAGTTGAACAGTTTAGCCTTGGTCTGGTCCATTGAAGAAGATTTTTCCTACTCACATGGCCTGTACCTAGAGACCCAGACCCATCCTATTTTATTGCCTTTTTTTAAAAAAAAAAAAACAAAAACGTTAATCCACTAAAGAAGTTGGCATCCTCCAGTTGGTAGATCATAGTTTGGCTCCAATCCTGTGGTTTGAAATAAGTGTAACTCTCTTTGATTTGGTAGAAGTAGCCGTTTTCCTACAGCCAAAGGGTTTGATAGGAATATTTTTCTCCCCTTCCTAGGCTTACCCTTTGAAACCTGCCCAGAAATTTCAGAGAAACAAGATTACACTCTGAGAAAGAGCCAGGGGTTTTTTTGTTTTCAAGTAAACGATAGCGTCTTTGATATGTGTTAGTAGCCAGTTTTATATTGATCTTCTAGTGTTAGACTTGTAAAAACAGCTGTTCAATTTAATTGTAAACTTTGCTTTAGAAATAAATATCTGTGTATTAAAAACTATGTAGCTTTATATTGCTGTGCCTCCAGTGGCTGACACCTTTTTATCTTTTGGTCAAAAGCGAAAAGCATGTAATCAAGTTTATTGAATTTTATTTTCTAGCTAGGAACAATAGTACATGAATTCCTGGGATACTTTGGTGACTTCACCAGAGATAGAAATGAAGCGTGAAAATGTATTCCTGGGCGACACCCCTTACAGTCTAATTATCAAATATGATAAAAGAAAATGTGCACCTGGCTGTCTTTAGGAGAAGGTAGGGATTGGGATAAATTCAAGGCAACAGGGTACATTTTCAGGAAACCAGGAGGCTGTTCCAGGTTCAGGGAAGAACTTGAGGATAACAACATTATGTACCTCCTAGCCCAGGACAGTTGATAACTCCCTACTTTGATTTCACTATAGGGATAAACCAGTAGGAATTAGGAATGGACCTTGGGTGCTGTACTTAGTTGGAGACAGAAGGAAGACATTGCTGAAGCTGTATTTGTTCCTTATGAGCTGACAGGTAGCCATGGCAGTGATTATTATCTCTATTCTCCTTTCCTCTTTGGTGTTCATAGTCCTTGGACAGGATAGTGTGTCCTACTATTGGATTGATGTCACAGGGCTGCCCTTATCCTGTAAAATGCCTTTGTGCTTATTAGAAAAAGGCCACCCCTTCCTCAAGATGCCTTACTTCCACATAGTGAAAAATGTCATAAATAAAAACAAATTTACAGTGTCCATGATGTAAATGGTCTCCCCCCTACCCCCACCTTTGTATGTAAGTCTGCTGCTTTTAATCCTTGGAAAACATCAGAATCACCTGTGGATATTTATTATAGATGCTCAGCTCACCCCAGAATTGCAAGTGGTTGAATTTAACAAGACCCCATGGGAGACTCTGATGAGCACCAGAGTTTGAAAATGAATGTTGAAGGATAGTCAGCCTCATACTAGTTTCTTACTGTTCGAAGTATGGTCCCTGGATCAGCAGGACCAACAGCATTAGCTTCACCTGGGAGCCTCACACCAGACCTACTGAAGTAGAATCTGTATTTTAACAAGGTCCCCAGGTGGTCTGTATGCAAATGAAGCTTGAGAAGCTCTGTAATTGTGTGATTCTCTCTACTTTAGAGAGTCAGAATGGAGAGCCTCAATTCAGGGCTGTAAGTTCCAGTTAAAGTAGGGTAACCTCATTTGGATATTCTTCTCTGGGAAGTTGAGTTTGCACCCTGGGGGTTGGGGGGTTTTTTTTTAAGGAAGAGTTATATTGGTGGATCTATACATCTTTTTGAGAATCCAGAGCTTTTCCTACTTCGAAAGGATTCTCTTCCCGCTTCTCTTTCCTTCCCTGTATCACTGTAGGGACTCTTAGAATAGATTGTAGATGTGGGGTATGAACCAGAACTGAAGAAAAACTGAGTAGTTAGTTGCCTTTTGCCCCTGGACTCAGTTTTCACATGGAGTACAAAGTAAAAGTGTTTGCCTTCTTAAAGGAGTGAGGGAGTGAGAGTGAGAGAGAGGGGAGGAGTGTATATGCTGTGAAAGTGTAATGCCCTCCACCTGCATCCCTTATTAGCCCCTTGGGAATGACTTCTCTGCCTTCTCAGCCACTGCCAATTGGTGTTTGCTTCCTAGTTTTCCCTTGCAGCACTGTTGCCGTTCTTACTGTTACCTGGAATTTCTTTAACCCAATTCAAGGAAAAAATTCTAGGACTAGTCCTGCCTCTCTAATATTGTAAATTCTGCAGCCCCATCTTCTAGGATGGCAGTTATCAAACATTTTCTGCTGTAAGACATTGATGGACTGTAGTTAAATGCATGAAACCCATAGGTGTTTGTAATTTCCAAATTACCCAGTCCTTTTCTCCCCCACTCAGCATACTTTAAGTGCAGGTAATTTTCAATCAATACTTTCATTAAATTTGGGAGAACTTTAGTACTTATTCTTATTTTTTTTAGCTGTGCAGCTTGCAAGATCTTGGTTCCCTGACCAGGGATCAAACTTGGGCCCTCCACAGTGAAAGCTCAGACTCCTAAGCACTGGACTGCCAGGGAATTTCCAGTACTTTTAAAATAACATTCCAACAGTCTTCGCAACTCTTCACAATAGCCTAACTCTGTGGAACTTTCAGTGTGGTGAATAATAATCACTGTTTCAGGAAAACTGGGAGGGTACCTATGAATTAGGAAGCACTATATAATCTGGGTAAAAGTCGCTATCCTAGCGAGCGTGAGTAATTGAGGAAAAGTGGTTACTTGTTATTGTGGGCCTAATTTCTATTACAGGGCTTCATGCCTTCATATGCTTAGCGCTTCACTATGACTTAAGATACTACTTTTCCTTTCAAACCAAGTCTCACTTTAAGCAGCTTATATTTACTCTGATCACTTCCTAGAAACTAGTCAGAGGGGTTGGGTATAAGAATGCCCCCAAGGTCCCTCTCACTGACTCCTCAAATTTCAGTGGAAGTGTTTATGGAAATACTTTGGATTTCCAATTATTTCATCACCTTAACAGCTGTCTTCATTTTGGGGCATGCCCTACCAGTTAATTTGCATGTTCTGTGCTGTTAGTTTTTTCCCTACTTTGAACATGACATTTTTTTGTAGTTGTCATAATGTGCAACAGCTGTATGTTTAATCAAAGTTGCGCTTTTTCAGCTGTTACAGAATTGGTGTGTTCTTACTTGGGGGTGAGGGGGGAGGGGAGGGGATGCTGTTGGAGAAAGTCAAAATGAAGGTGTGAATGTGTAGTTTTTTGCTTCTTGAGGTTTTCCCAGGAGTTCAGGATTAGGAGTTCTTGTTTTTTTAATCAGATAAGCCATGTTAACATCATGTCCCTATAAGGGCTTATCTGCTTACTGACTTGGAAGACTCCTTAGAGTTATTTGAAATAAGTATGTTAACTAATCTGTGAGATAATGTCTCATTTAATTCCCCCACTGGAAAATTTGAATTTCTCAGTCCCTTGTTCTGTTTAACGGTGTGAACACCTGTAGAGTGCAGGATTGTGCCAAGTGTATTCTTGGACCACTTGAATTAAAGTTACCTTACGTAGTACATTAGTAAGTTTGTCATTCAAGGACAGATGCTCATTCTTTTCTCTTTGGTTGACTTCTCACATACGGCTTTATTGTGTTAGAGCTGTGAATGGTGACAGGTATTACATGCAAAGAGGGAAGAATGACTAGGGATTAAATTGGTAATGTTTCCGGGGAAATGGTAGTTCTGAACTTCAAGGAGTTTAGAGAAATGGCCAACTGACTTTTATAAAGAAACAAAATGGAGACTTAGTTTCCTAGGCCTTCCGTAACAAAGTACCAAACCCTAGGTGGGTTAAGACAACAAATTTATTGTCCAGCAGTTCTGGAAGCTGGAAGCCAGAACTCAGGTTGTCAGCAGGGCCATGCCATCTCTGGCTCTAAGGAAGAATCCTTCCTTGCTTCCTTTAGCTTCTTGATGTTTGCTAGCAGTCCTTGGTGTTCTTGGCTTGTAAATGTGTCACTCCAGTCACGTGGCTATTTTCTCCCCTTGTGTCTGTCCAAATTTAAACTTTTTATAAGGACACCAATCACAATGGATTAGGGCCCACCCTTTTCATCTAGTTTTAACTTGATTACATCTGTAAAGATCCTATTTCCAAATAAATAAGGTCTCATTCTGAGTTACTTGGGATTAGGACTTCACCATATTTGGGAGGGGTTGGGGGTGGGGCTGGTGGATGCCATTCAGTCCTTTATAGAGACCCTGCCAAAATACGGGTAAGTTGCAAGATAATTTATTCACTAGTCATCCTGGAATACTTTTCATAATACAACTTGATCGCCTTTACAGAGAACTTTGAGCAAGTTGGAGTAGCATAAGCAAGAATTGTAATTATTCCTGCTTGAATTTTTTTTGCTTGATTTTTAAAAATTACTGCTTCAGAAAGATAAAATGGTTAAATGTCCTTATGAACACAAGGTCATAAAACAGTTCACTTTCAAAATTCACCTTTCTTGTAGATTCATTAAAATACACAAAACTTGAAGTTTAGAGTTTTTCTGCCTAGGTGATGAGGTCACAGCAGCAGTGATAACATTTTTGGTTTCAGTGGCTATCAGTTTTCCCTATAGTTGATATAGAATGATTCTTAAGAATTTATTGAGGTCCTGAAAAGATGTTGTCATCAGAGGCCATAGGAATGGCTTCACAATCACTAAATTTCAGTGCTCTGTATTTTATTTTAATAATTTAGCTAGGACATTTGAGTAACTAAGGATGTAGAAAGATTGAGTTTTGAGAGAAGCATTTTAATCTTTTTCTATCCTTTTTTTCTAGTTAGAAAATGGATATACTTTATTTGATTATGATGTTGGACTGAATGATATAATTCAGCTGCTAGTTCGTCCAGACCCTGACCTTCCTAGCACATCTAAACAGACTGATGTACAGGCCAAACCCTGTTCTAATAGTCCACCTAAAGTAAAGAAAACCCCAAGGGTGGGACCTTCCGGTCAGCCGTCTACATCAACTCGTGATTTTCTTATTGATCCTGGCATTGGACTATACAAGGTATGTTGTCTTCCTCAGACTTCTGGTTAATTGTGAGAATATAGATATGTTCTCTTCAGGGTGTTGTGAACAAGAAAACATTGATTGCTGTTTGAGAGTAAAGATTGGGCTGTTAATATTTTAACTTTTAAAAGTAATCTTGAAATACTAGTGAAAGATATATAGGCAAATGTATAAAATGTGTATGTACAGTACAGAGAATAATAAAGCAAACACCTGTGTAATTCCACCAAGGTTAAGCAGTTCCTTTTTAAAGCCTCCTGTGTGCCCCTACCAGAACACATCTCCCTCTCTTTCCCTAAAAGGTAAACTACTTTTTCTCACTACTCTGGTCATTTTATTTTTCTTTAGTGTTAACTACTTATGTATGTATCTCTAAACAATGTTTTGTTTTGCCTGTATTTGAACTTTTACTTTTTTGCATATAGATATTTTATTTTTCACTATTATGTTATTCCGTTTTATTAACATGCCACAATACATTTATCTAATCCATGATTAATAGGTATTTGGGCTGTTTCCAGTTTTAGCTGTTTTAAACTGTGCTGTTTTGAACCAACTATGTGTATCCTGGTATACATGTTCAAGAATTTCTTTAGGAATTTTTACCTAGAAATAAAAGTGCTGGTGGAACTTCAGTGCATATTGTATCTGTAGATCAGCTTGGAGAATTGACATCTTTACAATGTTGAGTCCTTCATTCATGAATGATAGATGTCTCCATTAATTTAGATCTTTGACATGTTTCTCAATTACTTTTCTGTTTACATACCTTTGACTTATTTCTATTAGCTTTGTTTTTGATGGTTGCCTTTTAAAATTGCAGTTTGTTTGGTATGTAGAAATGCAATTGATTTATTTATTGACCTTTGTTATCTAGCAACCTCTTCAAATTCTAGTAAATTTTGTGGGAATAATTGACAGTTTTGCTCCATCTTTTTCTATCCTTATATTTTTTCTTAATTCTTACTGGTTGGGATAAACTGGGACCCAAACTTAATTTTCAGAGCGTTTTCAAGGCAAAAAATTAAAGATTGGTAGACAAAATGAATTAAGAAAATGCAAATAGAGATCTATGGAAAAATGCAAACAGATCCATAAAAATGGAAAGAATCAAAACTGGCAAAGAGTTGTATCAAAGTACCTGGCCTGGCTACACTGAGGAATTGCTTTAAACCCATGACGATATCTAAATTGACCCACAAATGTAAAAAAAAAAAAAAAAAAAAAGCTTTCATTTGTTCTATAAATTTAGTGTAATATTGATACTTGAAACATGATAAAAAGCACACTAGTATCACTACATATTGATGTAAAACCTAAGTTATGTTTTACAAATAAAATTATAACTATATTAGAAGACCATACCTTGACTAATTGTGGTTTGTCAGGAAGTGGGATAGTTCATTTTTAAGAAATATTTTAATATTTCATATTAATAAACCAAAGAAAACAAATGATCTAATCTGTTTTCTTCATCTAAATAAAAATTTGAATTCATTTCTGATTTTTTAAAAAAATCCTTGGTAACAGGAACAGATGGAATAGATGAATATTTTAAACCACACCCAGCATCATGCTTAATGGTGGGGAAAAGCCACAAACATTCCCATTAAAGACAGGAGCCAGACAAAGAAGCCCGTTAATGCTATTGTTTAACATCTTTCTAGAAGTGCTAGATGATACAGGTAAGCAGAAAACAAAGTGTTGTAAATACTGGAGAAGGCAGTCTTTACTTAGGAATACCTGGAAAGCTGAGAAGATACCTTAGAGCATTATGAGCCATCAGCAGAGTGGCTGTTGAAATACCAGTAGCTTTCCTTACTGTGATCATTTAGTACAAGAAAAAAGTATAGTAACAAAACAAAAGTCTGCGAATAAACTTACATGATATGCACAAAACTTACATAAATTAGTGCCTTATGTAGTGCTCACAGTTCAGATTGAATTGTTAATATTGAAAGCCCACTTGCCAAATTGTTGTCTATGTCACTCATTGATTTCATCACTCTTTCAGTTACCAAAACTTTCTACTTGATATTTTTTCACATTATTTTAAAAATAAACTTGTTAGTTTAGAACAGTTTTAGATTTACAGCATAATTGGGAAGATACTACAGTTTTTCCATATATCCCACACCTGGTTTGCCCTGTTGTTAACATCTAACATTAGTGTGTGGCACGTTTGTTATAATTAATGAACCATATCTCATTAGCTTGTACCTAATGTCTTTTATGTTCCAGAATCCCATCTAGGACACCATATTACATTTACATTAGTATTATACTAAGATAGTTGTCACGTCTCCTTAAGCTCCTCTTGGCTGTGGCAGTTTCTCAGACTTTGTATTTGATGATCTTGACAGTTTTGAGGAGTACTGGTCAGGTATTTTGTAAAATGCCATGTTAGGATTCATTTGTTTTCCTCATCATTAGACTGGATTTACATATTTTGGGAGGAAGAGCACAGAGGTGAAGTGCTATTTTCATCACATATCTAGGGCACTGTACTGTCAACATTCTATTTGGTGATTATAATTTAGGTTTTACATCAGTAGTAACTTACTACTGTTGATGTGAACCATAATCACCCGGCCAAGGTGTAGTGTGTGTCACATTTCTTCACTGTCAGTTTACTTTCCCCCACCCCCCTTTACATACTTTTTTTTTTTGAGATGAAGTCATTATATGCAGCCCAAACTGCATGTAGTCAGATTATCTACAAAAATTATTGGGAATTCTTTTATGCGGGAGACTTGTCTCTTCATTTCCTCAGTCATTTATTGACATCAGTATGGATATTTTTTCTCCTGTGTCCCTTCCATATACCCCCATTATTTTGGGTTCCTTTGATTTTCGTTGAAGCGCTTTCTTTCTGGCACTAGCGCTAGCGCTTTTCTTTCGGGCTCATCTTGTAAGTTTCCTGCCCCAGTCCTGCAGTCAACCATTTCTCCAAGGAGCCTTGGTTCCTTTAATTGGAGAATGGTATTGGAAACTAAGATCTGGGCTCTAGGTGCTCCTTGCTACTGGGGTGTCCTTGTTTTTAGGGCCCTCAGCTGACAGAGCAAGGAAATACATGCAGTATGTATAATAACTCCTGTATATCCATGTATCTGTAAATATTTATGTAACCATCTGTGTCCATATTAAGCTTACATTATTACATTTTAACTTTTAAGGGCAACAGTTTAGAAGCTGCTACTTTTGACTTGATTTGTTTTGGGCCATGTAGGTATGAATTTGTTTTCATAGGAGAGGACCAGCTTATGAATCTGCAGATCTGAGATTAAGCAAGGTTAAGTAGTTAAGGTCAATTTAAATTCTCTGTTTAGCACACTTCTCAATACCCAGTTGTGTCCCCTCCCCCAAACTAATTCAGACAAGCATCATGAGAAACTACTTCTCTTAGCAGATCTTTGCTTTTTATTTGCAGTGTTAGCACTTTGGCTGTCAACTATCTCTAGTACTTGGTTTTGTTTTTTAAACATCTCTTATATTTCGTATTAATATATAGCATAGATGTTAAGGACTTGAGCTTTGTTGTCAACCTTGGTTTCAAATTTCAATTCAGCCACGTTCTGAGTTGGACAAATTTGGCAAGTAAGTACATTGTCTCCCTTTCCTCATTTAGAAATACACTTGGAACCTGGCATGTGAACTCTCAAAAGGCTACTGTTATTTGTAAAGTAATATGTTTAGTCAAAGCTGCACTTAACCTTCCTCTTTAGTTGAAGAGACTAACACAAACTTGCTTTTTTGGGTGAAGCTCGGTAATTGTCATAGATATTTGAAATTTTGACTAGTGACTTTTTCATATAGAAGGGTTTATTTCTGGATAATCCATTCATTGAATATTTAGATATTTAGTGTATATTTGTACTGGGTACTAGAAATGAGGGGTAAACAGATGATATTGCCCTCTGCCTTCATAATTATATTAGATATTCTTTTGGGCTAGCCTGAAAATGCTCAGAGGCTTCTACTTTTGACTTATTTTGAGTTTGCTTTGAATTTTGTCTGTTTTCCTTAGAGCGAGTCTCTGAATAGTGAGTATATCAAAATTTTATTAAATTGTGTCTGAATCATTTAAAAATTGGGAGGTTTTTTTTTCCTCTTCATGAATTCTTGCCTATGTAATTTTTTGCTTTATAAAGATTTTTCTCTATGGATGAGCAAACAGATTTGGAGGCTTTCCCTTCCTTTTGCCTAAGAATATTTTTGGACCTCATGATAAGCAGGCACAAAAAGTGGATTTTCAAAGTAGTGTACTCAAAACAGACATAGGTAAACATTTAAACTTTAAGATGAAATTTTAATCTGAAGTTGTTATCCAGTATCAGTCTTGTTTTGCCCTATTTGATAACTTTGAGTGATATTTGGTCAATTTCAGATAGCTTTTCATACGTTGTAAGAAACCAGATATCACTATCACGTTTAGAAAGTCTGTGGAAGATTGCAGAGGCTGGGTCCATCCATTCCCATTGTACAACACATTGAATCACACTGGCTCTAGGAAGTAATTTATTTTGTGAAACCAGGTGGACCTCTGATGCCTAAATTGGTTTTAATTCTGGTTTTTAGATGTGGAAGCTTTGTATGACTCACATCAGATCTTACTGTTGAAATGACTCATTCTGGCTTAAATAATAACTGTTTAGCATGATGATAGTAAGCTTTTAGGATTTAGCTAAGTGTGTGGCACTGTTAAAACTTTTTACATGTCTATGCTTATTGTAGCAAATAAAGAGGAAAATTATCAGTAATTACTAAGTAAAAATCATGGATTTCCTATATTTCCTGTCTTGTCTATAGTGCAGTGCTGCTTTATTTAACCTTGTTGATCATGAAATGTAATAGACAACAAATAAGAGTAGAACTTAACAAGATATTATGAAGTCAGTGTCCATAAATACCACTCAAATTAAGAAATAGAACAGCAGTACGCCAGGAGCTTCTCATGTGCCCCTCTTGATTAAACTCCCTCCTCCCTAGTTGTAACTACTACCCAAACTTCTATGGTAGTCAATACTTTACTTTTTATTAGCTTTAACCTTTTATTATACTTAACCTCTTAATAACATTTAACCTATGTATGCATCGCTAATTTTCCTCTTTCTGAACTTTATATAAATGGAACCGTATTGTGTTTTGATTTGTAACTCTGAAGAAACACGGTATAATGAGAGAATCATGTTCAGAGTTAGAGAAACCTTTATCAACTTAGCTCCCATTTCTAGCTGTGTATCTTCTGAGGGCAAGTGTATTTCACTTCTGAACGTAATTGGAAAATAAGAATGACGTTGCATTGTAATTTTTAAAGGAGGTAACGTATATAATGTTAAATGGCTAATGTATTTACTAAATAAGCATGGTATGGTAATAAGACCGACCATACTATGAGTTTTAATAAGTTTTAACATAGGACATATGTTGATACTTAGTGGAAGGAGAGTTATTTCATTTGTTCCTACTATATGTTTGCTAGGTTGGCACATCATACAGATTTGTCACCTACTCTCAATATACTGCAAAGTATGTTACTTTATAAAAGAAGCTGAGGCTGGGACAGGTTAAGTAACTTGTTCAAGGTTACATCTAGTAGGTGATAAGCAAGGGCTTAAACTGAGGTTTATCTGCAGAGCTTGTGTGTTTTCCACAGAACATACAAAGTGCTACAGCTAGCTATGGTAATTTCTCAAGTATTTGCTCTTGGTACTGTTTTATTTTTTAATGATTTTTCCTTGCCTCTCATACTTGGGTTTTTTTTGTTTGTTTGGGTTTTTATCAAATACTTGGACATGAAAGACTCTTCTCTAAATGTGGCTACAGGCATATCTTGGAGATAATACGGGTTTGGCTCCAGACGACCACAAAAAAGAATATCAGTAAAGAAGTCAAACAAGTTTTTTGTTTTCCAGTGCATACAAAAATTACATTTACACTATACTATAGCCTATTAAGTGTACAACAGCATAATTTCTTTTAAAAGTGTACATACCTTAATTTTAAAATGCTTTATTAAAAAATAACCATCTAAGCCTTCAGCAAGTCGTGATCTTTTTGCTGGTGGGAGGTCTTGCATCCGTGTTGATGACTGCTGGCTGATCCAGGATGGTGGTGGCTGTGGCAGTTTCTTAAATAAGACAACAGTGAAACTTTGTCATAGATTGACTCTTCCTTTTACAAACAAGTTTTCTGTAGCATACAAGGCTGTTGGATAGCATTTTACTAACAGTAGAACTTGTTTCAAAATCGGAGTTGAGTCCTCAAACCCCACCACTGCTTTATCAACTAAGTTTATATAGTATTCTAAATCCTTTGCTGTTTCAACAATCTTTACAGCATCTTCAGCAGGAGTAGCTTCCATCTCAAGAAACTACTTTCTTTGCTCATTCATAAGAAGCAACTCCTTATCCATTCAAGTTTTACCATGAGATTACAGCAATTCACCCACATCTTCAGGATCCACTTCTAATTCTAGCTCTCTTGCTATTTCCATCACATTGAAGTCCTGAACCCCTCAAAGTCATCCATGAGGGTTGGAATCAATGTATTCTAAATCCTATTAATGTTGATATTTTGACCTCTTCCCATGAATCACAAATGTCCTTAATGGCATCGAGAACGGTCAGTTTTTTCCAGAAGGTTTTCAGTCAGCTTTGCTGAGATCCATCAGAGGAATCACTATGGTAGCTATAGCCTTACAAAATGTATACTAATGAATAGTAGCAAAAACATAAGCTTTAAGGTCAAGGTGTCTTCAAATCCTAGTTTTACATTTTATTAACTTTCATTTGGAGCAAGTTAACTTGTCAGAGCCTTAAATTCTTATCCTGTAAAATATGATTTATTAATTATTAAGGTTAGTTAGACAAGCCTAACTAAAGGAGCCTTGCATAATACCTGGTATATGAGTATTAACTTCAGTACATACTAACCCCCACCCCTACCCCATGTGATACCATCCGTCAGAGTTCTGTTGGATACCTTAAGTGGTCTTAGACCCTCAGGAAGAGCTAGCTTGATTAGGTAATGATCTTGTATTAGTAATGTCTGTTTTTTTTCTTTTTAAAGAGTTTTTAAAAAGTTGAAGGGATGTCTCTTGGTTGTTGCTCCTGAAAGGGCTTTGACCTTTAGACGAATTCCCTCGCATTTTTAGGACAGGATTTTTTTTTTTTTAACCCAATTTCTTAGGTAACTCTAAATTTCTCTGGTATACCTGTCTTCTAATACCGTTTTCCTTTTGTTAGATTGTATGGTTTAGTTCTGGATCATCCACTAGAGTTGACTACATACATTTTGCATGTTTATAGCTCTGTTCTCTTTATATTTTCTTTGTTCTTTGAGGTACTAAATAATGCATTTGCTAGTGACTTGCTGTTGGTGGAACTTATCTCCATTTTGTATAGGTAGGTTCACTAGATTCTTTCCTTTGTACATGTGCGTAAGTCCCTCGTTTTCGAGTTTTATTTTCTGTTTAATACTGTGTTTTCTGGTTGGACTGACTGTAAATTATCTGTAGGATTCTGAAGAAATTAATGGAGCAAATTAATATCACAGTCATAATACTTCAGAGTTCTGGCTTTTTGTTAGTGACTTTTTTTTTTTTTTTTTTTTTTTTTTGCGGTACGCGGGCCTCTCACTGTTGTGACCTCTCCCGTTGCGGAGCACAGGCTCTGGACACGCAGGCTCAGCGGCCATGGCTCACGGGCCCAGCTGCTCTGCAGCATGTGGGATCCTCCCAGACCGGGGCACGAACCCGTGTCCCCTGCATTGGCAGGCGGACTCTCAACTACTGTGCCACCAGGGAAGCCCTGTTAGTGACATTCTTAATGAATGACATGCCAGAATAACTCTTGGGTACACAAGAATTATATTTTAAAAGTCTAATATAGATATGGGTAAGGAATAGTTAAAGAAAATACCTATTTCATTGAAGGATATTGGGAGGAAAGTTAATTTTCGTGTTAGTAAATAACAGATTTGACAGTATAATCCAAAAAGAATAGTTTCGTTCTAATCTTTCAAATTACTTTAAACATGAATATCTGCAAATATTAACTATGATAACCCTCAAAATAACTTGAGTTATATTAATGTTTTTGAAGCAGTAGATGAAATTACGCTTCATTAACTAATTTTAAACTTTTTTTTAGGTAAATGAATTGGTGGATGCCAGAGATGTCGCCCTTGGTGCTTGGTTTGAAGCACGTATACATAGTGTTACTAGAGCTTCTGATGGACACTCACGTGGCAAAACTCCACTGAAGAATGGCAGTTCTTATAAAAGGACTAATGGAAATATAAATCATAATTCCAAAGAGAACACAAATAAATTGGACAATGTACCCTCTACGTCTAACTCAGATTCTGTTGCTGCTGCTGAAGACGTAATTTATCATATCGAGTATGATGAGTAAGTGCTCATGCTATTGAGGACTTCATTCATGTTTTTGTTTGTAGAAGCAAAAAAATCTTCTATCTCAAGATTGTTTTCAAATAATAGTCTTTCAGAAGAAATCATCTAGGGGTCATGTTCGGTCTAGTACCATTTGTTTTTGTTTGTTTAGTGGTTGTAATATAATAAGAGCTCCTCAACATTTAGCATCTGGCTCCTAAGTGGTTTGTTGTTTTGGGTATCCTAATACCTGGCTTAATTTAATATGTAAGGGTTTCTCTTTGTCTGGTCCTCTATTAGGGTTTTTGCTATGTATTTTAATAATATTCTAGAAAGTATATAACAGTGTGTAATGTAATAGCATTCATTCATTTATTTATTTATCTTGGCCACGCCGTGGGGCATGTGGGATCCTAGTTCCCCAACCAGGGATCGAACCCACGCCCCCTGCAGTGGAAGTGCGGAGTCTCAACCATCAGACAGCCAGGGAAATCCCTGTAATAGCCTTTAGAATGAGGTTGAAATATTTTCTAAAAGCTATTATTGGGATAATTCACATAAAATTTATACATTTAAAGGGTACAATTCACTGTTTTTAATATATTCATAGGATTGGGCATTATCACACACTACTCTTAGAACATTTTTATTTTCCCCCAAAAAAACTATATGCCCGGCAATCACTTCCCAATCCCCCTCTCCCAACAAAAAAATTTTTTTTGAATTTTATTTTATTTATTTTTTTTATACAGCAGGTTCTTATTAGTCATCCATTTTATACAACAATGTTTTTAAATGTTCATGTGAAAACAGTATTAAGAACTTGCTTTGAGGGCTTAGACTTTAACACTGAATTATTTTCCTTACCTATTTTCAAAATCCTAGTACAAAAGTTACTATGGGGAAAGATTTAATGTTTATTCAACACTAAATGATCTTTGTCTTCATTCAAGTGATATTTTAATATGTATAGAAAGTATGAAACCAAATCTTTATCAGGTGTGAGTTCAAGATCCTAAAATGGTTTTGATTTTTCTTGGCAAAAATGGTATAAAAGACTGGTGTCAACTCAGATTTCCAGGATACCTGGAAAGGGGTCAAAAGTAGATCCCTTTCATCTTTTCTGATACTTCTTATGGTTTTAGTTAACTTGCCAACGTGGCTTATTTCAAATGTGCAGTCATACTGTTTTTTACCATAGTAGATGATAATAGAAGCAACAACTAGCATGGGTATTAATATCTTGGATTGGCCAGGACTGGCAATATTGGTAAATCGAGCCTGGGATAGAAAGGGATTGGAGTTGATGTGTTAATAGTAACCAGTGTCTGGGTTTATGAATACCATGGCAAAGAGGCAAGAGTGGAGGATTTAAGCTATCTGTATATCGGCTGTCAACAAGTGGAGTTCTTGATTTGCTTCAAGTTTTTATTCTATTTCTTGGAGAAAAGAAGAAATAACTCAGAAACCTGCTACCTGGGACCTGATTCTGGCCAATAAAGGAGTTATTATTTGGCCCCCCCCCCAAGAAAAATTGTATAGAATGGCACAGTGTAGAAATAGGGTAAGAAGCTTTAAACACTAAGTAAAACTAAGGCTTATTAAATTTTTTACAGTTTTAGGGGCTCTTAGTTGGTTTTGGAATAAGACTTTCCAAGGGATAGACCTGAGTTTGGTACAATGTTAGAACATAAATCACAGTATCTTAGCGTTTATTTGGTTATTTTTTAATGAAGAAGTTTGTCTTGATTAGAATGAATGTTGGTCTAAACCCAACATGCATGAGAAGACTAAAATTATCTGTCCAAAATAATTTTACATGATGGAATTGTTTCAGTGTTGGCAACTTAAAGATATGGTAGCTGAACTTTCTTTGAGACGTAAGATATCAGAAGCTTAGTAAATGTCATTCATATCTTCAAAAAGAGAAAAGGACTATACAGAGTAAAGTATGAAATAAATAAAATAGTTGAGTTTCTGGATAAGAGTCCCAGATAACAAAAGGCTGTTATAAGCATCTAGAAAAAATCATGATCCCATATGGATGTGATAAAGAATCCTGTTAAAGTTTCTTTCGTCACGGTTATCAGAAAAGTTAAAAACTATAGTCAAGTTCATGTTAATTTCAATAACTTATTAAACAAGTTCTCACATTCTTGGACGGAGGATGCATTGAAGACAGATTGTGGAGTATATGGCTTAGCAGTAGTAATAGATTCTTATTGAGTAGTAAGCTCCAACTTAGTTAATAGAATGTAGCTATCAAATAGTTACACTGTAGGATGTTTTATTAGAAGTAAGATATCTAGAACAAGACTGGTGGTGCTACCGTTTTACTGGCCTGGTTATTCTCTACTTGGAATATTGTTTTCCATCTTCGTACTTTAAGAATAATACCAACAGGACATGGTGCATCTTTAGAGTAGAGGTCAAAATGTAAAATCAACATGAAGAATAGCTAAAAGAACTAAGTATTTACATTGAAAAGACTGGGATCAAGATAGCTTTCATATTTTAAAAGCTCTGGGTGAAAGTTCTGTACAACATAGAAGGTAGGTTTCAGGATAACATAAACTTCCTACCAGTCAAATCTCTAAAGATAGAGAATGGTCTGCACTGAGAAGGAGACAAAAACAAGCGTTGGCTATCTTCAACCTTAGACAGGGGGAATTACTAGAAATGTTACATTGCAAAGGGAAATAAAGTTAGAGGTCATTAATCCAATCACTCTAATTTTTACTTCCAAAACAGTATTTGTCAGACAATTTTTTTGTACTTAATAGACTTTAAGTACATACAGGCTGCCATCCCATTCCATTTATGATTCTAAATCTGTCATTTCTCTCAATGAATTAACTTCATTTTTCTCATAAAGTTGAAAGTAATCTGCTTAATTGTCTCCAAACTCTGAGTGCAGCAGTGCGAGTGCGTTTTGAACAGCCTGTCATTTAGCCAGTGCAGAGAGGTATTGTACATGGGACCAAGGAACCTGTTCAAGGAATTCTTCTGGGATTTGCAGTGTTTGTCAGTTTAAAATGGCACTGTTCAAAGGTTACTTTTGTAGTGACCTACAGGTCCTAATATATTAACCAGGCTAAATGAATTCTCAGTCTTTGAAATGAATTTCATTAAAAGCATTGCTGTCTCAGAACAAGATTAAGTAGGTATACTACTCCGCAATCTTCAATCCCCACTCCAGTCAGAGCAGAGTTAAAACAATTTTTAATCTGTGAGAAGTGATACGTATTAAAATTTATAATGTTACTTATTAGGTAGATGTGTTCCACAAAACAACACTCCCAAAAGCCAAATCTAGTAGTTGACATTGTTCTAGAATCTTAGTGAAATCATTTGTTTGCTAACCTTATTCCATTTTTCCTCTCAAAATTATGGATATAAATATTCTGAGTGCATAAAAAGCAGGTTATGTTAAGAGATCTGTTTGAAATGTTTTAAGGTTTAAGAGTTTTACTGTTTTCAGGGGTCCCTTTTCTATAGATTCCTTGATGAATATAGACTGAATTGAGAGCTTCCTACTCAAATAATATAAAGCAAAATTGTGGAGTTAACATCGAAGTGCCTGCTACAAAGAACATATATGTGGGTTTGTTCTGTTTTGTTTTTTCATGATGGCTATTCTGTACTATTCATCTGTCATCACCCTTGCCTTAACAAGGGCTGTGTATTTTTAGAATTAAACCAATCCAGTAAGTACTTTGGGAGAAAGAGCTAGCAGTACAAATATTAAATCTAGACTTTAGAGATTTAGATTCCAACGGATTCTTAAATCTTCTGTAAAGTTTTAACTTCTTAAAAGCAGTTTATTAAGGTATAATTCACATAGCATTCAATTCGCCCATTTAAAGTGTAAAATTCAGTGTTTTTTTTAGTATATTAACAGAACTGTGCAACAGTCACCACAATCTAATTTAGAACATTTTGGTCTTCCACAAACCCCTTACCCATTAGCAGTCACTCCCTGTTTCCCTACCCCCACCAGCCCTTCCCCCAACCCCTCTCAGCCATAGGCAATCGGGAATCTTCTGACTCTGGATTTACCTATTCTGGACATTGCATATAAGTGGAATCCTATAACATGTGGTCTTTTGTGACTGGCTTTTTTCACTTAGCATAATGTTTCAAGGTTCATCCATGTTGGAGCTTATATCAGTACCATATTCCTTTATTGTCAAATAATGCTCCATATTACCACTGTTTATTTATCAGTTTATGGACACTGGTGTTTTCTACTTTTTGCTGCTAGGAACCTTCATGTACTATTTTTTTTGTGTAGGCATTTGTTTTAGTTTTTTGGCATGTATGTGGCAGCAAGATTGCTGGGTTGTGTGGCAGTTATGTTTAACCTTGGGAAGAACTACCAGACTTGTTTCCAAAGTGGCTGCACCATTTTACATTCCCATGAGTTGTGTATGAGGGTTCCAATTTCTCCACACCCTCACCAAAACTTTGATTAGAACCATCCTATAGTATAAGAGGTATAATTAACCTACAACATTATGTTAGCTACAGGTGTACAGCATAGTGATTCAATATTTCTATACATCACAAAATGATCACACCACTAAAGTGTGTTTATTGGAGAATGACTATGCCTGCTTGAAACTTTTGTTTTTAGTGGTATTTTGGGCAGAAAACAAAAGGGAAGGGGATTCAGAAATGAGCAAATATCAAGGTAATATAGGCAATTATAAACCCGTGGAGTGGTTAAATGGTCAATTAAAGAAAAAGAACATCAAATTTTCCCTTATTTCATAGTAAGCTTGTACTGTATATTTCCATAGCTTTCTAAAAGATGTCTTTATTCCCATTAGTTACTTTCTGTAGTTACGTAAGGTTTAAAAATTTTAAGGGTCCTGAACATCTAAATTCACAAATCTGTGACTGCAGTCTTGTGAGAGTAGAGATCCTGAAGCTAATTGTGGTGATGAGCCATGATCTTGACTTATAGGGAAGTAGACTGGGAATCATTGCCTTAGTGTTTCTGGTAGGTTAATATGTCTATAGCATAGCTTACAGCAATTTAATTACATTAACTCTCATGTGCCAGACTCTGAGCTAACTTCTTACATGAATGCTCATGTAATCTTTACAATAACTATAATGTTAGTTACATTAACTTCCGTATGAAGAGACCAAGGCTTACTTACATAACTTGCCAGAGGTAACATCTGTTAAATTGTCTGACTCCAGAGCTTAAGGGTTAACCAATATGCATTATTGCCATTCTGCCTTAAACATGGTACATGTAATTGGTAATAGCCTACATAACTTCAAAGGTCAACCATTTTGTATGACCTAAAGACTTGCTTTAGACTTGGCCTGGGTTTTAAAGCAGACAGCACTCATACAACTTTGAGTTAAACCCTGGGTATGTAAGCAACTGAGGCCACACTACTGAATTTAATCTTTACTCATCATTTGGCTGCTTTATCAACAGATAAAGGCTTAATTCCTTACCCTGCTTCTGTATTAAGAAACATCTGTTCTTAGTGGATTTGGTTTAGATTCCTCTTAATTAGACTAGCGGTTCTCAACCCTAGCTACATATTAGTTGTCTAGGAAGCTTTAAAAATATCAGTGCCTAGGACCCACCTCCATAACTTCTTGTATGATTGATCTTTGGGACCTCAGGGGATTGCTGTCTCAAAAGTTCCTCTGTGATTCTAATGTGTAGCCATGGTTGAGAACCACTGCCTTAGACTAGCAGTTCTCAAAGTATAGTCCTGTCCAGGAACATCAACATTACTTGTTAGAAATCCAAGTTCTTGTACTTACTACAGATGTAATGAATCGCTGTCTGAAGGTGGCCTTGCAGTCTGTGTTTTAATAAGTCCTCTGGGTGGTTAATATGTATACTCAAGTTTAAGAACCACTCACTGATTGCCTTTTGTACAGCCTTATCAGTTGCTACTAAGAACCAATATGGGGGAAAGGGGTTGATATGACAATTTAAACATAGTAAATACATTAAAGGCTGGAGATGATATACAATGCCTGAGGAATCTGAGTATTCATCTTTATTTTAGTACCTGTATAGGTGGCTTATGGCTTGTTGATTTTTCCATTTCGTTTCCATATACATAAAGGATTAGTTAAGTCTTTTTCTAAAAGAAATTATATTTCATTCCAGCTAAATGATCTGTATCATTTAAATGAGGGACCATTTTCCACTATGCAGTCTTTATCTGTACCTTGGCTAACATAGAAAGCAGTATCCATCATGTGTTTGTGGAGAATTTATCTTTTATGATGTATTGGTACATTCTTTTTTTTCCTTTTTAACCAATTGAAATATTCTGTTTTAAGTTTTGTGGCAATTTTAGTATATTATCATTCACATAATGTTTCTTTTGACTTGATAATTTCTCTGAATTCCCCAAACTTGTACTTCCTCTTAAGAACTCAAACCCCAACCCAGACCATATAAAAGGAAAGGTTAACATGGGAGTAGTATTTGCAGAATTAGCTCCAGAACCACTGTTTAAAAAGTATTCTTTATTTCTTCTGTCTGCTCCATCAACCGTTAAGTATTGGTAAATTCTTGAGTGGGGGAAAATACTCTGTAGTAGTTGAATATTCTGAGATCTAGTTCTGGCTTTCCTTTGAATTAGACTCTTAAATGCATCAAGTCAGTCGTTCTAAGACAAGCCTTCTGAATTGGACTTAGGGTTAATCTAGATCTCAGAATCTCCCCATATACCTTCTTCTAAGGATTCAACAGGTACATTTACAGGTCAGTTAAAAAGGTGAATTTGGGAATACTAGTCTTGTTAGTGACTTGCTTTTTTAAATTGCTTTATTAAATTTAGTGTTCTAATTTAGAGACCTTGATTTATAAATTGGAGCTGATTTCTATAAAGAGAAATGTAAGCTAGAAAACACATAGTAGTTTGAACAAGGAAGTATATATATAAAGAGGGAAAATGCTTATGAAAGTTATTTTATTTCTGTATCATATCGTAGTGAATTGTCTATGGCTAGGCAAAGTTGAAATCTTTAAACATGAGAGAGAGTTTTCATAGTGACATGAAAACTACTTATATAATCTCTCATGCTCCATATTGTTCACATTTCAAATAGAAATGTCAGTTTACCTCAGAAACAAACTCTTTTTGTTTTGACTTTTTAGTAAATTATTCTGAAGTACCCTTTTTAAAGCATGGTTCAGTAATTCTCTTGTTAAAACAACACTATGTGCCAGGCACTATACAAGTACTTTTCCTGGATTATCTCATGTAATCCTCATTAAACAATCAATGAAGTGGATACTTTTCTAAGTGTAAAGAGGGAATAACTGAGACTTAGAGAAGTTAATATACCTAGTATTGAATAGGTGATAAGTGGTAGACTGAGATTCAGAAGAGCACATACTTAGAACCACTCTACCATACTACCTCTCATTTTGAGAGAAGCATGCTTATAAAATACCTTAATGTATAAATAAGTATATATAAAATATTATAAAGCAGTTATGTTTGCATATTTAAAAAATTTCTATCATTCTCTCCAGTTATCTGTCACAGAACAGAAACCTTAAATCAGTAAACACCTGTGTGCCTTTTTCTGTAAGGAAAATGCATAGCTCGCTAGTATTCAAAGGATTTTTAAACCAAATAGGTTAAACTGCTGCTTTTAACAGCGTGTCAAGGTTCTACCACGAGATTGAGATCAAATGGAAATGTCATAGCATCACTTAGAACTTGGAGGGTAACTTACGCTAGGCTACAATTAAAAGCTCTTCTGGCGAACGTCTTAGGATAATGTTGTCATTGCTGCCAGCATTCTCTTAAGATTTTTTGAGCTATTCTAAGCTTGTGGTGCATGCTTTTGAGTATTCTTAATTATGGCTACTGCAAATAGAAGTCAGTGAGCCAATTCTGAAAAAAATCAAGCGGTATTTTTAGATAAAAGTTGCTGTTCTAGGGCTTCCCTGATGGCGCAGTGGTTAAGACTCCGCCTGCGAACGCTGGGGACATGGGTTTGAGCCCTGGTCCGGGAAGATCCCACATGCTGTGGAGCGACTAAGCCCACATGCCACAACTACTGAGCCAAAAATAAATAAATAAGAATAATAAAAAAAAAAAAAAAAAAAAAGTTGCTGTTCTATAAAGTAACAAAACTGATTTTCTTGAATGTATTGATGTGATCTATTTCTAAAGGAATCCCAAAAATGTTTTAATGATGTCTGGGTTTTCATGGGAGAAAAGGAATAAGATTTAAAAAAATCAGATCAGAGTGTCATGTTGATCTTGAGTAGGGAGCTATAAATGAGAGGTTTAGTTTCAGAACCCTGGTGCAGTGACCAGTCTCCCCCATTGTTTTTTGGTTGTTACTGACATGTTTGCCAAAGACTTAGAATATTTCCTCTTTCTATGACTTGCAGTGTTCTAAATGGATGATAATCAAAAGGAGGGCAGAAGAAGTTAGATCTTTGACTTTATTGTTGCTCTTCTCTTGTGTTAAAAGATCACTTGGTGCTTAGAAAAATGACTACAGGTATCAGTTAAAATGACTACAGATTATCAGTTGATGTCACCTTTTCAAATTTATACATCATTCCTTTACATTAGTGTTTCTCAAAACGATGGTCAGCAACACTGCTGATTCACCCAGGTACGGTATTTATAATGCAGATTACTGGGGGATACCAGATCCCACCCCCACTCCCTGCATTGGGTGGGCCTGGGGTAGAGCCCAGGAATCCGCTTTTCAGAAAGCAGCCAGGAGCCTATTAAGTATACAGAGCATTGGTTCTCTTATAGGCTGTATAGTTTTAGTCATTAGAATCAGAATTTGCTTTGAATTCTAGGTCTTTGGTTGAGTTTTTTGCTTTGTTTTCTTTGAACTCATTCAGCTTTAATTTCCTCATCTGTAAATACCTACTTGACCATGTTCTTTTTTTCCCCTAATAACCTTGAAAAGTATCCAGTAATAATAGTCAAATTTTCTGCTTTTCATTTATTAATAAAGCCAGGTTATTTTGGTAAGTACTCTTAAATAATTTATCTTTGGCATAGGTATCTTTTAACCTGATTACATTGTTTCCTCTATTAAAACAGTTATACACCATTGTTAACATGTTGTACAAGTGAGATATATTTCCATGTAATATGTAAAGTCCTACTGTAAGCAGTTTTAAGTAAGTTATTTTTGTCTGTGAGTAAGCTTTACATTTAAGGTGTGAAACTGAGTAATGTCATCTGTTAGATTAAGAAATGCTTTCTTTTTGCATGTAGTATGACATTAAAGATTTGCTAAACTAGAACATGCCTCCAGGTGAATGTTGTCCTTATTTAAGCATTTTAACACCAGGAAGCCATGTTTTGAAGGAAGGTTTCAGTGATAGTGCTTTGCTTAATACTGTTTGAGTCTTCTAAAATGCTTAGTTAGCTTACAAGTCACCTAAGGAAATGTACTTTTACTATTTTATAACAAACCTGTTTTAAAAATTGTGCTTAATCAATTTCCCTGAAATTTAATTCCCCAGGTTTTACTCAATGATTTGTTAATTGAAAACACAATTGGTTTTTGCTAAAATGTCACATAGTTCAGGATAATCAAAAGCATGCATTCTGAAGGATATCTCTAAAAGACATCTAAAGAGTATTTGGAGCAATGAAAATGTTACTGGGAAAAACAAGCTTAAGGATATTTAAGGCTTATCTGAGAATGTAGACTTTATAACACCAAAGTGTTTCTAAATTCTCAAAGATGCAGAGTAGCTAACTAGAATAAACTTATACCTGTATTTGGGGTAATACCTTGACTTCAGGTTCTAAGAACAGAAGGTCATGTAGAATAAGAGGAAAAAAGGACCCTAGTCTTATCCTTCCATAGCTGTATGTTGGCTCTTGGCACAGTGTAGTCAGCTTCAGTATGTTCCTTCTTCTCTGCTTCCGGTCTTTGGGGATATCTTGAGCCCTGTTTTAGAAGTTTTTCAAGCTTCTAACACTTCCCAAAATGTTTCAGTCTCCTGCAGTTTTCACCAGTGCAAATGCTGGAAGAAGTCAGCACTTGGACCAATTTGTAGAATTTGCAGTGGTTATCTTCAGCCGTACATTAGACTTCATGGGAGGCAGGGAATGCTGTGTTGGAGGCTGCCTATACTTAAAAAGACTTTCTCTTGTGTACTTGTATAAGTAACTGGAGCTAACTACAAGTTTCTTCGTTTTAAGAAATCCAAAAACATAATCTTTAAAACGCCTTTTTCTTATTATCTCTGTATAGAATTCTTTGTTCCCACTTAACTACCGTAAAACACAGTGGTCACAGTTTATTACATTTTATTAAGAGCTTTAGTTATACAAAAGATTTTTCTATTTAATGAGTTGCATGTTTCCAAACATCTGTAGGCCTGGTATATCCCAAACACACTAAAGTTTGAACGTGGTATCTGCTTCTCAATGAAAACTTGCTATTTTGTAGTGTTAAGTTCTGTGATAGAAAAATGTACAACTAGCTTTTAGAGTAAAGTTCTGAGATTATAAGGTAGAGAAGATACTTCTGTATTCCTGAAGGAGAGCCACAGGATACCAAGGATAAGGAGGTACAAAATACAGGGTTACCTAAGGGTAGATTAGTATGGCTGGAGTGTAGGAGATACGTGGTGAGTAGTAAGAAATGAAACTAAAGGTGAATAAAGATTTCAAGTTAAACATGGCAGATTAAGTTGCATGTTTGTCTTCACTCCTTCTTACACCCTCCTAGAAGACAGTAAAAGAATAAATGCGTAAACCCCCGAGGACAAAAAATATGATAGAAGTAAGACACAGAAGAGAAAGCAACAAAATTTTGGAAGGTAAGAAGCTAATGGGTAAATGATGCGTAACTTAGGCCAGAAAAAGCTGAAACCTAAGGATAAGCCAACAACAAGCAAGTAAATTGACATCGAAGAACCTTTGGAAGGTTCAGACCTTGGATTTACCAGGCACTTTGGACGTAGGCATATGGAATAAAACTGAGGAGAAGAGGATTGGTTTATTTATATGAAAGAGCATTTTAATGACTTCTACCCCACTCAAGGCTTAAATCAAGAAAGAGGAAAACAGGGTATTCAGGAAATAGGATTCAACACAGGAAGTAATGAAAGGAGATCCCAGCATGACAGCTGTGGAACAGGTCTAAGCCTGAAGAGCAAGTTTTCCAGATTAGAATAGGACAGAGGTCTCTAGAAGATGTTTTGCAACCCAGAACACTAGTAGAGTACCTGAAATGTCTGAACGTAGAAGAGTTTTAACACCTGTGGCAGAATGGGGATAATTAATATGTACATGGAAAATTAAGCAAGTAGCAACCAAAAAGAAGGGTTAAGTACTCAACAGAAAACAAAGTTGTGAAGGAAAGGATTTATAATTAAAGCATACTTCATTAGTTAGCTATGAACACTTATTTAGTCAACATGTAAAAAAAAATTGTAAAAAATACTGATTTTTACGAACAACTTGGTTTGTATAACATGCTTAAGAGCAAGAAATTTTGTCAATCCCTGCAAGATTATAAGTCCTAGAGCCAGGTGATCAGAGTTTGAGTCATGTCTCTGCTTCTTACTCCTGTCCAAGTAAGTTAACTTCTGTGCCATATCTGTAAAATGGGGATAGAATAGTGCCTCCCTCTATCCTAAGAGGTAAATACGTTAACACTTAGAGCAGTGCCTTGTGTTAGTAATTATAAGGAAGAAGAGATAGAGGCAAATGAGCTGTACATCAGGGATGGGTAGAATAACAGTTTGAAGTAAAAAGCAATGTGTAAGCATGTTACTTTAAAATATGCTGGAAAATAAAAGAAATAGCTAAAAGTTAAACAGTTGCATTGGGGGAATAGAAATCAGTGTGGGGGACTGGGGCAGGAGGCTGCGTGTCCTCACTGTAAGCCTTGTATGTTAACTTAGAGTTTTGTACTCTTGTGGGAAAACTTCAAAAAGTGGGAAGAGCCTTTTGTTTGGATTTTAACTTGAAGCGCAGAGCATTTTATTTTTTATTGTAGAAATCTTTAAACTTATGCAGAGGTTGAGAGAAAGAACTCATCACCTAGCTTCAATCATTATGAACTCCTGGCCAATCTTGTTTAATCCGTACCAGCATCCCCAAGCACCACCACTGGATTATTTTGAAGCAAGTCCCAAATCTTAAGTTTTTTCAACCAGAAATAGCCTTAGCAGTTGTGGTGGGCACAGTGCTCAGATCTTCAAGACAGAACTTGCTGACCTGCAAGGAATGAATGCAGTTAACTGATAACTTTTAGCCACAGCACTTTTGATATCTGTGACAGTGTTTGAGCCAAAGCCACACTCTTTCTTGGCATCCTCCAGCTGGTGACTAAGTGTGGCAGCAGTTCTAGGGCCTGGCAATTATGCCCAACATTGCTCCAGAGCTCACGATTGGATTGGCGAAGATTTTGTTTGTATCACACTCTCATGTTTCTCTTTCTCAACCCTCTTTTCCTCTCCTTTCAAAGTGAAAGACAGCATCGTGGTCTAAGGGCTATTGCTTCCTAGTCCTACTCTTTCTATTTTTCGTAGGTTCATCCTGATCTTGACATCTTTTTTCTCAGTTGAATACTCTAAAAGGATTCTTTTTAAAGTGTGCAGAAGACAGCTAACATCAGGCCAGAGATTTACTACTCTTGTTTTTTGTTTGTTTGTTTGTTTTTTGCGGTATGTGGGCCTCTCACTGTTGTGGCCTCTCCCGTTGCGGAGCACAGGCTCCGGACGCGCAGGCTCAACGGCCATGGCTCACGGGCTGAGCCGGTCCGCGGCATGTGGGATCTTCCTGGACCGGGACACGAACCCGTGTCCCCTGCATCGGCAGGTGGACTCTCAACCACTGCGCCACCAGGGAAGCCTGATTTACTACTCTTTAAAAGGTCTGTGTGTGGTTGACCTTTGGCTGGTGTTGGGGAACTTAACTTTCAGGAGGATTCTCATCATTCCTTGATAAAAATGGTTCACTCTGCACAAACTCTGCAAAAAAATATATTATTTATGCCGAACACCTGCTTCTGGGAGTCTGGAATTTTGGTATGTGCTAGACATTGAGTGCTGATGTGATGAATCCCTAATAAAAATCTTGAGCATTCTTCACTGTATACCCCTGGTAGTAACATTACACACATGTTGTCGTATTCTGGACATATTAAGCACATTTTGTGTGACTACTGGGAGCGGACTCCTTGAGCTTGTACCTGGTTTCCTCTAGACTTGATTCCATGTGCCTTTTTCCTTTGCTGAATTTGCTTTGTATCCTTTCATTGTAGTAAATCATAGCCATGGGAAGAACTATGTGCTCTCCTGTGAGAATGAGTCACTGATCCTGGGATGGGGACCCTAAAGCATTAAAAAAAAAATCCACACGAAATTTACAATAATTCCTTAAAGTCAAATAACCAGTCAATGTTCAGACTGACTTATTTTTTAAAAATATACTTGGGATTTACAGATACGGATCAAGATTAAGATCCACCCATTGCATGCAGTTGATAGGTTAAGTCTCAACCTACAGGTTTCCCCTATTCTTTCTTCCTTGCTATTTATTTGTACAAGTGACAGTTTATTCAGTTTTCCCACAGTCTGAACTTTACTGATTACATTTCTGTAGTGGTATTTAACATGTTCCTCTGTTACTGTTAGTTTCCTGAAAGTTTACACAGTCTTCCCTTGGTATCCATGGGGGATTGGTTCCAGGACCTCCACGCATACCAAAATCCATGGACGCTCAAGTCCCTTATATAAAATGGCATATTTGCATATAACCTATGCATATCCTCTTGTATACTTTAAATCATGTCAGATTACTTATAATACCTAATACAATGTAAATGCTATATAAATAGTTGCTTGAGCTTGGCAAATTGAACTGCCTTTTGGAACTTTCTGGAATTTTTTTCTGAATATTTTCAGTCAGTGGTTGGTTGACTCTGGATGCAGAACCCATGAGTATGGAGGGACGACTGTACTTAGAGGCTTGATTGTTTTAAATTTCATTATTTGTTAAAACTAGTTTAGAGATGGTATTTATTTACCTATTACATGGCATTGGGAGGCACATAATACCTGCTTCTTTCTTTGTTGTAAGATTTGGGTGTTGTCTGCCTGATACATCCATTGTGAAATTTGCTGCCAGCTTTTGCTAGTTTTAGTAACCATTAATCTTTACCTACAGCCACTATTTTATGAAATGTAGTAAAAATAGTGATACCTCATTCTCTCCTTCATTTATTAGCTATAATTTTTTCATAAGGAGCATTCCTCAACAAGCAGTTGGTTATATACAAAAGGTAGGATAAACTATTGATTCTTGAACTTTTTCAGTGTTCAGAATGAATAAATTCCCTAGCATCCTCCAGAGGTTGGTCAGTGAGATTTTTACTAAGTCTCATTATGAACTAATGGATTTTAATACTTGTTTTACTCTAACTCAGTTCTTTTTGGTGCCCAGATTGTCTCGTCTCTGGCCTGTGGAGGCTCCTTCAGGTTGAACCTGACATAATGAGGGTTTCTTTGCATTCAGGTACAATAGGAAGTCCCAAGCTCTTCTATTTCCTGCCCAGGCCTGGATTCAGCCATTTCTTTAAGGAGCCCTAGTTCTTTTTGTAAGAGCGTATAGTCAGCTGTTCATTGATACTTGTTTTGATCATGTTTCTAGGTCATAACATTGGAAACAGCTAGGAAATGTTTGTATTGATATTTCCAATTAATTTTAGAGTTGAGGGATTATCATTTAATATCCTTAATCTCTTATTTTTTCTCTTACCTTGAAAATCACGGTTTCTATTAATGTCACCACTGACTTGTTTTATTCTACTCATATGATGGTTTCAGACTAACAGTACCAATATTGCAAACAATATGATTAGTGAAAAGTTGGTATGTTTTTTACTTTGTCCTTAGTAAATGGATATAACCCCACTAATAATGTATAGTTAGTGTATTTTCAAGTCATTTGTAATGGTATTTCTCAGTAGTTAAGCCACTTTTTTAATTTTGCTTTTGGTTTTTAGGGATTTCTCACATTTTGTAAATTCTGTTTTTATAATCAAGTGAAACATTAAACGATCCTATAGGTAAAACTTCAAAACAAGTACATTAAGAAAAAGTGTCCATCTTGGTTCCTTCTATCCTATTTCTTACCTCTTTTTGTAGTAACTAAATGAGTTTTTGTTTATCCTTCTGTCTCAAAATTATGTATGTGTGATTATTTGTATACTCACAAATACATACTACACACTTATATATGTACATGTACAAGTACATATTTCCACACACACTCATTAGGTAGAAAGCACACATAAATACTGTTTGCATCTTGGTCTTTTTTTTAGTTAATGTCTCTCCATAGCAGATGTCATATTCCTTTTTACAGGAGAATAATATTCCATTATATAATTGTATCATATAGTAAGTAGTTTCCTATTATGGACATTTGATTATTTCTAGTCTTGCTGTTACAGATAGTGCAGCTATAAATAGCCTTGTGTATGTGTCTTTTCCTGGGGTTTTATGTCACTTAACGTTTGGGATACATTCCTAGAAGTGGAATTCCTGGATCAAAAGGTAAATATATAGGCAATTTTGCTGTGTATTGCCAAATTCCCCTCTACAAGGAGACAGTACCACTTTGTATTCCTATCAGCAATGTAAGAATGCCTGTTTTCCCACAGCCTATGAACAAATTGTTATCAGGTGTCACAAAATGTTTTAAGCAGACCTGTGTTTTAGAATCTTTGGCAAAAGTATAATGAAGTCTAAGGTGTAATCCTAAAGACAGGGAGTTGTGTTAGCCTTGACAGTAGTCTCAGAGAAATGCAGGCCTTCACTAAGGGTACAGTTCCATTAAATAAGTGTTAACAGTATATAGCATAAGGAGGACTTAGTAACTGGATGGAGGAATTGGGGATAACTCCAGTTTCTGGGAGTATGAAAATTTAGAGAATATTGAGCATCAGCAGATTATGGGATGGGGGAATTTCTTAAATTTGAGGTGCTCCTGAGGCATACGTGTTAGAGATGTAGTTGGATATGTGAATCTGAAGAGAGAATTTTGGGTTAGAACAGAGCTTCTGAGTCATCACTCTATGTGATGTTAAGATATGTGTAGATGAAGATGCCCAAGAAAAGAATAATAGTGATATTTGAGTCTGGGCGTGTTCTTGACTTTGGTAAAAGTAGTTTTTGGGTCCCTTCTATATCTTTTTATACAGCAACTGACATCATCTCTGGGTAGCATTAGAAAAAGTATACTTCACTTTCATGACTTTTACACACTTACTGTATACATAAAGATGATGTATTCATATGTTCTAATTCTTTAATTCTGAAATCATACTTAGTTTCAGGGCAAACAGCTTAAATTCCTTTGCTCTGATGTAGGCAATGATTTATTTTAACTCATCTCCAATAAACATGATTTTAAAAGTTTGTTACAAATATTTCCATTCATGGTATCTAATTTTGGCAATCATAGGTAAATGGAGAGCTTTTTACCAGTGAAATACGCTTTTTTACTGTGTTAATCATACGGGGATATATGATAATGTCATGATGTAAAAATCACAATACAGCTGAGAAAAGGATCTCATCTAAAAGAATAGTTTTCTATCCTTTATGGACTTAAGAATATTTAGTCAGGAAACAAATTCACAACTTTAGATTTAGAAAAGCCCTAAAATACCTAGTTACAAGTCTTCTCCATTTTAGTTCTCAGAACAGCCATATGAGGTAGTTACCATTAGGTACGTTTTACACATGAGAGGTAGTCATATGTAAACTAACACATGTAAAACAGCGAAGTTTAGTAACTTTCCCAAGGATACACGGTAGTAGGAAGCTAAAATGGAATTTAAACCCAGGCAGGTTGAAAATAGAACATATTTTGAGTGAAGAGACCAGTATGATAAAGGATTCAAAACCTTATGTAAGTTGAAGGAAATTCACTTGAAATGTTTTATACTTAGAAGATAGAGGAGGGCAGGGTGACAGACTTAGACTGTCAAGGATTAGGTCTTTCGTGGAGAGAGTATATAGATTTCTTCATGGCACTTAAGCTATGGAACTCATTCTGTGTTTATCTTTGATCCAGTATCAAGTATATTTTCTTTCCTATGTCAGAGCTATGTGAAGACAGAATGGTTTTTCTTAGGGTTAAAGCTGGCCTCTCATCACTTACCATCCGAGCAGAGGTTGCATGGTTATTTGGGAGGCTTGTGGTAAAGGGGAATTATAGTACTGAGAGGGTAAATGGACCAGATCGTTTCTGAGGCCGCTTGCTAATCCTGAGAATTTTCTTTCCCCAATTAACTAAAAGTTGAAGAAACTTGATTAAAATTCTACCCAGGGTTAATATCCATTTATTATAAATGAGTTAGATATACTGTGAGGGTCCTAGGCCTGTATAGTACTTGTTTGATTTGGAAGAGCCAAGGCTAGCTGCTAGAGCTGCTTCCAACTTCAGGCCCACTTTAATTTTGAGTAGGCCACTCAGTTGGTTAAAGGTTAATGGTTTCTTCCCTTAGTTTTCTACATTGTTAATGCTGTCACAGAACCGTACGATATTTAACTATTCTTGTGTTTCTGCAGCACAGTAGCTTATCAAACTTGAGTATGCTTGAGAATTTCTGAGAAGATTTGTGAAAATAGATCACTGGGCCTCACTCCCGGCGTTTCTGAGTCAGATCAGAAGTGGAGCCTAAGAGTCTGCATTTATAGCATGTTCACAGATGGAACCACCGGTTTGAGAACCACTGCTATAGTAGTTTGGCCTTTCCCAGTAGATTGAGTTTTCCAAGAGCAGGAACCAGATATTACTCATTTCTTTTAGCAAGCAATACATAAAGGCAACAGATCTTAATTTTATAGAAACCATTGTGGACTGTTACATTGCTGTTTTGGGCCTATGGATACCAGATGTTAGGCCAAAAAGTGAGGAACCTTGTAAAGCTTTAAGTTTGGGTCAGGTTTAGGTTTGTTAAGTTTACATTTAGAAATTCAAGTAAGATCAAGATTCTGCTAGATTTTTCACATGGTTCTACTTTCTGATACATACAAAATTCCAGGATTTTTTGCTCTTGTTTTTTCATTTTGCCATTACTAGGCAGCTAGCTACATGTAAGAACTGAAATCTTATCTTTCTCTTTCTGGAAAAATGGAGGCCATTGAAAATGTACTAGGTTTATGTTCTTATTATGCGTAAAGCAAATTGCAGAACTTGATGAACTGGTTCCAAGTTCAGGAGGAGGTCAGCATCTAGTCTTATTAAAGTAATTTTTAAACATGGGTTAAGAAAATGTGGAAAAGAAGAACTTGGGTTTTTTACTTACCCTACTCTTTATTCCCTATCACCACCACCATCCCTAAGCTAGCAAAGAATGACTTGCTAAGATTTTAGCAAGACTCGTTTATTCTGGCAGTTAAAATCAGGAATAAATATCATTTACTTTAAGTGCCATTAAGAATAATATGATTAGGTTTTTATACATGTTGCATATAATTTTAGTCTTCCTTGGTGATAATCATAAGCAGTGTTCTGTGATTCTTTTTTCTCTATTCTCAGATATCCGGAAAGTGGTACTGTAGAAATAAATGTCAAGGATCTTCGACCACGAGCTAGAACCACTTTGAAATGGAATGAACTAAATGTCGGTGATGTGGTCATGGTTAATTACAATGTAGAAAGTCCTAGTAATAGAGGATTTTGGTTTGATGCAGAAATTACCACACTGAAGACGATCTCAAGGACCAAAAAGGAACTTCGTGTGACTGTTTTCTTGGGGTAAGATTCTCTTCACTGATGCTATTTAATTACTGAATTGAGTGTAATTTTTAGGTATTAAGCACACGTTCTTTAGTAAAAAGAAAAAAAAAAGATGGAATCTATGAAAGATGGAAATTTCCATAGAAGAAAACTTAATAAATTCTTGAGAATTTTTCATTAAGAATGGCCCTTAAATCTCCATTGCTACTTTAAGGCTGGAGGTATTATTTGAAAGCACCTTGGAAATAATTGAATATCTTATTAGAGAAATTCTTGCCTACCCCACAGGATTCTCCTAGGTTAAACCAATAATATACAAAAGCATTTCAATAGCTATGGTTGCTATGAGGATCTATGTTGATACAACACCAGTGAATGTCTACCTAGGCAGCTGTCTGCTGGACTTGCAAGGTAGCAAAAATTTTCTTTTATAGTAATTTAAGAACTTAAAACAAGCTTAATGAAGACAATTCAAAATGTAAAATGTCACCCAAGATTTCACATTACTCAGATATTTCCATTGTTAATTCTTTAAGAAATACTTTTAGATGTTTCCTTCAGGTGATAAAGTACTATGCATTGTTTCAAAGCTACCTTTTTACACTTGGGGAAATAGTAAACATCGTTTTGTGTTCAGTTCTTCTGAATGAAGTGTATTGGATAAATAGTCACTAATTTACTTTTTTAAAAAGCCTGTTAAAAGTATTTCCAGTTCTTATTACAATGTTTAAGTAAGCAACTTTGTGTATATGTTTTTGTGCATTTCTTTTCTTTAGAATGAATTATTAGAAGTCCATTTGTTGTGTTGAGCATTGGGGATACTAGAAAGACCCTGACAGTTTTCTTTTACTTAAGGGAAGCAGCCAAACTAACATTCTTGTCAAGTTCTGGTTAACTGATTATATATATTATGTATTATATATATAATGGACATATATTATCATATCTGTTATAACATGGAGGTGACAAATCTAAGATCAAGCATCTGCTTATGATTAATAATATAAAGCAGGGGTTGGTAAACTATGTCCCACTGGCTACCTGTTTTATGAAAATAAAGTTTTGTTGGAACACAGTGATCCCCATTTATGTATTGGCCATGGCTGGTTTTGTGTGTGTGTGCTCAACAGCATTGTTGAGTGGTTGCACATGAGGCTTACAGAATCTTGAACTACTTACTCTCTGACCCTTCATGGGAAAAGTTGGCTGACTCCTAAGATAAAGAAAAAGAATATTGTGAGCTTATCTTTTAGAAAACAGTTTCAGAAATTTGTACAAACACAAGTGTGATTCTATTGCCAGGCTAAGGACGTAACAATTAACAGAGTTCTAAGCAACTTGAAATTCTGATATGGATACATATCATGAAGGAAAGGAGAAAGCATCTACATAAATTAGTTATCTAGGGACTCTTATAATGTTCTTGAGTGTAGGAAGTGGAAAGAAGCATGTTTACACAATGGGAAGAGATAACAGTACTCATAACATTGAGCTAAAAAAGCTTGCTATTTAAAACATGTTTTCCTGAGTAATTATGAGATACAGTTAGAATGGAGCATTCTGGCTTTAGGGACTAGAACTAAGATTGAGTGGAAATAATCGATAGGCAAATATTGGCTCATGAGAAAACGATTATATATGATGGCTATCCCAAAGTAAAACACACTGTCCTATAAAGGATTATGTTTGCTGTCATTTAGGTTTTTACTAGACATGTTAGGGATACAAGAGTCAAAAAGGAGTCACTGTGGCTTGTGGATGGGAATTTTTTTTCATTGTTAGAAATCTTTTCCCTTCACTGGAAAGAATGGATAAATAACCAGAGGGAAAGTATAAATATATTCTGCTGTTGATAGTTTGGGGCTGTTACAAGCAGTGCTGCCATGACATTATACCTCTCTCCTGGTGCTTATGTGCGTTAGTTTCTGTAGGATGTGTCTTGTCTAGAAGTAGAATTGCTGGCTTGTAGAAGTTGTGCATCTTTAACTTTAATAGATAGGACCAAATATTTAAGTGGTTGTACCAGATTGCACTTCCACAGTAGTATGAGAGTTCCCATTGCTCTGCATTCTTAACCACACTTACTTTTGTCAGGCTTGAGTTTTTGCTAGTCAGGTGGGTATATAATAGTATTCCATTGTGGCTTTGATTTACATTTCCCTGACTATTAATGAGATTGAGAACCGTTATGTTTATTGGCAATTTGGATATATCTTGTAAGGATCCTGTTTCAAATATTGGTGTGTGTTGTTGTAGCTAATTAGGTAGTCTGTCTCATTGATTTTTAGGAGTTCTAGAGAACTCCTAAAGTAGAGTAGAGACTTGACCATTTCAGTTACATGTGGAGAAAATGTCTACTCCAATTCTGTGGCTTATCTTTTTTCCCTATGTTTGAGTAGTAGTCGTAATTTTAAGGGGTTGAATTTCTCAAAAATTTTCCCTAATGCTTATACTTTTTGTGTCTTGCTTTAAGAAACCTACTGGGGGTTGGTCAGGGTTGGGGATAGGTGAGGGTGGTCAAAAGGTACAAACTTCCAGTTATATGATATATAAGTTCAAGGGATGTAATATACAGCATGGCAACTATAGTTAACAATACTGTACTGTATATTTGAAAGCTGCTTAGAGAGTAGATCTTTAAAGTTTTCATCACAAGGGAAAAAATACTGTAAATGTGAGGTGATGGATGTTAACTAAACTTTTTGTGGTAATCATTGTCAATATATACACATATAAAATCATTATGTTGTATACCTTGAACTTATACAATGGTATGTCAATTATATCTCAATAAAACATAGAGTGGGGTGGAGGGGAGAAACTTTACTCAGAAAACATAAAGATATTCTCCATTATTACCTTATAAAAGCTTAATATTTACCTGTTTTAGATCTTTAATCCACTTGAAGTAGGTCTTTTTGTACAGTGTGAGGTAAGGGTTAGACTTAATACATATGAATAATCATTTTTCCTGGTATCATTTATTGAAAAACCCATTTTCCCCTCATTGATCTTCAATATCACCTCATCACATATCTTTTTGTGTGTGTGTGTGTGTGTGTGGTATGCGGACCTCTCACTATTGTGGCCTCTCCCATGGCGGAGCACAGGCTCCGGACGCGCAGGCCCAGCAGTCATGGCTCACGGGCCCAGCCGCTCCGCGGCATGTGGGAACTTCCCAGACCGGGGCACAAACCCTTGTCCCCTGCATCGGCAGGTGGACTCTCAACCACTGTGCCTCCAGGGAAGCCCCACATATCTTTATATTTGATGCATCCATCTGGTCTCTATTCTGTATCATTGGTCTGTTTTGAGTGTCCTTATATAAGTTCCATGCTTTCATAATATGACAGAGCAGGTCTTCTACCTTGTGCTTCAATAGTTCTTCTCTGTTCTTAGCTCTGTGTAATTTCATTCGCGTTTTCCAGTCATTTTGGTAATTTCTACATAAAAACCATTGGGAATTTGATAGGTACTCCATTAAATGTAATCCATGGGTGTGATTTCTCTCCATTTACTTAGGTCTTTATTATGATTTTGTCATGTTTTTATTAGGTGGAACCATATGAAATGTTTTTATAGATTCAAAATATTTGAATGTTGGCCATTATATGGTTCAGCCTGATATAATTCTCTCCAGAGGTCTGATCTTATGTGTCTGTTATCCTTATTTAACCTCAGATACCACTTGTTATTATAAATCCTTTTTTTTTTTTTTTTTTTTTTTTTTAAACATCTTTATTGGAGCATAATTGCTTTACAATGGTATGTTAGTTTCAGCTTCACAACAAAATGAATCAGTTATATATATACATATGTTCCCATATCTCTTCCCGCTTGCGTCACCCTCCCTCCCACCCTCCCTATCCCACCCCTCCAGGCGGTCACACAGCACCGAGCTGATCTCCCTGTGCTATGCGGCTGCTTCCCACTAGCTATCTACCTTACGTTTGGTAGTGTATACATGTCCATGCCTCTTTATTGCTTTGTCACCGTTTACCCTTCCCCCTCCCCATAGCCTCAAGTCCATTCTCTAGTAAGTCTGTGTCTTTATTCCTGTTTCACCCCTAGGTTTTTCATGACATTTTTTTTCTCTTAAATTCCATATATATGTGTTAGCATACGGGTCTCTTGTAGACAGCAAATATATGGGTCTTGTTTTTGTATCCATTCAGCCAATCTGTGTCTTTTGGTGGGAGCATTTAGTCCATTTACATTTAAGGTAATTATCGATATGTGTGTTCCCATTCCCATTTTCTTAATTGTTTTGGGTTTGTTATTGTAGGTCTTTTCCTTCTTTTGTGTTTCTTGCCTAGAGAAGTTCCTTTAGCAGTTGTTGTACAGCTGGTTTGGTGGTGCTGAACTCTCTCAGCTTTTGCTTGTCTGTAAAGGTTTTAATTTCTCCATCAAATCTGAATGAGATCCTTGCTGGGTAGAGTAATCTTGGTTGCAGGTTTTTCTCCTTCAACACTTTCAATATGTCCTGCCACTCCCTTCTGGCTTGCAGAGTTTCTGCTGAAAGATCAGCTGTTAACCTTATGGGGATTCCCTTGTGTGTTATTTGTTGTTTTTCCCTTGCTGCTTTTAATATGTTTTCTTTGTATTTAATTTTTGACAGTTTGATTAATATGTGTCTTGGCGTATTTCTCCTTGGATTTATCCTGTATGGGACTCTCTGTGCTTCCTGGACTTGATTAACTATTTCCTTTCCCATATTAGGGAAGTTTTCAACTATAATCTCTTCAAATATTTTCTCAGTCCCTTTCTTTTTCTCTTCTTCTTCTGGAACCCCTATAATTCGAATGTTGGTACGTTTAATGTTGTCCCAGAGGTCTCTGAGACTGTCCTCAGTTCTTTTCATTCTTTTTTCTTTATTCTGCTCTGCAGTAGTTATTTCCACTATTTTATCTTCCAGGTCACTTATCCGTTCTTCTGCCTCAGTTATTCTGCTATTGATCCCATCTAGAGTACTTTTAATTTCATTTATTGTGTTGTTCATCGTTGCTTGTTTCATCTTTAGTTCTTCTAGGTCCTTGTTAACTGATTCTTGCATTTTGTCCATTCTATTGTCCATTCTAGCTCCAAGATTTCGGATCAACCTTACTATCATTATTTTGAATTCTTTTTCAGGTAAACTGCCTATTTCCTCTTCATTTGTTAGGTCTGATGGGTTTTTATCTTGCTCCTTCATCTGCGGTGTGTTTTTCTGTCTTCTCATTTTGCTTATCTTACTGTGTTTGGGGTCTCCTTTTTTGCAGGCTGAAGGTTCGTAGTTCCTGTTGTTTTTTGTGTCTGTCCCCAGTGGCTAAGGTTGGTTCAGTGGGTTGTGTAGGCTTCCTGGTGGAGGGTACTAGTGCCTGTGTTCTGGTGGATGAGGCTAGATCTTGTCTTTCTGGTGGGCAGGTCCACGTCTGGTGGTGTGTTTTGGGGTGTCTGTAGACTTATTATGATTTTGGGCCGCCTCTCTGCTAATGGGTGGGGTTGTGTTCCTGTCTTGCTAGTTGTTTGGCATAGGATGTCCAGCACTGTAGCTTGCTGGTCGTTGAGTGAAGCTGGGTGCTGGCGTTGAGATGGAGATCTCTCGGAAATTTTTGCTGTTTGATATTATGTGCAGCTGGGAGGTCTCTTGTGGATCAGTGTCCTGAAGTTGGCTCTCCCACCTCAGAGGCACAGCACTGACTCCTGGCTGCAGCACCAAGAGCCTTTCATCCACAGGGCTCCTTAATTTGGGATGATTCGTTGTCTATTCAGGTATTCCACAGATGCAGGGTATATCAAGTTGATTGTGGAGCTTTAATCCGCTGCTTCTGAGGCTGCTGGGAGAGATTTCCCTTTCTCTTCTTTGTTCTCACAGCTCCCAGGGGCTCAGTTTTGGATTTAGCCCCGCCTGTGCGTGTAGGTCGCCGAAGGGCGTCTGTTCTTTGCTCAGACAGGACGGGGTTAAAGGAGCCGCTGATTCGGAGGCTCTGGGTCACTCAGGCCCGGGGGTAGGGAGGGGCACGGAGTGTGGGGCGGGCCTGCGGCGGCAGAGGCCGGCGAGAAGTTGCAGCCTGAGGCGCGCCTGTGCGTTCTCCCGGGGGAGTTGTCCCTGGATCCCGGGACCCTGGCAGTGGCGGGCTGCACAGGCTCCCCGGAAGGGCGTGTGGCTAGTGACCTGTGTTCGCACACAGGCCTCCCGGTGGCGGCAGCAGCGGTCCTAGCGTCTCATGTCTGTCTCTGGGCTCCGCACTTTTAGCCGCGGCTCGCGCCCGTCCCTGGAGCTCTCTCAAGCAGCGTTCTTAATCCCCTCTCCTCGTGCACCAGGAAACAAAGAGGGACGTAAAAGTCTCTTGCCTCTTCGGCAGTTCCAGACTTCTCCCCGGACTCTCTCCCGGCCAGCCGCGGTGCACTAACGCCCTGCAGGCTGTGTTCACGCCGCCAACCTCAGTCCTCTCCCGGCGCTCCGACAAAAGCCGGAGCCTCAGCTCCCAGTCCCGCCCGCCCCGGCGGGCGAGCAGACAAGCCTCTCGGCTGGCGAGTTCCGGTCGGCCCGATCCTCTGAGCTGGAATCTGTCCGCTTTGTCCTCCGCACCCCTGTTGCTGTGCTCTCCTCCACGGCTCCCAAGCTCCCCCACTCCGCCTCCCGAAGCCTCCACCCGCGAAGGGGCTTCCTAGTGTGTGGACACTTTTCCTCCTTCACAGCTCTCTCCCGCTGGTGCAGGACCCGTCCCTATCCTTTTGTCTCTGTTTAGTTTTTTCTTTTGCCCTACCCAGGTACGTGGGGGGTTTCTTGCCTTTTGGGAGGTCTGAGGTCTTCTGCCAGCGTTCAGTAGATGCTCTGTAGGAGTTGTTCCATGCGTAGATGTATTTCTGGTGTATCTGTGGGGAGGAACGTGATCTCCGCGTCTTACTCTTCCGCCATCTTCCCGGAAGTCTCCTATAAATCCTTTTTAAATTTCATTTTTCTCTTTGTTACTGGTATATAAGTAACCTTTGATTTTGGATCCATTAGCCTTACTAGAGTTAATAATTTTAATTCACATGTAGATTGTTTCAGGATTTTTATAATTGTAATCTGTGAATTATGACATTTTTGTGTTGTAGTTTTCCTTTGATTGCTAACTTTTGTCGTCATTCACCAGTTGCCTGTTAGTACATCGCTGAAAGGAGGTGGTGAGAGCAGGCATCTTTTTTTTCTCCTGATATCTCTTTGAAAGTTTTACCAATAATTATAATGTTTGACGGGTATTTTGTAGGTATGCTTTCCTGGATTTGGTTTGACAATATTTTGTATAGGATTTTTGCATTTAGGTTAATGAGTGAAATTTGTGTATTAACTTTCCTATCTTAGCTATCCTTTCCAAATTACGTTGGTTTTATAAAATTATCGTGTGCTGTAATATTTTTCTATTTTATGGTAGAGTTTTGTGTCCTTTGCTTGAATGTTAAAACTTCTCAGTAAAGTCCTTTGGGGCTGAGTTTTCTTTGTGAGAAGGTTTTTTGATTTCTGTAATGATTATAGAACTATTCAGATTTTCTATTCTTGAAATAGGATTTAATTTTCTAGGAACCTATTTTAATTTTAGTTTATTGTCATAAGTTTGGATAGCCTCATCTTTAACCTGTATAGTCTTTGTTAATGTTGTTCCCTTTTTCATTCCTGAGTTTAGTTTGTGATTTAATCTCACCAAAGGTTTATCAATTTTACTATACATTTACAAAGAACTAACCTTCATCTTTGATACTCTCTATTGTATTGAAAGTGCAATGGAAGAAGCAAATAGAGGACATGATTTTTAATCTGCCTCCGAGATTTGATAAGGGAACTGGGAGTTAAAGTTCATGCTTGTTCCTAATTTTTAGTTTGTGAGTAGCAAAAAGTGAATATGCTTAAACTGTCTAATTCTAGTTAACAAATTCTTTTTGATTAACAACGTTGTGTTAGTTTCAGGTGTACAGCAAAGTGATTCAGTTATACATATACAAGTATCTATTCTCTTTCAAATTCTTTTCCCATTTAGGTTATTGCAGATTATTGAGCAGAGTGCCCTGTGCTATATAGTAGGTCCTTGCTGGTTATCTGTTTTAAATATAGCAGCATGTACATGTCAATCCCAAACTCCCAATCTATCCCTCCCTCCACCCTTCCCCCCTGGGAAGTTCATTCTCTAAGTCTGTGAGTCTATTTCTGTTTTGTAAATAAGTTCATTTGTATCATTTTTTTTTAGATTCCACATATAAGTGATATCATTTGATATTTGTGTTATACTTCACTTAGTATGATAATCTCCAGGTCCATCCATGTTACTGCAAATGGCATTATTTCATTCTTTTTAATGGCTGAGTAATATTCCATTGTATATATGTACCACATCTTCTTTATCCACTCCTCTGTCAATGGACATTTAGATTGCTTCCATGTTTTGGCTATTGTAAACAGCACTGTAATGAACATTGGGGTGCATGTATCCTTTTGGACCATGGTTTTCTCCAGATATGTGTCCAGGAGTGGGATTGCTGGATCGTATGGTAGCTCTATTTTCAGTTTTTTAAGGAACCTCCATACTGTTCTCCATAGTGGCTGTACCAATTTACATTCCCACCAGCAGTGTAGGGTGCTCCACACCCTCTCCAGCATTTATTGTTTGTAAAGTTTTTGATGTTGGCCATTCTGACTGGTATGAGGTGATACCTCATTATAGTTTTGATTTGCATTTCTCTAATAAGTAGCAATATTGAGCATCTTTTCATGTGCCTCTTGGCCATCTGTATGTCTTTGGAGAAATGTCTGTTCAGTTCCTCTGCCCATTTTTTGATTGGGTTGTTTGTTTTTTGATATTGAGCTGCATGAGCTGTTTGTAAATTTTGTAGAGTAATCCCTTGGCCGTCAAATTATTTGCAAATATTTTCTCCCATTCTGGGAGTTGTCTTTTCATTTTGTTTATGGTTTCTTGGCTATGCAAAAGCTTTTGAGTTTAGTTAGGTCCCATTTGTTTATTTTTGCTTTTATTTCCATTACTCTAGGAGACAGATTAAAAAAGATCTTGCTGCAATTTATGACAAAGAGTGTTCTGCCTATGTTTTCCTCGAGTTTTATAGTATCTGGTCTTACACTTAGGTCTTTAATCCATTTTGCATTTATTTTTGTGTATGGTGTTAAAGAATGTTCTAATTTCATTTTTTTACATGCAGCTGACCAGTTTTCCCATCACCATTTACTGAAGAGACTGTCTTTTCTCCATTGTATGTTCTTGCCCCCTTTGTCATAGATTAATTGACCGTAGGTGCATGGGTTTGTTTCTGGGCTTTCTATCCTGTTCCATTGTTCTATATTTCTGTTTTTGTGCCAATACCATTACTGTTTTGTTGACTATAGCTTTGCAGTATAGTCTGAAGTCAGGGAGCCTGATTCCTCCAGCTCCATTTTTCTTTCTCAAGATTGCTTTGGCTATTCGGGGTTTTTTGTATCTCCATACAAATTTAAAATTTTTTTTGTTCTAGTTCTGTGGAAATGCCATTGGTAATTTGATAGAGATTGCATTGACTCTGTAGATTGCCTTGGGTAGTATAGTCATTTTGACAATATTGATTCTTCCAATCCAAGAACATGATATATCTCTCCATCTGTTTGTCATCTTCTATTTCTTTCATCAGCATCGTACAGTTTTCGGAGTACAAGTCTTTTGCCTCCTTAGATAGGTTTATTCCTAGGTATTTTATTCTTTTTGATGCGATGGTAAATGGGATAGTTTCTTGAATTTCTCTTTCTGATCTTTTGTTGTTAGTGTATAGAAATGCAACAGATGTCTGTATATTAATTTTGTAGCCTGCAACTTTACCAAATTCATTGATTAGCTCTAGTCATTTTCTGGTAGCACCTTTAGGATTTTCTGTGTATGGTATCATGTCATCTGCAGACAGTGACAGTTTTACTTCTTTTCCAATTTGGATTCCTTTTATTTTCTTTTATTTTCTGATTGTCGTGGCTAGGACTTCCAGAACTATGTTGAATAAAAGTGGAAAGTGGACATCCTTGTCTCATTCCTGATCTTAGAGGAAATGCTTTCAGCTTTTCACCGAGTACTATGTTAGCTGTAGGTTTGTCATAAATGGGCTTTATTGTGTTGAGGTATATTCCCTCTATGCCCACTTTCTGGAGAGTTTTTATCATAAATGTGTGTTGGATTTTGTCAAAAGCTTTTTCTGCATCTGTTGAGATGATCATATGGTTTTTATTCAATTTGTTGATGTGGTGTATCACATTGATTGATTTGCAGATACTGAAAAATCCTTGCATCCTTGGGATAAATCCCACTTGATCATGGCGTATACTAGACATTTACAAAAAAACTAACGTTCGGCTTTGATCCTCTCTATTGTATTGAAGGTACAAAGGAAGAAACAGAGGACATGATTTGTAATCTGCCTTGGAGATTTGATAAGGGAACTTGGAGTTAAAGTTCATGCTTGTATCTAATTTTTAATTTGTGAGTACCAAAAAGTGAATATGCTTAAACTGATTCTAGTTAACAAAATTCTATTTTTAGCTTGCCATTTTCTGTTTCTATTTTAGCTTTGAAGAAAATTCAAAACAGAAGTCTAGGGTTTAAATCAGTTTTTCAAAACTTTGGTCACTTACTCTTGTATATTTAATACTGTATGAAATTATACTAGATTAGATATTCCTAAGTAGAATTTGAATCCTATAGCAAAAAAAAAATTTTAACCTTACTAAAACTATGGATGTACTTAGTGTATTTTGTGTCATTTTTTAGGGTTTTATTTACTAAATTGTATCCATAGTTGTTTATCATGCCATCTCTAGTGATCTGATTATTGAATGTACCATTCTTACAGACTATGAACTTGATGTCCATATCAAGTTATAAATCAAAGCTCACTGTATTCCAACCATATTGGCCTCCTTGTGTTGCTTAATCATGTAAACACACTCCTGTTTCAGAGCTTTTGTACATGCTGTTTCCTCTGACTGGTCTGCTCCACACAGATACTCATTTGGCTTACTTTGTCTTTTGTTTTATTTCTTTATTCAAATATCACTTCGAAAGACAACTTTCTTGATCACGCTATGTAAAACAATACAGACAGACAGATACCAGGCATAGGTGTGTGTGTATATGATTGAATTCTCCCGTAGTGTAACTTATTTTTCTTTATGATACTGATTATCACCTGACATTTATTATTTTCTCTTGCCCTACTTGTATTAGTTTCTTGTTATTGCTATAACAAATTACCACAGGCTTAGTGGCTTAAATAATAGAACTTACTATTTTACACTTCTGTAGGTCAGAAATCTTATGAGTTTCACTGGGCTAAAAGCAGTGTCGGCAGGGATGTGTTCCTTTTTGGAGACTGAAGGAAAATTGACTTCCTTGCCTTTTTCAGATTTTAGGGGCCTCCCAATTCCTTGGCCTGTGGCCCGCGGCCCACTTCTCCATGTTTAAAGCCAACAAAATTGTATCTTTGACTGTTCATTTGTAGTCACATCTTCATCAGGCTCTTTCTTCTTCCCTTTTCTACTTTTCAAGGCCCCTGTGATTACATTGGGCCTATCTAGATAATCCTATTTAAAGGTCATTAACAAAGTCCCTTTTGCCATATAAGGTAACATATTCACAGGTTCCTGGGCTTAGGACATAGATGTCTTTGGGGCCTATTATTCTGCCAAGCATACCACTGGAATGTTAATGCTTTGATTTTTTTGTTGTTGTTGTTCGCTCCTGTGTGTCAGGCCCTGTTCTAAGCACTAGTTAAAATAAATGTTCAGTAAATACAATACTTCATAGAATCTGAAATTAACGGTTTTCCATATTTTAACATCTGAAATTATGATGTATCTTAAAATTGCTATTGGACTGACTAAAGTTGGGTTCTTTCAGATATTTGAGTTTACTTCTGCTAGTCACCTTGGAGTGCCATCTAACTTGAAGTTAAATTTCCTGCTTGAGCTTTTTTAAACCACACAGGTAGTATGAATTCATATCTGCAGACCACAAGGTATGCCTGTGGTTCAACTCTCAGGGGATACTTTTTCTCCTTATACCCAGGGGTAATATTGAAACACAGTCATCTTTATTTTCTGTATCTGCAGGGTGGTTTATTTGCCATTTTTCTTTAACATGAGAGAAGCCATTTGTTGTCCTAGCTTTGAGGGTCCTTCTTAGACTGCTCATCTCAGGCTTTTTTCTTGCTTGAGGTTTCATAAAATAATATATCTTATAGTTGTTAGCTTTCATTTGGTGTCCCAACTTTATTTGAGGGTTCTTCTTATACTGACCCATTGCAGGCCAGTTTCTTTTTTGGTAGTATATAAAATAGTGTATTTTTACAATTGTTTATTAGATTTCAGTGAAATAGGGTGTTTCCTGAAGGAATGAATTGACTACCTGTTTTGATTGTGATCTATGCCTTCATTAGTTTAGTCAAGAGGAAATGGATGTAGTAAGTCTTCAACTTAAAATGATAAATGACTGGAAAAGTGATTTTAGTTTTAAGCTGTCTGATTTTGTGACTTTATTGAAGCCCATAGAAGGTTTCTCTTTCCAGGTGGGGTGGAATAGCTGGCTGCAGATCAGCATTCTTACCTAGAACAACTAGAATAGCCAGATCAAGTACAGTTGTCATCTGAAAGGCAGCAGAGAAGTAAGGAGAACTACCAGGGGTATGACTCTGGAAAGGGAAGAACCTTAGGAAGCAGTTAGCTTTTTTTTTTTAAATTTATTTTATTTATTTATTTATTTATCTATCTATTTATTTATGGCTGCATTGGGTCTTCATTGCTGAGCGCGGGCCTTCTCTAGCTGCAGCGAGCAGGGGCCACTCTGTGTTGCAGTGCGCAGACTTCTCATTGCGGTAGCCTCTCTCGTTGCAGAGCCGCAGGCTTTTGGTTCTCGGCCTGCAGTAGATGTGGCGTGTGGGCTTCAGTAGTTGTGGCATGCGGACTCTAGAGCACAGGCTCAGTGGTTGTGACGCACGGGCTTAGTTGCTCCACAGCATGTGGGATCTTGCCGGACCAGGGCTCAAACCCCTGTCTCCTGCATTGGCAGGCGGATTCTTAACTGCTGCGCCACCAGGGAAGCCTGACAGTTAGCTTTTGTAGTTGCTTTTTACCCTGGGGACTATGCTAATTATGGATACAGGGCAAACCTCACTGAACAACTGGCGGCAGTGTAGGGACAAGAAATCAGAGCTGTTGGCAGATATGTGGATGCCTCAAGCATATAACCTGTGCTCTCTTAGGACTTTTGCCAAATACTGGGTTTTCCTAGGCAGGAGACTAAAAACATAAGTAAAAAACAAAGTGGAGTTTTTAGCAGTCTTAGAAGGCAAACATGAATTTGGGGATCCCTGGTGGAGTGGACCCACAGAATATACAACAGGCTCTTAGTTGAAAACTGTAGATGGTTAAGGCAGACAGATAGACTAAACCTTACCAAAGCTGAAAAACCAGCCTTGCCTCAGCAGAGTTGCTAATTAAAATGTTAAACCACTGTAGTATCTCTCCAGCAGAAGGAAGATTGGACCTTCTTAATGGTAAGATAATGTCTGAAGCCTCTAATGTGTTTTTTTTTAACGCTTTTCTTTCTTTTTTTAAATTTATTTATTTTATTCTTTTATTTTTGGCTGCATTGGGTCTTCGTTGCTGTGCCCGGGCTTTCTCTAGTTGCGGAGAGCGGGAGCTACTCTTCGTTGTGGTGCACGGGCTTCTCATTGTGGTGGCTTCTCTTGTTGTGGAGCATGGGCTCTAGAGCGCAGCCTCAGTAATTGTGGCACACGGGCTCAGTAGTTGTGGCTCACGGGCTCTAGAGCGCAGCCTCAGTAGTTGTGGCACACGGGCTTAGTTGCTCCGTTGCATGTGGGATCTTCCCAGACCAGGGCTCGAACCCATGTCCCCTGCATTGGCAGGTGGATTCTTAACCAGTGTGCCATCAGGGAAGCCCACCTCTAATGTTTTAAATATACTATCTACCATGGAATCAAAAATACTGTGCTACCAAAAGACAGGGCCACATAATAAAAAACCAGAAGAAGATAAACCAATAACAGAAATGGAGTCATAAGTGATCTTGATCAAATTATCAGGCAGGAACTTTAAAGTAATTATAATTAATATGCTTAAGAAAATAGTTGAAAAGATAGAGAATTTCAACTGAGAATTAGAATCTATAAAATAATCATATGGAGAATAAGAAGTGAAAAATACAGTTTCTACAACTGAGAGTTCCTTAGGTTGGTTTATCAGCAGATAAGACACAGCAGAAGATAGGATAAACTCAAAGGCAAGTCAATGAAAAATATCCAACTAAAACATTGAAAATATAATGGAAAATAATACAGAAAAGACTGTTATATATGTGGGACTTTGTGAAGAGGTGTGTTTACATCTTTTTGTAGTTCCCCAAAAGAGAGTAGGGTGAAAACTATTTGAAAATGTAATAGCTAGAATTTTCCAAAACTGATAAAAGACGTCAGTCGAAGATTGAAGTTTTGTAGTTCCTAAGCAGGATAATTAAAAAGAAAACAGTGGCATATTGCAATAAGGCTGCTGAAAACTAAAGGTAGAATCAAAGGGAAGACGGCTGAGTTTTAACCAGGAGTAGTGTAAGCTAGAAGACAGTGGAATGGCATCTGAAAACACTAACTTTAAAAGTTCTCAACTTAGAAATACATTTTTAATGAAAATATACTACAAAAATGAAACCAAAATAAAGACGTCAGACCACACCTGAGAGAATACCAACCAACAGACTTGCACTAAAGGAAATACTAAAGGGAGTTCTTTAAGCAGAAGGAAGATGATCTCAGATAGAAATAAGGAAATATAGGAAATAATTATGAACAGAGGAAGGGTAACTATTTGAGTACAAATAGACTACTGAAAAAATAAGATTAAAATATGTGTAGAATAAAATCATGATAACCATGTGAAAGATGGGATTAGTAAATGAAGCTTTGAGATTCTGACGTGATCAGGAAAGTACTGAAAGTAAAACGTAAAGCAGATTGATTTTTCAGGTTTGCATGGTGCATTCTCTAAGAACCACTAAAAATTAATAAAATATTAGCAAATTAAGAGTGGAAATAGAATAATACAAAAGAAGGCAATCAAGAAGAGTAAGACAAAAAGGTAGATAAAATAGAAAACATGGTAAAATGGTAGCAACAAATATATCATCAATTATATTAACTATATATGAACTAAATATTATAAAGACAAAGATCAACAGACTAGATTAAAATAAAAACAAAACTCTTAGGCTGCTTATAAGAAAATCTCCTTAAATAATGAAATCACAGAAGTTGAAAATATAAGGATGGATGGGATTCTAGGAAGAGGGCAACAGCATAGATTTTAATCTTCCTAGATATCCTTATAAAAACAAATAGAACGAAAAGATCTAATCCAAAAATTAAGGGCAGTATCTACAGACATTTAGGGTGATGTGGTATCTCCCACAAACACCAAGATAGCTGCTGAGATAAACAACTGATAGCTACAAGACCTGTGTGGTATTGGTAACTATTACAAGAGGAAGAAGAGGATAACAGGATATATGATTGACCCAAGAACTCCAAAATAGTAAGTTACCTCAGCAACCTATCTCACCTGAGAGTAGCAGCTATGGTGGCCATCTTTTAAGATGACCCCCAATAATTCCTTCTTCCTGGTACTCAACAACATAGTTCCCTCCCACATTTTATTAGGGTTGCTCTTTGTGACCAGTAGAATATGGCAGAAGTGATGGTATACCACTTCTGAGATTGGGTTATGGAAGCTTCCATTTTGGGCTCTCTCAGATCACTTCCTCTGGTGGAAGCCAGCTGTTATGTTGTGAGAATTCAGACAGCCCGTTGGTCTTCCCCGAGTTGAGCCTTTAGATGAGACTGTAGGTCTGGTCAACAGCTTGACTGAAACCTCAAGAAAGATCATGAGCCAGAACTACCCAGCTAAGCTGCTTCCAAATTGCTGATCCACAGAAACTGAGGTAATTTTTGTTTTAAACTGCTAGTTTTGTGGTGACTTGTTATGTAATAATAGTTAACTAATACAGCAGCTGAAGCCAGAAATGGGTATGCACCCCAGTTTGGATGAGTATACGCAGTTTGCAGTAAGGTCTGAAGAGATTAGAGCCCTATGAACTCTCAAAATTAGTCAGCTAAAGTTCCATTCCAGGACAAAGTCCCATATTGAGAATAAACTACTAGGAATGCAGTCCAAATTGAGTAGGACAGGAACAGTAAAGACAAAGGAAAAAAGGGTCCAGTTAAAAATAGGGCAGGGGAATAGAGCCAGGAGATACCAAAAGGAAGTTTCTATAGCGTCATTTTTTAAATTAATTTTTGAGGCAAAATTTACTTAAAGCAATATGTACCATATAAAGCCACCACTGTAATCAAGATATAGAACCTTTTCATTACCCCCCACCAAAAGTCCCTGTGGGCTCCATCAGAGTCACAATTACTACTACAACCCTCAACCTTGGCCTCAAACTACTGATCTGCTTTCTATCAGATTAGATTTTAGCTGCCGTAGTTTTGAATGCTTCTCCAAAAAGCAACAACAACAAAACTGAGTTATGTGGAGCTCTGTGGCTGTGATCTAGCAAACCTAATTGAAGTTATACCCTCTAAAGGGTCAAGAAAATTTTATAAAAACAAGCAAAAGAAAAACATTGATGTGAAATCCATACAAAATTAGAAGAAAAAGAAAAAATAAGGAACCAGGATAACACCCTTACAAGGAAAACATCCCAGAAAGACATCCATGAGTCAAGAAAAGGTAAGCCAAGAATTTTAAGTCTAGCCAAACTGGCCTTCAGTATAAAGGCTGGAGACAAGCTGTCATTAACTTGTAAGAACTAGGGGAGGAATTGTTCTCATGAACCCTTCTTGGGAAATCTTGTAGAGAACTAGTTTCAGACCATCAAGATGACTGTAGGCAATTTGACATAGAGTAGTGATAAACATTAAAAATATCTCTGCATCTAGAACTGGGACTAGAGGGAGGTACATAAAGGAGAAAGTGTAGTATGTAATGGTTTTATGGTCTGACACTGTAGATATAACTGTAAGACATGGCAGAAATACACAAAGAAATTTTAAAAGTATTTTCTGTAGTCATAATGACAACTGGTGAAAATGTCATATGTAATGTGGGGTAAAGCAAAGAAGTACTTGTAGCATTCTAATTTAGGCATCCTTGGTGTCTTTGAGAACTAGGATTTTCTGATTGTGGGGGAAAGGAGAAAGAGAAATAATTGCCTTGTCAAAAGCAGACTTATCCTTTAGTCCTGAATTTGAACAGAAAGTGTTTGCATGAACTCATGAGGTATCTTGTACGTGTATTAATGTGTATGTCTAAATTTTGTAGCTTGGTCTAGAAATAGTGATCAATCCAGTTTTAGAAAGCTTTTCTAGTGCCTAAATTGTGGTCTTAAAATAACCATTTCCACCTAAAAGAAACTAGGCTTCCTTGGAGATAAGACTACAGGCTGGGGGGGCGGTCGGGGGTCGGAAGCTGGGGCCAATTGAGAGTAGCATCTACATACTCTACCGAATGTAAAATAGATAGCTAGTGGAAAGCAGCAGCATAGCACAGGGAAATCAGCTCGGTGCTTTGCGATGACCTAGAGAGGTGGGATGGGGAGGGTGGGAGGGAGGGGATATGGGGATATATGTATGCATATGGCTGATTCACTTTGAAACTAATACAGTATTGTAATACTAACACAGTATTGTAAAGCAATTACACTCCAATAAAGATCTATTAAAAAAATAAAGACACTGGGTGGGGGCAGAAAATGTACAAGATGAACTGAGAACAAAAATCTTGTCTTGCACATAACAAGGAAGCCCACAAAGATTGCTAAATTCTTGTCAGAAAGATTTGAGAATCAGCTGGAATATCCCATTGGCCAAAGATGAGGCGATTTGAACATCAATAAGGAAAATATCTAGCGTGGATTGAAACACCTCAAATACGTGAACTCCTAGTTACATAGAAACTCATCAATCAACTACATAGAATGTTTGAGAACTATGTTTTTTAAACTGCTAAAGAAAGCATTTCATCTATATTTGTTATATGAGCTATACCACTGAGTCACCAAGTAATTGATGAGCTCAGGTTTCTCTTTATGGAATTATTCCAGCAAATAAGTAAAAAAGGAATGAAAGAATACCAACATTTTCCAATTCCCAGTGAATTAATCTAGGCATTGAGCATCTATGGCTGCTGTAGGAAAAGACAACTAAATAATTAGGTGCTTACTGATGAAAATAGACCTATAGACAGTTTTACCCAAAAAATGAACCTGGATTTGAGTAAACATTTAGAGCAAGGGTCAGCAGTTTTGTTCTATAAAGGGACAGATAGTAAATAGTTTAACCTTTGGCCGCCAGATGGTCTGTCGCAATTCAACTCTGCTGTTATAGCGTGAAACCAGCCATGGAGAATACATAAACGAATAGGCATAGTTGTGTTCCAGTAAAACTTTATTGTTAAAAACAGGCATCAAACCAAGGGTTTTCAGCCTTTACTCCAGATCCAACTACTGATTTACTGGAAATATAAATGACAGAAAAAACTAAAGTACACTTTGGGAATGCAGGTATCAAAATCGAGACCATGGGAAACTCTATAGGACAAATGGTGGGGCTTCTTCAACAAATTATAAGGAAAAATATTGGGAATTTAGTTTTTGAAACACAAAACTATATCATATACTTAGGCAGACAGGTGAGAAGATTGAAGAAAATTAAGGTAAATATAACTCATGGGAGGGAGTGAAGAGGTTGTGACTGGGAGGGAGGACATGAACTACTGAGGTAGTTGACAGTCCTATCTCTTGTCATGGCTGATTACAAGGATGTGTACCTTATAATTGGCTAAACCATACATTTATCTATAAATTTTCTGCATTTGACATTAAAAGTTTTAAAAGGTGAAATGATTGAAAAAGTCACCAAGCAAATGGTAATCAGAAAAACCAAAGGTACACTTTTGATACAAAATGCATTACTAGAGATACAAAGACATTTCATAAGATTTAAGGATCCTTAATCTGTATGTACCCAATAATATATCTTCAAAAATACAAAGCAAAAGTTGATAAATTAAAAGAATTATACAAATCCACAGTCACAGCAAGAAACTTTGAAGAAGTATATGCAAACAGCTATAAACATGGCTATGAAAAATATGGCTTAGTATTTGAAAGACTTTTCTTTGTAATAAGAGGTCATCTATTTACCCAGAAACTTGCCATATTTATTGGAAATATGTTTAAATCTTTCATTTTAATTGGGAGTATCATTTTACCTAGTCTTTAAGTTAAATTAAATTTACAAGATAGCTATCTTCTCACCAGATGATCTGAGTCTTGAATTTTTTTTCCTGATATTAAAAGTGACACTTAACTTCAAATATTAATCATTGGACTTTTCCTACTGCTGGAAGCAATAACTCAGTGATTAGAATAGCTGTAATCCCCATTTGTAAATAGGAAGTGTTCAGCGAGTTTCCAAACTGACTTTTAATTACTATTTGTGTGTGATTTAGATTTTGCTGGCAGAGGTTAACCTTTCTTCCTTTTTTAAACAGGGGTTCTGAAGGAAAATTAAATGACTGTCAGATAAGATTCATAAATGAAATCTTCAAGATCGAGAAACCTGGAGCCCATCCTCTTTCATTGGCAGATGGAAAGTTTTTAAGTATGGATTTTTCTTACGGGCTGAGACTGCATTTATTGTTCATGATTGCCATTTTAACTGGCCAGGGAATAACTTTTGAGAAAGTATAAAATTGTAGACCATACAAATTTATTTTCAAGACAACCATTTTGATGTAAGATCTATTTTGGTTTAATGGATTTTTCTCAAATGATAAGATTTGTCTTCAAAAAATATTTTCTCATCTTGGCATTTTATTGCCATTTTCTTGCTGTTTCCTTTATTATAGAGTCTGTCCAGATTAAAAACCCACTTTGGTAATGTTGTGGCCATTTAAGATTAATTTTGAATAGTGAGACTTATTTTTATACTAGTAGAGCCTAAGAATAATAATGCTGGTTGAGCCCTGAATTTCTGGGAGGTAGTGAATGAGGTTTATGTCATCGTTAGGATGTTAGAGTGTAGCCTTATCTCTTCCTTGCATATATTTTACTTAATATCATGTAGCTAGTTGGTAACAGAGGCAGACTAGATTCTAAGTCTTTTCATTCATGGTTCAGTCACTATCTTTGCAAATAGGTTACAGTGTCTCATACTCTGTCAATTCTGATTTTTTTTCTGGAGAACAATTCATTGACTTTATGCTGTGTGTCAATGTCTAGTATATTCTGGGAAAAGAAATATTCAAGATTAAATAGTTCTGCCTAACCTCTTCTTACCACAGTTGTGCAAGATTAGAACAAGACAAGACCTTTAACAGATCAATAAATAAGATTTCCATGTTACTGGTCTAAGCCATACTCATTTTTTGAGGCTGTGATGCTAATACATCTACGTGAATTAAGAACCTTAAGGCATACTGTGTATGACTGTTTCTGTGGTTTATGACTGTTTCTATGGTTTATGACTGTATGGTTATATTCTAGGAATAAAGGTAAACTTGATAAGTAAACTTATTTAATGTGACTTACTTGCTCTCAGTAAAACACAATAGAAAAGGAAGATTGACCAGGTTTTTCTTGTGTTTTCTCTCTCAGTGTATCTGCATATATATGTTGTTCTCTCCTCTGTCTAATGCTAATCATGTTATAGCTACAGCTTTGAACTTCTGTGTAAAGAAACCATTTCACAGCCAGATTGCCATTGACCAGATCATTCTCCAAACCAAAAATCTAAACATACCTTTGGTATTTTAGGTCTGTGAAATTTCCATTACTTATATGTTGTCACAGCTACCTTAGTGGAAGTGAAACAAAATTGTAACCTTCCATTCATTAGCAAGAATAGGCAGTGTGATCAGTCAGAAAGTTAGTACTGAAATCAGTGGCAATTTTCTTTCCCCGTCTCTTATTTGTCAGGTACTTCTTCCCTGTTTCTCTTAATGAACAATCAGCTCTGATACGGTAAATTCCTCGCGAATTTATTGTGTGCATTTGTAAGAAATTCAGAGTATAGAACTATATAAATTATAGAACTCCCAAGAGGTAATCACTCTAACAATATATGTCATTCTAGACATCTTTCTGTATCTATCTAATTCATCTTTGTGTATCTATACAGTTAATTTTGTGTAAAAAATTTATTCTGCAATTTCCTTTTTGAATTTAACATATTTGGCTACCTCTGTATTATAGTTCTTATAAACTTACCTCATTTTACACAAAATCTGCCCAGCTGTTACTCTTTTGACATTTAAATTTTACTTTTGGTATTAGTGAGCATTACTATAAGATTTCTGTGTATATATGTATATTTTATAATTTCAAGTGAATATTTTGGCAGAAGGTGTTTGGGTTTAGATGGGGGAGGCTGGTGGGTTGGGGGAGGTGGGGGGCAATAAGCGGAACCTGTTAGTTGCCAGAGTTCTGAACCAATTGACAAGTAAGATAAAAATAAATAAATAAACTGTTAGATACTGTTACTAATGAAGAGTATATTGGGGGCATAGCAAAACCAAAATGGGTTTGCTAACTTCTAATAGCCGTACCCCTCCTAGTTCAGTCCACAAGGAAAGGTTTGGATCTGCAGAATAGGTGTTACATAATAGTTTCGTTTATTACGTAGTTAAATCCAAACAACTTTGTTCAAGTATTGTATTTTGCTTGAAATTTTAATATATCTTACGGTGCCCCGTGAGTTCACTGCATTGCCCCTAGGCATCTCGATGCACATTTGGGGAACTTAAAAGTACTATACTGGATTATTTCTTATGGTTCTTTTCTCTTTGTTAAAAAAGCTGCGTGTTATTCTCATGGGTTTTTCTTTATAAGATTCATAGAGATAAAAATGATTTTAAGACTAGGCTTGCTATAATTCTGTTCTTAATAGGGAAAAATGACCCTGAATGTGACTTTTGTGGTGGAGACCCAAATAAGAAATGCCGTTCTTGCTCCTGTCATATATGTGGTGGAAAACAGGAACCCAACATGCAAGTTCTATGTGATGAATGTAACATGGCCTATCATATTTACTGCCTGAATCCTCCTTTGGATAAGATCCCTGAAGAGGAATACTGGTATGATTATCAGGGGATTTTTGTTGCTACTGTGTTAAGAATTGAATGTGAAATGTGTCTTTGAAACACCAAAAGTAGATTTCTAAAGATACATAGTGTATATATTTTTTTGATAGGTAAGAGGTAGATTTATTGAGAGAGATACACATTCTGTAGGCAGAATGCGGTCCATCTCAGAAGGCGAGAGCGGCCTACATAGTGTATATTAAAGGGCTTAAAATTGTATAACTAATGGTTATTTGGCATTGATCCCTTTATTCAGTTATAACAACAGCTTCTGACCCAGTCTCTCGCTCCATTTTTTAATCCCTCCAGTCCCTTCTCCAATATGAGTCCTGTGTTCTTTCAAAAATGCAAATTTGATAGTTACTCCTTTGCTTCAGAGGCTTTATGTTACTGTACAGGGCCCTGCACAGTGTTTTTTAGTTGATTTCTCCCACTGTATCCCTTACCACTTTCCTCTTTTATTTCCCCAAATACTCTATACCCTAGCCAGATTAAATATCTTTCAGCTTCTTAAATAAGTCATGTTCCCTATCTTCTCTGGGTTTACACTTGATGCATTTTCTTCTTGGAAACATTTTCCTCTTTGCGTAACTTCAGGATGATACTCATCCTTCAGGTTTTCACTTAAGTATGACTTCAACTGGGAAGCCTTTGTAGATGGTTCCCTCTACCCCTCAGTTATTTTAGATGTGCCTATTGAATGTTTTATAATGGTACTTAACAGTTAAGTGCTTCGTACATGCAAGACACTAATAAAGTGCTTTGTATGGATTATCATACATAATCATATGAGGTTAATAGTAGAACCAGGCACCAAGGTCAAATATACTTGCCAAAATCTATACTTCTACTGAGTAGTGTTAGCTACAAAGAGAAAGGATTAGAAAAGAGACTGGGGGGAAATGTTCCCAGTTAAAGTTATAATACGCTTCTTAAGATGTCATATTAGGAAGTTTTTTCTTTTTAGACTACGGTTCATGTTGTTAGCATGGAGGATTAAGTTAAAGAGATGACAGACTGTACTCAGAAATACTAACATGACCATTGCGTAGCTGATACCATTGTGAAGAATAGATTGTTCTCCATTCCTTTGGTCTCTCCCTACCTGTTGGGAAGGTTGTTGTATTACAGCAGAGGCTGTGTAGGGGTGGGGGAAGAAGAAAAAGGATACAACTTCTTCCTTTAACCCTCTGCCGCTACTTTGCATGGTCACACCCTGTATTTTACCATCACCAGTAATTATATTTCCTCTGAAGTCTCATGTGCTTCTTCCTCTTTGTTTCTGTGGATGATGTGTTGCTTCACTAAACGCGAACCTTTCTTCCTGCTCTCACAGTTTCGTATCCTTTTGCATTTTGAGGAACTTCACTCTTGCAGTTAATTCCTCTCCTGAATTGCCATTACTGGGTTATTCTCATTAGTATCCTAGAATCTCTTTGTTTTCACAACACATGCACATACACACTCTTTCCTAGGTCCCATTTCTTCCACCTTTGTATTGTGGGAGAAAGCTGCCCACTTCCTTGCTTCTCAGAGCTGTCACCACTGATTATTACCATTTGCTCTCCTCCTGTCCATACCCCAGCACTCCAGTCTGACCTTCCCTCTCACTACTCAACTATATCTGCTTATATTAGGCTTACACATTTTATGTTGCCAAACCCAAGGGTCACTTCTGAGTCCTCTCCTTACTGTCCTGCTTACCTGCTAACTCTGTTTTTGTAGTTGGTATGATATCATCTAATCTCATTTTCTTCCAGCTTCACCGGCCTTTCCTTGGTCTCTTGTTGGTTTTCTCTCATCTACCACATTTCAGAGTTTCCCAAAGCACTACCCATGTTTTCTCTCTTCATCCTTGCTCCCTAGATGACCTCATGTAATCATGAGACTTTAAATACCAAGCAAACAGCTTGGAATTTATATTTTCAGATCTAGTCTTCCCTGAGCTTTATATTCCCTATATTCAACTGCTTGCTTCACTAGTATCACAAAACTAGTGAGTCCAAATAGAGATCTTGATTTCCACAAACGTGTCCCCTAAAATCCCACTCCTCACCTAATTTTCAGTAGGTAATACGATCATCTCATCCACTTGTTGAGGGCCAAAAAGCTAAACACAATTTTGATTCTCTCTTCTCCCCACTCACATCCAATAACACATGAGCAAATCTTACAGTTCTCCATAATGTTTCTCTACTCTCACCACCCAGTTCAAACCACTATCTCTACCCTGAACTGTATAGTAAATGACTAACTAGTCTTGCTTTCACATTGTCTACCAGCTATCCTTCGTGCCACAGCAGCAGAATGATCTAAGTCCTGAATCAGGTTACTCACCTGTTTAAAACCCCCTAATGTCTTCCTGTTGCGTTTAGGATAAAATCTCAACCCTTGCCATCTATGACCTGCCCCCGACTACTTTTATGTTCTTCAGAACGTACCATTCCTTACTATGCCTCAGGACGTTTACATTTAACGCCTCTTTGCCTGGAATGTCTTACCTGGCTTCTTGATAGGAATCTCAGCTGGAATGCCTCCTCAGAAGCTTTAACTATTGTATCTAAAGACACATAACATTTCTAATCACTATTACCACCCACATAACCCTGATGTATTTCCTTTATAGCATTTACCACTTTCTGAAATTGTTTCATTGTATGTACTAGTTTTCCTTAACTGTTTACAAATATTTTTATCACAAACATTTATCCCTACCCAGTGCCAAAATAGTGCCTGGGTTCTTAACAAACCTGATGAAAAGATGGATCCCAGGGATGACTATAACTAGAAGACTGTCTTAGATTACTCTGTGGAGTATTTCTACATTCATGTTGAGGTCCTTCACTTTACCTGGAATTCCTTAACCTTAAATCTTCTTTTCCACTTCTCCAAATCATGTTGTCTGATATTTAACCTCTGAACTCATTTTCTCATCAGAGATAATATCTGCTTTCACCGTAAGATCTTTGATAAAATTGTAGTTATAGGGTTAGCACATCAGGTAAAATACAATCTTTCTTACAACAAATTAATTTTTGGAAGCCTTCCTGATTTCCAAATTAGTAGGGATTTTACTTGATAGTATTTATTGCCGTATCATACATAGTTTTACCTTGAATTTGTTTCTGTATCTCACTGCCCTACTAATTTTCTCAGGGACCGAATTGTTTACATGTCTCATAATTAGGCAGTCAAAATTAACAAGTGGGTACAGGTGTCATTTTCTTTACTCTGTAGGCCACGTGGCATAGATCATTATAAAATGGGAAGCATAGAAAAAGAAATCTAAGACTAATAGGGGAGTGGCCAGTTGATCTTTGGATATACTCAAAGTTTCCATTTCTTGGTGACTCAAGAATAGTCCCATCTCATTCTATAGACATACTTATGCTTTGCTTTTTAGAAATGATATAAGGCAGATTATAATGGTGTACAAGTTACAGTAGAATGACCAACTACAGATAGACTAAAGGACAAACAAGTATAGAGAATTGAAATTGAGCTAGAGATAAAGCTAATATAAGCAAGCATCCTTGAATCCAGTGTACTTGTTATAATAAACTATACTTTTTGGGGGGGGACATTTTATTTGCAGCAATATTCTCTAATTAGAAAAATCATAAAATATCTACAGAAAGCTTTCTGGAGGTAATATGTGATTTTAGCAAGGTGACAGGACACCCGTTCAGCACCCGTTCAGCACGCAGATATCAATCACATTTCATTATGCCTGCAATTAGACTATATACATTTTTGAATCTGAGAGTTCTAATAACCAATTTAGATGGGGAGATGTATCAGTTGCATGGATCATTGTTCAGTCTAGAATCATCTATTCTTACCACTTTTGCTTTAATGATAAAAACTTTAAATGAATAATTTCCACTCTGAGGATTAGTGATAAGATCAGAGTTTATGGTGCCATTTAAATTGGACAGCCTTGTTTGGCTTTTGCACTGCATTTGAGAATTTGATAATAAAATATTTTAAGTTCTGTAAAAGAATGACAAGTTTTTTTCGGTGAGCTTAATCATGTAAATATTTTGAAAAGCTTAATACTGAAATGCTAACTGAAACTCTGTAATATACACCAAGTATTACACCTTAAAACTTGTTCTAACCTAGAAAGGCCATCTGTTATTGGCTTTAATATAATATTATCAAAATTCCTTTTCTTCTTTTTTTTTAAGGTATTGTCCTTCCTGTAAAACTGATTCTAGTGAAGTTGTAAAGGCTGGTGAAAGACTCAAGATGAGTAAAAAGAAAGCAAAGATGCCATCAGCTAGTACTGAAAGCCGAAGAGACTGGGGCAGGGTAAAGAAGGAAGTTTCTTTTTCTTCCTAGTTATAAGGTTTATAACTGTGACGCAAGTTACAGTGTTTCAGTTCCAATAGTAGTAACGGTATAAATGATGTTACGAATCTGAAATATTAACAAATAACCATATTGATTAATCATATAAATTGTTTTTATTTTATCCACATTTTATGGGAATTAAGGGCTTTCTTTAAGATTTAACATAACTGATTTCTCAGTTTGTTCGGTACCTTGTAGGGAATGGCCTGTGTTGGTCGCACTAGAGAATGTACTATTGTTCCTTCTAATCATTATGGACCTATTCCTGGAATTCCTGTTGGATCGACTTGGAGATTTAGAGTTCAGGTATGTTTTAAATTGGCTTAGTTGAAAGGGTAAAATTGGGTATAGTTCAAATTGTAGCAGTGTTGATTGATTCTAAATGGACCAACCTAGGTAGTATCACATGGCATTCAGTTGTTAGAATGAAAGATTTCCTGTAGGATGGGTAGACTCTTGCTCATAGCTTAGCAGACAGAGGAGCACACATCATGGAATTAGGCTTCCTCTAAGCCTTTGAATCACTTCGTTTTACTATTCTGTTATAGTTATGGTAGTTAAAGTTATTAAGTGTTCTGAAGAACTTTTCTTGCCAAGAATTTAATATTTGAAATAGATCTTTAAGTCACGCAGTAAGTTCTCATTTAATGTCATTGATCTGCAAGGAAGCTCACTTAGGGTGTTTTCTTTGGGGATTATCCTCTTGAATGAATGTTAAGATATTGGTTAGAGGAAATGTCAGATAATCCAAGGATTAAATTACTTCTCTTTTCCTCTTGAAGAAAACTCTTGTACTTTTCTAATTTCTTCTTTAGAAAGGTAATTTTTTCGTTATGGAAAATTAGACCATTGCTTAGACCATTGATAAAAATTTTAAGATTAAAATAATGTAATACATATACATAGCATGGAAAGTTAAATACTAGAGTATGATTTATATTTTAAAAGCCTACCCTCTTTTTTCACCATTTTCTGTTTCTAAGAGGCAATCACTTTAAAGTTACTTTTTCTGAATTTACCTCCTTATTTATAAATAACATGTTTGGTGGCTTTTGTCTTTATATTTTGGTTTTATTAATCTCTTTCAATGGAAGACAAGAATTTAGTTTAACACACTGTCCTCTCATCCTTGCAATGGTTATATCATAATTTTGAATAAATCAATTTTCAAGGCTTATATTATGACTTTGGATCTATAAATACAGTAAAAAAAAAAAACTGAGTTCAGGCATACCTCATTGCATTGTGCTTTGCTTCACTGTACTTCACAAATACTGTGTTTTTTACAAATTGAAGCTTTTTGGCAACCCTGTGTCAAGCAAGTCGATAGGCGCCATTTTTCCGACAGCATTATTTTTTAATTAAGGTGTGTACGTTTTTTAGACATAATGCTGTCATACACTTAAGACTACAGTATAGTGTAAATATGACTTTTATATGTACTGGGAAACCAGAAAATTTGTGCGACTCGCTTTATTGCAATATTTACTTTATTGTAGTGGTCTTGGAACCAAACCTGAAATATCTCTGAGGTATGCCTGTACAATAATAAATAAGATCTATTTTTTAAACTATGTATTATTTATAATATTTATATATGAAATAAAAATTATAATAAAATACACTTAGTGTATTTTTAATTGCCTTGTTCTTTGTTTGCTTCTTTTTTTTGTATGCCTGTCATTCATTCCCAGATTGTAAAAGCCTCATTAATAATGGTGTAAGATGACTGAGGTCATTGGCCTAAGCATTTAGGAGGACAGATTTGCAGTTTAGGAAGTAGGGAAGATTCAGCATGATTTATTATCGGGGTTGGTGAGGTTGAGAATCAAATGGTCCTATGCTCTAAAGTACCTAAGTGTTTCCAAGGCCTAAATCCAGGTTCTGTTGCTCTTATCAGCTTCTCATCAACTTCTAATGTGCCTCTTTACCTAGCCCACTATACAGGCTTGGATTTACTCTGCTAAGAACAGTTGTGTGATAAACAAATGAATTAGAATACTTCTCTTAGGGAGTTTGAAGTACGCAAAGAAGTGACACTTAAGTTTAAGTGAGCCAGCATTGAAGATACATGGGGAAAAGTAGTAGGCCATTGAAATAGAAGAATTGCATGAATAAACTGAAAAATGGGTAGTATGTTTATCATTGAGTAGTTGGGCTCAGATGTATAGGCTCCATAATGGAGAAGCTGAAGATAAGGCTGGGAAAGTAGATAGCAGCCTGGTTGAGAGAGGGTAATATGTAATACTTAACTTGGGCTTAATATACTATTAAGACTGTTTAATACATGTTAAGCAGTTGGAAATTAAAAGCAGATATGTTCTTAAAAGGATCATTCTGTTTGTGATAGGAAGAATGAGTTTGAAGGAACAAAACTGCTGGAGGCAGTGAAAAAGGGTATGTTTTAAGTATTCATACTCAAACTAGGCTTATATCAGTGAAAGTAGAAAAAGATGGTTTTGAGAGATTTAGGCGATCAAATCAGCAATATTTGCGACCAGATGGGTTTGAAGAATACAGAAGAATGAGGCTGAAATGACTCTTGCCTTTTTGACTTGGCTAGGGAACAGTGCCATAATGAAAGATGAGAAATGAGAAAAAAAGAGATCTAGAGCACTTATAGTAAATTATTTTTTGCCCAAACTGAGCTGGAATTACCAATAGACATAGGATAATAATTATTTAATAGTTATTTTGAAACACAGTTCTAGGCCTGAGCAGTTTTAAGAGTTATCAGTTCAGTACCTGAAGGATATATAGTTGGGGAGAAGTAGTCTGTGAGCAAAACTTAGAATTCTGTGTGATATTCAGTTCTTAGTTGAAGCTTTTAGGATACAATAACATATGTGAAACCATTTTGTAAACGTAACTTAACGAACTGTTCAAAGGTATTTTGCGTCTCTCTTGATGTTATAGGTGAGCGAAGCGGGTGTCCATAGGCCCCATGTTGGTGGAATTCATGGTCGAAGTAATGATGGAGCTTACTCTCTTGTCCTGGCTGGTGGATTTGCAGATGAAGTAGTAAGTCATGATACAAACTTGTTCTTTAGAACCTGTCTTGATCATTCAGTAAAATACAGAAGCTTTGTCCAGGATAAATCCCATCTCTTTTAGCATCGTTTTTATGTTGAAGTAGTCAGTCTTTTACCAGTTAAAAAGTAAATCAATTGGCAGTCTTTAAGCTTTGTGTGTACTGATTATTGCAGTGAAAATTTTCTTTAGAGCTCATTTTTAATTTTGGACTCATTTACATTTTTTTTTCATTTTTTTCATCTTTTTTTTTATGTACATTTTTAATAATTGTCGATTGACATGTAGCATTAGAAATAATACAGAGATGTCTTTGCCCTTTATTCAGGTTCAGCCAGTGGTAACATCTTGCGAAACTATAGTTTAATATCACAACCAGGATACTGACATTGATACATTCAGGACACTGAACATTTCCCTTACCACAAGGATCCCTCATGTTGCCCTTTTTTAGCCACCATACTATATCTGCTCCCCCAACCCCCCTTAACCCCAGACAACCACCAATCTGTTCTCCGTTTCTATAATTTTGTCACTTCAAAAATTTTTACAAATGAAATCGTATAGTGTATAACCTTTGGGATTGGCTTTTTTTCACTCAGCATATAATCCTCAAATTGTGGCATGTGTCAATAGTTCATTCCCTTTTATTGCTGAGTAGTGTTCCATGGATATAGGTGTACCACAGTACAACCATTCACCCGTTGAAGAACATCTTGGTTATTTCCAGCAAATAATGCTGCATTAAAAATTGTGTACAGGTTTTTTTGTAAATATGAGTGTTCATTTTTCATTTCTTTGGGATAAATGCCCAGAAGTGTAATTGCTGGGTTGTATGGTAGTTGCATGATTAGTTCTTTAAGAAACTGCTAAAAAAAAAAAAAGGAAAAAAAGAAACTGCTGAAGTATTTTCCAGAGTGACTGTACCACTTCTTGTTCTTATCAGCAGTGTATGAGTGATTCAGTTTCTCTGCATCCTCACCAGCATTCAGTGTTGTTGCTTTCTTTTAGCCATTCTGATAGGTATGTAGATATAGCTCATTGTAGTTTTAGTTGACATTTCCCTAATGGCTAAGAGTGTTGGACATGATTTATTTATTTGCTATGTGTATATCCTCTTGGGTGGTGTAGCTCTTCAGGTCTTTTGCCCATTTTCTAATTGGGTTGTGGGTTTTGTTTGTTTTTACTGTTCATTGGATGTGTAGTTTGCAGGTATTTTCTCCCAGTCTGTTTCATCCGCGTGCTTTCATGGTATAATGATGAATTCAAGCATAGATAATGACATAGAATTTAACTATTTTTACATGATTATTTGCTGCTTGAAGAATAATCAGAAATGTTTTTGTTCTTACGTTTCAAACACTGTTGAACTTAGGTTGTCCCTATTATGCTCTCTCCTACCTAGTTCACACTACTTTTTCCTTTATAGCACTACCACAGTTACAACTTTAAAAGTCGACAAGGTTATAAATATGAGCATTGTGAAGTCAATCCAGATACCATTTGGAAGACTGTATCTGATCAATTTAAGAAGTATTCTGGACTGTTTTAGATGTACTTATTTATTAGAATCCTTCAAATGGAGTATACACTGAAGATGAAATTCCTTAACACCTTATTCTTTAAAATATAGACCTCAATTTTGGGTCAACAAAGTGAATTGAATGAAGGTTTTAGGACATATGGAAACACTTAAAACCATGAGATTTTAGTTATGACTTTTAATCAAAGGAAAAACTAGATGCAAAATAATTGACCTTTATTACAAGCAAGAATTAAGTAGAGAAAACTTCATTATCTTAAGTTCAGTCTGAACTAGTTAAAATAATCTTGCATTGAAGAAGAACCACTACTGAGATAGTGTTAGAATTAATTTACATACTGATAGTTACTTTTCTCGGTTTAAGTACTGAATTAGGCAAAAACAATAGCAATATAAATTTGTAGCTACTGGTGGAGCTAGTTTTTAATATCTTCTTTGGGCGTGTTTTTTTTCACATTTAGTAGATGCTATACAACTTTTAGTATCCAAATTCTTTTCTAACTTTCTTCTTAATGATAGGTAATTGTTTTATGCCAATATAATTTGAGTAAACCCATGGACTGTAAAATGTGGGGAACTTACAATGCTGTTACGATTTTTAAGTTTGATATTTAGCAGCAAACTTGGATATGGTGATTCACTTTGTTATAAAGCAGAAACTAACACACCACTGTAAAGCAATTATACTCCAATAAAGATGTTTTTTAAAAAAAAAAGCCTTGGATATGGCATAGATTGCTGTTGGGAAATCAGTTTTGGAGTATTTATTAAAATGGTGCCCTGTAAAGAACCTACAAATTAATATTGATAAGTTGATTTTAATAACATTGAATTAAACTAAACAATACTCCCAACCCATAAGACCTTATTTTGTAACATTCTATAAATTATTTGTATAAGAATAGCTATGTTTGGAGGTGTTGGAAGCTATAACTTTAAAATGAAATCTTTAGATCAAGTGATACAGCTTGAAGGTATATTACACACAAGATTGCATTTTAATTTTGCCTTATTTTGGTAGATAGATACCTTGAGAGAACATGTCAGCTTATAACATCCGAACCAAAAGTTCTGACTCTGAAACAAGAATTGGTGAATTATACCTGGGTTTAGGTGTTTTAATGCCAAAAATGTTCTCCTGCAGGACCGAGGTGATGAATTCACATACACTGGGAGTGGTGGTAAAAATCTTGCTGGTAATAAAAGAATTGGTGCACCATCGGCTGATCAAACATTAACAAACATGAACAGGTACTCTATATTGTTAGTTTGTAAAGACTGTTAAGAATTTGGGCTTTGTGTAAAAGTTGGATTATAGGACTATAATTTATAACTTACACTGTAGAGGAGAATCTTAAATTGTGAGTTAATATAGCTAAAATATAAATCCTATTACCTGATTAGTATATAATTACTTATAAGCTTCCTAAGTTATTTCTTAGTATCATTTTTTTAAATGACATAATTCCCAGTCTTAATACATGTGCTTTGCATTTGGAAACATGTTGAAACCTTTAAAGGAAAGGAACCTATATAATTTAATGAAATTGAGGACAAGGTGGCTTATCTACTACCACATTGGTCAAAGTTATGTTCTACTAAACACAGATTTATCTTTTAAAGTGACAAACTTCTTTTTAGAGGAGACTAATGTGAAATAGGGTTATGTTTGGGAGCCACATTTATGTGCATAAGTGAAACATCAGATAACTTAATCAGAACTACACAAGGTGCTTTTAGGATTTATGATAAAATGTCTTTTATCTGTTAAAAAAGAGAATGTTTAGGTACAAAAGAGCCACCTTGTGCTGACTTTATTCTATAGAAATATTCATGATATTCCAGCTTCCACGGGAATAGAAAATTTAATAACTTCAAAATGTTTTATTTTGTAAATGCATGCTAATACCAATAATTAAGTAACCCAAACCATCAGATACCAATGACCACATTATAACCTGTCATACTGATAATTTTGTGATCATGAAGTTGAAATTTTTTGTATCCTATTATTAAGGGTATTTTGTGGAATACTGAGTAAAAGTGAGTATTTTTCGCTTTCCTGAGTCTAAATCACTCAGTTTTAAGTAGTGTGTCCTTAATTTCTGATTACCATGTGAAGTAAAGAATATACTTTATGATTTCAAGACTTTGTTGCATACCAAGTTACATAGAATCTGTTTTTATGTCTTCCTTCTATATTATTTCTGACAGTAGGATTATTTTATTGAACCAGCAGAGGAGACAGGTCAGATTTGCTGGTGAAACATTGCTGAGGTAGGAGTCCAGCCCCTACGCAGTCTTTTTCTAACAAGAAAGCAACTCTTTAGGAAGAATGATCTTAAAAGGAATTAGAAATATTTCGATGTGTATTGTCAATGAAAATGTATCTTGAATTTGCAAAAGGGCTTTTTCATGTTGTCAAATCTGAAAATTATATTTTCCCTTTAATAATAAGATTATTTGGCTTGAATGAAACTTCCTTTGTAACTACCTGCACTTGTAATGTACATGATAGATTCTTGTCAAGCTTTTGAAGAATCTAATAAATATACCCTGTTTATCATATGTCACAATCTCAGAAAATAATTGACAAGTAGTAAAAATGTTTATATTAATAAGGAAGGTAGTGAAAATGAAATAGAAACTCAAAACAATTTAGGATTGACTTATCACGGAGACTAACATTCCTTCAGGTAATTTATACATGAAGCTGTGAGTACACCTTGTGATTGTAAAGGCCTCTTAGGCAAAGGTACCTATATGTTTTATAAACACGAAAGCTGAGGTGAAAGCTCTGACCCATAGTATACTCTTTCCTGACGTGTATATGGTCTAATTCCTTTTTTGTTTCTCTACTAAGAGGTAGTTTGATACCTGCTTTTTGCTTTTGAGAAGTTTGTTCCTGTTTCTTCTCAGCTCTTCCACTTTATGAAACTGAAGAGGGCAGCAGGTAACCTGGCCATCCTTTATCAGGGCGGTTAGAGGCAATCGATTGAGCTGTGGATAGAATAATGGAAAAGCCTTGTTGTTTTGCCTAGTTTCATCCTCTTGGACTCAACACAAACTTGAACAGACTGCATACTTAGGTGAAACTAGAAGTGAGTTAATAATTCCAGTTAATGGTGCAGTCATTATGATGGAAGGTACCTGTGAGCACCAAAGCATTCCACTCATTAATGTGAAGATAGTACATATCTCTTTCTTAGCTCTTTAAGAGGATGAAGTATATGTATCTCAATAGGTATTCCATAAATAATACCAGCCCTAGAATTGATGGCTACATTTTCTTCTACCTCAGAGTTTTAATTCATCTCCCATTTGAGATAAAAAAGATAACTTGGTGACCTTTAACTCTCTGACCATGTCTATTAAAAAAATGTTTTAACAAAACACTTAAGTTCATTTACTTTAACTATGATAGAAAGATTATGGTAGATTAGTCATTTAGTCTTAAGGTCTTTTGTTTGGGGTTTTTTGGTTTGTTTTTGAGCTTGCATAAAAAGAACTATACCCTGAAAAAGCATGTTGTATCATATCTGATTTTACCAGATTTGAGGGGAGGGTATCTTTTTTTTAACCTTAAATGTTCTTAGTGGATTCTTCTCACTTAGGATATAGGTGTCTTAGAGGAAAAATACTAACTTTAAATACATTCTAGTTTGTCTTTTGGGGAGCAGGACTAAGTTTCCCCAAGGAAGGTCTTCTAACGTCTATTAACCTTACTGATTAATTACTACTAGGTGAGTACACATACTAAGGAAGCTTCAGCTAAATCCAGTGCTGCTTCCAGCTCAGTGTTCCTCCTTGTTCATGTGTCATCAGTAAAATGTAGTGATCTTGAGCAGCCAAAAATCTTTATTGTCATGATTTAGCACAGGTATTTGAATGCTTCAGTTTTATTTACACTTACCTTTTTACTGGAAGTCTTTAAAGGATATTCTCATATTAAACTTGTTCTTATTATCTTCTAAACTTTAAGGAATCTCTATTGTCTGGAATGTGGAAAGTAGACCTAGAAAGGTCATTCATACCTTGCTGACAAATTTATTTTTCTGGATTTCTTTCTACATTTTTCCAGCAATTTACCTCATTCCCTTATCAAAAATAACTATTACAACAATCACTTGCTTTAGTTTTCCAACTTTCTCCCTTCCCTCAACAAACGTTATTTAAAGAAAATTCCATGTATTTCTAGTTGTTTTCTATTATACGTGGCACAGATGTTATTACTTTCAGAAGAACCCTACAGGCTATCTGAGAACCAATCCCCTGGCTTGGGGGTGACATCAGAAAACTGATTTGTCTTCTCTGCTGGTGGGGGAAAGCATAATCCTATTATCTGGAATAATATGGAAAGAATCATAGAATCTTAACCATCAGGTAAGGCATAATTCACCTTTTAATTGAGCTAATGATGCGATTATATACTTGAAGAAAGATTACTTGGTATAAAGACTTTGTTTTATTTTTTAGGGCATTGGCCCTAAACTGTGATGCTCCATTGGATGATAAAATTGGAGCAGAGTCTCGGAATTGGAGAGCTGGTAAGCCAGTCAGAGTGATACGCAGTTTTAAAGGGAGGAAGATCAGCAAATATGCTCCTGAAGAAGGCAACAGATATGATGGCATTTATAAGGTGCTCTATCTGGCATGACATCTTGTTAGTCATTCTTCCTGGGCTTTCAAGACAGGGTTGCCACAGGGAACTGCTCTACTGTGGGTGGGCTAAAGGAAACAATAGATCATCTTGGTTGGTCTTTCTACTTTTTCTGGAAATACAACACGTACAAAACGATCTCTTAATTTTGACACTTGTCTTTTAAGGCTTATCTGAAGTCCCTAAAGGCAGAGTTATATTTTGGGTTAAGTTTTTTTTACAAGTATATATTCTCTTATGATAAAACTGTTCAAATAACTTGGCCGTTGTAGATATTGATTCTTATATCTTCCAGAATGATTCTAATTTTAATAGATTTTTCGAAGCGGAGCACATCATAATTTTGAAAATAGGTTGCATTCTTTGTTTTAAAAATGAAGACATCTACTGCCACCATTTTTATCTACTATTATGCAAAATTCTATTAATTAATGAGCATAATCTTGCTGCTACTTCAAATTTATAGCAATCTATACTTAACGGGAATTATCATAATTAGGAAATAAGGTCAAAACAATATTTAAGTGCATATTTTTTACTTACTATTACAGCAGAGCAAGTATCTTTCAAAGTTGCATTTAGTTCTGCCAAGTTTACTTAAAACACTAATATGACATTATAAATAAGTCTGAACTTTACATTTCAAACTAGTACTGAAATATTACGATTTAGGTGGTGAAATACTGGCCAGAGATTTCATCAAGCCATGGATTCTTGGTTTGGCGCTATCTTTTAAGGAGAGATGATGTTGAACCTGCTCCTTGGACCTCAGAAGGAATAGAACGGTCAAGGAGACTATGTCTACGTTTACAGGTTAGATTACATTTGTCTAGGCTACTTGTATTTTCATAAAAACGTACGCCTCTGTACTATGTGACTTAACACTGGATATAACCCACAGCAGTTGGTCAGTGGACTGTAAGGGGTGAGGAATGAGATCATGCAAGTATACGGAAGGAAAAGAAGTAAAAAAGTAGCATCCTAGGTGTCAAACTGCCCTAAGACCAAGAATTGTGCTTGAGGAAAGCTGGGCTTGACAATGAAATGTAAAATGCAGTTGACCCTTGAACACCATGGGTTTGAACTACATGGGTCCAGTTATACATGGATTTTTTTCAATAGCAAATATTTCAGTACATATCTGTGGTTGGTTGAATCTGCAGATGCGGAGAGCCAACTATAAGTTACACTGGGATTTTCAACTTGAGAGGATTGGCCCCGCCCTAACCCCCTATGTTGTTCAAGGGTCAGCTGTATTTCCAGTTCAATCTGGACTTGAAGTATGAGGGAAAGGGATACCTAAAATTTAGATATAAGAGGCCTTGAGAAGGGAAGTTTATCCTAGAGGGCACAGGGGGTGTGTCTCTGGTAGGGGAAGGGGGGAGGTGGCTTATAAGAGTGGTCTGCTTTCTACCCTTCTCACTTTTCCTCACCCCTTTTCTCTCTTCCCCCTCAAAGCTGCTTCCTTGTCCTGTCACCACCTTTAGTGCTTTGCCTTTTTTTTTTTCCCTTTGCCCATGCTCAACTGTTAACCCATATAAGACTTTGTTGGTTTTTTGTGCATAATGGATGGTATGGCTACATTTCCCCTCCACTGCCTATACACCCTAGACTTTGTCCCTGACACTGACTTCAGAGCATGGTTTGAGTTCATCCTCCATCATTCCCCATCGCTGTGCTTCTCGTAAAGACTACCAGCTTTGTCATTTCCCCTGGCTCTGCCCACACTGCATGTGTAGGGGCTGAACTATGGGCAAGTGTCTGACCACCCAGGCAGGTGAGTGTGTCTCTTCTAGTGCAAGTCTGTTTCTGTTTTTGTTTTCTTTTTAAACTCATAGAATTGTTTAAATGAGACCCATCAGCTGCTAAAATAACTGTCAAAATAATTCCTTTTTTAACTAAATATTTTTTAAACCTATTGTTAAATCCATTTTCAAAGGATTTTTTTTTCAGGTCTGCTGTTCAGCAGAGCAGTGTTCTAGATAGGTTAAATTTGAAACAGTTGAGCAGAACAAAGCATATAAGCCAGTCAGCTATGATGAGTTAATATCATTGATGAGGCCTGTATAACATATTGAGCTTTAAATATGAGTGATATCACAAAGCATGTCCAAAAGAAAGCATAGCCAATAAAACACAAGGGTAATAGGGTAGAATTTATCCCTTAAAGCCTAACCTTTTAGTTGATAAAGAATTCAGTAATTTAGTGGCTTTAGGTCTTCTAAAAGCTCTCCCACCCCACCCCACCCCTGCCTCTTAATTTGGGGTGATAGAAATTTGGCCCTTCATGGGGTTTTTTGTTTTTAAGATTGGCTCCATAACTTAGTGTAACGCCAACTATATGAGTATCATCTATTGTGCTCTTTGGTTGATCTTCACTTACCTTCATATCTAATTCTACTTTCCTTTCTTTCTCAAACTTTTTAAGCCCCCTAGTCACAACTCCTAAAAAGTTCTTTCCTCTTTTTGATCTGAAACTAAGATCATCACTGATCTGAAACTAAGATAAAATGGAATATCTTTAACAGTCAAAGCTACATGGTTTTACACTGAATTGGGGATTTTTAATAGTCTTCTGTCCTTTTAATTGTTTCTTTAAACGTCTGTGTCCTTTATATAAATCTTTTCAATTTAGGGAAAGTATAGATTCCTCCCCATTCCCCTTTTTAAATTTCTGACAAGGATCTAGAACCCCTCTTCTCTGTGAAGCTTAAATCTACATTGTACTTTTTTCCCTCGTCAGTATCCAGTAGGTTACCCTTCAGATAAGGAAGGGAAGAAGACTAAAGGACAGTCAAAGAAGGCCAGTGGAGCCCCAAAAAGGCCATCTACAGATGGTAGGTAATGATTGCAGGACATAAATCTGAATAACATAGTTTCTAATAAAGAGAAATATTAAGGGAGTAAATTGAAAACTCATAAGAAATTAAAAGAAAAATGAAGGGTTTTTTTTTTTTTTGGTTGGGGTGGGGTGGGGTGAGCTTTTTGTGTATCTTAATAGTGTCAGAGCCTAAACAAAGTATCCTAAACTATATGGGAAAGTTAAATGCTGCTCTACCCTGGTTATCTTCATGCTAAACATAATTGGTGCCAGTTTACTCTTTCGTTTCATAGTTCTGCTTAGAACCACTTGTAGTGTGCTGATGTATTTTTAAATAAATCTAGATGATTGTCCAAGTGCCTCCAAAGTACCGAAAGCATCAGATTCAGCAGAAGCAGTTGAGGCTTTCCAACTAACCCCTCAACAACAACATCTAATCAGAGAAGATCATCAAAACCAGAAGCTATGGGATGAAGTTCTTGCATCTCTTGTGGAAGGACCAGTATGTAAATATTTTTTAATAAGTTTCTAATATTAACAAATGATGAAAAATATTTTCCCTATGAATTATCATTTTCACAAGTCAGTTAAAACTTGGTCCTTTTATCTAATCTTCTCACCCAGTACGGCCACCTTTCAGAAATGAGGCAGCACTTGATGCTTTTAAATTGATTTTTGTCCTCTTAGATGTTGGTTTTTTGACCTCTCTGTGCTTGAACTTGATCATTTATGGTGAGGTGCTGTTCATAGGAAGAATTTTCAGTTGTGGAACACATTCAGTTTAATCTAAAATTCATCAGGAAAGTTTTGTTATAGCTCAAAGTTACCTGATAGAACAAGTCTTAAGCAATTCAGCATAATTTTCAATGCCCACATGTTCAACCTAGGAGTAAAATAAACCAGCATTTATTTAAGTATTTCATATGTTTTGGATTTTTTTTCCTTTTTTTTTTGGTAATGATAAAATTTTTAAGTGAAAAGGAATTTCAAGGTTAACTGACATCTGGGTTTTGTGTTAAGCTGTGTTTTGCAATGAAGCTTTCTTATCAAATCCCAAAAGGTAGGGGTTTCAAATATAAATTGTCTGTTCATTCTTTGCTCACTGTTCTTATTGTCTCTAATTTTGCTTATAAATTTGATTCTTTTGTTTTCTTAGATATTAGCCCCTTGTCATGTGTAATATCGGTACTCTTCTGCTTTCTTCAAAAAGAAAAGCTGCTGTTGTGGGTGAGGTCTAGTATCCTCTCTTGAAATTCCACTTTGTCATTTTTTAGTAATTTCTTCCTTCCAATGTTTTCTTCATTTTTCTGAGTACGTTGGCCAGAACTTCTTGTGTGTCTGAAATGGCGTTAATGCGTATCTATATGCCCCTTTTATGTGCATTTAGAGGGAACTCTCATAGTTTTTATGTTGCTTTTTGTTTGACAAATAGTCATCATTATGGAAACATCTTCCTGATACAGTTTGTAGACTTAGAAATGAATGAGGTTTATCAGATGCCCTTTGGATTGATACTGGAGGGTTTTTTTTCTTTGTTTCGTCTATAAATGTGATATTTTGGGTTGTCCTTGGGTAGAATGAGACTTACATGTTTAGAGGACAGAGAAAAGTGAGTTAGCTCTGTGAGAAGTGTTACTTGCTTTTTAGCCAAGAGAACCAGGTATATGGAGAGTCTGACTCTGGTACGTCAGATTCTTTTTCACTTAGAGCAAGTAAGAAACAGCAAGCAGTTGTTGGTCATGGTCTGATTATTTTCTGGTTGGAGAGGATACAGCTAGTTAGTAATAACTCAGGTGAGTTCCAGCTGTGAGTGGGCAGAAGACAAAGTAGCAGATACAGTTGAAGGATAATGCCACCTGAGTGGACATGGAAGTTCTCTTTTGCGCGTCTGTTGTCTGGGTTGGACGTGTATTAGGCTTCAATCTGTGGCTTTTTATATACCCTGTTTATCAATTTTAACAAATTATTGAAGTGGTCAAATCCTGCGAGACTTGGTAGGTATGTGCAAATCAAGTATACTTTTCAACCTCTTCTTTCAATGTAACTTTTATGTGAAAGTCACCAACTGACAGTTCTCAAACAAACAGAAACAATAAAAATCCTGCCCCTGGTGGCAGGATCTTACATACCTATACCTAGGTCAGGTGACAGTGACATTGCTGCTAGTGGTTACTCTGAACATTTATGTACTATTGCCCTGTGTAGGTTTCATGCCCTTTCTTTTCAGATAAATCAGGAACACATTTAGTAAGCCAGAAAAATCAGGTTTTGGCCAGCAGTGACTTTTAAATAAATGCATATATTACATATGTATGCTTATATCCAAACACCTTCCCAAGGCCCTATATGATCTGGCATCCATCCCTACCTACCTCTGCATTCTCCTCTTGCTGCTCTCTCAGGCCCAAACTGCTTTAGCCACAGTGACATCTGTGCTATTTAAACACACTCAACCTGTTCCTGTTCCTAGGCCTTTACACATATACCGTCTCTCTGACTAGAATTCTCCTCTCTGTATCTTCGTGTGGCTCATTCCTTCATATCTTGTAAGTTTCTGCAAAATACTACACTCCTCAGAGAGGCTTTCCCTGGCTATCCTTTCTACAATAGACCCTCCTTACTCTTGCTTTAATTTGCGTTGTTTCCTCAGATACTACTATCTGAAGCTGAGTTTTTAAAAATCTGCTCTCCTAAAGGAATATAAAGTTCATGAGAGCAGAGACTTGGCCTTTTTATTACTGCTATGTAGATGAGTGCCTGGTACATTGTAGGAAATCAAAATGTTGATACTAAATACGCTCATATTACAGGCACTGTGGAGGTACTGGGGAAATATCAGTCATTAACAAAGTAGTTTGTCAGAGAGAAGGTACCTGGTATTAAAGTTAAGTTTTTTCCGCATCTCCCCCTAACTGGTATATTCTTCTAGTGTGTTGAATAACACTTCATTGATAATTCATTTGAGCTTTATAATCCATGCTTAAAAATAAGTTACTATCAAGACATAACTATGAAATGGAATCTTTGGGTTTTTTTTTTTACTTGAAATTCCTGTAGATTCTACTTTTTTTTATTAACATAAAGAACAAACATAAAATATACTCTCCTACTACCAAAAAATAACTGAGTGGAGGATTATCCTGGTGACTATTCAAAAAACTACTTTTCCTTCTAGGTTAAACAAACAGCTTGGATAAGATGGAACCCAGTAATGGCTTTTGAAGATTATAGACTACCCATCTGATCATGTTTGCTTTATAAAGCTCGACCTTCTGTAATTTAGTCCCAATTTGAGTAAACAGTAGCACCAGGAAAATATGGGATTTGGGGATTGGGGCAAAATATCACAGAAAATTATTCTAGGTAAATAAATACGTTGATTCTTTGGGGTCTTAGATACTAGAGTATTATTGCCAAGTGCTTTTATCTTTTTAAGCATAAAAAATAAGTATTGAAGTTTTGTAAGAGAAAAAGATTGAATATATATAGATATATTAGAATACCATGGAGCTTTTTGAAAATAGATCTGTATGTAATGACCTGAGACAGGCTGTTCATGATTTTTTTAAGTGAAAAATAGTAATCTCTGGAATATGAAGTTTACTTTTTAAAGCCATATGTCCTGACTTTGCAACCTTTGCAACTCAGTCCTAAGATTTAAAAACTAATGTGTCTATCTTATGGATGGGATTTCTGCAGTTTGCTATTACACATTTGCTTGTAGTTACAATCACTACTTGATTTTTTTCTTAATAGAAAACATACTGAATGGGATTGACACTTTTTTCTCCAATTATTTGGAATTCTTTTAATATATTATGAAATGCTAACCTTTTTTTCTTCTCCTTGGGTACCATTCTAGAATTTTCTGAAAAAATTGGAACAATCTTTTATGTGTGTCTGCTGCCAGGAGCTAGTTTACCAGCCTGTGACAACAGATTGCCTCCACAATGTCTGTAAAGTAAGTAGAACTCCTTTCTCATTTTCCCTTGTTAGGCCAGAAGGCACACTAACCTCCAAACCTCTTTTCAGCACGCGAACAAGCATTTTTTTCATGAAGCAGAATAGATAAGGAACCTTGCTGGTTAGGAAGCATTTAATTACATCTTGGTGGTGAATCCATGTTTTAATTCTATAGTAATTCAAATCTGTATAGTCTCAACATTCTATCATGTTTGAAATTATTGAGGAGGGGTTGAAATAGAGAAGAAAGTAACGTGTTGTTGCTATTTTCTGTTACAGCTTACGTATGTTTCATATATTATAGTGCAAACTGAAATAATTTCGTGTACTTGAGGGGACCTAGAACAGATTCTGTCTGGCAGCATGCCCAGAGGAGTTGATATTGTCTTATCAATGTGGTGTAAAAGGAATTTGAATTTCAGTCAAACCAAGGTTGGAATCTTGTTCTACTGACTGGTGGTTACGTGCCCTGACCTAACTTCTGAACTTAGTTTCTTTTGTAAAATGGAAACCGACCTTCCACATAAGTGTTAGTATGTGACCTTGAGTCAGTTAAGTAGAGCTAAATATATTTTTGGAAAGCACATTATACATTGACTTCATAAAATAGATATAGTTTTAAGCAGGGGATTCCTGAGTTGTTTTTCTTTTGTGCTCTATCAGGAAAGATCAGGATTAAAATCCAGCCTAGAAGGTGAGGCTAGTGGAAACATGCAGAATTCTAACATTCATTTTTACTGGATGAGGAAATTAATGTATACAAAAGTGGTCATTTACCTGAAGTCTCACAGTATGTGTTATAGGTGGAACTAAAGCCACGTCTGTAGGTTAATTTTCATAGTGCAGATTCAGGCCTTGACAGTTGTTCTTGTTTTATGTTTCTCTTGTTGCCAAACAGTAAGTTTCTAGTTCTGTTTAAAAGCGTAGGTTGTTGAGTACTTTCTATATGCTTTACCCTCAGATGAAATGAGGTGTTTTTTTATTTTGTTTCATTTTGGTTCTGGTTTTGCCTTAGGATTGCTTACAGCGCTCCTTTAAGGCTCAAGTGTTCTCCTGCCCTGCTTGCCGGCACGATCTTGGCCAGAATTACATCATGATTCCCAATGAGGTTCTGCAGACTCTACTTGACCTTTTCTTCCCTGGCTACAGCAAAGGACGATGATTTGTCTACTTCTACTGTGTTGCTCCCCGTGGCTTTTTGGACAATAAAGAATCTAAAATGGTTGGGGTGGGGGGGGGTGGAAGCAATGGTGGACCATATCTCTCACGTTCTGAAGCAGCTAATCCTCTTTCCTACGTAGCCATCATCTTGTGTGTGTAGTAAGAGGCCCATTTCTCAACTGTCTTTTAAATATCAAAAGGTAGTTCTTGTCAGTTTAACAACTAGTTTTAATGAGTAAAAAGTCAAAGCCTCAGCTCTAGTTGATATCCAAGTTATGATTTATTTTGCAACTACCTCAGGACAGAAAAGATTTATGGGGATTTTTTAAATCATTGAATAATTAGTTAAATGAAGTTTTAGCTACACACTGCCTCCCAAATATTAGTTGTGCCTGGTTCATGTAATTTGATTTTCAGAAAAGGAAGTGACACTTGAGATTGTTGGAATGAACGCAGCTTCTGTAGTGTGCATAATACATTTTTAATGTCTTCTTCCATTACAGTGTGTTTTGCAGGACAGGTTCATTTTTTTTAGCCAATTTTGTGAGCTCCATTGTGCTTTCTTCTGGTGTTTTATGCAAGCTGACTACTAATGAAAACAATATGAATGCATTGTTGCTGCATTAGTGTAATGTGGTGTGGTTTTGCACTTAAAAGAGGTATTCAGATGATCTAGTTGTAAATGTTCATGTGAAAAGCCTCTTCTGTACTAGTCAAACTGCTTTTAGTGAGTCTCACCAGTGGTTTTACATCTGCAGAGCATTGAGGACTGGGCTGACTTTTTGAGAGGATTGAAATTGCTTCATATTGTGATCCTAAATTTTATATTCACTATATTCCCTAAAATATACCTTAATAAATATTTTATGACCAGAAAAATAGTTCATCTTGTTTCACTTTTTTACGTTTGTCTGGCTTATATTTGTAGGTGTTTTTAAGAATCAGTCATTTCCAGAGTATTTCACTGTGTGTTTTTACTGAAACATTTTGCACAATTTTTTACTCTTAATTTTTGGTATTGAGAACTAGTATGAAATCTTAAGCACTAAGGGACAGATTTCACCCTGGGTTTGATCTTTTGGGTTGTTTTTAACTGAATGGGGAAAAAGTTTCAAATTAAGAACCAAGTGACTATTCTTTTATTTATAACAACCAAGTCTTATGTTCAATTTAAGCATAATCAGTGCTACTTATTTCACAAACCTGAGAATATTCTAAAACAGTTCTAGTTTCTGAAACTAAATTTTCATAAAACTTTTAATATTATCGAATCAGTTTTCCTACCCCTGAATTCAGAGCCATAAATATAGCCAATATTTATTGAATATTTGCTTTGCATTTGTTCATGTGTGTTTATTTAATTCTGACAGTCCTAATAGGCAGGATTTCTTATCCTCTTCTTATGGATGAATATCAAAGGCACAGAAAGGTTAAGAAACTGGCCAAAGTTCATAGGGCAAGGAAGTGCCAGAACAGTGCTGTAAACAGGCTATCTGAGTCCAGACCTGGCAATCTACTTCTGGGCTATGTAGACTCTCACATTTGAATATAAGCCAGACTGGTTTCAGTGCTTTTCCTGCATTCAGTTAAGCTCAAAAGCAGCTCTGGGAAACACAGCACCGTGATTGGAGCTACTGTCACTTAGGGCTAGTTTTAAGCATTAGAATCATTTTTATTTTGAAGAATCAAATTTAAATTAGATTGAAAATGAATCATTAAATTGCATCATCTAGTATTTTATTTCCTCTGGCATTGGCCATATCGCTGCATGAAGGGTGGAGAATACCTTCCAGTTTCAGCTACTTGAATTTGTTCTACCACTTTTTACGGAAATAAGGAATTCCCACATTTATGCTATATGTTGTTTTAACTTTGCTATAAAATGATAGATTATGAAAAAAAAGGTGATTACAGCTTAACATGTTCGGAAGTGTCAAGAATGTCCCAAAGCTAAACAATTTTATATTACTCTTAAACTTCTTTCTAAAGACTTCAAGTTTTTTTTACATAAATATTTCAGTTTGTATCTAGAAGATACAGACTTTCAGAAAGCATAATGTTGTCACAATATGTTGTCACACGTGTAAAACAATTTTTTAACTAATTACATCATCAAATCTAGTAAATATTTGTTCGAATTTCCATTGTTTCAAATGTCATACATGGATATTTAAGTTTGTTTGAATCAGGATCCAAATAAGGACTTTACATTGTTACTAATTGCTATCTCGTAAGTATCTTTAATCTGTGTATATCCCCTTAATCTTTTTTTTTCCCTTTGCCTTTTACAGTTTGCATTTTGAAATGTTCTGGAGCCTTTCAAACAGAATAGATTTTGCCAATTATAACCATGTGGTATAGTTTAACCTGTTTCTCTTTATTTTCTATAAATTGGTAGTTAGAATTCAAGACTGACCAAATTCAGGCTTGAATTGGGTGGGGGGGGGCGGCGGCAAGACTTCCTCATAAGTGGTGTGGTCATCCTTCAGGAGGGTGGTACATAATGTCTTGCTGTCTCTTGGGCATAAGTTTGAAAGCTGAGGGTTTTACTGGATTCTATTACATTTAGTAAGTTATACTGATTGCTGAGCACTCAGCCACTTTCATAAGGGTAGGAGTTTTCTTTTTTCTAGTTAGAGTAGGCAGATCCTCTAGTTTTAGAACTCACTTCTAAATAATATGGTTCATTCAACAAATATGTGCATGCTAGTATGTTTAAGGGTATTAGGTAATCTTTTGGCAGCTGGCAATCAAAAACACCCTTAGCTGTCTTACAACCCTGCTGTGACAGTTTGGCTAACATAAAGGGGCCCTGTCTATATAAAGCTTAAAGCTTTGGATCTCAGTATAGATCCTACTTATAAGAGCTGGGGATCTGCTCTGACTTGCCCACTGTCTATTTCTCTTTGCGCACCAGGGACGAAACCTTTCCCCGTTCTTCTTCAGGACACCCTGAAGATAGAGCTCATTACTGCCTACCTGTCTGATTTGTCTGTCTTAATTTGAGGAAATAACTTGGTGGCCCACTCAGCAACAGCTCACAGTAAGAAGAGTTATCCTTACTTGTCCGCTGACTAGTCCCCACACCAGACCTTTAAATCTCTGAAAGAACTGATATTTAGTAACCTGGGTTAATCAGACGCTACACAGGAAAAAAAAAAAAAGATTAAACACCAGTCACTGGACACAAGGAATCAAGAGCCAGCTAGAGGGACCAAGCAGGCCGACCAAATGATGTATTGAAAAAAATGAATGAAAGAATAAGAGTTTTACGACTATATCCTCAAGTATGAAATTGCATAGTATTGATAGAGTAAGAACAAGCTGCTGTGCAAAGAGTAATTTGAGATTAAAATTCTTTGAAATAAACATGACTGTGAAAACAAAATGCAACAGACAAAACAGAATGGACACTGCCAGAATTTGAATGTATTGCTGAGTAATCCATTATATGAGTATCCTGCAATCTGTCTATGCACCTCCTGATGTATAGGTTGTTTCCAGGATTTCGCTATTATAAGGCAAGCTGCTGCAAACCTTTGTCTTTCGAAAATAGTTTGACATTTCTTATAAAATTAATTACATGCTTAACATACAACCCATCAATTTCATTAATATTTATTCAGGAAGAATGAAGACCTATTTCTAAAGCAGTTTGTACCGTTTTACACTGCCAGCAGTGTATGAGAGTTCAGGTTGCCACAATCTCACTAACACTTCATTTTGTTCTTTCATTATAACCATTCTGGACAGAGGGGGCGTGTAGTCTCTGTAGGAGACAAGAGTGGGTTGAAAATTTAGTGACCAGAACGACTGTAGTAGTCATTTTTACTTTTCACCAGGTATTTCTGGCTCAAGTGCACGTGTTAGGATTATACATCCCAACCTCCTTGTGCTTGGCCAGGGCCACGTGACCAGCTGGTCAGTTAGTTGTATCAAATGCTATGTGTCACTTCCGAGCAGAGCATTTCATTGCCCTCCAGAGTTTTCTTTCCCCTTCCATGGAGACCAGTAGCATCTAAATAGAGCTTTTCTATCAGAGTGGGGTCCCCAGCCAACTTGTGATGTACATGCAACGTGAGTGTGAAGTAAATTTTAAGAGCATAAGGTTTTTGAGTCGCTAATACATGACCCAGCCTTTCCTGACCGATAGCATTCCTAAATTCCTCAGCCTACCAGTAGACGTGAAATTGAATTTAATTGATCTTTTTAATACTTTGGCACTAGAACGTCTGCTGTTTTAAAACTGAATTCTTTACTATCCAAATTGATTGACAAAGCTATTGATAAATTGGTTGGTGGCATGGTAGGCAACCTCCAAGATGGTCCCCAGTGATCGCTACCTCCTGGGCTTCATGCCCTGTTGTAATCTACTCTCTGTGAGTGTGGGCTGGAATGCTTTTATTCAACTCATGTAACGTAGTGAATAGAAGTGATGGGATGTCACTTCCAAAGTTAGATACTGTGGCTTCCACTTGGGCACCCTCTCTTGCTCAAGAGAGGCTCATGTGGCAAGAAACTGATGTCTCCACCCAACAGCCAGTAAGATCCTGAAGCCAGAGGAGGTGAGTATGGAACTGGATTCTCCCCTGGTTAAGGCTTGAGCCTCCATGCTTTCTGTTAAGAAGTATCCTATTGGGCTTCCCTGGTGGCGCAGTGGTTAAGAATCCGCCTGCCAATGCAGGAGAGAGCGGTTCAAGCCTTGGTCCGGGAAGATCCCACATGCCGCAGAGCAGCTAAGCCCGTGCGCCACAACTACTGAGCCTGCATTCCACAACTACGGAAGCCCATGTGCCTAGAGCCCATGCTCTGCAACAAGAGAAGCCACCTCAATGAGAAGCCCGCACACCACAACGAAGAGTAGCCCCCGCTCACCGCAACTAGAGAAAGCCTGCACTCAGCAATGAAGATCCAGTGCAGCCAAAAATAACTAAAAATTAAAAAAAACAACAACTGTTATTCACATTGTTCTTCCCCTATGGGTAATGTGGTGTTTTTCTCTAGCCTCTTTCAAGATTTTTTTTTGTCTTTAATTTTCAATTATGATGTGACTAAGCATGAGTTTCTTTAGATCTGTCTTGTTTTGGGTTCATTCAGCTTCTTGAGTCTAGATTATATCTTTTGTCAAATTTGGAAACTTTGCAGCCATTTTTTCTTCAAATGTGATTTCAGCCCTGTACTTTTTCTTCTCTCCTTCAGAACTTTAATGCCATGAATGTTCGTTTTGTTGTTGTCCCACAAGTCTCTGAGATTCTGTTCATTTTTACTCACTTTATAGTCTCTATTGTTCAGATTAGATTAATTCTTAGTGATCTGCAGGTCCACTGATAATTTCGTCTGCCATCTATATTCTGCTTCTGAGCCCATCGGGTAAGTTTTTTCTATTTTGGTTATTGTATGTTTCAGTTCTAAAATTTGTTTGGGTCTTCCACATATCTCTTACTCAAGTTTATATGATGAGTAATTTTGTACTGGATCCTGGACATTTTGAGTAATATGAGAATCTTATTCCTATTTAAATCTTCTATTTTATAAGGCCAACTGTTTAGGTTCAGCGGGGTTCAGGCCCACTTTTGTGGTTCAGTGTCAATTTTCAAAGCCTCTGCGTTGCTATTCTGGTTCACCTCCACTTGGATGCTACCCAGAAACCAATCTGAAACCTCAGCAGTAGTCCACCCATAGTTCACTTTGCCATGTTGATTATGGTCAGTTTCATGCATGGTCTGCTTGAGGGTCTGCCCAAGACTTCATTAATAGATTTAAAGGAACCCTTTCTCCAGCTTCTTTCTCTCTGTAATCCTCCCTCAACCTCTAGTTGGGATGGTTAAGATGCTGCCTCTTTGCAGCTGGTCACTCAGTACAGGGCAGGGATGGTCCACAGGGCTCCTCCCCACAGTCTTGGCCACATCTAGTGAGTATGGGGATGGGTGTTCACTTGGAATGGGGCAGGTATAATCAAATGGATTTTTTCATACAGGTCACCCTTTTCCCATCCTTTGGCTTATGAGAGCAGGCTTTTTGTTTTCTTCATCTGTACCCATTGATGTTTTCAGGTTTTAGGTTTTTCTTGCACCCAAACCAGGAAAGTAAAAAGGTGGCAAAAGAAAAAACCCAGGAAACTTCCAGGTCATTCCTCAAGTTCCAAAGTGCCTACCCAGGCTACCACCTTTTTTCCACCTTTCAGAGCCTTTTGATAGTTGCTTTATATATTTTGTCCAGGGTTTTTGGTTATATTTAGTAGCAGGAATGAGATGAAATGTATTTACTCCATCTTGTGTGGTACTCAGAGTCCTCCAAGTAGCCTTTCAAAAATGGATAAAATACTATAAACAAAGCAGACATACTTTCATCAGTCACCCTGCCCATTCCCCTCCCCCTCCCAAGAAATTATGAGTTCAGTGTTGCCTTTTCTGTTTATACTTAGGTATTCATAAACAAAATATAGTATTTCAAATGTTAAAATCTGCGAATTTTATTTCATTGGACTTTATGCTTTAAGATAGTCTTCTCTTTTAATAGGTAAACTTAGTCTCTTTATGTGTGTTTTACTGGAATGTTTATTCCTATCATTGCAGTTTGTTTATTGTTACGGAGGAGGCAGGAGTAATTCTTACTTTTCCTCCATATTCTCATAATTGAAGAGGATTTGATCCTCGCCGCCCCACCCCTGCCACACACACACACTGGACTGAAAGGTAATGTTTCTATCATTTTGTGATCATCCTTAATCTTTCAACTTACTACACTTTAGAGCATATTGATATGATTGGTATTTATAAAATGGTCAGTAGCTCAGTTGTTTTCTGAATAAAACAAATATATTTTTGTTTCCCTTCAGATTACCTTTTCTGACCTATTAATGTTTACTATTCGTTATAACTTATTTTTTAAAACTCGTTATTTTAAATATGACTTGCTGTTTTACTTGACAGGTTTTGTCTGTTTACTCACTGTTTCTTGTTGAATACTTCAAGATGTTTTTTTACAGTAGACTTTTCAGTGAAAGTCTACAAACAGTAAATTTTCTCAGTCTTTGTGGGTCTGAAAATGTTTTTTTCCCCACTGATTTTAGAAAGATAAATTGGCTGGGTTTAGAATTCTAGGTTGCTAGTTATTCTTTCTGTAGCATTCTGTAGGTATTCCATTGTGTTCTGGCATCTTTTATTGCTGAAAAAAGTTGGATGTCATTTTGATTATTTCTTTGAAGGATATATGTTTTTCCCCCCCAATGACTTTGGAGTTTCACTAAAATCTATCTAGGTGTGGATTAATTGCTGTTTGCTTTGCTTTGGGATTCATTGTACTCCTTTAAATTGAAAATGCAGTTCTGGAATTAAAAATTTTTCTTTTAAAAATAATTGTTCCATTTTTTTCTATCTCCTTCTTAACCTCCTAGAAGTTTGCAGCAGTCTACCCTCCATACCTTAGTATCTGTTACATCTTTCATCTCTTTACCCACTCTGTGCTATGGTCTAAGTGATTTCCTTATATCTTCCAATTCACTGAATTTTCTCTTTGAGTCTAGCCCACTTTTTAACTGAACCAGTTGTTAATTTTGTTGAATGGGACTCTTTCACGATGCAACTAGTACAAATTTGGCTTCTGCATTCACATGTAGCAAAGATTCTTGTTAGTGACTTTGTTTCCACCCGTGGCCTGGGAGGGAAAGTTTGTTTTCCTGCTGTGACCCTGAGCTAGAAATACCAGTTTTTCAGTCCTGGTATTGGAACAGAACTTTCCCAATTCTAAGCATACCCCATTCCTGCTTCTTACTATACATTATAACTGCAGCCTCGATTCCTAACATCTCTTCCCTGGCATCTTTGGAATCCCAATTCCTAAGACACATATCCAGTCCAGCCGCCTCCATGGGCCTCGTAGTGTCAGGTCCTTTGGGTTCCCTCTTCATTTCTGCCAAGTGGAGATTTCCTTTTCTTCCTTGAGAACCTATGTGTGTTTTTTAATGGGGGGAAGAGAAGTATTTCACTGGCATATCTATGTCTTTGGAGCAGGGATAGCAACAGTTCCCGTATATGTTCATTCTGTGTCCAAAAAGAATTGAGTACCGTTGGTATGTTTCATACCAGCTTACTACTCGCACACCCTGTGAGGTAAATGCCATCATCTCCATTTTACTGGAGATAAGAGAGTTACTCATCCTAAGTCACAGACGGTAGTCAGGAGCAGATTTAGAATTTAAGCTCAAGGCTGTGTTACTTTCCACTACTTTTTCTGCTTCACTATGTTGTTTGATTATTTACTCCAGTATTTTCGTATTACATCCTTTTGCTCTTTGAAAACCAGGTTTGGACACGATTTTAAAGAGAACCGGTGTGTAACCTGACTGAATTTCATCTGAAAATGTCTGAGTGGTTGTTGCATGGCACCTATTTCTTTTTAGAGACTCTTCTCGTTTGCATACCGTAAAAACCATGGGCTTCATTCCTAAATGCAACCAGTTTCTGGGAAATAATGAAGTTGCTTAAGGATGATACTGAGCCTGCTTAACTGGCTCCTTTCAGCCTCTCGTCCCCAAACTGCCTCTTGCTCAGGAGCATTAGACCTCAGACTGACAGCACTGGTGTGAATGGCAGATGCTGTCCCAGGCTAAAGGCTGTCTTTCTGACAAAATGCAGAAATAGTGCTGACTCTGCTCTCTACCCCCCGACTCCCCCCACCCCACCCCCAGCCAACATGGCTGGCACCACACACTATACTCACTCCTTTGCTATTTGCAAGTTTATGTAACAGCCTACCCAACTGTCTCCTTCCATGGAAAGTATTTTCTTCATTGTCTTTTGGAATGCATTGAAGCTGCTTCTCTTAACCAATAAAAACATCTAGTTCTTCTATTTTGGGGAACTTTAATATTCCTATGCAGTTCATGTTGGATAAAATGTCTTGAATGCAAGCAAGTTATCTTTTTCCATTCTTTATGCCAGACTTTTAAGAAAGAATCTGTTTGTAATCTAATTGTACTTTGGCTGCTTCCTACTGCAGTGAGTAGCAATTTTGGATCAAGTTCCCAGTGGCAGCACTGTTGGGGGAAATTCTGCATTTTTTTAGGATGACTGATATTACTCCTGGTGCTGTTGGATTCCACCCTGTTTCTGGGAATTTATAACTTCGGCTGTTACTTAAAGCACTTAAATCTTGTGAATCTCACCAAGTTTTTTGTTGTATTTTTTTCAAATGATCTTCAGAAGTGCTTTTGTAGGAAATTGAAAATGTCATACCCCAAACTCTACAAACGCTTTTACTACTGCTTTTACAGGGCAATAGACAGATCAAAATCACACTAAAATTCTCTTGCATTGGTTCTGAAAACCCTAGACCTCTATAAGAGATCCAGACCCCCAGAGAGTCATGGAGGTCCATTTAAAAAAGATAATTTGGGGCTTCCCTGGTGGCGCAGTGGTTGAGAGTCCACCTGCCAATGCAGCGGACGCGGGTTCGTGCCCCGGTCCGGGAAGATCCCACATGCTGCGGAGCGGCTGGGCCCGTGAGCCATGGCCGCTGAGCCTGCGCGTCTGGAGCCTGTGCTCCGCGACGGGAGAGGCCACAACAGTGAGAGGCCCGCATACCACAAAATAATAATAATAATAATTTGTAGTTGATTTTTTTCAACCTTCCACTGTCCATTGATTCTCTTGAATTCAGGAGAAATTACAGGCAATCTCCAACCTGCATTTCAGAACTTAATTTGTCGAAGAATGATGGCCATAATCTATGACTTAATGTAGGTTGAAAATGAAATCTCTTATATGAATTTGTACAAATATTTCCTGTAGGAACAATGATACAGAGGAAAGAGGTAGATTTCCAGGTTAGCCTGCAAAAGCCTCTTAAACCCTAATTGAGCAGCACTGCTTTTACGGAAAAGGTATCCAGTAACCCTTCCCAGTTCCAGGCACCAGAGACTGCCCCCTCCCCTAGATAGACTACATGTTCCAAAACAAACTTCGGGATGGGTGATCTGACAGCAGAGATTGTAGCTTCTTTAATATCAGGGACTTGTTCCCCATCCTGAGGAAGTTATATATATGAGAGGTGGGGAGAAGACATGGGAAAAGCTCCAGATGGACAATGTGTACGAAGGCTGGGAAGTTAGTTGGCAAGGTAAAGCTACAGCTGGGAGGCCCCCCGGAACAGGGAGGGCTAGGGGAGGGGGGAAGGGGGAGATCAAGTAGTCAATGAAGCAAGCGATAAGAATTACATATGAACAGGAGAAGCAAGAAAGAGGAAAAAGAACATATACACTCACCCGCACAGACCACACATCTTGGTTAGTCATACACAGCAGGGTCCCTGCCTGCTTCTGTGGCCAGTAATAAGCAGGCGGGTCCTCCAGCCCCTCAGGCTCCCTTCCTGGGAGGTTTCCACCAGCCCTGTCCTCAGGGCTTTGCTGCTCTCTGGACTCAGTTTTCAACTTCACAGACATCCTAACCCCGAGGTAGTCACCCCCCTGCCTCTTACTTCCTTACCTCTGGCCTCAGGTTTGGATCCTGTATGGTTCCCTCAGTTCAGAACTCTTGCCGCCTAGTTGGTTTCTAAGAAAGACTTCCTTGTCCTTCCTCTTCTCTCAGCGTCCTTCCCTCCCACACACATTTCCCTCCTAATCATGGGGTCCTCCCTCTACCCCTGTATTGAGAGACCTTCCCACTCCGCTATGTCTGGTGCCCCCCCCTCCCAGCCTCTTTCTCATCCAGGGAACTTGGACCCTAGGTCTCTTGGTCCACTCGCCACCCACCCTCCACACAACACTGCTTCTCTCCTCTTCCTCCACCTTCTGCTTACTGCTGGCCTCCCTCCCTCCCAAGCTTGGGCTTCCTCCTGCCCTCCACCCTCTCCTTTTGTCAGACCCTGTGCTCTCAAGTCAACTTTTTAACCATCCCCCTTCCCCATTCTCTTGATTTCTCTCCTCTTCCTAATTTGAGGGAGTTCTCTCCTGCCTCCTTAATTCGGCCAATTGTTCATGCTCTTGACTCCCTTCTCTTCCTTCTCCCCCTGGAGAACTTTCTCCCACCTCCCCTACCCCCCCATCTGGCTTTTCTTTCCCCCCAATATTTCTTTCATCTGCCGTGTCACTGAGGTAATGATGTTCCTTCCTCTTCCACATCTGGATCCTTCTCCCCATCCTACCACAGACCCCTACCACCGCCTCCCCCATTTCCTTGCTGTTCCTAACCTGCATCTTTTCCCCACTTTCAGTTCTCTTCCCTCCCTCCTTCCCCAATTACAAATCCTGCCCTCCCTTCCTGACCCAAGGACCGCTTCCCCTCCCCAATACCTTTTCTCCTTTTCCCTCAAAGCCCTCCATCCTGTGCTGGGGTCCCTTTTTTCCTCTCTGGACCCTATTTTCATTCCCTATGATCTCGACTCTAGGCTCAAACCCCTCCTCCCCCTTCTTGACTCCAGAAAGATTCGGACACCTTTCTTTGACCCCAGCGTTTATTCCTCATCTTCTTTCTTCCCTATTTCCCAGGGATTCTTAAAACCCTTTACATATGAGATTGAAAATAACCAAATGCTAAATAAATAAGATGGAGAATACAGATACTAAGGCCTTCGAATATGCTTCTTCCTCTTCCTGAACACCCCCTTCGCCCCTTCTCCACATCTAGTCATGGCTGGCTTCTTTTTGTTCAGATTTTAGCCTGAAAGTCACCTTGTAAGAGAATCATTCCCTGGTCACCTAATATAAAGGATTCCCAAACACCACCCACCCACAGGCCATATTGGTTTTTGTTTTCTAAAGAACATTTAATACTGTGAAGTCTTGATGTGTTTGTCCATCTAGAATTGATGTCCCATGAAAGAGGACTTAACTTTCTTGTTCATCTTGTATCTCTGTCATTTAGAATGGTGCCTGGTACATAATGGCTCAGTCAGTTTGCTGAATAAGTTAGTGATTTCTAGGTACCAGACACTATGCCAAGTGCTCACTCTATCTTGTTTAATCCTTACAACAAGGCTGACTGAAGTAAGTACTTTTATTATTGCTATTTTATACCTTAAGTAACTGAAGTGCAGGAAGGATAAGTGAATTTGCCTGTTGTCTCAAAACAGCTGGTATATCTGAGAATTTAATCCAGATCCGTATGAAGTCACAGCTCATGTTCCTCCCACTTTCTCTGGTGGTCCAGAGGAAAAGGGCCCTTAGGAATGGAAAGGGAAAGAAGATGGATCTGAATGCAAGGTAAGTCAAACTGGAGTCAGGACTCCTGTGCTGGTACAGGGAGTGCAGGATGTATAGAATAGGACATTAGATCCTATGTGAAGATGAGGATAATAACAGGAGCTAACACTAAGGAGCACTTACTTTGTGCCAGGTTCCAAACAATATATCGAATTCACTCTCACCTAGGAGTGGTAATGTCATCTTACAGATAAGGCGACTGAGGCTCAGAGATGCTAATTATCTTCTCTGAGGCCATACAGGTACATATAGGGGAGCTGGGATACCACCCCAGGCAGTCTGACTACAAAGCAAGTACTCTGGTTGCTATCCTGCACTACACCCAGCAGGAAAATAAACAGACTTATGAGAGTAGTATGCTCTGTGTTGGGCACCAACTCCTGCTTCCTGGATTCTTGTCTTCTGGACATTCTGGAATGACCTCAGCTGATGGAACACTCCTGCCTCCTGGCTTACCTCTTACTGCTCTCCACAGAGGAGGTGATTGACGATGATCACCACGTTACTCCACTAGCACTGGGGAAGCCCCCCCCCCACTTTTTATCTCCTCCCTTCACCTGGGATCAGCACAGGGCGGCAATTCTGGATTAGCGTATCTGCTCTACAGACTCAAGCTTTTTTCTTGAGTGGGGTGTCCCCGGGCTCAGATTGCTGAAGCATGGGGGTAAAAATGGAGAAGCAAGCCCTTCCAGCTAGAGATCTAAAACCACAGTCTCCAATTGGCTTCTTATTGATAATAAAGCTGATTTGTTTTCCAAATGGCAGGAGCGAGCCTAGCAGGCCAGACAGGCGGAAGCACAGGTGGCATCGGCTCTAGGACAGTCTGCTCCGGTCATAGAGGGATTTTCCTCTCAAAATGGTAAGATTTGCATAAAAGATGCAAGGTTGACTAAGTCCAGCCTCTTCCTCACCCCTACCTGCCTCCCCAGACCCATCCCTTAAAGGCTTAGAGTTCTGGAAATGTCTCTGAAATGTGAACAAAGAAAGCTGAGAGGCAACAAAACCTGGGACTTGTTAGAAATGCAAATTCTCTGGCCCTGCCCCAGAGGTACTGAATCAGAAATGCATCAGGGCTCAGCATTCTGTTGTCTATAAGCCCTTCTGGTGATCTAGACACACTAAGGTTTGAAAACCACTGCCCTAGGTAACATCCCTAACCCTGGCTGATGTCTGAGCCAAATGTTATGTCCCAGAGCCCTGCAAACCTCTCAAAGTGCTAACATCTCAACTTCCAAACTGCTTGTCCCAGATGGCTTCTTGCACCCAAAACTGGCACCTGCCTCCTTTATTTGCATGAAAGGCACCAGTTTGGTCATTGGAAAACACGTTCCCTATATGTATCTAGAGGGTTCATGATTTTTTTTTTAATTATTATTATTTATTTATTTTTGGCTGCGTCGGGTCTTCATTGCTGCGCGTGGGCTTTCTCTAGTTGCAGCGAGCGGGGGCTACTCTTCGTTGCGGTGCGCAGGCTTCCCAGTGCGGTGGCTTCTCTTGTTGCGCCGGCTTCTCTTGTTGCGCCGCACGGGTTCTAGGTGTGTGGGCTCAGTAGTTGTGGCTCGCAGGCTTCAGTAGTTGTGGCTCGCGGGCTCTAGAGCACAGGCTCAGTAGTTGTGGCGCACAGTCTTACTTGCTCCGCGGCATGTGGGATCTTACCGGACCAGGGCTCAAACCCGTGTCCCCTGCATTGGCAGGTGGATTCTTAACCACTGCACCACCAGGGAAATCCTTCATGGCGTTTTCAGACTGAGCTGGGGCCCTTCCCCTCTATGACACACAGCTACAAGGCGAGGGTTGTTCCAGGAGTGGCCTGTGGCCTGTCCCAGGGCTGTGAGAAGGCCAAGGGGATGCCCGATTCACAGGATGTATGTGTGTGTCTACATCAGACTCCTCATCTTCAAAAGTGCTCAAAAGGTATATTCTCCATAACATTTTGTAGGTACTTAATGCCCCTGAATTGAATAATTTAAAATGGTTAAAATGGTAAATTTTATCACAAGGTGGGGGTGAGGGGGAACTATACAAAGCCTGTCCAGAGGCGTGTCTCCCAGGCCTGGCATTTTGTACTTAGCTTTAATAGAACCCTCACAGCATGCACTGGGAATACTGGTTTCCATGGCAGTGTCCCTCTTTGAGATCAAGGATTATTCCTTCATTCATTCAATTTATATTTGTTTGTTGAACACATACAATGTGGAAGACCCCAGCTCAGCACTGGGAATCCAATGATGAATGAGATATGGTCCCTGCTCTCAGAAAACTTAGTCTAATGAGGTAGACAAAAATCAAGTAAACAGAATAATTACTAACTGTGCAAAGAGTGTAGGATAACAAACTGAGTGCCAAGCGAGAAAAAGAGAGATCCCATTTCATGGAGACGTGCAGAAGACCTCCTGAAGAGATGCTGGAACATGAAGAACAAACGGGAGCCAGCAAAGCAAAGGTGACAGGGACAAGTGCTCCAGGTGGACGATACTACACGGGCAAAGACCCGGAGCAGGGAAAGATGGCACAAGCCTCAGGTGAACGCATGAGTGACTTAATAGTGAAGACAGACAGTTTACTTCAACTCTCTTAATCACCTGCTTTTGCCCCTAACATATTCCAAGGCAAGCAGTGAATGACCAGCTGTGGAGACAACTTGGGTACTCGACCACTAACACTTTACAGTCTGATAAGAAAGAAAAGAATTGCTGTTCACTCTGATGGTTTGTTTACACATGCTTGTGCTTCCTCAGAAGGGGCTACTCCATTCCCTGATGGTCAGTCTGTGTTGAGAGCCTGGTTTCCAGCTCAGGAAGGGCAGAGTCTCCAGGTGTGTGGTGACCATGGCAGTGTGGTACCCAGTTTACACCGGTAGGAACTGGAGTTGTTCAGCCTGGGTTCAGATTCTGGCTGTTCTTTCTCATCAGCTGTGTGACCTTGGGCATCCTTCCATACCTTCCCCCTCGTGTAAAAGTGGAATGTTGTGAGGCTCCAATGAAATAATAAACACTTAGAATAGTACCTGAGAAGTACTCAACAGATATTAATCATTTAATTATTATGTAAAAAAGGAACCATGGATCCCATCACTTCGCTACTGCTTAGTTAGGCTGAAATGAACAGTTCTACAAACTTTTAAGTGTGAGAATGAGTAGACCGCTTGCAGAGCATTCAATAGAGCACGCAGACCTTTCGTTCTGGTCACTATCATAATAGCTTGAATGATGGTTGGTTGAGTAACAAACAAGGAACCAAGTAGTCAGGGTTAGAGCAGATGCTCAATAACTTTTGGGGAGGAACATATGAAGCATTTGCTATTTCTAGGGAAAAGTTATTTGTGGCAGGCGTGCTAATTGCCTACCTGAAACTCATTCTTTTCCTTTTCTTCAATTAACAAACTTCTGGTTTTCTTTGGGGCAGTAACATGCCCAGGTAAAAGACCTTCTCATACTCCCTTGCAGCTAGGAGTGGCAATTTGAACCAAGCCTGGCCAGTTAAAAGTAAGCAGAAGTTACTGGGTGGAACCTCTGGGAAAGCATTTCAAAAGCACCTGACTTGGATGGAATCTGCCTTTTGTTTTTCCTCCTTTTTCCTGCCTAGAATGGGTATGTGATGCCCGGGTATGCAGTAGCCATCTTAGAACCGTGAGGATGAAGACTGTATGCAAAGGAGGCAGAACAGGAAAACTGAAGACTACCCCTCGGCTTCTTATCTCTGGACTTACTGTTAAATGAGAAAAAATGAGCTGCTGTTTAATTAAAATGCTGTGGTTGTTTTTCAGTTATATGCAGCCAAACACAATTCTAGCAGAAAGGGCTAAAGTGGCATTCACTGCTGACTGAGACATACAAACTGTTTCTTTAGCCAAAGACACAACTAATAATGTAACGGTTCTACTGGGTTGAGTATTCTCATTACCCTTCAAACTCCTCTGAAACTAGGGTACATGGGAGTTAACATTGGAAAGTGGACCAAGAAGGCATTCTTCAAATTGCAATGCTTTTATTAGAATATTATTAATTGCAGATTTTTAAAAAACTACACACATGGAAAAAGGAGAACACTCAGAAATACTATTACAGATTAGGCAAATTAGTAGGAGGAAAAAGATTTCTTCAGTGTATACAAAATGTAAACATTCGCCCTGGGATTTCCCACAGATGGCACAGTCCACAAGGACTTATTTGGAATAAAAATATGTCTATCGGATCTTCAGTATAGTCTCTATACTGCAAACTTGCTACATTGGAGTTAAAGTTACTAGCACACCCCAAATTTTCTATGCAAAAAACTAAGTGGTCCCAATCAAGGCAACCTGAACATCAACTGCTACATGTGAAAGCAGAGGCACCAAAGCAAATCAATCTTCCAACAATGAGCTTCCACTCACTATGCTAATTGTATTTACATTTACCTTGAGAGAGATTACAAAAATATACACAGTATATAAAACCCCTACTTGAGTCTGTGGTGGAAAGTGAAACATTTCTTTATCAGGCGCGCCAAAGCCATTAAATCAGTCACTTGAACTTAGGGAGAGAAGATTAAGAAGAGGCCCTCTTCTGTTCAGAAAATGGGGACTCGTAAACATCCATGGGTGGGCAGGTACAAACCAGGTGCTGATCTCCATAGATGTCATCAATCCGGGCAATGGTTGGCCAGAATTTGTTTTCTGGTTTCACGAAGGGCTGCAAGGGACAAAAGACGGAAATCTTCGGGATATTCTGAGAGGTTTCTCTTGGTGGGGAAGAGGAAACTGCAATGATATTCCTACGGCCTGAGGTACCATTAGCCCAACAAGTACTCAAAAAGTATAAAAAGCTAAAATCCAAACTCCTTCATTACTGTCCATCCGAATCCCCCTGTCCCTGCTCTGCCGAGCATACCACAGAGCACCTTCACCTAAGAATCAAAGGGGAGAAAGACTGCATTTGGGGCCATCTCTCTGTTGGATGATGGTAGAAAACATCGATCCACTTGACAGGGACTCCCGTTTGGTCTTCCTGCACTGTGCACCCTGAGGATTCCCAGGCCCCTGGTTGGCATTCTGACTCTGACCTCAGAGCTCTGAAAGCCAATTCCTGGGTTCTGCACTGTTCTGACTACATGTGGTCACTATGGTGAGGAGACAGCAAGAGTGGGAGCCCTTCAGAGCAGGTGATGGCCTCTCATACACCCATGAACGTGGACCAGCTGGCACATCCAGTTTCAGAGGAGAACTTACAAGTGGGAATGCTGCCACCTCTCTGGAATACGGCCGATCCCAGTGGGAGGATGTGACGCAGGTCAACGAGTGTGGAGACATCTGAGACAGAGACATGGACGGGAGAGGGGTCAGAGCAGAACACTGCCTTTTCCTTCTGCACATCACATTAACCAGTGAGGTGATGGAAGCCCATGGACGGAGGGTGGTGGTTTTGTTTCAGTTTGGGGGGAAGGAAATTTTGGTAGGGAAATTTTTACTGTGAAATATTTCAAATATCAGAAAGTTACAGTAATAAAATAAGCACCCAACATAAATCAACATTTTTGTCATATTTCTTAACCTTTTAAAACAAGAAACATTACAGATACAGTTGAAGCTGCCTGCATATCCCCTTTCCATCTTATTGCTGGCCCTCCTCCCCAGCGATAACCACTACCTTGAATTTGGTTGTCACAATTCTCATCGTGTTTTTATACTATTACTGCATATATTAATAAACTGCATAGAGCCTAGTTTGGTACACTTTTAAACCTTATATCATCCTGTGAGTATTATCCTCCACTTGCTTTTGTATCTCAGTATTGTATTCTTTAGATGTCTATTGCTATTTTTTTAAAAAACGGCCTAAACCCTGAAAGAATCCAGAGAAAAGAGAAATAATAATGAGAGCAAATCCTATATTCCTCCACTACCCTGTCAAACTCACACTGAGCACGGTGCTGGCCTTCTCCCGCCAGCCACTGGCCCCAGCACTCCACCTTCAGCTGGGCAGCTCTGGAACTTGTCTGAGCTCCCCTGAACATCTCATACTCCTCTGGCTTGAAGCCATAACAACAGAACCACAGCCTTCGAGGTATTCTCAATTCATGATCCCTCAGCTTAATAATGTCTGGACCTAATGCAGAACTTAGAGCTCTGACCAGATATAAAAGGAACATATTTTGGAAGAGGCGAAGTAATGCCTAACAATTTTTTTTCCAGTGTAGGCCATAAACATGGTAAAACATTCAGGCCAAGTACCAATCTTGTTGTTCTAAGAGATAACTACTCCAATAAAAGAATATATTTATCCAGAGTTTATAAGGTAAATAATCTCAGTAGAGTACATCAAACAGAGACACAGAATGATAAGACTTCTCCAACTATATAGAGTCCTTCAGCCTCTGCTCCCTCCTTTGGAAGCCAACTGGGTCCTTGTGGGGTAAATAGCTCCCGCAACCACCAAACGCATACATAAAGTTAAAACATCAGAAATAACCACATTCGGGGTTTCCCTGGCGGTCCAGCGGTTAAGACTGCCTTCCAATGCAGGTGTTGCGGGTTCCATCCCTGGTCAGGGAGCTAAGATCCCACATGACTCGTGGCCAAAAAACGGAAACATAAAACAAGCAATATTGTAACAAATTCAATAAAGACTTTAAAAATGGTCCACATCAAAAAAATCTTTAAAAAAAAAAAAAGGAAAAAAAATAAATAACCACATTATACTTGAGTAACCACTGTTGTGTTGATTCAAGAAGATTTAAACTTCCAGGTAATGAACGTATGGTCTGCTCAGAAGAATGGCATTATTCTAGGCAAGAATATCATCTTCCAGTAAGACTTCAGAGGTTGCCGGCACACCATCCAGACACTGTTTTCTACTCTCTGGGATATTTTAGATAAAGTACCAGTGCCTACGTACCTTCAGTGGATTGACCCTAGGGTCGATGCGGCCCTCCTCAATGTCGGCGATTTCCTGCCGAATGCTGATCATGGCATCGCAGAACCTATCCAGCTCTGCCTTGTCTTCCGACTCAGTGGGCTCAATCATGAGAGTGCCTGCCACTGGCCAGGACATGGTAGGGGCATGAAATCCTGCAAAAGAGATGGGGGAACTTGTGTCACTAACTTTGACCTCCCCAATTGGGAAGAAGAGACCCTCCCCATCTTATAGTTTATCCCAAGGAAAATAATCTGATAAATTTGCTACCGTATATATCTAGGGATTCATTTTAGCACTATTTATGGAAGAAAAGCTTAGGAAATAACCTAACATCCAACAATAGAGGATTGGTTAGGCAAATTTTACTGGGCTTCCATACAATAAATATGCAACCATTCTTAGTATTTAAATGTATATTAGTTAATATTTTTGAATGTTTACCCAACTTAAGTGAAAAAGGCAAGCTACCTAATGATATTGTCTCATTTCTATTTTAAAAATGGCAAAGTATTTATATATATACACATTTATATATGTGTGTATATGTATATATACACATACACTTTATATATGTATGTATGTATGTATATTTTATGAGGGAAGCTGCTTTGAAGAATAAATACTAAAATTCTAACAGGGTTATTGCCAGAAAATGAGACTAGGGTTTTTATTTCACTTTGTGTTTTAGAATCCTTTTATAATGTTCATGTAATACTTTAGGTTAAGAGAAATTAAAATATTGTAGCCTACCAAAAGTTAAATAATGAGGTAACAAGCATTAAGAAGCCTGGGGTGAGTGTTACTGTTCATATTTTACAGATGAGGAAACTGAGGCCTGCCCAGGATGTAGAAAGTCTTCACCTTTACACTGAATACAGGCTGAAGGTATTTCTATGTTTCCAAAAGCTTTCACATGTTAAGATCAATCGACAAGACACATGGTCAAGAGAGAGATTTCCTGGACAAAAGCCAAAAACTTTTTCCCAATTCTTACACTTTTTCCTATGAAACTTTAAAAGGTGAACAGCTCCCAGGTTGATATTTCTGTCAACTAAGTTGGCCCTGGAGGGCAATGGTTCCCAATTCTGGTGTGCATCATTACGTGGAATGCTTTATAGAGTCATGCCTGCATTCTTTAAGGGATTGTCTTCTCAACATTTCATTATAAAATTGTTCAAATATACCAATAAGTTGAAAGGACTGTAGAGTGAACACCCATATACCTTCTACCTAGAATCTACAATGATGCTCTGTTTGCTTTATCACATATCTATCTAGTCATCTATTCCTATCACATATCTAAGGCATCCACCTTAGTTTTGATGCATTTCCAAGCATGTTGCAGTCATCAGTACACTTCCCCCTTAAACACTTCAGCATGCATATTATTAGCTAGAATTCAATATCTGAATTCAGTATCTGTCCCCATATTTTTGTGATAGTTTACTTATTGCAAAATACACAGATCTTAAGTGTACAATTCAATGAATTTTGACAAATGCCTACAACTGTGTCACCCAAATCAGAAAGGGATTTCTTTTTTAAACAACAAGCTGATCTCATTACCCATTAAGTCTGACCTCAATTCCATGTGTGAGCAAATTCAGCCCAGTATTTTCTGCTGTAGTGGTTCCCATATCTGGAACCATCTGAGTTGTCATGGAAACACGGATTCCTGGATTTTAACCCTGATTCAGGAAATCCAAGGTATGAGCCTTTAAAAACTCATATCAGAATCAGGTTAAGTTTAGAAATCTCTGCCATATGGCAGCATGCCCCACCCACAACTCACCTGATAGGACTCATCCAAGTGCTTGTAAACACAGATTACTAGGCCTCACCCCTAGTGTAATCAGTAATTCTGATTCAGTAGGTGATTTAGACCCAGAATCTGTGTTGTCATTTTCACTGTTGTTTTTTTTACTTAGCCATTCATTCATTCTCTCACTTATTAAGCACAATTGTTCTGAGTGCCTCCTATGTGCCAGGCACCTGGACAGTTCTGGGCTTAGGGCAAGCATAGCCATCACTCTATCAAACATCAAAATATCAAGGTTGTAGATAGAGCAGAACTTGGAAATACTGGGCAGTGACTTCAAATACCACTTCCCTCCTACCTCCATCCCCCACCTCACTCCCTGCAAATGCTGCTGCAGTCAGATGTGGGATACAGACCACACATCACAGAAGGGAAGTCTTAACCTGAATCAGCCATCACTCAGCCATTGCCTGAGAAGTTAAGTCAGGTCATAGGAGCAGCCAACAGGAGATTTTGAGGTAATGGCTAATTTCATTAATGAAAGCTCTCTGGTTTTCCCATTTATTTTCAGTGTAACTCTACATAATAAGATCATTCACAAGAGAAATGAGTCACACACGTGGGACTCCCGTTATGATACGATAGTAAAACTATTAAATTATTAAAGATTTTACATTCCTTATTAAAAGAAGTCATTCAAATCATCTTAAAATTCAGATAGGACTCCACATCCATCAAAAGGCAAAGTTTTCCCCAACTTAGCCTTGCTGAGAATTGAAGGTTCTGTGATGTTATTAATAATGTCACTAAGAAAATGTATTTTAATAACGGCTGTGCTGAGTGAACATCCACTAAGAACACACAGATAAAAGACTTCACAGAAAAATCACATCATCTCTGGGAAAACAAGGTGCACCTATTCCTTCATCTCTATGAGCAGCTGAAACAGCTATGCCACGACTGAGGTGGCTGTAAAACTCAAATGCCACTCATCTTTCTAACACTCCTACAGGATGCCTGCTTCACTTCCTTCACTTTCATGGACCTCTCTGTTTACCAGGAGTAGGATAGGTGGAAGGATTTACCAGAAACATGGGCAGAGAGCAGCAATCATTTTCTCTGGGATTTTTAACTTTGTTAACTATAAAGTCTTCTTTACCTAGCTGCTGATGGATTCAAGATGCGTGATTTAATATCTTTTGAAGGATGGTACCGATGGAGTCATGGGCAAAGTTTTTTCTCTGTCCACAGCCCCCAGATCCCCATTTAGCCTGTGGATCAGTTTACTATGGTACCTGCACAGTCAGTCTGTGGTCCATAGCCAACATGGGCAGCTACATGAATGTCAAAAACCCAAGTTCCCCTACAAGGGGTCACTCCCGGGAGACCACTCACCATAATCCTGAAGCCTCTTGGCCACATCGACGGCCTCAATATTTGCAGACTTTTTGAAGGGTCTTGTATCCAAAATAAACTCATGAGCCACATAACCTGTTGAGGAAGATTATTTTAGCTCAAGATTAACATCAGCTTGTTGTTTTACCCAAGCAAATGAACAAATAAACCAGCTTTTTAATGCATATCATTGAGGACCAAGAAACCATGGGCATTTGGTAAGTTTATAGTTGACAACAAAGATTTCATCTGCTCTTATTACATATAAAAATTGTTAACATGTTGGGCCAATATGTCCCATCCTCAGTGCTCAACACACCCATGAGCCAGGAGGCTGGTGGGAGGTGGAACAGTAGCTGGAAGACTTGCTGAGATCCCAGGGGATGAGACCATTTCTACTCAAAGGACCTAAAATCTACTTGCGACAGTTAAACATGTCATCCTGGGCCTGATCCTTTTATATAAAATATTTCTAGAGTTAAAGGTACATTGACACCCTTTTCAACAACATTGCTCCCAACATCAAATAACGGTTCCTTCTGTGTGTGTGTGTAAATACATACTAAACAAATATCCATAAGACACAGAATTTTATTTGATTCTTCAAAGGGGCTTTTGAGGTTTTGCTTTCAGGCTTCAGGCTGAGAATTAGAAATAAGGGCTGTCAAACAGCACACCACAAGTGGCAAGGAGCTGATGAGGCCGAAGTCTTGTGGGGGTCAGTTCACTTTGTTCTAATTTGTAAACCAATTGCCTCTCTAGCCTCAGGCTGCCATCTCCCCAGCATGACTTGTTGACCACCCATCCAACATCTAGAATAAACCACGGAGTAAGTCAGCATTTTCTTAAATAGAACAACATTCCCGGGAGCTTCCCAAATTCCATGGCCCACACAACTGATGAATTTCCTTCAAGGAAAGTATCTACTCAGGTGAAAATAACGTACTCCTTCTTAACCCCCTACCCTGACCCTCAGCAAACAGTGAATCTACTTACAGATACTTGGAGCTGACATAACTCCTCAAGCCTGAGAAGAAAAGCTCCAGTCATTAACAGCCCCTGAAGATCTAGTTTGTGAACTGCTCTGTTTCTTGTGTGATGAATACATATGAAGGGATTGGCTTTGTTTGAAAACAAAAGTATGAGACTTTGAATATACTGTCACTGCATATTTTTAAAACAAGCTTTCTAACCGTGATGAGGATTCAATTGTGAGGAGTGTGGTTCAAAACTAGAAAGGTGTATTCAGAGGTAGATAAACTTAGACCAAAAAAAAAAGTGCCTAAAAGGAATGACCAGCTGGAATGTTCAGGGGGAAAATCATGACATTATTTAAATCCTCATCAACTATTAATTTCAGGAATGCTAAATGCCCTATGACACTACCCCATTTGGGGAGCCCAACCTCAAGCTTCGACCTTTCTTTTCTGAGGCTCTGGCAGCCATCCCAGTACCATGACAATGACTCGAAGAAGGCGGCTAATGGAGCTCACTGCTCTGAAGAACACTCAGCCATCAGGAGGAGAGGAGGAGATGGACACACGGTGGGGAGGAGTCTCTCTTGCTGGCGGGCAGACAGCACAGTCTTTCAAGCAGAGGTTCAGTAATAGCTGAAAGGCCGCATCAAGCCAAGCCCAGCCCAGTGCTGCTAAAGCAAGACTTCATCTGCAGAGGCCCCGCCACAGCCAAGTGGTTTGGGAAGAGCTCCATTTTCAAAATGAGGTTCAGATGTTATTTTCTAAGTCCATATTCTAATACGTTCAAATGGAAACTGTAGTGGGATTTCGGCATCTCTCTCTCTCCTCTCTCTCTCTACTTCAGGCTGAAAAGGGGTGAAATTTAAACTTGGTTGTTCTTGGAGGCCAGATCCCAAGATGTTCATCTTTGTTTGCAGTTTTTAAGGAGAAAATATATGGCATATGGTGAGTCAGAGTAATCTGAAGTAGAAATTGTATAAACTGATCAGTGCAAGTTTTAATTTTCAGTGAGTATGTGTTTCCTCTGGGCCTAACCATGACTATAGCTGAGAGTCTGAAAGGGTAAGTTGAAGGAGCAAGGAAAGAAGAGGGGTCGGGGGGATGATGGAAGAGCAAAATAAAAGTGGCTTGGCTCTAGACAGTATGGTACTGGCACAACAACAAAATATAGATCAGTGGTACAGGATAGAAAGCCCAGAGATAAGCCACACACCTGTGGTTACCTAATCTATGACAGAGGAGGCCAGAATATACAGTGGAGCACAGACGGCCTCTTCAATAAGTGGTGCTGGGAAAACTGGACAGCTACATGTAAGAGAATGAAATTAGAACACTCCCTAACACCATACACAAAAATAAACTCAAAATGGATTAAAGACCTAAATGTAAGGCCAGACACTATAAAAAGCTTAGAGGAAAACATAGGCAGAACACTCTATGACATAAATCACAGCAAGATCTTTTTTGACCCACCTCCTAGAGAAATGGAAATAAAACCAAAAATAAACAAGTGGGACCTCATGAAACTTAAAAGCTTTTACACAGCAAAGGAAACCATAAACAAGACGAAAAGACAACCCTCAGAATGGGAGAAAATATTTGCAAATGAAGCAACTGACAAAGGATTAATCTCCAAAATATACAAACAGCGCATGCAGCTCAATATCAAAAAAAAACAACGCAATCAGAAAATGGGCAGAAGACCTAAACAGACATTTCTCCAAAGAAAATATACAGATGGTCAACAAACATTTGAAAAGATGCTCAACATCACTAATTATTAGAGAAATGCAAGTCAAAACTACAATGAGGTATCACCTCACACCAGTCAGAATGGCCATCATCCACAAACAATAAATGCTGGAGAGGGTGTGGAGAAAAGGGAACCCTCATGCATTGTTGGTGGGAAGGTAAATTGATACAGCCACTATGGAGAACAGTATGGAGGTTCCTTAAAAACTAAAAATAGAACTATCATCTAGCAATTCCACTCCTGGGTATACATCTGGAAAAGATTAAAAATTAATTCAAAAAGATATATGTACCCCAATGTTCATTGCCGCACTATTTACAATAGCCAGGACATGGAAGCAATCTAAATGTCCATCAACAGACGTATGGTTAAAGATGTGGGGCTTCCCTGGTGGCGCAGTGGTTGAGAGTCCGCCTGCCGATGCAGGGGACACGGGTTCGTGCCCCGGTCCGAGAGGATCCCACATGCCGTGGAGCGGCTGGGCCTGTGAGCCATGGCCGCTGAGCCTGCACGTCCGGAGCCTGTGCTCTGCAGCGGGAGAGGCCATAGCAGTGAGAGGCCCGCGTACCGCCAAAAAAAAAAAAAAAAAAAGTAAAAAGGAAGATGTGGTATGTATATACAATGGAATATTACTCAGCCATAAAAAGGATCGAAATTGGGTCATTTATAGAAACATGGATGGACCTACAGACTGTCATACAGAGTGAAGTCAGATATCATATATTAACACATATATGTGGAATCTGAAAAAAACTGGTATAGACAATCTTATTTACAAAGCAGAAATAGAGACACAGACGTAGAGAACAAACGTATGGATACTAAGGAGTAAGCGGGGGGATGAATTGGGAGATTGGGATTGACATATATACACTGCTAAGTGTAAAATTGATAACTAATGAGAACTTTGTATAGCACAGGGAACTCTATGCTCTGTGCTGACCTAAATGGGAAGGAAATCCAAAAAAGAGGGGATATATATATACGTATTGCTGATTCACTTTGCTGTACAGAAGAAACTAACACAGATTTGTAAAGCAACTATACCCCAATTAAAAAAAAAAAAAGAAAGCGGCTTGGCTCTAAGCTTGGAACATCCCCCCTCTCAACCCCTCATGTGTTAATTATCTTACAAGGCTGAAGATGACATGGGAAAGTGCTACAGAAAGATAAGGCTTCCCAAAACCCTCCTTGAGAGCAGGCACTGAAACCTTCTTATCCTGCATCCTCAGAGTGAGTGCCTAGAAATGAATGGAACTCACTAGCTAATTAGAAAGCTTGGGTGGGCAATCAACAGTCGGTCAAGCTTTTCATTTGCAACCCAGGGACCACAACTAACAGCATCAAGACTCCTGTTTCCCTGGGAATGAGGTCAAGTAGGTGGGCCACCCCCCTCTAGCCTCAGGAGGTCACTTCCCAGCCAGGGATGTGAGGGTCCAGCCTCTAAGGCCCATGTCCACCTGCCCATAAAGGCCACCGGGAAACCTCTCAGGGACAGGAATTTCCAGGCAGAGTTAGGTTTGCCTAAGGTCAAAAAGAGATAAGCATTTAAGAAATTAAAACATAAATAAAACACTGGGCTACTAACAAAATGGCCTATCCACTGACGGGAACTCTACTTGGGTCAAACAGTGAGCCTAGCCTCCCACGAGAGCAGACACCTGTGAATTTTTTCAGTTCCTCCTTTAAAAATGCCTCACCCTACCTGAGGTAATTCCTTTCCTTATCCTAGCAGAATAGATACTACTGCTGCTTCCCTATCCCAATTCTTGGCTATCACTTCCTTGTTTCACAAAACCCTAAGCCTCAACAAGTTTCACTGGTATTTTCAAATCTCTCAAAGAAATGGTTCATAAAGGGAAGCCTGGAGTTCATTAAAATTATTGCCTCACAGTCGTCCGTGATTCCAGTCTTATTTAGAGCTGGTAAATATGATTAAGATGAGTAACGTCTTCTAATATTGCCATTAGACATTTTGGAATACAATGTGTTTATTAAGAACATTTCTATTTTGGGCTCTCAGGAGGTACGGCGATCATTCTTTTTTAGGCCCTAAAATACTAAGCCTCCGATTGTATAATGAATGTGTTTACCAGACCAAACACGAGACAATTTTTGGTTTCATGAACTTTGGGATTGGGTAAGAAAGTCTGTAATCACCAATCTCTTTCTGCTTGGGATGAGAAATACAATTCATTATTTAATTCTTGGATAAAATGGAAACAAATGGAAATTTCATCCATCTTTCTGTGTTGCGAATCTCCTGGGACAGTCTCTGCCCGAACCAGTCACGTGATGCCAAGCACACGGCAGGCACCTGAGCCACAGGTGCTCATTCACTTTCCCCTCCTGGAGTGCCATGCATCCCCATGCGGTCCACACCACATTCGTTCTTGCTCTAAAGAACTCAGGCTTGCATCGCACAACTCTGTGAGCACACTAAAAACCACTGAAATTCAGTGGGTGATGTGTATGGTATGTGAATCCTATCTCAATGAAGTTGTTAAATAAACTTAATCCTAAGGAAGTATTAAATAAAAAATAACAATTAGAAGAAAAAAACCCTAAACCTTGTAAATTAAAGCAAAAAGATGATTTTCACCCATCAAATTGGCAAAGACATTTGGGGTTTGGTTTGTGTTGCTTTCCCAGCCTGGCACTTGGTGCTCACTGGGCTCTAGTGCGATGGTCACTCGTATGCTCTTAGAATGAAATCAATTGCTATTGTCTCTGAGGGGAAACAAGGCCATACATTTCAAGAGCTTAAATGCATTCAGATCCTCTGAGATAACTTCTCTTCTACAACTCTAACCTGCGGAAATAGTCAAGGACGTTTAAAAAAAAACTCTAGGTAAAAGATGTTCATTGCAGCATTGTTACAAAAGCAAATAACATGGTGGGCAGGAGGCGGGCGGCGAGGGAGACCCCTACAATTACTTAAATCATGGTATATATGATAGAATCGATGTAGCAACTTTCAAAGCCCCTTTAATGACGAGGGAAATAATCGCAATATTAAATAAAGTTAAAAAACAGGATACACACTGTGTTTATAATATGATCTCAATTGTCTAAAAGTAAGGTGGGAAGGAATACAGCAAAATATTCAGTGGTTATGTCTGCTTGATGGAACCATGGATCACTTACATTTTCCTCCTCAAACTTTTTTATTGTCCAAATGTTCTATGTTGAGCATATGTACATGACTTATATAATCAGACAAAACCAATACTGATGCTAATCCTGAAGGCCAATACATAAGCAGGATGCATCTCACAGCACAGGAGCTATATTTGAATTAATTAGTAGCTCTTGTAGCTTCTTTCATACCCAACAAAAGCATTTCATTGTGTTGCTTAGAGACATATTGCCCACAACTTTCTTTCCTACTCTCTGGGGAGCATTGTTAACCAGAGCTCCCGATTATTTAGTTCTTTTCTATTTTCAAACTCCAGAACCACCCTTTTGGATACATATTTACAAAGCAAGATGAGCCTTTAAATTAAAGATCACAGGTGGAGATGCACGCTTCCCTGGGCTGGAGACACTAAGAGCCAAAGAGGGGCCTCGTACCCGTGGCCCTGGGTCTGGGCACTGGTTACTGACGGCTCTCTGCTCTCTCTGCCCCAAGCTCAAGACCCGTGGCTCCCTGGTCTCAGATTCTGTGCCCACAGCCCATGCGCCGCCTGTCCACCTGACTCTTAGTGCCACCCTCCCATCACCTCCAGGGTGACTTGACTCCCCCTCCTATTATTCCCTCTGTTGTAGCTTCACTCTCCCCTCTTCACAGCCTTTTCCCTGGCAGCTTAAAATCATCTTGTTCTCTTATTTAAAAACAAAGCTGGGCTTCCCTGGTGGTGCAGTGGTTGAGAGTCCGCCTGCCGATGCAGGGGACACGGGTTCGTGCCCCGGTCCGGGGGGATCCCACATGCCGCGGAGCGGCTGGGCCCGTGAGCCATGGCCGCTGAGCCTGCATCCAGAGCCTGTGCTCCGCAACGGGAGAGGCCACAACAGTGAGAGGCCCACGTACCGCAAAAAAAAAAAAAAAAAAAAAAAGCTGCATCCTATTGAAGCAGCTCCTGTCCCCCTTCACCACCAAACCCCCCAAACCATGAAAGCTTCTCCCTTCTCCCAACCTCAGCCTACTTCTCAGCCCATTTCCATCTAGCATCTACCGCACTGTTGGGCCCTAACTGCTTTCGAAGGTGACCAAAGGCTTCCTAATTGTGAAAGGTAATGGTGCTTTTTAAGACTCATGAGACCTGAGTCTTTTTAAGCCACCTGCTCTTCAGCCTGTCCCTCCATGTCACGTAAGACCACCCACATGTGCTGACTGTGCATGTTGTGCTGACACGATGCCAGGGACCGAGGCAGCCACAGCCTCCGCCGGGCAGGAGCTCAAGGTCTGCAGGAGACAGCCAGATGATAAACGGAGTGGGAGAATCCTCCGCGGAGGAGGGAGCCAAGAGGAGCAGTTCTCGCCACCGGGAAAGGAAAGGGCAGCCTCAGGGAGGAGGTGGGGCCAGCGCAGAGGCAGGAAGGACAGGCGCCATGACAAATGCTGGGGGTTGGGAAGGGGGGCATCTAAAGCTGCCTCGGCACAGAGCCCCCCTCACCAGATGCCACTTTTCTGCACCCACTCCATGTAGCCATCTGCTTCAGGGGTTTTGCTCTGGCTTCTCAACACTGTTTCCTTGGGTCCCACCAATTCCAAGAGCCTGCTCTCAGATCCTGTGCCCAGAGCCACATCTCTGCAAGTCTACCTGCTCCAGCCTCTCCCATCACTTCCAGGGAGAGCTTGTTCCTCCATCTCTTACTCCCTCTAAGAGGGAGGCTTACCTAACATTTCTTCACTCTCAACTAATTAGTAACTAACTCCCCTGATTCTACTTCTAACAGCATGTTCATCTCCTCCTACTGTCTTAATGATATTAACATCCTCTTAATCCTGTCATTACCCTGCTCAAAAACCCTTCTGGCCCAACTGTAGAGTCCAGAGCCTTCCAAGGCCTTCAAAGCCCCATGCTACCTCTCCAGCCTCATCTTCATCTGCTCCCTTTCCTGCTATCCCATCCTTCAACCCACCCAACACTCCCGCCACCCAGACAACTCCTTTCTCTCTGGCTTGCTCCTGTATCTCTGTTTACTGGGGTTCTGCTACTCTTCCTTTCAGGCTTATCTCTAATGGCTCCTCCCAGAAGGCTCTCCCAACTGTTCTGCCCTGCCTCTGCCCAGTCTGAATTACTCCACTCATTCCCATGGAACTGGAGGAGGTAATGAGTGCGTGGTATTTATGTATACGTCTCTCAGTGGTGTGGGCTCCGTGTTGGCCTGCGCTTCAGAGACTAAGTGCATGGCAGAGCCTCGCAAATAGTGATATCCTGTTTACTAAACTGAAGAGCTTTCCAATAACTCTAGGCTTTTCTCTGGTCTGTGCTAAGAAACAGAAGTTCCCCACCCTCTTCTGAAAGCCTCATCCACTAGGTCAAACTTCGTTTGGCCAAGGAAGAAAACCAAGGTGAATACAGACTAAAGTTCATACTTGCCTCTTGCACCCCGGAAAAGGACTCTGTAGTGTTTTTCTAATCTCTTGGCCATGTAGTTGGCATTTAATATAGCAATTTCTGTGGCCTGTTTAAGGCCCTTGCCTCCCATCATCTGCAACAGAGGGAAAAAGAGCCATCAACCACAGAACAGGGAAACCCAATGGACACTAACCAAAGGTATCCCCAGATAAATCCCACTCACAAAGGAAATCAGCCTACCACCGCTCTCTGGATTGCAGATGAGTGAAATATCCTAACAAGGATATCTGTCAATCCTCTCTAAGCCTGAAATAATTTTTGGTTTTCTCCTTTGAACAGTAATTTTATGCTTCTTATTGTAGTTACAAAGCTTAGAACAGGGCAAAACTAACTGCTGACTATTGTGTTATCTACCGAAGAAAAAGAATTGTTTTTAGGTTACATGCATTTGGGGGAGGTTTTGTTTGGTTGTTCATTGTGAATTTGAGATGCCTTGATAATTGCCAGGAATCTCATGGGATCTTGGCCAAAATCCCCACTGAATCCATTTTGTATGGTTTGTCTTCCAATTGTCCATATTTGAGGGCTTTATGTTTAACAACTGCCAGGTTCAATCTTATTCTTTTCTGGTGGTTCATAAGTCCCTGTGATTATATGGGGTGAATGCCATTAGCAGCAAAGAGCTTAAAACCAGGACTGCACCAATTTTTACTCACTACTTTCTTCCCAGAACACCTCATATGATGGAGGCTTGATGTATATTAATACATAACTAATGTAAAGCAAATGAGAAAGCACCAAGTAAAAGGGCAGGGACGCCGAAGTCCAAAGTAAGGAGAGGACACATTTTGGTCAAAGAAGGGTTCCTAGGGTAAGAGTTAGAACTTGAGTGGAAACTTGAAAATGGGTAGAATTTGGATAGACAAAGAGAAAGGGGACGACACTCCAAGTGAGAAGAATGGCAGAAACAAAGGTAGGGAATGGAAGGCACATGGCTGCAGCTTGGGAGGTGCTGTAGAGCCGGGTAGGCTGTGACTACCTCTCACAAGCCTCAGACCCTTGCTGGGAAGGACCTGGACTTGGTTCAGCCAGCCACTGCCTCTCGGCCTGGGCATCAGAGTCTCTGAGCAGCTTGACGGCCCAAGCCCTAAGCTGCATATGCTGAATTTGATTCTCTCTGGGATGGGCCCTAGGCAAGTGCATTTTGGAAGAATCCCCTAAGGATTTTGTGCAGGCTAGGCTAGGGAGATCCAGCAGCAGAGGCAAAGGGAAGCGAGGAGAGGATGGAGAGCCCTGGCGGGAATCTAGCAGTCCTGTAGGGAGGCTCCAAGAGGGACTGCAGCAGGGAGAGAAGATAATTCTAGAGTCCAGGTGATAAGTAACAACAGCCTGAAATAAAGAAAGGGCCCAAGGTCAGAGGGGTGGCTTAAACCCTACTTTATTTATTTCATTTTTAAACTGAGGCTCTCTCTAGTGTTCCTGGCATATGGCCAAACCAGCCTTGGGGCATTTATTTTCTATACGTGATTCATCTCCAGCCCAAATAACATTCCATAACAAATAACTCAGGTTTGTAGAGACCAAAAGGAGGCTGTAAATTAGATTCTGTTTGCAAAGAAGCAGACCTTTATGATGATTGTTTTTGTTTTTACTACTTGCAAACTAACTCGAGTATCATTTCAAAAAGCAGGTTTTAGTCTCTGGGGTACAGAATTGTTGTTCCAGCTTCCCAGAAAGTTTTCATTAAGAATCATAAATGCGACACTGTTCAAGAATAACAACCAGCCCAAAGAGTCATCTGGTGTTATTTGCATAGCTGAGTTAGGGGTTTATTTCACCAGAAGCCTCCCTTCCTCTAAGGAGGGGAGCCAGTTGGGGAAGCCTGCTCTAATTAGCGGCTGAAGAAGTGCTCCTATCCAATGCACGGTCTTCTCAGCCCAGGAGGTAGGCAGGACAGTTTGAACAAGAGCTGTATAAAATAAACTCCGGCCATAGTGTTTCTTGGAAAAACACAAAGGAAGGAAGCCTGTTCTCCGACAAAGTCTAATTACCCCCGAGAGTATAGTTCCACAGGCCCTAAAGGGCAAAGAGCTTTGGGAAACCACCACATAAGCAAATTTCTGCTATTTTCATCTTATCCTCCAGGCTCCCAAGAAGTATAAAGCGAAATGAGATGTATTCCTAAAATTTATCCCAGGATCTCAACCAAGTGTAATAATTAGTATGTGCACTGTTTTTCACTTGCGAGGGGCCATACAAATCCTACAGGAAACCAAATGACGTGGCCAGAACATCCATATGACTCATGGTACTTAACTCCGTCTGGAAAAATATATCTGGCGTGTCAGTTCCTCTGGTGTTAAACCCACTATGAGAACCCAAAGGAAAACAGCCTGATGAAGAAGAGACAAAATGAGTTTTAGCTGATCTCTTTAGGAAGGTTTCTCCACTCAAGTCAGCAATTTTCAAGTCTGCAGTCTCAGTTCCCCACCCACACATCACACACCCCCACCCCTCTAACACACATCCATAGGCCTCACCTTAATATAAGCCCACGAAATGGGCAAGATGGAACTGGAGCCCCATGGGGCCGCGCTGACGGTACCCAAAGGCCGGGCATCTTCGCTTGGCTTTACCGAAATGATGGGATGATTAGGCAGAAAAGGGACAAGATGCTTCTTCCTGTATTGTTTTTTTTAATACAAATTTAGAAGCTGTAAAAAGATCCAGTCTAACCAAACAGGCAGGTGCTGGGCCCTCTCAGGAAGCTCTGTTCCTAGCAGAGGAACTCTGACATGGGAGGGACCCGGCACCTGCTAAGGGGCAGATGTTCAGGAAGTGTTCCTTCCTTCCTCCTCTGCTGGAGGCATGGCTCAGCAGCCATCAGCATCCCAGCAGCTCACCCAAGAACCGTGGCGGCGAATCTGGCAGAGACAAGCAGCCTGGAATAGTATGCAGGGCCATGGGCTCACAAGAATGTGGCGACATCCCAGCCCTACACACCCTCTCCCCCCAGCCCCGGCTCCCACACTCTTTCCCAAGGCATCTAAGGGATATAGAAAGACGCTGCTGAGAAGAAGCCCCATGGGGTAACACATCAGAGGCCAGCATGTGAACGTCAGCCACCCTGCCTCCCCCACAGCTGAGGCACTGGGCCTCCTTCACTTACTATAAATAACATTAATCAAAAAGGAAAGAAGAAGAAAGCAGGGGGCCAGGCTCGCAGCATTCCTGAAGACTGACCCCCTTTGGCACAGTTCTGGAAAAATGAAGATGCTCAGGAAATGGCGGCTCAGCACCATTTTCATGAGATGATTTGGCTTCACGGTGTAAAGTTATCAACTGCTTCGAGATACTGCTTTAGTCTTGTTCTGACTGCATCCAATTATTTCTAGTAATAAGGTCTGTTTCCTTCTTACTTATCTCAGATGTAATAAGAATTCAGGCTGCAAAGTGTTCAACATCTTACACCCAATTCCCTTTTTTGGGGGGGAGGGGCGTTTAAGTTCTACTCTCTTAGCAAATTTCAATTATACAATAGTGTTCTCAACTATAGTCACCATGTTATGTGTTAGATCCTCAGGTGTAACCATCAGCTGATTTTAAGAAGAAACAAAGAAAAGCTGCTTAGAAGTCTAAATTAAAGTCTGAGAGGCACTTCTAGGTGCTCATATGCCGGTTCTCAGCCATAATGCTCCGTAAAGCTCCCTAGTCATCACTCTGTTAATAATCCTGCTCTGTCTATGCGTGACTGGGAGCTGAGTGTGGTCACACACTGTGGTTAACAAAATCTAAGTCTGTTTCTCCTTAGACAAACCCTAAAAGCACCCCTTTCACTGCTCCTCACCCAGCCCTTATAGGCATGCCACATGTGAAGGTATCCTGACACTTGAAGACCTCGATGAGAAGAACAGAAAGTTTGAGACCCATCTTTGATTCTCAGTCTCCAAAGCCATCCTGCAACCAGGGCCCAGAACTCACACTCCGATGGGACCCATGCCAGGGCCACCTCCGCCATGGGGAATGCAGAAGGTCTTGTGAAGATTTAGGTGTGAGACATCAGACCCAACGTCTCCAGGACGACAGATTCCCACCTACCACAAAGGGAAAGAACCAAAAGCAAAAGTCAACAGCTCGAAGGGGTGTTCCGGAGAGGCGGCCATGCTGCTCCCCCTGAGAGGAAAGGCAGATGGAGCTGTTCACAGAAACATACTTAATACCGCAATCAGGCCGCCCCCGCCAGCATCCTTCGCCTTCCGTGTGCCCATGGCCTTTAAACTGCCGGTCCTTCGGCTGCGGACAGGGGCGCTGAGTTTCCCGTTGGGAGGTAAAGTGGCCCCCCTTTACCTCCCAAATGCCGCAAGGAGGCAGGCCTCTGGGCACTAGGTACCCCACCCTCGCCCTACACATGCTGGTGCGAGGCCCTCCCAAGGCCAAGGAGGTGGAGCGCTTTCCCCAAGAACACAGTGAGTGGGATGCAGTGCCTGTCTCTTCTCCCTCCACAGACGAGAGAATTGAGACAAGGAAATTATATGCCCTGCTCTATATAAATACAACTGGATATAAACTTCAGGAGGCCAAAGTATATCATCTCTCTCGTTCACTCCCGTATCTTGAGCATCTAATACCGTGCCAGGCATATGATTGCTCTGACAGTCCTGCACCAGCCTCCCGGGCTTCCTCCCAGCACAGCCTGTGAGCGACAGCCCTTCCCTCGCACCTGACTGGGCCTCTGGGGCGAGGAGGTGCTGCACAAAAGGAAGTCTGAGGCACACACAAGTTAACTGCCTGGTCCAAGATCACAGAACTAAGCTGTGAGACTTGAGCTGGTGTCCTTCATGCATCACATCTTCCCATCATTTAAGAAGCCACTGAGATACTTGCATATTTAGCTGTCTCCTACCTGCGGTGTGGCTGACAAGGTCTTGGTGCTCCGGCCTGGTGTCAGGCCTGAGCCTCTGAGGTGGGAAAGCTGAGCTCAGGACATTGGTACACCAGAGACCTCCCAGTCCCACGTAATATCAATCAGCGACAGCTCTCCCAGAGATCTCCATCTCAGTGCTAAGACCCAGCTCCACCCAACAGCCAGCAAGCTCCAGTGCTGGATGCCCCATGCCAATGAACTAGCAAGACAGGAACACAAGCCACCCATTAGCAAAGAGGCTGCCTAAAATCATACTAAGTTCATAGACACCCCAAGACACATTACCGGACGTGGCCCTGCCCACCAGAAAGAAAAGATCCAGCCCCACCCACCAGAACACAGGCACAAGTCCCCTCCACCAGGAAGCCTACACCAGCCACTGAACCAACCTCACCCACTGGGGGCAGACACCAAAAACAATGGGAAATATGAACCTGCAGCCTGCGAAAAGGAGACCCCAAACACAGTAAGTTAAGCAAAATGAGAAAACAGAGAAATATGCAGATAAAGGAGCAAGGTAAAAACCCACCAGAACAAACAAATGAAGAGGAAATAGGCAGTCTACCTGAAAAAGAATTCACAGGAATGATAGTACAGGGGATTCAAAATCTTGGAAACAATGGAGAAAATACAAGAACCGTTTAACAAGGACCCAGAAGAACTAAAGAGCAAACAAACAATGATGAACAACACACTAAATGAAATTAAAAATTCTCTAGAAGGCATCAATAGCAGAATAACTGAGGCAGAAGAACGGAGGAATGACCTGGAAGATAAAATAGTGGAAATAACTACTGCAGAGCAGAATAAAGAAAAAGAATGAAAAGAATTCAGGACAGTCTCAGAGACCTCTGGGACAACATTAAACACACCAACATTCGAATTATAGGGGTCCCAGAAAAAGAGAAAAAGAAAGGGACTGAGAAAATAACTGAAGAGATTATAGTTGAAAACTTCCCTAACATGGAAAAGGAAATAGTCAATCAAGGCCAGGAAGCACAGAGTCCCATACAGGAAAAATACAAGGAGAAACACACCAAGACACATATTAATCAAACTGTCAAAAATTAAATACAAAGAAAAAACATTACAAGCAGCAAGGGCAAATAAAAAAAAAAACATATAAGGGAATCCCCATAAGGTTAACAGCTGATCTTTCAGCAGAAATCTGCAGGCCAGAAGGGAGTGGCAGGACATATTTAAACTGATGAAAGGGAAAAACCTAAAACCAACATTACTCTACCTAGCAAGGATCTCATTCAGATTCGACAGAGAAATTAAAACTTTTACAGACAAGCAAAAGCTAAGAGAATTCAGCACCACCAAACCAGCTTTACAACAAATGCTAAAGGAACTTCTCTAGGCAGGAAACACAGGAGAAGAAAAATACCTACAATAACAAACCCAACACAATTAAGAAAATGGTAATAGGAACATACATATCGATAATTACCTTAAATATAAATGGTTTAATGCTCCAACCAAAAGACATAGACTGGCTGAATGGATACAAAAACAAGACCTGTATATATGCTGTCTACAAGAGACCCACTTCAGACCTAGGGACACATACAGACTGAAAGTGAGGGGATGGAAAAAGATATTCCATGCAAATGGAAATCAAAACAAAGCTAGAGTAGCAATTCTCATATCAGACAAAATAGACTTGAAAATAAAAACTATTAGAAGAGACATAGAAGGACACTACATACTGATCAAGGGATTGATCCAAGAAGAAGATATAACAATTGTAAATATTTATGCACCCAACATAGGAGCACCTCAATACATAAGGCAAATACTAACAGCCATAAAAGGGGAAATTGACAGTAACACGCTCACAGTAGGGGACTTTAACACCCCACTTTCACCAATGGACAGATAATCCAAAATGAAAATAAATAAGGAAACACAAGCTTTAAATGTTACGTTAAACCAGATGGACTTAATTGATATTTATAGGACATTCCATCCAAAAACAACAGAATACACATTTTTCTCAAGTGCTCATGGAACATTCTCCAGGATAGATCATATCTTCGGTCACAAATCAAGCCGTAGTAAATTTAAGAAAATTGAAACTGTATCAAGTATCTTCTCTGACCACAACGCTATGAGACTAGATATCAATTACAGGAAAAGATCTGTAAAAAATACAAACACATGGAGGCTAAACAATACACTACTTAATAACGAAGTGATCACTGAAGAAATCAAACAGGAAATAAAAACATACCTAGAAACAAATGACAATGGAGACATGATGCCCCAAAACCTATGGGATGCAGCAAAAGCAGTTCTAAGAGGGAAGTTTATAGCAATACAATCCTACCTTAAGAAACAGAAAACATCTAAAATAAACAACCTAACCTTGCACCTAAAGCAATTAGATAAAGAAGAACAAGAAAACCCCAAAGTTAGCAGAAGGAAAGAAATCATAAAAATCAGATAAGAAATTAATGAAAAAGAAATGAAGGAAATGATAGCAAAGATCAATAAAACTAAAAGCTGATTCTTTGAGAAGATAAACAAAATTGATAAACCATTAGCCAGTCTCATCAAGAAAAAAAAGGAGAAGACTCAAATCAATAGAATTAGAAATGAAAAAGCAGAAGTAAAAACTGACACTGCAGAAATACAAAAGATCATGAGAGATTACTACAAGCAACTCTATGCCAATAGAATGGACAACCTGGAAGGAATGGACAAATTCTTAGAAATGCACAACTGCCAAGACTGAATCAGGAAGAAATAGAAATTATGAACAGACCAATCACAAGCACTGAAACTGAAACTGTGATTAAAAATCTTGCAACGAACAAGAGCCCAGGAACAGATGGCTTCACAGGCAAATTCTATCAAACATTTAGAGAAGAGCTAACACCTATCCTTCTCAAACTCTTCCAAAATATAGCAGACGGAAAACACTCCCAAACTCATTCTACAAGGCCACCATCACCTTGATACCAAAACCAGACAAGGATGTCACAAAAAAAGAAAACTACAGGCCAATATCACTGATGAACATAGATGCAAAAATCCTCAACAAAATACTAGCAAACAGAATCCAACAGCACATGAAAAGGATCATACACCATGATCAAGTGGGGTTTATTCCAGGAATGCAAGGATTCTTCAATATACACAAATCAATCAATATGATAAACCATAATAACAAATTGAAGGAGAAAAACCATATGATTATCTCAGTAAATGCAGAGAAAGCTTTCGACAAAATTCAACACCCATTTATGATAAAAACCCTGCAGAAAGTAGGCATAGAGGGAACTTTCCTCAACATAATAAAGGCCATATATGACAAACCCACAGCCAACATCGTCCTCAATGGTGAAAAATTGAACGCATTTCCACTAAGATCAGGAACAAGACAAGGTTGCCCACTCTCACCACTCTTATTCAACATAGTTTTGGAAGTTTTAGCCACAGCAATCAGAGAAGAAAAGGAAATAAAAGGAATCCAAATTGGAAAACAAGAAGTAAAGCTGTCACTGTTTGCAGATGACATGATACTATGCATAGAGAATCCTAAAGATGCTACCAGAAAACTACTAGAGCTAATCAATGAATTTGGTAAAGTAGCAGGATACAAAATTAATGCACAGAAATCTATGGCATTCCTATACACTAATGATGAAAAATCTGAAAGTGAAATCAAGAAAACACTCCCATTTACCATTGCAACAAAAAGAATAAAATATCTAGGAATAAACCTACCCAAGGAAACAAAAGACCTGTATGCAGAAAATTATAAGACACTGATGAAAAAAATTAAAGATGATACAAATAGATGGAGAGATATACCATGTTCTTGGGTTGGAATAATCAACACTGTGAAAATGACTATACTACCCAAAGCAATCTAGATTCAATGCAATCGCTATCAAACTACCACTGGCATTTTTCACAGAACTAGAACAAAAATTTCACAATTTGTATGGAAACGCAAAAGACCCCGAATAGCCAAAGCAATCTTGAGAATGAAAAACGGAGCTGGAGGAATCAGGCTTCCTGACTTCAGACTATATGACAAAGCTACAGTAATCAAGACAGTATGGTACTGGCACAAAAACAGAAAGATAGATCAATGGAACAGGATAGAAAGCCCAGAGATACACCCACGCACATAAGGTCACCTTATCTTTGATAAAGGAGGCAGGAATGTACAGTGGAGAAAGGACAGCCTCTTCAATAAGTGGTGCTCAGAAAACTGGACAGGTACATGTAAAAGTATGAGATTAGATCACTCCCTAACACCATACACAAAAATAAGCTCAAAATGGATTAAAGACCTAAATGTAAGGCCAGAAACTCTCAAACTCTTAGAGGAAAACATAGGCAGAACACTCTATGATATAAATCACAGCAAGATCCTTTTCGACCCACCTCCTACAGAAATGGAAATAAAAACAAAAATAAACAAATGGGACCTAATGAAACTTCAAGGCTTTTGCACAGCAAAGGAAACCATAAACAAGACCAAAAGACAACCCTCAGAACGGGAGAAAATATTTGCAAATGAAGCAACTGACAAAGGATTAATTTCCAAAATTTATAAGCAGCTCATGCAGCTCAATAACAAAAAAACAAACAACCCAATCCAAAAATGGGCAGAAGACCTAAATAGACATTTCTCCAAAGAAGATATACAGACTGCCAACAAACACATGAAAGAATGCCCAACATCATTAATCATTAGAGAAATGCAAATCAAAACTGCGATGAAATATCATTTCACACCAGTCAGAATGGCCATCATCAAAAAATCTAGAAACAATAAATGCTGGAGAGGGTGTGGAGAAAAGGGAACACTCTTGCACTGCTGGTGGGAATGTGAATTAGTACAGCCACTATGGAGAACAGTATGGAGTTTCCTTAAAAAACTACAAGTAGAACTCCCATATAACCCAGCAATCCCACTACTGGGCATATACCCTGAGAAAACCATAATTCAAAAAGAGTCATGTACCAAAATGTTCATTGCAGCTCTATTTACAATAGCCCAGAGATGGAAACAACCTAAGTGTCCATCATCGGATGACTGGATAAAGAAGATGTGGCACATATATACAATGGAATATTACTCAGCCATAAAAAGAGATGAAATTGAGCTATTTGTAATGAGGTGGATGGACCTAGAGTCTGTCATACAGAGTGAAGTAAGTCAGAAAGAGAAAGACAGATAGTGTATGCTAACACATATATATGGAATTTAAGAAAAAAAAAATGTCATAAGAACCTAGGGGTAAGACAGGAATAAAGACACAGACTTACTAGAGAATGGACTTGAGGATATGGGGAGGGGGAAGGGTAAGCTGGGACAAAGCGAGAGAGAGGCATGGACATATATACACTACCAAATGTAAGGTAGATAGCTAGTGGGAAGCAACCGCATAGCACAGGGAGATTAGCTCGGTGCTTTGTGACCGCCTGGAGGGGTGGGATAGGGAGGGTGGGAGGGAGGGAGACTCAAGAGGGAAGAGATATGGGAACATATGTTAAAAAAAAAAATTTATTGAATTTGTTACAATGAAAACAAAAAAAAGAAATAAAAGGAATCCAAATCGGAAAAGAAAAACTGTCACTCTTTGCAGATGACATGACACTATACATAGAGAATCCTAAAGATGCTATCAGAAAACTACTAGAGCTAATCAATGAATTTGGTAAAGTAGCAGGATACAAAATTAATGCACAGAAATCTCTTGCATTCCTATACACTAATGATGAAAATTCTGAAAGAGAAATTAAGGAAACACTCCCATTTACCATTGCAACGAAAACAATAAAATGCCTAGGAATAAACCTACCTAAGGAGACAAAAGACCTGTATGCAGAAAATTATAAGACACTGATGAAAAAAATTAAAGACATAGAAAGAGATGGAGAGATATACCATGTTCTTGATTGGAAGAATCAACATTGTGAAAATGACTATACTACCCAAAGCAATCTACAGATTCAATGTAATCCCTATCAAACTACCACTGGCATTTTCCACAGAACTAGAACAAAAAATTTCACAATTTGTATGGAAACACAAAAGACCCCGAAGAGCCAAAGCAATCTTGAGAAGGAAAAACGGGGCTGGAGGAATCAGGCTCCCTGACTTCAGACTATATTATAAAGCTACAGTCATCAAGACAGTATAGTACTGGCACAAAACCAGAAATATAGATCAATGGAACAGGATAGAAAGCCCAGAGATAAACCCACACACATATGATCACCTTATCTTTGATAAAGGAGGCAAGAATATACAATGGAGGAAAGACAGTCTCTTCAATAAGTGGTGCTGAGAAAACTGGATAGCTACATGTAAAAGAATGATATTAGAACACTCCCTAACACTGTATACAAAAATAAACTCAAAATGGATTAAAGACCTAAATTTAAGGCCAGACACTATAAAACTCTTAGGGGAAAACATAGGCAGAACACTCTATGACATCAATCACAGCAACATCCTTTTTGACCCACCTCCTAGTGAAATGGAAATAAACACAAAAATAAACAAATGGGACCCAATAAAACTTAAAAGCTTTTGCACAGCAAAGGAAATCATAAACAAGACGAAAAGACAGCCCTCAGAATGGGAGAAAATATTTGTAAACAAAGCAACGGACAAAGGATTAATCTCCAAAGTATACAAGCAGCTCATGCAGCTCAATGTCAAAAAAAAACAAACAATGCATTCCAAAAATGGGCAGAAGACCTAAACAGACATTTCTCCAAAGAAGATATACAGATTGCCAACAAACACATGAAAGGATGCTCAACATCACTAACTATTAGAGAAATGCAAATCAAAACTACAATGAGGTATCACCTCACACCAGTCAGAATGGCCATCGTCAAAAAAATCTACAAACAATAAATGCTGGAGAGGGTGTAGAGAAAAGGGAACCCTCTTGCACTGTTGGTGGGAATGTAAATTGATACAGCCACTATGGAGAACAGTATGGAGGTTCCTTAAAAAACTACAAATAGAACCACCATATGACCCAGCAATCCCACTACTGGGCATATACCCTGAGAAAACCATAATTCAAAAAGAGGTATGGGGCTTCCCTGGTGGTGCAGTGGTTGAGAGTCCGCCTGCCGATGCAGGGGACACGGGTTCGTGCCCCGGTCCAGGAGGATCCCACATGCCGTGGAGCAGCTGGGCCCGTAAGCCATGGCCACTGGGCCTGCGCGTCTGGAGCCTGTGCTCCGCAACGGGAGAGGCCATAGCAGTAAGAGGCCCGCGTACCACAAAAAAAAAAAAAAAAAGAGACATGTACCACAACGTTCATTGCAGCACTATTTACAATAGCCAGGACATGGAAACAACCTAAGTGTCCGTCAACAGATGAATGAATAAAGAAGATGTGGCACATATATACAACGGAATATTACTCAGCCATAAAAAGAAACGAAATTCAACTATTTGTAGTGAGGTGCATGGACCTAGAGTCTGTCATACCGTGTGAAGTAAGTCAGAAAGAGAAAAACAAATACCGTGTGCTAACACATTTATATGGAATCTTAAAAAAAAACAAACAAAAACATGGTTCTGATGAACCTAGGGGCAGGACAGGAATAAAGATGCAGACGTAGAGAATGAACTTGAGGACACGGGGAAGGGGAAGGGTAAGCTGGGACAAAGTGAGAGAGTAGTATTGACATATATACACTTCCAAATGTAAAACAGATAGCTAGTGGGAAGCAGCTGCATAGCACAGGGAGGTCAGCTCTGTGCTCTGTGACCACCTAGACGGGTGGTATAGGGAGGGGGGAGGGAGACACAAGAGGTGGGGGGGGGATATGGGGATAGATGTATATATATAGCTGATTCACTTTGTTATACAGCAGAAACTAACACAACATTGTAAAGCAATTATACTCCAATAAAGATGTTAAAAAAAAAAATACTGCAACCAAAACCTGGCATCCCACAGGCAGCGTGGCTTGTGGTTTCTATGGAAACAGCAACTGACTTTTTAGCCTAATTTAGATTTTAAAATACAGATTTGAATATACAGTCAATTCCTAAGTATTCACCCCAAGAGGGAGAAGAGGAAGTACCCCTAGCGCAAGAAAGGATAGTACCTCCCTGCTATTGAAACAGGCAATTTCTAGCACCCCTGCTTTGGGTATCATGCACTTTACCAAAGGGCCCCTTAGGGCACGTGGCTATAAAGGGCTGGAAGGCTGTTGGAGAGAATACTGAGCCGAGGGAGAGAAAGGGAGGCTGACAGCTTTCCTGGACCATCCTGGTACCGGCCACAACATTCAATGGGTGTTCCTGCCACTTTGGCATTTGGACTAATTGTGAATGTGGTCAAAGATAAAGAATCCATTTATGCTATTGAAGCAATAGAATCCCTGGACTACTCAAAAGAAATCAGACAGGAGCAAAGAAAAGCAGAGAGTCTGAAATGGTTAAAAAAACTTTTTTTTTAAAGGAAGGGACTTCCCTGGTGGCGCAGTGGTTAAGAATCCACCTGCCAATGCAGGGGATACGGGTTCCAGCCCTTGTCTGGGAAGATTCCACATGCCACAGAGCAACTAAGCCTGTGCACTACAACTACTAAGCCTGCGCTCTAGAGCCCGCAAGCCACAACTACTGAAGCCCGTGCGCCTAGAGCCCGTACTCCGCAACAAAGAGAAGCCACTGCAATGAGAAGCCCGTGCACAGCAACAAAGAGTAGCCCCCGCTCGCCGCAACTAGAGAAAGCCAGTGCGCAGCAACGAAGACCCAATGCAGCCCAAAATAAATAAATAAATTTATTTTTTAAAAAAAAGGAGAGGAGGAAGCTGAGAAGACTCTTAAAAAGATGACAAGTCCCTGTCCTCCAGTCTCCCTAACGCATTTCCTCAAAGGTACACATCACACAGACCACCACCACACCCCCGCAGCCCTGCCAAGAAGTCAGGATCAGCCCTTCGGGGACAGAGCTATTCAGCTGTTTCACACTGATGAAGCTGAAGCTAGTCCAAGGCCATGGGAGACCAACAGCCACCAGTGGCCAAAACTTGGGTCTAAATTCCCTCAGGAAGGGAGTCAGGTGACCTCATTGCCTTTAGTACCCCCAGAGGGATAACACCCTGTGACAAGCTAAGGACATTCAGCTCACTCCCTGCTTCCCTTCAACCTTTTTACCTCCTCCTCAGCATCGCCCGTGACCTCCTTAGGGTCTGTAATCTCAGTGAAATTGTGGTACATACTTTGTTTGATTTGGCAATATAGAAAAAGTCAGTCTCTGTTCTGAATTCAGTGTCATGTTTTAAGACAACTGGCAAGAAATCAAAGAAAATGAATTTTTTTTTTTTTTTGTACTTAACCATTTTCTCAGGGAGCCCTCTCACACTGCCCACCTGAGCATTCATATTTGCTCCGTCCAGGTAGACCTGTCCTCCGTGTTGATGGATCAGGTCACACACATCTCCGATGTTCTCTTCAAACACTCCATTGGTGGATGGGTACGTAATCATGATTGCTGCCAGGTTCTCCTTGTGTTTATCTACCTGAAAGATTAAAAAAGGGCAGAGGGAGACAATGAGAGGGAATGTTTCTTTCTTAGCCAATCCCTCGCTTTTTATTTTAAAGGATTAAGAAAGACGAAGACTTGTTCTTTTCATTTCTGGAACTGTCTCAATGTAGGATGGCGCTAATAGAAGATCCACAGCCATTACCCCCTTTGTAAATCATTCCAAAGAAATAACAAGATCCCTTCAGGACAGGTCTCCATTGTCAAAACCAAAAAACTGTTCAGAAGATTTTTGGGTATTTTGGGCTCAACTCTCTAAAGTGGTTTTCCTTTGGTTCAAATCATCTCAATAATTATTTCAGATCTTTTCGGTTCCAGACAAGTTGATTCTCACAGTTAATCTCTCTCTGCTCATCTTGCCATATCCACCCTTATCCCCTTTCCCTCCCATTCTACTGAAATTAGAATTCCCACTAGGAGTGTTCTGCTCTGATTAAAAAAAAAACTCCACCGTTTTTCCTTTTGACAGAAGGCAAGCATATATAAAAGGCATGTTCCTGTTTTTTTGACCAGCAAGTCAGTGAACAGGCTCATGTGGAAATGAAAAAACAAAAATTTAAGGTCATATCCTATTTTGGAGAGACTTAATAATTATAACTACTGACCCAGAATATTTATCAGTAAAAACTTTATGGAGCTATGGAAGCAGGAGGGTGGGTACGAGAGGTGAGCAGCGTTGTGTGTTTTCATCTTCCCTTTGAGGTAGTTACATGAAGTTCTCAGTCTCCATACCTAATAACCCCGACAAAATCACATTGCTATTCAAGTGATTTCCTTCCCTCTTAAGATGCAGCCTCCAGTCCACCAGTGGAAAGCAGATACAGTTGCTAGGCAACCTCTTCCTGGAGGTTGGGAGGTTGGGAGTGGGGATTGGTGCTGGAAGAAGGAAGATGGAATATTGCCTGAAATTCAGCAGGTAACGGCTGGGCCCATCACAAGCATCTGCAAAATCTACATTTATGTTTTAATTCCCAACACAAAGATTGAGAATACCAGTGACTGCCAGTGTGACTGTTAATGGGGGAAGGAGGGGAAGGTTGGGCAGAAGGAGGCAGGTAGATCCTGCAAGGAGTATCCTTACTACCACCATGAATAATTCAGTTTCTTACACATGCACACATTAGATGAGGGGGTTTCAGCGTAAAGGACTTTCTCCCTGTTAGAGAAGGAAGAGGTAAAATAGACTGTGGTCAGCTTTACTCTGGCCAGAAATGTGACTCTTGCTTTTATTTTTCTTATAGAGTCAGCTAGGTTGTCTGATTTTATGCCATTCCCCCTAGACTCATTCAGAGGAGGAACTGCAGTCTTTTAATTAGAATGCAAAAGAAGATAAACCATCCCTGATCCCCACATCTTCTTTCCAACCCAGACCTCCCCCATCTGTTAAGTGGAAGATGAGTACCATAGCCTTGAGGTGAGCTGCATCGATATTCCCGTATTTATCCACCTCCACAGGCTGAATCTTCATGCCTGCCATGTGTGCACTTGCAGGATTGGTTCCATGTGCGGATTTTGGAATGAGGCAAACCTTAGGAATGGAATGAAAGGAAGGAAGGAGAGAAAAATCACCAGGCTTTTCATAATGACAGAAAAGTCCTACAAAATACTTGGAGCATAAATTCAGTAGGTGCCACATGCTCTATTTAAATTGACCAGTAGTGCCTTAAAGTTTACTACTATTTCATTAGTACTGTACTGCAAAATGTCCAACAGGAGTTTACACTGAATCCCCAAATACTGTTCCCTAAAGACTTTCAGAATATTAATACTCTCCTCCCTTATCCCAGCAACACCAAAAACAGGCCTAGACTTATTCTAACCTTGTCTCAGCTATAATATATAGAAAGCACCTTACAAGAACATGAGATTGGAAGTTAAACTCTAGGACTCAAATGCACACATCACAGCTCCAGTGCTCTGCTTGGCTCTACTGAGACCAGAAGAAGTAATAGTCGACATATTCCAAGGCCTCCCAGTGCCAACACACCAATGACTACTTCATTATTGGATGCTTACTCTGTGCAATGAATTGTTAGTTGCCATGAGAATCATAACTAAGCACAAATGCCGATCAGCCCCTGCCCTGTGCTCACACACTGCATTCACTGACAAGGCTGGCATCCATATAAATAAATGTCTAGAAGGACTTCCCTGGAGGTCCAGTGGCTAAGACTCCGCGCTTCCAATGCAGGGGACGCGGGTTCGATCCCTGGTTGGGGAACTAAGATCCCACATGCTGGGCGGTGCGGTCAGATTAAAATATAAAAATAAATAAATAAATAAAAGGACCCTTTAAACAGGGACTACATCACCTCAACCTAGTCTCCTCGGCCAGTGGAAACATTTCCTCCTCCCTTATCTGAGGAAGCCGTTCCTCTCTTTCCAAAGCATCTTGTCGTTGTCAGTATAATTGGGGAAATAAAAATTCTTTAAAAAAAATGTCTAGAGCCCACAGGTACCAAAGGAACTCAGAATAACGGGGTGCCACTTCAAGTTGAAGAGATCAAGAGAAAGTATTTCAAAAAAAAAAAAAAAGAGAAAGTATTTCAAGAGCTAGAACCTAAGCCAGAGCTTAAAGATGTGCTGAATTCTTATGGAAGGCGGATGGTAGGCACGCACAACGTTAAAATTCCCAGATTTAGGGCTTCCCTGGTGGTGCAGCGGTTGAGAGTCCGCCTGCCGATGCAGGGGACACGGGTTCGTGCCCCGGTCCGGGAGGATCCCACATGCTGCAGTGTGGCTGGGCCCATGAGCCATGGCCGCTGAGCCTGTGCGTCCGGAGCCTGTGCTCCACAATGGGAGAGGCCACAACAGTGAGAGGCCCGCGTACCGCAAAAAAAAAAAAAAAAAAAAAATTCCCAAATTTAAATCATTTTCATTTCCTGCCCCCAAATCATGTGAACACAGGTGCTCTGTATGATCTGATGGTGCCCCACTACAGGAAAGGGCCTCATGGAGTTTCCTCCAACAGAAAGCAACAAGAAGAAGCAATACTAACCCTGAAAACCATCCTGTTTTTCATTTTTTTTAATCCCAGAACCAATACTGACACCCCTTGAAGAGAAATGGATGGGCATCATAAAAATGGGCTTATGAAGGGGAAATTTAGCTTACAGCCGTTTCCTCAAAAACAGCAAAGCCATCTACTTAAGCAAAATGCATGTGATCCAAAGAGAACTACAAACAGAGGCAAACATGAAATTACTTTGTTGTTCTTCTGCAGACAGGGAGTTAGTGCCTCTTTTGAATGGTTACTGGTCTCATGCTGATTATGCTGTGTTGTCCTCAAATCCTTTTTCTTGTTTAACTGTTTCCCTTTTGTATTAAATTCTTTAATTTCTCAGGACCAAAGCTGGAGTTATTTTTCCTTTCTCACGAGATATTTTTATTCTACCAAAGGATCTTTGGATAAAAGGATACCTTCTGGGCAGAACACTGATCAAGGAAGGGAAAGGTGAATATTTAAAAGTGAATATAAAATATTTGTTAAAGGCCTCAATGAAGAATTCATACCAGAGAAGTTACGAGGCAACAAAAACATCCAAGCTAAAAATGTCACTCATCTTGCGATACACTGAATAGCATCCAAATGTGTCCACATTCTAATCCCAGAGTCTACGAATGTGACTTTATTTGGCAAAAGGGATTTTGCTGGTGTGATTAAATTAAGGATCTTGAGGTGAGAAATTGAGGATCTCGAGATGGGATCTTGAAATCTGGATTATAGGTTGGACCCTAAATGCATTCACAAGTGTTCTCATCATAAGGAACCAGGGGAAGCTTTGACTACAGAGGAGGTAGAAGATGTGATATCTGAACAAGGGGTTGGAGTGATGGCAGGAAGGGGCCATAAGTCAAGGAATATAGGAGGCCTCCAGAAACTAGGAAAGGCAAAGAAACAGATTCTCTCCTGGATCCTCCAGAAGGAACGAGCCCTGCCAACACACTGACTTTAGCCAAGTGAAACCAATTTCAGACTTCTAGCCTCCATAACTATAAGAAAATAAACCTGTGTTGTTCTAAGCCACTAAATTTGTAGTAATTTGTCACAGTAGCCATGGAAAACTAATACACATCCTGATATAAGGATTAGCGGAAAGAAAAGGTCTCAGTGGTTTTGTCAGGAATTTCTTGCTGTTAGATGTTTCTGATTTTCTATGTGGATCCTCACTTTAAAAATTGTGGTGTTGCAAAGGACTTGGAAATAACAGGACCCAGATTTGATATTTTATCAACACTAACCCTCTTTGGTTAGTGTTTAGGTGGATGCTGTGTTTTTCTAACCCCCCAATGCACCTGGTACAGACCCAACATAGCTCATCCTCAAACTCTTGCTGGGGGCTTCCCTGGTGGTACAGTGGTTAAGAATCCATCTGCCAATGCAGGGAACACGGGTTCAAGCCCTGCTCTGGTAAGATCCCACATGCCGCGGAGCAACTAAGCCCACGAGCCACAACTACTGAAGCCCGTGTACCACAACTACTGAAGCCTGCGCACCTAGAGCCTGTGCTCCGCAACAAGCCACCGCAATGAGAAGCCACTCACTGCAACGAAAAGTAGCCCCCACTCGCGACAACCAGAGAAAGCCAGCACACAGCAACGGAAGTACCAACGCAGCCAAAAAACAAATGAATAAATAAATAAAATAAATCTATTAAAAAAAAAAAGACTTGCTGAATGAGTGACAGATTAAGGAGGAGGGCTACTTTGCAAGGGAAATCAATTTCTTACCACAGGTAAAATCGAAAAACAAAAGGCCACTCCTTTGCCTCAGGCAGCTGAGAAAAGAAAAACACATACAGGTTTGGGGGGTGTTTTTTGGCGGTGGGTTTTTTTTGTTTTTTGGGGAGTTCTTTGGTCAGCGTTTTCCCTTTGTATAGGAAATTCAGCCTCTGATCCACAAACCTGAGTTAGTATTTGACAGGCAAATTGAGTTAATAATCATAAAGTGTTTAGGACAGTGCCTGGCACAGGGTAATTTCTAGATAAGTGTTTGTTAAATAATTTGTATTCTCTCAAGTTAAACTGGTAAATCAAGAACTTGGCCATTGCATTTTAGGAACCTCTGAAATTTAACCTAAGAGTAAATGTGAAAATAACTTCCAAAACAGCTTGAAATAAGAGAATCATCAGGAACCTGGGAGGTTCTGTAGCACATGACTTCCCCACATTCTTTTTTCAAAAGGATATATTTTACTAGATTCCATTAGAGTCTGTTGTATGGAAACAGCTGTCTTAGACATCTCTGATGCTGAAAAGTCCTCCCTGATTATTTGAATAATAAGTCATTTTCTTTTTCTCTAACTAAAAAAGTCAGGTTTACTTAAAATCTTTAATCTAGAAAGGATGCCAACATTTCCAAACTTAAGAGTTCTGTATTTCTACAAGCTCAGTGACTGGGTAGCCCTCCCTGCCTCCCCTCACCCACCCCCCAAAATGCAGCATCCCACTCCTCTCTGTCCTTCAGTGGAATAACCTCTCCCAACATTTCAGTGATGCTAGTGTGAACAGTGGTGCCAGAAGAAAAGTCACACACAAGGGGACTGAGAGAGAAGGGAGGACTGGAAAAAACAAAGAAGGAAAAGGAGCTAAAAAGAATCCATGAGTCACAGAAGAACTCTGCCCAGGCCCAATCAAAACGTCTCTCATCCTTTTTCCTTGACCTTTCTGGTTTGGTCCCTAACTCCTAGACATTCACAGATAGCTCCGGGTGTCAGACTAAAGAGCAGGGAACCCAGGAGGGATGGGAAGTATCACAGAGTGGACAGACCCGAGGTTTAGCTGGCCTTTTCTCGCTAGCTGCTCACTGGCCTTCCACAAGCACCACAGTGTAGATCTCGGCGGCCTCTCCATAAAGCAGGAGCGACATGAAGATGGTTACACAGGATGAATGGCTCCCTCCCCAGGAGTCCCAGACACCTCATGGTTAAAGAACATAACAATGGGAAGTTCCAGGGCCTACTGAGTACATGGAAGCCACGGAGGAAAAATAGAGAAAGCAACTTTAAATGTCAGTCATCTGGCATCCTCTCACTGGAGTCCCAGTGTTTCCTTTCTGACTCTATGACAGTGCTGAGATTCTGAGGTCCAAAGAACAATTGTAATTCCAAACTAACCCTTCTTAGAAAGTTAAAGAATTCAACACCCAAGGGGAAAAAAAAAAGTTGAAATATCAGGGACTGTATCTGTCTGATTTATCGCTTGATCTCTCTCTGGACTGGCACACACAGTACCTTGCATGTGGCCAGTCTTCAATAACTTATTCAAGTAATAAATGTCCTGTTTTCCGAAAGGTCTTTGCAAATCAATTCTATTCCCCAACCAGGACGAAGGCCTGGGAAAACACACCTGTGTAATCAGGATGGATAAGCAAGGGAAGGTGGGAGAAAATTTTTTTTCTCCCCTTTTGTGAAAGGGAAGTGAAATAGTATTTAAATTCTTCACTGCAAAATCCAGGCAACTGGCCATAAACAATCTTCCAGCTTTAATAAAACCAGGAATGGACTAAGGTTGGACTACCACCCACTGCACCCCACTTATGTGGGCAGCCAGACCACCCCAGCACCTTTTCCTCTAACTCTCCTGGGCTGGGCAGATGCTTCGACCTGCTCCTGGCTCCTACCCACTGCTCCCTCTAACACCACCTCCACAGCTCATGCAGTTCAAGTTTAGCGTGGCCATCACCAAAATGAAGGTCCCAGGAACACAGACCTTCAGCCACAATCTGAAGCCTGTGTTGTTAGGTCATCTGCTAAAGGCACTGCCTTTGGGGATTAGTGAAGGCCTGGTGAGCCCATTAGCACCTGCTGGCCACACACAGGCCCCCCAAAAGCAGTTTGGACCCTAGAGACTAGACTCTCACCCAAAGCAAACAAAGAAGCAGAACCGTGAACTCTGCTCCATGTCCCATGTTTTCTTTTGTTGCTTAGAGCTGAGAATCACTTAATAGGGAATTTATTTATTCAATAAATATTTTCTGAGCATACATATGACAAGAACTGTGCTCAGGCACAGTAGGAGTTACAGAAGAATGAAAGCTCAGTCTCTGCCCTCTGTCCAGGGCTGAGCCAAGGAGGGAGGCTTGGAATGGCAACATTCCTGCCCCTTCCTCCCTTTGCTCCCTGCGGGGAGCAGGTCCACAGCCAACTGGCTGACTTTTACAGACTGGCTTTGAGAGAAAGCCTTTTATCTCCAAATGTTTTCCCTCAAAATGGTCCAGTGAAACGTCTTGGAGGCAAGGATCGTAATAGCCAGTTCATAGACATTTGTTTCTTGATTTTATGTTTCCCCAGCTTCTTCCAAGAAGACTTGGAGGGAGTGTCCCACAGAATGAAAGGGACCCTAAAGCTGAACCTGCTGCCCTCCCCCCACCCCCCGACGGTGAGCAAACGGTCCACACTCACTGTTCTGTGTCTCTCTCCTTTCCCGTCTAAGTAGGCTCGGATAGTGGCCAGCCCAGCGTATTCCCCCTGGGCTCCGCTGCAAAGACAGGAAGAAAAGGGTCAGAGCTTTATGCCTTTCTGCTTTCATTTACTCATTCAATATTCATCAGGCACAGGCTGTGTGTTCACCAACATGTGACACTAAAAGCTCACCTAGGACCCCTGCATGGGCCTAAAGTCTTGAACAACCAGAACAGTACCTGGTCTGTGCACTAAAGCTTACCCATGCACCTAAAAAAATTATTTTTATTATGGAAAATTCCAAAATTATAGAAAAGTAGAGAGAAGAATATAAGGAACCATCACATTATACCTATCATTCAGATTTAAAAATGATCAGATTATGGTCAATCTTGTTTCCACCTATATCCCTCAGTCTGAACTAGATTATTGTGAAGCAGAATTCAAGCATCATATAATTTCATCAATTCAATCTTCAATATGTATCTTTCAAAGATAAGAATTATTTTTGGGCTTCCCTGGTGGCGCAGTGGTTGAGAGTCTGCCTGCCGATGCAGGGGACACAGGTTCGTGCCCCGGTCCGGGAAGATCCCACATGCCGCAGAGCGGATAGGCCCGTGAGGCATGGCCACTGAGCCTGCACGTCCGGAGCCTGTGCTCCGCAACGGGAGAGGCCACAACAGTGAGAGGCCCACGTACCGCAAAAAAAAAAAAAAAAAAACCCACAAAGATAAGAATTATTTTTAAAAGATAACTGTAGGGACTTCCCTGGTGGTCCAGTGGTTAAGACTCCACGTTTCCACTGCACTGGGCACGGGTTTGATCCTGGTTGGGGAACTAAGATCCCACATGTTGCATGGCGCAGTGTGCATGCATGCAGGCATGCATGCATAAATAAATAAATGAATGAATGAATAAATAAATACAAAAGATAACTAATTATTACATCTAAAACAATGAACAATAATTTCTTAACATCACCAAATGTTCAGTCAATGATCAGATTACCCCAAAGGAACTAACTGTACACTTGGAGTGTGGCACCAGTCCTGACAGCCTCAGGGTTGGCTTTCCCAAGCCCTAATGCTCATGGCTGCTAGAGGCTGGCCATCCCCATCTCAGCAGTCCTTGAAGACACTACTTTTAGAGAACACTTAATGACTAACATTCCAGGGAGGGATGCTGAGTCAGTCATAAACTGTTACTTAATGTTCTCAGTACTCTCTGCAGGAAGGAAAGGAAGTGAGTAATAGGTTTTTTTAATCCCATTCAAAATGCATATTTCCTCCATTTCACAAAATTACACCATCTTTTGACTCTGTGGAAGGTGCAGTGGTTTTGGCATTCATCGCTTCTGGTCACTCCGTAATATTGAGATCATACTCTAAAAAACCACAAGGCTTGAGAATAAATTAGATAAACTGTTTAATTTCTAAACTAAAAGCTAAAATTTTGAGCATTGGAAAACATTTTTTGAGAGAACACTGGGATGGAACCAGTTGAATTTGAAATATCTGCAAACTAGCATAGGGGCATTGATGGTTTGGTGTCAGGAGACGGCCGAATTGACGATTTAGGGCTCAGCAGGAGAAAAGGACAGAGAACAGGGAAACATCTGGGTGTGCAGGGAGTAGAGCCTGGCTGGAGGAAAGGAAGGAAAGTGGTGATTTCCCCAGTGTGGGTGTCACAGAGCAACAGAAGAGACTAGATGAGTTAGGGAATAATAATAATAAGTATAAACTGCTCCATTAATTAAGCACTTCCTCTTTACCAGGCTGTGCACGGAGTAAACACAGGTAAATGGGAAACGTTGTTGTCACCACCAAGCATTTTACATCATCTTAATCCTCCTAATACCCCCCATAAGGTAGGTACCATTGTCCTCATTTTGCACATGAAGAAACTGAGTCAGAATATTACATGCCCAACCGGCCAACAGTGACAGCCGGAGACATTGATACAAGTTGGCCCGTCTTAAGGGGCCTCGTGCTTCACTTGTAAGCAGTGAGGCTCCTCTGAGCACTCTGTGCTTCCCAAAGGATTGAGAATCATGGGAGCAAATGCTGGCTTTCCTTCACAGAACCCTTGTCTGACTGACAGAACTAGGAGGTTTAGCTCCATGTAGTAGGCCTGTCCCCATAAGACCTGGGGCACCCATTTCCTCATCACCCACACTGAGTGAGCTTTGCCTCTCCTCTCTCTTCCAGGCAGGGAGGCAAATACTCGGCTTCTGTTTTCCTGGCTTCTGAAAAACAAGTTCTAGCTCATTTGATGTTCTTTATTTTGAGAACAGGAAAATGAATATGCCACGTTTTAGCAAACCACTTACACCACTATTTACTTAGCCTCTCTGTGTTCTCATCTCTGAAATGTGCATAATAATTGCACCCAACTCGAAGGGCAGATATAAGACATGAGATGATCCATGGTAAAGGGCTTTTCACAGTGCCTGGCACTAGGTAAACACTCATTAAGTGCTGGCAACTGTCATCACTATCATCGACGTCATCATCATCATCATCACCATCTTCAGGCAGCAACCCTCATCACTCTGTGACACAGGATGGGCAGAGGATGGGCTACCACAGCATTTGAATGAGCACTTCCACAACCTCAACCTCTATCACCCTCTCCTTTCCCTCCAACAAGCCAAATCCACCATTCTTCAACTGTCCCAACTCAAGTTCTGCCTCTTCCATAAAGCCTTCCCCAAAGTCACAAATCCAGTTCTTCACCATGGCCTACAAATCCCCCACATGATCTGCGACTTCCACCCACCTCTACACCCATGTCTTCTGCCATCCTCTCCTTGTTCACTATCCTCCAGCCACCCAAGACTTCTTCCTTCCCTGAAACACATCAAGCCAATGTCTGCCTTGGGGCTTTTCACTAAATGTTCCTTCTGCTTGGAAAGCTCCTCCTCTAGTTCTTCAAATATCTATCTTCTTCTCAGTATTTAGGCCTCAGCTCAAGTGTCACCTCCTCAGAGAGGCCTTCCCTGAAGGCAGAAATCTTATCTGTCTTTATCAACATTGTATTCTCTATGCCAAGAACACTGACATAGGGGGTGTTCAATAAATACTGATTGACTGACTGACTGACTGACTGAATTATTCTTTACCTCCTCCAAACTCGCGTAGTATTTTACTCTACTCGTTCTTCTGATAATACCATCCTATTCATACACTGTACACTGAAAATTATTACAGATTTCACATGTACTTCGTGTGCCTATTTTATCTCAATTAGGGTATAGGCTTTGAGAATAGGATCTTAGGTATTAGAGTTCTATACATTCACAGGGAATATATAGAATAGTACTATGCATGGAGTAACTCTGCAAGAAATATTTAGTCAATTTGTTCAAAATTGAGTTCTTCTCCAGTCCAGACAATCAACATTAATGTCATCCTTTCTCCGATGGAAAGGGACTTCAGCATATGGATTTTGTATTTCTCTCTGTGTTTTTCTCATGACTTCTACTCATCTTGTTTTGTTGGAAGACCAACCAAGGTGTTTAGACTAGGAGTGAAAGAAGAGACTGGAGCTAGAAGCCAGTAATCCAGGAGAAAGGCAACATGCTAAAGACTTGATCAGGAATGCTGGGTGTTTTCTGCCTTAGATACTCTTAAAAATCAGCCATGTTTCAACTCAAAAAAGTACAAAAGATATGTTCTAAATGCCACACAAGTCTTATTCCTGGGGTACTATGGAAATAAGGGGAATTATTAGTGCCACCTGTTGGTGGAAAAGTATTATGAAAAGTAACTGCTTATATGCATAACCCAGACTGAGAACCCATCAGAAAAGTACTACCTGCGGAGGGGCAGCTAGGATAGTGGTCTTCTGACATCTATTTAAAATGAAGTGGCTAGTGGCCTGGACCTGCAGAGCCAGCCACAGTGATGCCAGTGAATGGGGAGCCTCAGACCCATTTAGAAGTGCCAGGTAGGCATAAGTTTAAACTGTCTGAGAAAAACAAGGCCCCCAGTCATGGCATTTACTCAGGCTGGTGAAAAAACTGTGACATATTGTACTGTTTAACACTGAATGAGTGAGAACTAGCAACTTCTTCCAAAACCCAGACTCATTCTACAAAGAATCCACGAGAAATCCAGTAGACTAGACGAAGCTAGAACAACTGTATAGCAAGTACAAAGGTCCGCGAGGTGAAAATAAATTGGAGTTGATGGGATTCAACAGTTTTGTAATGATTTAAACCTAGACCCTATTAGTGTCAGTGTATCATCGTAAGTGTGGGATTTCAGGGCAGCTATTCAATGTAAATTTGGCAAAAAAATTAATTAAAGGGGGGGTGGAATTTGAAGATGGCATGAGAGAGCTAGAGTGATAGTTCAGCTCTTTTGCTAAGATTAGAGCAAGAAGGACAAAATAAACCTCAAAGATTTTTATCATTTTATCTTTACCTTTGCTAAGAGCACTGAGCAAAGGTTAAGATTAAGAAATATTACAATTTAGTTCTATCTGGAAAGGTTAAACTTTGAGATCTTTGGAACAAATTTTTATTGGACTATCACACAAAATAAATCCTAAGGGACACTTGGAAACTTCCACTAGATTTTAGAAATATAACTGCAGATATGTCTACCTATGATGAAGCAGGAACATGGATGGCCTGCTCCTCCAGATGATTTTGCAGAATGATATGCAACGCCAATAGTCACAGGTGGAAAGCACAGCACTTTTTAAGCATAAAATTTAAGCATAAGATTATAAGTGAATTGCATCCTATAAAGAAGGCATTTTGGTCAGTTACTGAGTACCTTTGTCACTGATTGCAGAAGTCATCCTCAACCAGTCATGAAATAACCTCTTTGTTCCACCTAAAGAATATAGTGGCTGACTTTATATACACCATAAGAAATGCCTCAGAAGCTGGCTGCTTGGGAATATTTGAAGATGAATTATTGTAGCTGCTGTTTTTAAGAGAAAGATTTCTGCACAATATATACACTTACAAAAAAGTAACAGAGAACCCATTTGCGTGACTGCAGAATACGCTACAATTCATGACTTAGTGTGAACCCCAGCAGTCACCAAAAGTCCTGTTGAATTATACTATAAATTGAACTGAGAAAACAGTAGGATGTTTTATTTATACAAGTCAAAAGGTGTTAAAAATGTGCCCTAGGGACTTCCCTAGTGGCACAGTGGTTAAGAATCTGCCGGCATTTAAAATTTTGGGTGCTGATAATTTAAGATTTATACAATTTTTTTGAACTATCAAGTATCGAGATTTACCAAATCTATTCTTGTTTTAATTTTCTCTAGATATTCTTCTGAAAATCATTCAGTAGTTGTTAACACACCATTGTAGTTCACACACTAATGGCCACATTTAGTGTGCAGTTTAGGAGGAGTTTTCTTTTAAGCTGTCTACAAGTCAGTGGGCCTATTTTATTTCTAATAATATCTGAACTTCTTAAGAAGTTTCCTATAATATATTTTTTAAATTATTACATTTAAAAAGACATTTTTCGGGCTTCCCTGGTGGTGCAGTGGTTGAGAGTCCACCTGCCGATGCAGGGGACACGGGTTCGTGCCCCGGTCCGGGAGGATCCCACATGCCGCGGAGCGGCTAGGCCCGTGAGCCATGGCCGCTGAGCCTGCGCGTCCGGAGCCTCTGCTCCGCAGCGGGAGAGGCCACAACGGTGAGAGGCCCGCGCACCGCAAAAAAAAAAAAAAAAAAAAAAGACATTTTTCATGAAAAGGTTTTTTTGAGTGATAAACTGTAAATTTAAATACGAAGTGAATTGTTTCCCTTCAACCACCTATAATATCTAACAACTAGCCTGTTGTAAAAACTATAACTTAAAAAAAAAATTATTTATTTTGGTTGCACTGGGTCTCAGTTGCAGCAGGCAGGCTCCTTAGTTGTGGCTCACGGGCTCCTTAGTTGCACCCCCACGGGCTCCTTAGTTGCACCCCCACCAGCTCCTTAGTTGCGGCATGTGAACTCTTGGTTGCGGCATGCATGTGGGATCTAGTTCCCTGACCAGGGTTTGAACCCGGGCCCCCTGCATTGGGAACGTGGAGTCTTGACCACTGCACCACCAGGGAAGTCCCAAAACTATAATGTTTAGGAGCTAAAATATGCATCATTATCAAATAAAACCAAGATTTTTGTAGACATAAGATTATTCTAAAATTTATACATAAAGGCAAAGTAACTGAAATAGCTTCATTTTGAAAAAGAAAAAAGTAAGAAGAATCAGTCTGATGCCAAGACCTATTACATAGTTACTGTAATAAATAGTGTATTATTAGTGGAAGGATATACTTGTAGATCAATGGAATAGAATATAGAAACAGAAATAAATTCACATATATAAACCCAACTGATTTTTGACAAAATTGCAAAAGTAATTCAATAGAGGAAAGACAGCCTTTTCAACAAATAATACTGGAACAATTAGACTTCCAAAGGTCAACCTAAGTCTCATATCTTATACAAAAACTATCTCAAAATAAATCATGGACTTAAATGTAAAATATAAAACGATAAAACTTTTAGGATTAAACAGAAGAAAACCTTTGAAATTTAGAGCTAGTCAAAGAGTTCTCTGACTTGAAATCAAAAGCACAATTCATAAAAGGAAAAATGGATAAATTGAACTTCATCATAGTTAAAAACTTTTGCTCTGCAAAAAACCCTGTTAAGAAGATGAAAAGACACGCTACAGATTGGGAGAAAATATCTGCAAACTACATATAAACAGTAAAAACAGTAACAAACAAACTACATAACAAACAGTAAACAAAGGCAATTCAATTAGAAAATGGTGCTGTGATGATCATGTGAATATGCTTAGAAATTGAAAGGAAGAGTTACATTAGGATGTTGGAGATTTGCAGGTTCTCATTGTTGCTCTTTTCGTGGGTGTATATGTAGAAATGCTCAGCCTTTCAGTCCCCTTAAAAGGGGAATTTCCCCTTTTGTCTGAGTCTAGGGAAAGGCAGGGTCCTAAAACCCCGTATGGAAGCAGAAAGGGACCAGATATTCCCAATCACTACCCATGAACACCTCGGTGCTAGACATGTAACCCAGTCTCAACCTGTTGGATACTCCAGCCTGGGACTTCATGAATCTGGAGGGAGTGACCCTAGGAAAAGGGCAGCCACAGTGGTGGTGGTGAGGCTTCCCCTGGAGTGACCTTGATTTGTTCTCTGCTGCCAACTTCCCTTGGGTCTTGCTCACTTTTGAAGCCCCATTCTCCAGCTTTTCCATCAATTCTTGGAAGCACCCAATATCTTCACCCTGTAAATTGCTTTTCTGCCTAAATTAGGCCAACCCATCTTCTGTTGTTGCACCTAAGAACCTTTACTTAATGATGGTGTCATGGGGCAGGAGGGGATTACTAAATTTCTCCTACAACACAACATTTTAAAGTCACTCATTCCTAGGCAGGTCTAACAAAGAGATGGGGCCATCCTGGAGTTTCTCTTGCCCCTAATATCAAAGCCTTCCTTGATTTGCTATCCCTTTTCAAACAATTTTATCCTGAGCCCCTCTGGATCTTACTCTCATCTCATTGGGATATGCCACCTAATTTACAGATGAATTTAAATTTTGTATTATAAAAGTAATATGTTTGTCTGATTTTTTTTTAATTCCATCAATGCAGAAGGGATGAAACTTACAGTAAAAAAAAAAAAAAAAGAAAGAAAGCAACTCCCCCCAAATTCTTCCTAGTCTTACTCCCCAGAAAGAAGCACTATTAATAATTTCTTGTGATATATAATGTTTTGATGTTGGACATTCTAATGCCAAACTGTCCTCATCCAAACCCTTCTTTACTTTAAAAATACCACCAACGAGTGGTTAGGAACAAAAATGATCCAAGTGAAATGTTAGCTAAGAAACTGACATTATGGTAAAACTAATCATAGTAAAATGATCAACAAAGCAGCCAGTGTGTCAAAAATGACCTGAATCAGTGCATGGCAACCTCAGAGGACCACTCTCAAGAAAACAAGGTAGAATTAGTGCTGACTCCTATCTTACAGACAGGATAAACACGATATGCTTCCACATCTTGGAAGCAATTCAAATTCAATCAAACTCTTCGTTGCATAACTCAAATATTCCAAACACTACCTAGATCTCTGCTTCTAGTAGCTTAAAATAACACCCCCTCAACATGTTCTTACCAACCTGTATCTAACTTGACATAAGCTAAATTCTATGCTTAACCTTTGAATTCTGGGCAAAAAACATCTAGATGGATCCAGCCACTCTAACCTTTCTGATAGCTCAAGAGCACCTTAAAGCAATGGTTTTCAAACTCAAAACCCCCAAATATCAGCATCACCCCGGGACTTGTTAGAAATATGAATGCTTGGCTTGCACCCCAGGAGTACTGAATCAGAAATTCTGTGGGTACAGCCCAACGTGAGAACCACTTCTCCAAAGCCTTACAAACTGCAAAAATCCAAATATACTCTTGAGAGTCAAGAAAGTTGGGGAAGGGGAGATCCTTCTCATTGCTTTATATTTCCCCAAAAGTGGCTCTTTTCATCCTTCAGCCTTCTTTCTCTTCCTGGCACTCTGAGGGTCTCCTTGGGAAATCAGTCACTCATCAGAGAGGGTCTCTAATATCTGGTTTCTCAGAGCTCTCTGTAGGGGAGGGCTCTGAAGCTGCACTAGGCCCAGTAGGAAAGCGAATCAGAAGTTATCAATGAGTTAAGTCTACTCAGTGACACTGACCACGAGCTCAGGAAAGAAGGGGAGGGACATGGCCAATATCAGGGGTTTGACTCTCTTTGTTGTAAACAATGTGATCTGCACATGACAGTCATGACTTGGCCTGCAAAGGCCAGTTTTAAAGTTCACTCCACTGGAAGATATTAGTCATCTAACTAAACCTCCCTCTTTGGTGTTCCTCCAGGTCAACACACTTTGCAACCCAGTGATGCACATTAGAATCACCTGAGGAGCTTTTTTAAAAACTCTGTGATACCTGGGTACTGCCGCTGGAGGAGATTCCGACGTAGCTAGTTTGCCCAGTGGGGAGGGCATGGCATACCTCAAAGGCTCCCCAGGAATTCTAATATGCAGCCAGGACTGAGAACCCCTGCAGCCCGTGGTTTTCATAGTGTGGTAGCCAAACCAGCACAACCTCATCCCCCAGGATTATATTAGAAATACAAATTCTCAGGCCTCAATCTAGTCTCATTAAATCAAAAACTCTGGCAGTGGGGCTTAGCAATTTCACAAGCCCTACAGGTGATTCTCATGCACAATAAAGTTTAAGAGTCATTGATTGCGCCCTGTTCACACCTCATTTAAGAACCTTACCAGGAGGAGATTCTGGGAAAGCAACCGCTAGCTCTATCTGCACTCAAGATCACAGTTTGCAGTTTTTAAAGACAAAAACAACTTCCTCACTTTTATAAGCCAAGTGAGCTAATAATAATTCCAGCTTGTCTTTCATTTTAGATAACCGTGGAAGGTGTTAATGGCTGTTTCTGTCTGCTTTAAACATTACATCATAATTTTAACCTAGCAATTCCTAGAGTGTATTTGTGTGCTGCTGAATGATTTTAAGAGTGTCACGGTGATACGGGGAGCAAGCCGAAGCAAGCTACGCTGGGCACAGTAGGAAATGGAAAGGTAATTAAATATTATCTGGCTATGCTCTCCACTGAGCTGGAAATGCTCTCCGGGTTTATAGATTGAGCAAATAAGAGAAATGGGGACAAGTTTCTTGACATTTTTGTTTCAAGTCCTTTAAACAACTTTGGGATCTAACTGTTCCAGGAAATAGACCAAGTGAAGGCTTGGCTATATGAACCAAAGATTTCACGCCACAGTTTTTGGTTACAAAATCCTTTATCATCCATATTTATCAGCCATCCCTCAATTAAATCTCAAATCAATAAGGTAGTGTTCCCTTTCTTGCTGTATAGGAGAGAAACCTACATCACAACTAGGGAGGAAGCCACATGACAGAGCTCTGGAGGCCTCATACATCCTGGGTGCTAGCTAACCTCTCCTCTGAGCTGCTGATTTCCCCTCAGAAAAAAGTGTACTGAAGACAAAGCCCCTGTGGCAGTCTCTATCTAGGCAGGAACTATTAGAGAAAGAGAGAAAGAATAAAAACCTTCTGTGGGCATAACATAGAACTGCTCTGGACTGGAAGACATTATGTGAGGGCCCAGCAGCACAGACGAGGCGGAGCCATCAGGAAAACAGGCAGAAACACTCAGGTTTATGCCCGAAAATTGCAGTTTTCCTACTTAGGCATTTTAGAACCAGAGAGTTGTATTTCGAGTCCACTTGATGTTAAATATTACTCTATTCTACAGAGTTTGGCTCTTTTGCCCTTTGTTGCAAACCTTCCTCACTTTGAGTACAGCTTTGCTACAAAGGAAGACCAGTAGTTTGCCTCAACTCCAAGGCAAGTTCAAAGCCAACTTCACTATGCTATCAGCTGATGGCCAAACCCCGAGATCAGGAGAGTCAGGGTGGAAATGAATCTAAGTATCTTATCAAGAATTTCATTGTTTCATAATATGCATGTTCCCCACAATAAAAGTAACTTATTTTTGGATTGTATTAAAATAACATATATCGTGGTTAAAAAATGTTTTTATAAACTAAAATAGCATATGGACAAAAAAGTAAAAGTCACTTGAAATTCTACCACCTTGAGATAACTATTTGGGTGTCCATCCTTTGATTCTCTTTCCATCTATGCCTCTGCATAGATCTGTCAAACAGTATGGCAGTTCCTTAAAAAATTAAACAGAGGGCTTCCCTGGTGGCACAGTGGTTGAGAGTCCGCCTGACAATGCAGGGGACGTGGGTTCAAGCCCTGGTCCGGGAGGATCCCACATGCCGCGGAGCAACTAAGCCTGTGCGCCACAACTACTGAAGCCCACATGCCTGGAGCTCGTGCTCTGCAGCAAGAGAGGCCACTGCAATGAGAGGCCCGCACACCACAGCGAGGAGTGGCCCCGGCTCGCCACAACTAGAGAAAGCCCGCAAGCAGCAACGAAGACCCAACACAGCCAAAAATAAATTAATTAATTAAAAAAAAAAAATTAAACAGAATTACCATATATCCAACAATTTCATGTCTGGCTATACAACAAAAAGAACTGAAGGCAGGGACTCAAACAGGTATTTGTACACCAACACTCATAGCAGCATTATTCCTTACAACCAAAAGGTTGAAACAACCCAAATGTCCACTGATGGAAGAACAGATAAACAAAATGTGGTACATACATACAATGGAATATTTTGAAAGGAGGGAAATGCTGCCATGTCACAACATGGATGAACCCTGAAAACATTATGCTAAGTGAAATAAGCCAGACACAAAAGGACAAATATTGTATGATTCCATTTATGTGCTGTACGTAGAGTGGTCAAGTTAATAGTGACAGAAAGTAGAATCACAGTTGCCAGGGGCTGGGGTAAGGGGGGTAAATGAGGAAATATTGTTTAATGGGTACAGAGCTTCGATTTGGGAAGATAAAAAAGTTCTGGAGCTAGACAGATTTGATGGTTGTACAATGATGTGAATGTAATGAATGCCATTGAACTGGACAGTTAAAAATGGTTAAAATAGTAAATTTTATATTATGTATATTTTACCACAATAAAAAATTAAGTTATAAAATATTACTAATGCTACTTCCTAAAAATTATGCCATAGTTATCTTTTAAAATACCATGCAGTAACAAAAAAGGAAGGGAAATATATTTAGATTCCAAAGTTTTGGTGACTGGACTCTAGAACTCTATAGACACACTGACCAATGCCAACTCATCAGGTATAAATAAAAACACCAGGAAATGGTCCCTTGATAAAAGAGGTTACTACACCCTCTATTTTTTTTTTTTTTTTTTTTTTTGCGGTACGCAGGCCTCTCACTGTTGTGGCCTCTCCCGTTGCGGAGCAATAGGCTCCAGACACGCAGGCTCAGCGGCCATGGCTCACGGGCGCAGCCGCTCTGCGGCATGTGGGATCCTCCCGGACCGGGGCATGAACCCGTGTCCCCTGCATCGGCAGGCGGACTCTCAACCACTGTGCCACCAGGGAAGCCCTACACCCTCTATTTTATGAGTATAACTTCAGTGGCTGACATGGTACACTAAATTCTTTTTCTGTGCAGAGTAGTCAAGAAAACTTGTGTTTCTTCTTCCAATAACTATAAAGCCTACATTGGTCCCTGAGATTTCAGTGGACACTAGCCAGCAGTAAATCATGACTAATTAACCAGGAAGTAGTTAGCCCTGTAGTAGACTGACTCTGAGACCTGGAATATAGAATTATAAGACCTGGGATTTATAATCCACCTATGGAGAAAAAGATTACCACAAATAAACCAAGATGGAGGTTATGAAGAGCTAAAACTAAAGTCACTCACATAGAATATGTGGTGCATCCCTTCCTCTTTTCCCAAATTAGACATCAAATTTCCTTACTCACTGGAAGCATAGCCCCTGTATTTTCCCAACAAAGAGTAAGGTATTTCCCTATCTGTCATAGCAGCCTCTGCTCAGGACCAGAAATATCCCTCTACTAAGCCTCAACACAGCCTCTGTAACACTCAAGTCAGCTCTTGGAAATGGGTGGTATATCTGGGAATCTCTGCAGCTGTGGAAGGCATCACTGCCAGGAGCTACAAAATGACAAAGATTTCTTTCCCTCCTCCACGACTGGGATAGAGAATGGAGTCTTGCTGACAATCATACAAATGAGGAGAGTAAGACAGAGAAAGAGCATTAGGTAAACTGAGGAGAACAGAGAAACTTCTAAGATGATGGTTTTCAACCTTGGCTACAAGCTGGAATTACCTGGGGAGCTTTAAAGATATACCCATGCCTGCATCCTTCCCTCACCCTAGTCTTTCCCCATAGAGATTATTATTCTATCTGGGATTGTGATCTGGACATCAGGATTTCTTATAGACTCACCATGTGAGTCGAATTTCCAGGCCTGGGAACCACTGCTTTACGGGAAGGAGAGCTTCCTCATCCTTCAGTCAGTCTTCTGGAGACCCTGCCTGGGACCTCAATTTACTGCAAGAGCTAATGACTTTAAAAAAAAAAAAAAAAGAGCTAATGACTTTAAAATGGTCTTGAAAAATTGCTCTCCAGTACAATACAGAAGATGTGACCATATTCCATCACTAGAGGGCAGTTTCTTCATTGTCAACACTTAATTAAGGTATTGCCTCAGGTTAATTTACTCAGGTTCCTCCCTTAATTAAAAAAAAAAAAAAAGCAAAGCTGCATGATGACATTTTAATGAAGGTATACTACAGCCTGACTTTCATAAATGTCAATTCCTCCCTATTTATGAAATGAGAGTTTGAGAGACTAATATTAAAAAAGCTCTGTGTCCTTTCATCTGTCACATGCCCTCTTCCTAAAGGGTTTGTATTGTATGGGGTATATTGTTTTCACAAAGTGTATGGCTCTGCTGTGTTACCTATGTTTCCAAACAGGAGGGAGGGCTTGATAGTAACTGATTAAGATCTGATTACTTTCTGTCTCAGAAAATGAGACAATAAATGTCTCAGTTTTTAAAATCCTTTGATTTTTGTATCTTGAAATAGAAATCTGGCATTTCTATCAAGCTTCTAAGTGCTGCCAATGCTGAGACTGCTGGTGGAGAACCACACTGAGCAGTGGGAGGTAGAGAACCTCGGGGCAGATACCAGACTCCTCCTCTGAAGGTATCCCCAGATGTTAATTCACGTGTTGATGACATGTCTGTCTGTCTGTCTATCTATTCCCATGAAGACAGAACAATCACAAATCCAGTGGATCCAGGTTGACTACACTACATCAGAATCACTTGGTTGCTTCTTAAAAACAAAGACTTTTAGTCCCAACCCCTGGAGATCAGTACTTCTAAAGTGGGGCCCAGGAATTTATATTTTTTTAACTAGTACCCAGGAGATGCCGCAAGAGCCCTTTGCTTTTGAAAATCACTGTTGCTCAAATGTTTTTACTTTACAGACAGAGACCGAGGACAGAAAAGAGGAAGGGAACTTTCAAAGTTAGTGACAGAACAAACTAGGATCCGGACTCTCCTGGCCTTACTAGATTGAGGCATTACTGCTTATAAGGAGTTAACATGTGTGCTCGATTCTGATTCTTACACTATAAGATGGATGTAGTAACTAGCTTCCAAAGATGGTCTGCAATGAACCAGGACTCTCGACATTCACACCCACGTGTTGTCCCCTTCCCACGTTCAATCTGGGCTGGCCCTGAAATTTGCTGTGACAGATAGAATGCTCTGGAAGTGATGTTGTGTAACTCCAGAGGCTGAGCCTTAAGAAGTTTACAGCGTCCACGTCCTTCCATCTTGGAACACTCCACTTTGAACCCAGACCCAATTCTGTGAGGGAGCTCAAGCAACCACTGGAGAGGTCCACATGGGGAAGAACCAAGGCCCAGGTCAACACCCTTAACTGAGCTCCCAGACAACAGCCATCACTACCTTCCCAGTTATGTGAATGAGGCCACTTTGGACCTCCTAGTCATCCATCCCAGTGGGTATTATACTACAAGAGATGACTGAAAAGACAGAAGAAGAAATCCGCTTACCTGTTAGGCTGGAAAGAGATTCGGTCATAGCCCGTGAGTTCACACAAATCCTTCTCGAGTTCTCGAAAAAGCTGCTGGTACCCTTGAGCTTGGTCCAGAGGCACAAAGGGGTGTATGTTTGCAAATTCTTTCCATGTGATAGGCTGAAGAGCAAGAAGGGAGGAAACATACACATATGTACATATTGTAATAGTAAAAACAAGACTAACTTTGATAATGATGATGATGATAGCAACAGCTAACACAAAGAGTGCTTACTATGTGCCAGGCACTGTTCTAAGCACTTTACATTCATTCATTTAACTCTTACCACAATCTTATGGGGTAAGTACTATTACTGTCTTCATCTTACAAGTGGGTCACAGAGGCCCAGAAAGGGAACTTATACAAAAGTATAACCATTTCCTATTTTTTCAGGAACAAAAAGGCCCCTGAATAGATTTATATCCATGAAACCCAATGAGTTGTTTCAGGTATGGTTTCTTCAAACTCTTACATAGCACGTATATCATTCTTTCTTCATGAAGCAGAACAAAACACCAACATAAAAGCAAACGGGGAAAATCCTCCTATTAGGATATAAAATGATTTTCTTTGCCTGATGTGATTTGTCATATCAGACTAATCCTATGGAAAAAAAAGAAACATCCTAGCCTAGTAGAGATACTTACCAAACACCATAGCAGGGGACACAAATCTTCTGTTGATACAAGAAACAAATTAAAACCTCAAATCTCTACCTTTCTGGCACTGGGGAAGGATTTCTAGAAAGAAGGCTTACGGTTCTTAATTCTATCTGAGCTTAACAACTACAAACTGATAAAAGCTTTCAACGTGGCAGGTTTAAAAGGGTGGGGGGGGGGGAGTTGGGGAAGATAGGAAGACATAAACACTATATGTTTAATGATTTTAATATTTAAAAATAATGTCACCCATAAATTTAAATGATCAGGTTGTGATAAAGTTAGGGTTTCTGCCAAGGCTGTTGAAGAGCAAGGTAAAGGATTACTAAAGCAGTTGTTAAACCACGGTCCCAGGAGCAGCTTTCTCTAGTTATCTGCTTATGTATAAGCCAAGACACTGCCTCTGCTAAGTTCCCTTTTAACAGAAGTGACCTACTTACTGTGAGTTCAGATGAACTGTTGAGCTTCATGGTACAGGACCCCTTGAAGAAGCACAGCCAAAGCGTATTACGTTAGTGACATTCTATGGTCTGTCTGATCGGCCCTCCCATCTCCCCGAATGGTCACCCATTCATCCCTCTTGCAGCCTATTAGATGTGACCCAAAGAGGTGGGTTCAGGGTGGGGTGGGAAGTGGAAATAAAGGCCATAATTACCAGCGGAATCATGCTATGAACAAGGGAAATGTCTTTGTTTTCCAATCTCTTCATATATCGGACAATATTTGTTTCTGAGTGATAGCTGTGAACATAAAACACATGGTTTAGGCCAATATAGTTAGGTAAGAGCCCATACACATCCTTCTAAGAGGTAAGACACACTGAGATCTACCTTCAACATACAGATCAAATTAGGCCATGGACAACATGCCAACAAAGCATCAGAGGGAAGGGCGTGTACCCCCCATGAAGCTCAGAGGATGCCCTAGGACAAGAAGCCACCTGTGGGCCTGAGAGGAAGAGTTGGAAAGAAGAGGATGTTGACTTCCTGGGTATGATCTTCAGCCTGGCGACTATGCATCGAAACTCTCATCTTCTTGAGAGTAGAATTAGGGGTTATAGTGTCAAGGGAGCACAGCCACCAGGAAATAAGGTGTGCTTCGCCCGGGTTAGAATTGGGATTTAGTAGTGGGTCAGGCTGAGCCACAATAAACCAGGCCATGTCATAGTCAGAATGCCATAGTAGAAGCCACTCTCTACCGTGCTCCCAAGCCACAGCACACAATGCAGAAGTCACACAAACTACACAAACCTGTTGAACACCTGATGTGTGAGGAATGGACTAGTTCTCTTGAAGGCAGTCCCTAGAATACCTCTCTGTTCCTCACCCATGCTTTCAGCAACCAGCTCCTGCATGGAGAGACCACAGAAACTGAAGGGCAGGAAGCATGCCTGGAACCACATGTGAAGAAGGCTTTCCATTCAGCGTGTATTCTGACAGAGCACCAGAAATTCCCTACCATCCAACCTCCCACCTCCCTGACCATCCACCCCAGGGATATCTGGCACAGTGCAGTGACAGATGTCAGGGCTCACGCATTGTGGCAATTCTCCAAAACACTGTTTTTAAGTTCTGTGGAACTTAGCCACAGTGAGCAAAGAAAAGTGAACAATTTTTACTGCCAAAGAAAAAAGAGTTGAAATCCCCTGCATGTTCCTTGAATAATGAAGCAAGTTCCAGTAAACTATTTTAAAGGGCTATCTAAAAAGTGACGACCATGATAACACTCAAGTAAAGATTCTCACTTGACATTGCTCTTTTATCTTGGAGAACAATTCTAATAAAATACAAGTGCCAAGACCATTCAGTGGGAGAAAGGACAGTCTCTTCAACAATGGTGCTGAGAAAACTTGATATACACATGCAAAAGAATGAAGTTGGATCCTTATCTTATAGAATATACAGAAACTAATTCAAAATGGATTAAGGGGGCTTCCTTGGTGGTGCAGTGGTTAAGAATCCGCCTGCCAATGCAGGGGACATGGGTTCGAGCCCTGGTCCGGGAAGATCCCACATGCCATGGAGCAACTAAGCCCGTGTGCCACAACTACTGAGCCCATGTGCCACAACTATGGAAGCCCTCGCGCCTAGAGCCTCTGCTCCACAACAAGAGAAGCCATCACAATGAGAAGCCCGCGCACCGCAACGAAGAGTAGCCCCTGCTCGCTGCAACTTGAGAAAGCCCGCGTGCAGCAATGAAGACCCAACGCAGTCAAAAGCAAATAAATAAATAAATTTATTTTTTTTAAAAAAAATGGATTAAGGACCTAAATTTACAAGCTAAAACTCTTAGAAGAAAGTATAGGGGCAAATCTGCATGACCTTGGATTTGGCAATGGTGTCTTAAATATGACACCAAAAGCATGAGCAACACAAGAAAAAATACAGTGCACTTTTGTGCATTAAGGAACACTATCAAAAAAAATTTTTTAATTAAAAAAAAGGGACACTATCAAGAGAATTAACAGATAACCCACAGAATTGGGGGAAATATTTGTAAATCATATATCTGATAAGCATTTAATATCCAGAATATATAATGAAATACATGGCTTGCTCCTCATTCTGCTCCAGGCCGGTAGTATGAGAGCCCTCAGTGGTTGCTCTGTAAATATTCTTCAAATGCATGGAACAAATATCTGTGATTAAATTTACTGCAGAGTTCTAGAGGGAAGATATTGTTCAGTCTTGTTTATTAATTAAAGATTAAAAGAGAACAGTATAATACTTTTTTGACGATTTACATTTGTTATCTGATACTGAAGTCATCTCTCAAAGAGGACCCAGACAACCAGGACAGCCCTGATCAACACTCTGGAGCCTATTTCTGTCTCCTTTCATTGATTCATTTAACAGATATTTATTAAGTGGCTCCTATGCTCCAGGCCTTGTAGAGTGCTCTGATGAACACCTTGCCACAGGTCTAGGTAGCTGACGTCTCTCTTCCATCCCACAGACTCTCCTGCTCACATGTCCCTGCTATTTCATCATTTTAGAAACCAACTCAGTCTCACTGAACTGTTTCTAGTTCTCATATAACCTCTCTCCTCCTAGCCTTTGTGGCTGCTTTTCCCAGTGTCTGGAACACCTCTGGCCCCATCCTCCTTCTTCTCAACTGTGTCTGGATAGCTCCTACTCATCTCTCAGGTCTCAGCTTAGGACAGTTTCTTCCAAGTGTTGGTGAGAAGCCCCCTCCACTCTGTGCTCAGAGAGCATCTTTGGACAGTGCCCATCATAGGACATCATCTGGATTGCAGTCTTGTGCCTGTTTGGATCCTCATTAGACTATAAGCTCCAAAAGGGCGGGAAGTATGTCTGATTTACCACTAGCCTCAGGGCACAGCATAAGACCTGGCATATATTAGGTCAGTTTTGCCAGAATCAACATAACCAAAATGCCTATGCCATGAATCTTTGTATTAGGAATAGTTTCAGTTAAACACCATTAACAATCCTTCCAACTAGCCTTGCAGCTCAGTCCTGGCTAGGGCCCACAGCAGTGACCTCTATCAGCAGTCACAGTAGCAAGGGACAATCAGTGGCATAATTTTAACGTAGGCCACCTAATGTCATTCCTGCGCCCCCTCACACTCACACTCAGGCCCATAAGAGGCAAAGCCATCTGTGACACCTCCTCAAATAGTCATTATGAGGAATGTGAATTTTGATTTACTTACTGCAGATGACTCACAGCCGAAGATCCACAGCAAGTCATCCAGATCTTTTTCATTGACTGTTTCATCAAGAGAAATACCAAGCTATAGAAACGAAAATGAAAGGGGAAACATCAGCTCAAAATGCCAAGATCAGTGCAGAAACTCCAAGAGAGGTCAAAGGGGAGAAAGTGCTGGACAAAACTCTCAGTTGTTCTAAAATAACAGGCTATCGTTATGTCCAAGTTGGCCCTTGGGCAAAGTAGGCTAGACCAGTCCCAAACGTCAAAAGATTGAGCGTTTTACAGCCACTTCTGGACTCTAAAAGAGTCCAATGGCTGCAGGGCACTCCTTTTGGTACTAGATATGCTCACTTTTTTCTTCCCTTAACTTACCTTATCATATCACTTATCGTAGCCTTTACCTTGAACAGTCATATTGTGAACGAAGGAGTATTATGAGCAAAATATGTGCCTAAGAGTCCAATATATGAAAACACAACATCTTAAGGAAAGCTGACACTGGATTATCATTTAAAAGGCCACAATGTTCCAAACTGAAAATGAAAATTGTTTACAAAGAAGTTGTGCCCAAAGGTCCAATACTGATTTTTTTTAAATAAAGAGAAATTTTAATGAGAAAAGTCATAAAAATTTATAGAATTTGTACAACAAACAAACAAACAAACAAAACTGAAAGTATGACTTACTGTGTGATCCTCAAACAGCCGAATATTTATTTGCCGCTGAGCAGCCCTGCCCAAGACCTCCTTCACTGAGCAGCCACACTGAATCTTCAAAGTGTCAAAGAACAAGTCATGCTGGAGTTGGTGTCCTGCTCTCTTGAGACCTAGACAAGATAGGATAGCCACCGGTCTCTATGTAGAAACCAGACCCTCTGCCACTGACGCTTCACAGAAGCGTACCCAGTGTTTTGGTCGGTGCTTTTTTTAAAAAAAGTAGGACTTCCCTGGTGGTACAGTGGTTAAGAATCCACCTGCCAATGCAGGAGATACAGGTTCAAGCCCTGGTCCGGGATGATCCCACATGCCACGGGGCAACTAAGCCCCTGCACCACAACTACTGAGCCTGCACTCTAGAGTCTGCGAGCCACAACTGCTGAAGCCCATGCACCTAGAGCCCGTGCTCCACAACAAGAAAAGCAACCGCGATGAGAAGCCTGTGCATCACAGCAAAGAGTAGCCCCTGCTCGCCGCAACTAGAGAAAGCCCGCGTGCAGCAACAAAGACCCAACACAGCCAAAGATAAATAAATTTTTTTTAAAAAAAAGGTAAATTGTTTATTATTATGCTACAGAAAGTTGTGAAGTACATATAAAAATGGAGAAAAAAATCACCATAATCACCATCCAGAAATAACTAGTGGTTACTCCTTGCTATAGATTCCTCTAGAAGGGTGTGTGTGTGTGTGTGTGTGTGTGTGTGTGTGTGTGTGTGTGTGTGTGTGTGTGTGTGTGTGTGTGTGTGTGTGTGTGTGTAATATATCACGTACATATACTTCTTTACCCTTTTTTAAAAAATTTAATGTAGCATGAAGATTTTGCTTTTCTACAGATCAAAACCCCTATCATTATTTTTAATGGCTATATAATATTCAAACTTAAATTATGTACCATAATTTAACTAATTACTTATTATTGGACGTTTAGGCTGTTTCCAAGATTGTGCTATTGTAAATAATGTTTCAATGCACACCCTTTACATCATTATCTGATTATTTCCTTTAGATATATTCCTAGAATTTCTGTATCAAATTGTAGGCGCATTTTAAAAGCTTTTGACACAGATTGTTTAAGTGCCTTCATAAAAGTCATACCAGTATCAGGATTCTTTTTAATCTCTGCCAATGTAATGAGAGAAACACTATTTTTTTCTTTCAATTTACATTTCTTTGATTAATAGTGAGGTTGAAATTATATATGTTCATTTGTATACTTTCTTTTAAAATTACATTTAATGTCCTTTGTCCAGTCTTCTCTCAGGGTGTTCATTCTTCTTGTGTATGGGGTGGGGGGACTGAGGAAGAGCTCACTATATTAAATATATTAACACTCAGTCTGTCATAGATGTTGAAAATATTATCCCTAGGTTTTTATTTGACTTTTAATTTTGCATGTAGTATTAGACATGCAGTGAGTTTTCAATTTTATTTACTCACATGTATCGGTCTTGTTATAACCAAAAGTTTTAAAACAGAAAACTGACTCACCTTCAGACAAAATCAAAGTGGCATTATGTACCCTCCTAGCAATATGTTCCAGCCCGTGGGACCCATGGTAGATTGCAAACATTGCAGCCATATTCGCCAAGAGAGCCTAAAACGACAAAGAGCTTTTAAAGAATCATGTTCAACAATGTGATATCAGGAAGATGATTAGTGGGAGGGACTGTTGTTCTGACTTGAGATGCCAAAACTAAAAGCAGGTACAAAGCAAAATGATCAGACTCCCTGCCTTCTCTATGATAGCTGGAGAACATTTATAACCTGCCCAACCATCTGAGGGGTAAATACAGCATCCAAGACACCCTAGCGTCACTATACTAAACCTTTGAATGTGACCATTAGTAAGGCGCTCCATCCATGCAACATAATCATACCATAAAGGGGAAGATCAGGCTGTCATCAGACATGGAGATGCAATACTTAATGTTGGAAGATAGTGGAACAACGAAGACCTCAGGGGAAAACGGTGAGATCTAAGAATTTTATGCTCAATAATACAGTTCTTCAAGGATAAAAGCAAGAAAAATTTTCAAACACACAAGAAGTCAGGGAGTATAATTCTCTTGAAGCCTTAAATAAAACACTAGCAACTGAATTTCAGCCAACCAAGAGGTGAATGGTGAATCTATGCAAAGGACCACCAAAGATGAAAATGCAGGACGCAGGGGAATAAAACCAAAATGAGTTGGCAGGAGATATATTAGGAAGGGAAAACCAAAACCTACTGGCTTATTCCCTGCTGACAGTAAGGTCACTTTCTCAAGTAAAGATATCTCTCCTGACCGTTGATTGAAGTTTCACAAAAATATTTACAGGGAAGTGTGTATCCTAGTGTGACAGAGAATAGGAAAGAATGGCCCTAGAATCTCTCAGAGACTCAGGGATGGAATCCAGCATAGGGAGCAAGGAAGGGACCACTGTCATGGCATCTTGGGTCAGGGAGGAGGATAAAAAAAGGATGGCAAGGGTCAGAAACCAAAATGAGGGCCAATGTGGGGGAAAATCATGGAGGGCCACCTCCTGTCTCTCCTCTCTCTCGCCCTGTCCCTCACCTGCTTTTCCACCCTATATCCTACCAACCAGCAGCCTTCTAACCATGCAATATCACCCTAGGTAACTAACCCAAACTCTAATCTCAGCCTCCTCATCACCTGCTTAGTCCATTCAATTCTCCCACAGCCCCTCCCATCTCATTGGTCCAGCACCATGGTTTCTATGAGTTTCCAGTCCCACTAAAGTGACTTTTGTCCTAATGTACTAGGTCAGCAGTTCAAGGTCCACCTTCATGTTCAATCATCCCAAGGTGGGAAGGGGCACATTACAGAACAGAAACACTACTCAGATAAGAAATACAGTGCTTTAAAGTTGGATGATGTTCAATATCAGATCTATTTTGTTAGGTACACATTTCCTCTGTGAGGCTGTTAGAAGGAATCTCTCTGGGATCACTGCAAAAATGCCAGAAAGTGAAATCAGAGTCAATAAAGAAAAGAAGGAAAAGAAGACATCAGAGAACACTGCAGTAGACTTTCTTGGACCAAGTGCCAGAGAGGGTACAGACACTCTTGTGGACTCTGTATAACAATTAGAAATAAATACGGAAGAACCACAACACATTATAGCTATGGAGAGGGCATGTCTGAAGTAAAACATCCATGATATAGTGTATCATGGCTCATGGCTATGCTGCCTGGGAATAAAAACTCAGGCTTGATGTTCACAGAATGCTCTGGAAGCCTCCCATCACAGAAGCTTTGTGGAGGTTGATTCATGTCACTTTTTAAACTAGAGATCATTCTTTCTACAAACAGGAGACTGTATCAACCAACTGACCAACAAATTAATGAAAAGTACGAAGTCACTTTTAGAAATCCTGGTAAGGCATTAGAGTATCAAAGGAAGTTCAGAGAAACAGAGAGACCAAGAAGATTCAAATTTCTTTGATAATCTGACAAACAACATAATTAGGATACTTAAAGTAATCAAAAGTGAGTCATGGGGACTTCCCTAGTGGCGCAGTGGCTAAGAATCCGCCTGCCAATGCAGGGGACACGAGTTTGAGCCCTGGTCCAGCAAGATCCCACAAGCCCGTGCACCACAACTACTGAGCCCATGCTCTAGAGCCCGCAAGCCACAACTACTGAGCCCACGTGCCACAACTACTGAAGCCCACGCACCTAGAGTCCGTGCTCCGCAACGAGAAGCCACCACAATGAAAAGCCCATGTGCCGCAACAAAGAGTAGCCCCTGCTCGCCCCAACTAGAGAAAGCCCACGTGCAGCAATGAAGACCCAACGCAGCCAAAAATAAATAAATAAAATAAATTTATTTTTTAAAAAAAGTGAATCATGAAAGGATGCTCAAAATCATTAGTTATTAGGTAATTGCAAATCAATTCCACAGTGAGAGATCACTTCACACCCACTAGGACAGCTATAACCAAAAAGAGGAACAGTAACAAGTACAGGTGAAAATGTAGAGAAATTACAACCCTCATATATTGGTGGAGGGAATGTAAAATGGTGCAGCCACTTCAGGAAAGAGTCTGGAAGTTCCTCAAATAGTTCAACATAGAGTTACCAATGACCCAGAAATTCTATTTCTAGGAATATACCCAAGAGAACTGAAAATATATGTCCCCACAAAAACTTATACACAAATGTGCATAGCAGCCTTATTCAAAGTACCCCAAAGTGGAAGCAACCTAAATGCCCATCAATTGATGAATGGATTAACAAAATATGATATATCCATACAATGGGATATTCTTCAGCCGTAAAAAAGAATGAAGTATTGATTCCTGATACTGTAGGGGTTCCAAACAGGCCTCCCTAAGATCTGCCACTTTAGCACGTGGATTATTTTGAGTTCAGGCAATGGAGACCTTCTGGGCTCAAGAGAAACTACTGCTCCTCCCTTAACTGCCCAGAAGAATTTAAATTGAGGATTTTTCCCAGAAAAGGAGATATTACCAAAGATAAATTTTATCTAAGTGGCCCCATCTATATGGCAGAACAAACAACTAATTACCAGACATCTTGTTCTTCTTCTTATCATCCAGTGAATGGCCCTCCCATGCTTGGAAGCACCTGGCCCCTATCCTATTCCTTAGCCCAGGATGACATGTATAACCTTATTTACTTTCCTGTCCTTTAACCTCTCATGTATGTGGGGTCTCTGAGCCTCTCATATATGTGGGGATCCTGTATGTATGTATAAAATGTCATTTTCTCATGTTAATCTGTCTCATATCAATTTAATTCTTAGACCAGCTAGAAGAACCTAGAAGGTTAGACGAAAAAATTTTTTTTTCCTTCCCAATTCTACAACGTGGATGAACCTTGAAAACATTATCTCAAATGAAAGAAACCAGGCACAAAAGGCCACATATTGTATGATCTCATTTATATGAAATATCCAGAATAGGCAGATCCATAGAGACAGAAAGGAGATAAGTGGTCACCAGGGGCTGAAGGGAGGCGAGAAGGATAGGAAGTGACTGCTTAATGGGAACAAGTTTCTTTTAGGGGTGATAAAAATATCCAGAAATGAAATGCTGGTGATGGTTACCCAACTTTGTGAAAATACTATCAACCATCGAACGGTGTACTTTAAATGGGTGAATTATATGTAGAGTTAAATCTCAATAAGAGAACTAATGAAATGTAAATTATACATCAATACCCCTGGACTTCAGAAAAAGCTAATGAAAGCCTGTGGTGGAAGTTGAGAAATAAGAGAATATAAAGAAGAAGATATGATGCAAATTCAGACACCTGTAGAAATGTCACAAGTTTACAGAAAGATTTTTTTTAAAGAATTCAGTAATGCGTTTTCAGAGATTAAAAAAAAAAAAAAGTTCTCGGGGCTTCCCTGGTGGCGCAGCGGTTGAGAGTCTGCCTGCCGATGCAGGGGACGCGGGTTCGTGCCCGGGTCCAGGAGGATCCCACATGCCGTGAAGCAGCTGGGCCCATGAGCCATGGCCACTGAGCCTGCGCATCCGGAGCCTGTGCTCCACAACGGGAAAGGCCACAACAGTGAGAGGCCTGCATAACGCAAAAAAAAAAAAAAAAAATTTCTGCACCATCAGTGATGCAAAACTAAGAGAAGTCAAGTGTGGACCCTACAACACTCAAGAGGAATGGGGCAGCCTTGAGAAGAACATGGAAGAGGTGCTACAAGAAGAAGGCTGGAGTAATGACATAGAGTGCTCAAGGAACAGCTTAAAAAATATCAGTCATCTCCGAACAAAAGAGAATAATTATAGGCCTACGAAGAAAATGACACTGGCGTCACAAGCAATTGTTTCATGCAACCAGTTATGAGAAGAAACACGTGAGATGAAATAGACAATGGAGAGTTAGAAAATCTCCAGAATAAGAAAATGAAAATCAGAGAAGACAGGGTATGACTATCTCTAGGGCAAACATCATTTTATTCATTGCTGAAAAACAGAGACCTCTTATGATCCAAGTTAAATAATGAAATATCAGCTATCCATGAACTGGAAGGAAAAAAGAAGTAGGAATGTAACTTTTGCTCATTGTAGAATGCCCAAGTTAACCTTGGAAAATTAATTCAAACCTTGAAGCAGAAAGCCCTTAGTGCACTTATGATCAGAAAGACATGTTCTGGAAGAACATGAGCAGAAAGCAGCAGAGGAAGGGAAGATATGTAAGCAGGGAATTCAACAAATGAAGGGTAAACTACAGAAAGTAAAGGCATCACATAAAGATCAATTTGCTGTCAACAGAGGACAAGCTTGTGACAACTGGCTTCTTCCTGCAATACTAGAGGAGCTCTTCCCTGAAAAGCAGCCGCCTCCCTGAGACAAAAAGAATAATACAGGAAAACCAACTGAGGAAACTATTTCAACCACCAATGGATATGGAGCAAACTATAAGCAGACCTTATCATCTACTCCCTCCCTGGAGAGGCTTTCTAAAAGCTGGCGGTGGTGCTGTGAGCCAATGCTCTGAGAGGAAGGACACTGCACTGCCTACTGGGGTATCTGTGAGATCTCTCCCTTTCCCTGACCCCGAATGGAAGAGAACCGAGAATGCATTATATGCTCAGGAGTGGTCCTCCACCTGATCCTAGGAACTGGCTGGATGTCAGAAAACACTGCTCCCTCTAACCTGAGACATTGGGCAACATTCAGGTAACTCCTCCTCTTTTGTCCCATACATTTCAGAAATGTCTCTCATGAGTTCCCAGTAAGAGTATCCCATGGCCACCACCGGCTGGCCAATCTGGACTATCCCCTCAGTACAGTCACCTCAAGCACCTTCACCTTGCCTTCCTCACACTAACCTGGAGGGCCTCCATCTCAGCTCTAAGAGGAGGTGCCCCAGTCACCACCCATAATGGACCTGCCCTGTGGCCAAGAATGCCAGAGACCCTAACAGGTGAAGGGTGTGCATACATGGAACCACAGTAAAATACATTGTATTGGCGTTCTGACAAGACCACAAGGCTTCTCTACCAACAAGATCTTGACATTTTTGGTGTGCACACTGCTCCGTGGATGAATGAAGCAACAACTCAGTAAATGAACAAGTAGCTCATTGCTGTAGACTGTAAGACATTCAGTGAGCAGGTCAGGTATGTGATCTACCTGAGCTGTACAGATGTTGCTGGTAGCCTTGTCTCTCCGGATGTGTTGCTCCCTGGTTTGAAGAGCAAGACGATACACTTCTTTTCCACTGGCATCTCTGGACCAAGAATAAAACATCCGGTTAGTACAGATCATCATAGCACCAGGAGTTGCCATAAACAGAACTGCTTCTTTCCTTCCCACCTTTAAGTGAATTCAGCAAAGTTACTTAGGTGCAAGGCCATAAAGAAACAATTTCCAAACCATCTTCTTCTAAAGGGGACTGTTAATTTTCAGTTTGTACTTTGAGGATTTGAGGCACTGAGATATATACAATAAGCTGGGAACTTTAAAAGAAAATTTTCCAGGAATCACCCAGCCTAATAAAATGATGGTGATTGAGGATTAAACTTCACTCTGAGCTTCTTGGCAGACTCAGAGAAAAGGGAAATACCCGACAAAGGAAACAGAATTTCTATACTAGAAATCTAAAGCAACTATATGGCTATAAATAAAGGATGTTAACAACCTAACTCTTGTCTCTAATAAAATTTCTCCTTTCTTAATACAATTAAAAATCTAGATAACCACAAAGATTCAGCAGTCTTAGCCTTTATTTCATCAAACTCTCAGGTCCACTTTCCAGAAAGGTAAGAAGTTCAATACAAAAATCAGAAGATGATAACTGATATATGAAACTCTTTTAAATTAGAAAACCCTCTGTCACATCTCATCTGTTGAAGAGACATCATTGAAAGAAAATGTAATGTAAGAATACTTAAAGAAACTATTATTTTTTACATTAAAAAGCAAAGTGCCTTTTGCCATCATGTGACAAAGTGTAAGTATTTCAGAACTTCTCATCACTGGCACATCATTCACTAATTCAGACTCTTCACTTACATTAATAGCCCAGCTTTATGAAAGGTCAAAAACAATATGCTAAAGTTCCACAGTAATAATCATGGCATTCATCTCAATTCTCAACCCGAGGATTTTCATCAATGAGAAGCACTCAAGGAAGTACATTTGGAAATTACTCAAATGGCCAAAGGGCAGGCCTCTAGGAAATAAAGTGTAGGTCACACCCAATGTGTGCATGGTAATCTCTTATTGCACTTGTCTTTACATAGCCATGTGGCATGTTAATACTTTTGAGAAAGAAACTAGTTAGATATAAAACACACTTAAAATATTCAGTCTCTCAAGACTTTCATCAATCTAAAATTCATTTCTATGACTTCAATACAAATATGCTATAAATTGTAAACATACTTTTCCAAATATGCACAAATTCATGGCATTCGAGAAGAGGTACATGGCATTTGAGAAAGGCCAGGTATGGGATAATGGGGGTGTGTGTGTGTGTGTATGGGATAATGGGATGTGTGTGTGTGTGTGTGTGTGTGTGTGTGTGTGTGTGTGTGTGTGTGTTGGGATGGGGTTGGGGAGTAGGTAGGGCATTGATACCCCAAACATTCATACCCCAAATACATTCTCTCTTCTGACTCTATGTTTACATTTCCTTAATCGACCCAAAATGGCCCAGTTAAATTCGACCCAAAATGGCCCAGTTAAATTCAAAGAGAAATCAACAACTTTTGTGATCAAGAGAAGGAGCAGGAAAACCCATAACCACAATAAAAGGGAAGAAACATGAGCTGCTTTACCTTGTTACCCCCACCATTCTTCCAGGCATCATCCTCACCAAACTTTCTCTGACAGCAAAAAAGGCTGCATGTGGTCCGCCATAGCCCAGAGGCACCCCAAATCTCTGTGAGCTGCCCAGGGCAACGTCCACCCCAAATTCTCCGGGAGGCCTCAGGATACACAGAGCTAGAAGGTCAGTAGCACAGCAGGCCAAGCTCTAGAAAGGAAACAAGAGAAAATGGACAAGGTTGTGACCTTCCCTGAGACCAGTGGAAGGATAGCAAATTATCTCCATTATAGGCAGACTGGCAGAGTTGGTTCCGTATCCTGTGAAATTTATTTACTCATTCATTCATTTAAAATATTTACTGAGTGCCTACTATGTGCCAGGAACCAGTGAAGAAAACAAACTTGAAAAAAGGAGGTTGGAAGGAGGCAGTTTTACCTTACCAAGTGATAAAGGCGTGGAAATTAAAACACACCAAAAAGAGAAACAATAATAGGGCTTCTCTGGTGGTGCAGTGGTTAAGAATCTGCCTGCCAATGCAGGGGACATGGGTTCAGCCCTGGTCCAGGAAGATCCCATATGCCTCAGAGCAGCTAAGCCTGTGTACCACAACTACTGAGCCTGTGCTCTAGAGCCGGCGAGCCACAACTACTGAAGCCTGCATGCCTAGAGCCTGTGCTCCGCACAAGAGAAGCCACCGCAACGAGAAGCCCTTGCACCGCAACGAAGAGTAGCTCCCGCTCACCGCAACTAGAGAAAGCCCGCGCGCAGCAACGAAGCCCCAACGCAGCCAAAAAGAAATTAAACAAACTTTTTTTAAAAATCATGCTAAAAAGAGTAACAATAATAATTCAAAATTGAGACACACCTCCATGGACCCCCCACAAGGAGAGGTTTGCCTACCCCAGCCTGATGGGCTCTCTCCACGAGCTCCGTGAAGTCTTCCACCTTCCCCTCGGTGTCTGGGTACTGGAACAGCGCTCCACTGACATCTTTTCCACTGAAGTCCATTTCATGGGGTAACTTCAGCTCAATGAGGACTCCGGCATACCTGAAAAGACAGAAGACAAAGAACCACCATGCTTTTGGTTTACAGGGAAAGTCAAATCATCTACAGTTTCTTTTCCACGTTAGAGCATGCGTATTCTGTGTCCTTCCTCAGTGCCCCCACCCCCTACCCTATCCCAACACGCACACACCCCCATCCCACACCCAGCCCTTCAGTGGTAACTGTGCTTCACACCAACTCACCTGCAGCCACTGTTAGCACCTCCCCTCCCACTTTCCTGTCAGAACCTGTGCCTGCGACAAGAGCAGAAACATGCCTTCCTAGGGCTAAACAACCACTACCTGCAACTACACAGCCATTGCCACTTTGACCTTGGATAGGTCTTAGGTGAGTGGAAAACCTCAGTAAGACAGGGAAGAAGACCTTCCTTAGGTTCCTGAAACTATCTAATTCCTATCATATGTCAGAAAACCACTTCTGAAGGAATGGTGGTATGGGATTGGGGGAAAGGCTTTTACAAGGAGAAAGTAAATAAACACACCCACATGCGGTAGTTGTGCTGTGTCTGTTTTATCTGATTACAGCACTTAAAAAATATAATCTGCTTTCAGCTACATCATACTAAACTAGGTATTATGTGGATTCCCTATGGGCCATGTTTGCAGGAATATATACAAAATCAGAACAGTTGTGTGAGAGTTCCATTTTTACCCTGTGCTTTTCAAACTTTTCAAAACACTGTTGAAACTATTTTAATATTAATTTTCTTTTTTGTAAAAAAGAACACAAAACAATGTGTTCTTTTTGTAAAATATAAAGCAAAGGTGACCAAATCCACTGTGTATTTTTTCCTGAATTCTGACACATCTTACTCACCAGTGAGGTCATGGGAAGAAAGTGGGAGGGAAAGTAAAATTCAATAACCCCAGCTTAAACCAGGTTCAACTCCAGTCAGTTTGGAAATTAGAGGAAGAAACAGCAGAGATGAGCATAATATTATCCCTGAGTTCAAAATACAAATAAAATTAATTACTTGGCTCGAGTCTGGACGACAGCTATTGTCTGTGAGTGGCAACGAGGGTCAACAAAAAACTTCCTCCTCTTGTTGTATCTGTTGAAAAGAAAAATCCCAATTCGAACATGAACATTAAAGAAATCAGAGTATCGTCTAAGAATGCAAAGCAAAGATGGTACTTAAGGAAAGTCTGAGCATAGGATAAAAAATAATGAGTCATTAATAACTAACAGTGACATTTCCTGATTAGAATTTCACTGAAATCCAATTCCCATTCTAACCCCATTTAGCAAAATCAATCTTAAACTGGTTTAAATTTTTAAAAATATGCTATGAGGTAAAGAAGATGTGGCACATATATACAATGGAATATTACTCAGCCATAAAAAGAAACGAAATTGAGTTATTTGTAGTGAGGTGGATGGACCTAGAGTCTGTCATACAGAGTAAAGTAAGTCAGAAAGAGAAAAACAAATACCGTATGCTAACATATATATATGGAATCTAAGGGAAAAAAAAGGTCATGAAGAACCTAGGGGCAAGATGGGAATAAAGACACAGACCTACTAGAAAACGGACTTGAGGATATGGGGAGGGGGAAGGGTGAGCTGTGACAAAGTGAGAGAGAGGCATGGACATATATACACTATCAAACGGAAAACAGATAGCTAGTGGGAAGCAGCAGCACAGCACAGGGAGATCAGCTCGGTGCTTCGCGACCACCTAGAGGGGTGGGATAGGGAGGGTGGGAGGGACACGCAAGAGGGAAGAGATATGGGAACATATGTATATGTATAACTGATTCACTTTGTTATAAAGCAGAAACTAACACACCATTGTAAAGCAATTATACTCCAATAAAGATGTTAAATATATATATATATATACTATGAGGAAAAAGAAAGAAAAGGGTAGTGATTAGGTGCGAGTAGGAACAAAAAACTAAGTCTTCTAGATAAAATCATCTGAGAAGTTTATTGCCAAAGGAGCATTTAGAGATTATCTAAACCGAGTGTCCTCATTCAAAGGAAGCGGAGAAGAACTCAGATAGGTTGTGACACGTGCAGGTGCCACACAGCTATGGAAGGAACTGCGTTGGGTCTAAGACCCAAATTCAGGAAGTTCTCTAACAGTCCATAGTTTCAGGAAACAAAACTGATGGGGATGCAGAACATTTTGTGTATCACAAGCGCATCTGGGTAAAAAGAAATGAGTGGAGGATACAAGTATATTGTATAAAAAGGAAGATCCACACGACCAGTTAACAGCAAGTTTCTCAATGGAATGCGACTGAGAAACAGCAAGGTTTACTTGTCATTATATCCTTCTCTACTATTTGAAATTTTCCACTATGAACAGGTATTATTCTTATAATAAGCATAAATTCAATAGAGTAGGTAGAGTTGGGAGATACAAAATTAACTGTCCAATACACAAAGCCTTTCAAAGTCTATATCTAAATAACTCTGGAGAGAAGAGCTATCTAAGCCTAAATGACCTCGGATGGAAACAAAAACACTGCTATTGAAGAAAACATTTCCTAAAGATAAGAAACACAAGGTTGCTTCTCAAGGGTAAAATTAAATGCAGGATGGAAGGTATGAGAATTAAGAGAGAGGAAGCAAATCCAGCACTTGCAGAGTGTGCGTTGCCCAGTGACTCTATTAAGCTCAGGAGAGAACCCCTGACCCATCAACTACAAAGGTCTCAGCTTCTGGGCTTCCCTGGTGGCGCAGTGGTTGAGAGTCCGCCTGCCGATGCAGGGGACAGGGGTGACACGGGTTCGTCCCCCGGCCCGGGAAGATCCCACATGCCGTGGAGTGGCTAGGCCCGTGAGCCATGGCCGCTGAGCCTGCGCGTGAGATGAAAGCTTTTACTCAGAAAAAGGGGACGGAGGTGGGGGATGGGAGAGCAGCGAGAAGGTGGATGAGGAAGAGAGACGGTGAAAAGAAGTGAAAAGCTTAGACTAGGAACGGCATTCTCCCCCCCACCCCCTTGCTGTCCCTAAGATAACAGGAAGAAGAGCCTGAACCTACCCCAGGGACTGCTTGGGAAGCAGAAGGGCCTGGAACTTAGAGGTCTCCATATCTGCCCAGTGAGTTCGAGGTTCACAACTGCAACACTGTGATTTATAGGAAGTAAATATTTGGTCATTCAGATGACCAAGATATATTTCTCATATATATTTGGTCTTTGTCCACAGTTCCTGGCTCACAGCTCCCAAAAACCACTGGAATTTTCTAAGTGTGAAAAGTGATCAAGGTGTCATTTGTAATGTTAATGAGGTGACTTTTGCATCCCACAGAGGAATGAGGGCTGGTTGCTAAAGGAGCCAACCGTGTGATTAGAGGGTTGGAACTTTCAGTTCTACACCCTGAGCTCCAGGGAAGGAAGAGGGGCTGGAGGCTGAATCAATTGCCAATGGCCAAGATTTAATCACTCGTGTCTATGTAGTGAAGCCTCCATAAAAAACCCAAAGGGTAGGATTTGGAGAGCTTCTGGACTGGTGAACATGAGATTTGGGAAGAATGGGGATCTCTGAGGGAGCATGGAAGCTCTGACCCTTTCAACATACCCAGCCCTATGCATCCCTTCTGCCTGGCTGTTCCTTGAAAATAAACTGGTTCTAGTAAGTAAAATGTTTCTCTGAGTTCTGTGCGCTGCTCTGAGGAGGGGGTCATGAAAATTCCAGTCGATTGAATACAGGTAACAACCTGTACTTGAGAATGGCACCCTGAGTTGGAGGGGGTTGTTGGACACCAGCAGATGTTTGTTCATTTGTTTTCAGGTGTGAGAGGAACCCCCCTCCCTGACTGGAATTGGTACCAGAATCCATTTAACCACCCCTCAAGTCTGTGGAAGCCAAGAAAGAGACTTACATGGGCATTCAGAGTGTAAACAAAGAATGTTACCCGCCAGTTCCACAAGGATCAAACCATTAGCCACTGCAGTCAACCCAGTCAGTCGACTAGGGCCAGCCCCCCAAAACCTCAGACAGACACATCATCAATGTGGGCAGATTTCCCTACCAGATGACCATCTACATGAGAATTCTACCTGGAGGGAAGGTAAACTCAAATGTATTCTCGAGGCAATGAACAAAAGAAGGTGAGGAGCTGAAGAATGATTATCAACTAAATACTAACCAAAGTTAACAATGACCCAGCAATTCTACTTCTAGAAATGCATCCTCAGGAAATAATCAGAACTTCTGACAAAGATCTATCCTACAGATGCACAAAAATACCATTAATAACAGTGAAAAATGGGAATAAACAATGTATAACAATAGAGGTGAGGTTACATAAATTATGGTACTTCCATGCAAATGAATATTGCTATGTAGCCAATAAAAGCCACAGTTTAGAAAGCTGACTAAAGAAATGGGGAAATGTTCACAAAATATTGTTAAATAGAAAAAGAAAAGCTATAAAACATTAAATACAACCTGAGAAGAATATTCTTCATAAAACAGGGTGATGCTCATTTACATATTACATTGCAGATTGCTAGTTCCTACCCAATATCCATTCTCCCTGTCACCCATAGTAACAGAACCCCAATATGTAGGAGGCAGCAATGTGCCCATCTGAAAAAAACTGCATTTCCACAGGTCACTTGTAGGTAGGGGTGGTCAATGAAGCATAAGTAAATTGTTGAGTGGAGGCTTCCAAAACACTATTTAAAGAGAGCTTATTTCGCTAGAAGTACCCTTTACTTCTTCCTGAATGCAGGCGTCATGGCTAGAGCTCCAGCAGTCATCTTGTGACCAGGAGGGCTGTGGACGGGACTGTTGTCTGCCATTGCAGTAAACAAAAAATGTTGCCCGCCATCCCAGTTCTACAAGGATCAAGCCATTAGCCACTGCAGCTGCCCACTGATGGTGCACCCTGAGAGGAACTCAGGATGGAAAAAAACAGGAAGTATTATTTGCTTTGGAGACTGGCCCAAGATAGTTAAGATGCATTTCTAAGGAATAATTTCAATGAGCCCAAACTCTTGCATCTTCCCGTATATTGAAAAGCACTAACATTAACCTGAGATGTCTGTTCTTTGTGATTAGCAGTAATCTTTTAATGTTCAACTGCATGGTTTTTTCCCAGCAAAAACCTCCTACATGTTCTGGCTCCTCCCTGACCTCTTCAGAGCAGTTCCTCAGAGCTGTGTGAGAGACTGTCTCCGGGGCTCTCATCCTTAGTAAGATCCCCAAATAAAACTTAACTTGCAACTTTTAGGTTGTATGCTTTTCTTCAGTCCACAGGATGAAAGCCTCGCACTAACGATGGTAAAGAGAGAGGGGCATTGGTCCTTGATACTATCTCGGAGTTGCTGTAACATCCCTGAACTTAACATCATGTATGTGAAGAGCAAAACGTCTTTCTTACATAATGTTAAACAATAAACAGCAGTGGCTTTTTAAATGCACTATATTTCACATCTGTTTGTTACCTCAACTAACTGGTATAATGATACTGATACAACATATCTCATAGACACAAATGTGTGTGTGTGTGTGATAGACAGAAAGAGGGGGCGGGGAAGAGAAAGAGAGAGAGAGAGGGAAAGAGGGACAAAGTCACTGGGCACTGACCAGAGCAGGGAAACCCCCGCCTGCACAGCAGTTGTGAGACTGGAAGATGTCCCTCCCCCTGAGGGAATCTCATGCTGGGCCTCTCACCTGTGGCAGAGCTGCATTGCCTCTGCAGCCGCGGTGGCCTCATCCAGCAGGGATGCATTAGCCATGTCCATGCCTGTGATGTCACACACCATGGTCTGGTAATTGAGTAAACTCTCCAGTCTCCCCTGAGATACCTCTGGCTGGTACGGAGTATACTGGGTGATCCTGTAAGGGACCCAAAACACTATGTCCAAACTGTGAATCCACTATTCAGAAAAAGCTCATGAAATACCTTCATTTTAGAATTCAGTATCTGAAAATTAAGTTTGCCTCTCTTGAGAATCATATAATACAACAATAAGCTTCCTTTTTGTCTTTTGTAAGGAAACTCAGCATTAAATCATAGTAACAATATTATCCTTTGGGGATAATCAGTACTTACTTTTCTATCCCTCTAAATTACTTAATCTTACATTTCTATTTTAATGATCTTATCATAAGTATGCTGTATTGTAAGTTGGCTCTTAAAATCCACTTGAGACTGTCTATGGTATTATAAACAGAATAAAAAAAAAGAAAAAAGCTCACCGCAACCATGGTTCACAATAGAAAAGTATCCAAGAATCTAATACCTAATACTCGAAACTTTTGGTTTTGGGGGAGAGGAGCTTTGTTTATACTGACCAGAAGTTCTATGTGCTCCTAAAAAATTAATAGAGGTCTATTTAAGAAGTGTTGGGAATTCCCCGGCGGTCCAGTGGTTGGGATTCCGCACTTTCACTGCCAAGGGCCCGGGTTCAATCCCTGGTCAGGGAACTAGGATCCCACAAGACACGTGGCATAGCCAAAAAAAAAAAAAAAAGAATTGTCACTATCCACTTATTAAAAGTCTATGGAAGTAAACTCCATACCTATCAAAATTCAAGAATACTAATGGTTAGAAGGCAGCATAGACATGAATGCTAACCTTAAAATCCTCCAGTTATTAGCCAAAAATGTGTCTTTAGGTATGACAGTTAATCCACTTAGTGACTTCATCACTTTTTCATCCCTTCATTCATTCACTCATCCTACAAATATTTACTGCATGTCTACTAAGTGCCAAAAACTATGATTAGTTCTGGTGGCACATCATAAGCAAGATGGGTACCAGTCCCTGATCTCAAGGAAAATATATTGTAGTGGGGAAAAAAGAGATAAAAAATACATAAGATCATTTCAGAGTGATAAATATTTTAAAGAAAAGAAAATAAGAGGAGAGAGGGTGGCTGAGGACTTGGAAAGAGCTGCTATCTTTTCACCAAGAATCCATTACTGTACTACCAAAGTGTGTCAGATTGGGGTCTATGCTCCCACACAAGAGTAACGCTGTTTCATATCCCTATTGTTTTCGTTCTTCCAAGCCTGAAGAGTATTAGAAAAAAAAATTTTTTTCAACCCCTTTTCCTTCCTCTCCTGATCTGGTAATCACATTCAGGATATTTCCACCTTTTATTTTCTTTTTTCTTTTCTGAAGGCTTTGAAATCAATGTCTTCTTACCTTTGAGGGGGAATAGAATGGGGGAGATTGCCTTACCAAGCAGTACAATGTCAAGACTTTTGAAATAATTTCCCTGAAACTTTCATTGGTATAGTTGTGTGTGTGTGTGTGTGTGTGTGTGCGTGTGTGTGTGTGTGTGTGTGTGTGTATACAGCAGAGTATGTTTTTGCTTCAATTAATTCCTTGAACAGCCTGGCTTAGCAACTGTAAATCAGTTAGCCAAATTCTAAGCGGGTGGTGAACTGGAATAAATGAAGCACACAATACATAATGTAGACTAAGTAGAAAGGGAATCTAAGCAGAAATGGCACACAAAAGGCACAGGCAAGGGGCCACTGTGACCTCAGATCAGATAAGATCTTCATACACAGCATAGTCTGCCACCACAAAGACATATGCTTAGATAGCCTGGCTAACATGAACTTTTCATTTTACTCACAATCATTATTTGGCATACGGACAGACACACAGACTTATACACACACATATGCAAACAAGCATGCATATGTATCAGCTAGCCCATCCAAAGAATTCATCACAGTACTGAACAGAATGTTGAAAAATGTGCAACAAACTCTCTATTAAAAGGAAAATGATTAAATAAATTAGACAATATGCATATAATACTATGGATTGTGAAAATGATATGTAAAAATATTTTCTGACATAGAAGATGCTCATGATACATTAATTTAAAAAGTAAAATGTAAAATACTACAATCCTATTTGTAAAAACGTGAACCAAAATGTAAACAGTGATTTTCTCTGGGTGGCAAGATTAACCATAATTTTTACTTTCTTTTTATTATATGTTCTAAATTTTAAAGACATCGGCTACCATTTATTAACCATCTTCTGTGTGTCAGGAACATGTTTACAACCTTTTTTTGCTGATTATATGATGCATGCTCTTTGCAAAAAGTTGGAAAATTGAGATAACTACTGAGAAAATAAAATCACCCATAATCCCAGAAATCCAGGATAACAATAGTTAACATTTAGGTACATTTCTTTTCAGTCTTTTTTATTTTTCTTTTTCTGCTCATTTTTCTGTTGTGTTGTTTGCCCCTTTTCTTGTTAATTTGTGACTTTTCTATATACATTCTTTTTTTTCTCTAGCTTTACTGAAGTATGATTCACAAAACTGTGTATATTAAAAGTGTACAACATGATGTTTTGATATATGTATACTTTGTGAAATGACCACCACAATCAGGTTAATTAATTTCAGTCTCTTTTTGACATCACAATCATACTTATACTTCAAAGTAAGATGGTACTCTGTATAAAGTTGTGTCTCGATTTTTTTTTTTGTTAACATTATTCCATGGACAATTTCTAATAACTTTAAATATTATTCAGAAATATGCATTTGATTGTTTTATGTTATTAAATCATTTATCATAATTTAACAAGTCCCCTCAAATTGAACATTAATTTTGGTTTTTAAATATTAGAAATAGCATAACAGTGAACATCCTTATCTTTGTATTATTTCCTTAGGATAAATCCCTAGATATGGAATTTCAAATCATAAGGTGTACAGTAATCAATTTCAAATCTTTCGGTACATATGCCATGTTTTTCTCTAGACAGTTCACACCATTCTGTATTCCCTTAAGTAATACAGTGATTCACAGGTTTCCCTGTATCTTCACCAATGCTAAGTATTAAGAAGCTCTGGGTGTCAACCTAAATTCTATAATTTATTACCTGTGAACTGGGACAAGTCACTAAACCTCTCCCTGACAATTTCTCTTGGCCATCAATGGAGATAACATCACCCATATCAGATATTATCTTAACACTCAAGTCCAATTAACATACATAAAGCATTTTGGAAATGGTTAAGTCCTTCCCAAATGCTGGTTGTTTTGAAAAGTTTTTATCCTCTGTTCCGGTCTTAGAAGATTTTTTTTAAACACTCATAGACTTCTCCCAAAGGATTTATTCATACTTCTATTCAGATATTATTAGATATTTCTACTTGGAAACAATTTCTTTCTGGAAATTCATCACATCCCATGTCAGCATCACACTCCCTATCCTTCCTCCAACCAGATCACCAAACAAGGTAGTTTCTTTTCTTAAATTCCTTCAAAGTTACCACTATCATGCCAATTCTCAAGGTAAAAAGTCCAGATTTTTTTAGGCCCAAATGATGACCAGTTGCCATTAGTCTTCCTTCCGACATCCTACATCCACCCCTTTGATGCCTTACTAGCCTAGCACAGTGCTTAAAATAGGAAATTATCTAATATTTCTGGTGCAAATGTATGTGTTTGACTTTCCTGCTCAAATGGGGATGGCTCCCCAGTTACCTGCAAGAAAAAGCCCCAAACCTCCCAAACACAGTCCTTCATACCTGAGACCATGCTATTCCTTTGCTCACAGACTTTGGGATTTAATATTCCCCCTCCCTTGTTCAGCCTTTCTCTCCTTGCTCAAAGTCCAAGCTTAGGCTGATGCTAATTAGCACTGCTAAAAGGAGAGAGCTTTAAAACTTTTCCTACAAAGATGACAAATACATGATCCTACTTCTTTTACTTGTAAACTTCTTTTATAATCCACACTTTTTTTTTTACACTAATAAACAGACATAAATGGTCTTAAAAAATCATCTATTAATGGACATGGATTGGTGAGTCTCAAGCCTGGAGATACTAAATAAACCCTTGTTTCAGGAGAAAAATGCTAGCACAGGGCCTGCCATCCTGCATAAAAGGGTTTAGTTGCCCCAGGCAAAACAGTGATCAAGAAAATGTCTGTAATCTACAACTTCTATGTTCCAACTGATATTTAACTCAATTGATTTCTGTTTCTAGATATATTTTAATATTAAAAACCAAAAAGTATCTGCATATCCAAGAAGGCATTCTGTTCCGCTCAAAAAGGATGCATGATATATTCAACATGGCATTAACATTTATTCCAAAATAATCAGTATTCTCTACGATTTTAACCAAAAAAGGCGTGGGGGAGTTGCAGGAAGACAAACATTCATGAGATTCTCTCATTTAATCCCAGTGCCAACATTACACAAAACAGAAATAGTCACAAGGGAAATGTAAGTGTTTTGATATTAGTTAACTGATATTATCAGCAATCAAAAATTTCAAAAAGTAGACCCTACAAAATATATTCTAGGCCTAATGTAAATCTTCTTGTAAGAGCCCAAATGTTTGTATTCTCTGGAGGCTATGTTACCCATTGATTTTCACCTCACGTCACCGGAATTTGTTGGTTCCATCTCTATGGCAACCATTCAGAAGGGTGATAATGTGAAGTCTACCCAAGCTCATGTGCACAGCCCTCCCTATCAGGGCTGGCAAGGGCCAGTACCACCCTCTGTTTCAGATCAGCTTTCGGAGAATGCAAAGGAACAAAACTTAAAATGCACGCCAAAACCAGAACTGAAAAGCAAAGAACAACACTGTCTCCCTCTCAAAACCCTGGCGGATCCTAAAGTAAATGAACATATCCACTCACAGCCAGGAAGCAATATGGTGAATATTCTGTGCGGCCACCAAGAGCGAAGACAGCTGGCCAGTATTCAGATGGCTGGAATGCTGCAGCCCATTCATGTACTTGGGAGGCTTGTTTTGTAAGAAGGAGGAGACAGGCCATTTGCTTTTCAAATCAAACTTGGAGTTTACCATCCAAACTTTTACCAATACGCCAGGGGAAAAGAAGCCCTCAGCAATACAAATACCTTCACACGCGTTCACACACACACAAACTCACACACACCCAAAGCAGAAAAACTACTTCTTTGACAGTTCATTCCTGTTCTCCTATTAATAAAGAAATGGAGCATATTGAAACCAAAAGCAATGCAACAGTGATTAGGCCAACAGATCCGGCTTCTATAATGATGGGACGTGAATCACTGCATCTAGGACAAACACCCTCATCAACCAGGACTACCTTTGCACTTATGCAAAAGCAGACAGAAGATGCAAAAGCGCTGTGCTTCCCACATAGTCTAACCTATGCCCTAAGCCACACATATGCCTTGGTCCTCAAACCTACAGGTCTGGGCTTTAGGCACCAGATGAAGGCCCGCTGTGCTGACGGCCCAACACATATTCACTCACAAGACTCAAACACACAGAAACCGCTATGTTTGAGTGTAAGTTCAAACAGAGTGTAAGTTCAGAGTGTAAGTTCACATATGGTAAGTAGTCAAAACAGTACCTCTATTCCTAGTACTAAGAACACTTTGTGCGAAGTTTAAAATTACGTAGGGTATCAGGTTTACTCTCTAAAATGTCAAAATTGTCAAAGTTTGTAATCTTAGAGGGGGTTCATATTTCTCTGTGTGTGTGTGTGTGTGTGTGTGTGTTTTAGAGGTGACTAGATGTTTTAAAGGGAGAATGAGGGAGTCGGGAGGGGAATGAGCAGGGACTCAGTAGAGTCTGGGAAATGAAAATTTACAAAAACAGGAAGGGGGCCGTCCACATGAAACCCATCTGGGTTTGCTAACTGGTGCTCATAGAAGTTAGGCTCCTACCCAACCACAGAAGCTGGGAGACACGGACCCCATCTTCAGGAGTTGACTAGAACAAACAGTAAATTTGGGGGGTAGCTTTGAGTCTTCTCAGGCAGGCACTTACTTCTGGTTTTTTTTGTTTGTTTGTTTTTGCGGTACGCGGGCCTCTCACTGCCGTGGCCTCTCCCGTTGCGGAGCACAGGCTCCGGACGCGCAGGCCCAGCGGCTATGGCTCACAGGCCCAGCCGCTCCGCGGCATGTGGGATCTTCCCGGACCGGGGCACGAACCCGTGTCCCCTGCATCTGCATCGGCAGGCGGACTCAACCACTGCGCCACCAGGGAAGGCCCTTACTTCTGTTTTTGAGGAAAAAAATGGACTAACAGATGTCTCAATAGTCTGTCATAGGATGGCAGGTGGACAGCTTCTTATATGAGGCAATTATACTGAAATAAGAAGTTTGGTCACTTGATTCAAATTAACTCTGACAGAATTTTATTAAATAACACCTATTTTTAAAACAGATGTGAAGTGTTCAGCAAATGTTTAAGGTATATTGCTGTGGAGCACGTACTTAGTATTTCAAAGGAGGCAATTCCGTGCTTTCCCATGGGGGGTCCACATTCCCTTTACTAAAGTTGATTTTTTTTCTATATGCTAACCTAAAAGATAGTCTCTGCATCTTGCTATAAATACCTTTGAATTGCTGAGGCAATCACTTACTCTGTCCTTGCATAATAATGGTCCTACTAAAAATTAAATTTACCTCGTACACCAACCAACTTAAAAAAAAAAAAAAATCACCCAGGAAGTATCAAAGCCTTCCCAGGCTTGGTTTGTTTCTGCGCTAGAGATGGTAAGTGCACACATTCCTTTGGAGATAAGGTTATCAGTTGAAATAAAGTTTCAATTCAAAGATGCTGGTGTATACAATGGCACTGATCCAAAAACAGAGAAAGAAAGGCCCAGGGGTCCCCATCTTTCCTCCTCCATCATCAGACAATATTTTCCAGTGGGCAGAAGAAGCAGGTGCTCTGATCTGCTCTCAGGCACCTTTGAAGCCATGGTCTTTGCCCGTTAAGAAGTACCCAAGGTGTTTTATTGTTTAGTGTGTACTAGGGCATGAACCTCTGTTTCCTTCTATCATACAGCAAACAGGAATGGAAAAGCAAGATCGCATGGAAGTTTTCCTCAAGTGCAGGAGAAACATTTTCATTTTGCACAACCTGTGGCAGTCAGAGTGGGCAGGGACAAGAACACCCCCTACCCCACCCCCTAGAGGACTAGGAACAAGAGTTATCTGATAGGTGAGGTGGCGGCAGAACAAGTAACATCAACAGCTCAGCCTTGTCTTTGATTGTTTCTAGAAGAGCCTGTTCACAGAATACACATGTTCTCTTTCTCTACAAAGTGCTAAGTAATAAAGCTAACATTTTCATCTCCATCTACCTGATACAATGTCTTCTTTTTTCAGTTGGTCATAAACCCAGAATATTGGTTTGGGGCAGGGAGCAGAGGAGGGGGGTATAGTTAACTGTAGCTCCTAAAATCCCGAGAGAAGACAATGGACCAAGATTTTGACTCACTGAGTAATCTCAGACAGCCTAAAATCCTAGTGTCTCCAAAGAATAAAGCCCTGAATCTGCCCACCTGCAGGTTTGATATCTTGCTCAAAAACGCTCACTGAGAACAAACACAGAGTTAGCAAGAGGAAGAGATGCCCAGCACCCACAATTTTGAGCTCTAGATTATTTTATGGGAATAAAAGTAGAAAGAAGCTTCTAAGTCCTCTACATTTGAGTAAGGAAATCTCCCAAGCCAGAGAAAGCCAGGTAGGTTCCTGCAGGTTAGGGATAGCACTAGAGTATGGGTGTCAGTGGGCAAGTGCTGAGGCTTTGGGGGGTGGGGACACAGAAAGAGTCATGCAAATCAAATCACAGCACTCCTGTTTTTCATCAAGAAATACATTACCATCCTGAGTTCTCCAGTAAGTTCCGCAAAATTGTCTGTGGCACTGAGCAGTTATAATAGCCCATGCCAATATATGATCTCCAGATCTGGTTCTTGCTGGAAATGGCATGCAGAGATGCAAGGATTTCATTTTCACCTGATTGTGGGAAAGAGAGAAATGTTACAGAGAGAAAATGTCTCAAAAGAGAACTCTAGTTATAGTTTTAAGCCCTAGTTTTGTTTGAATATTGACATGAGGAGAACAGCTATATGGGAAATATAAGAATCATCCTCTCAGCAACACTAAGTACTAGATGCAGGAACCTGAAAGATGCCCAAACAGCACTCAGTTACTCCTCAAGGTTGGTTCCTCATAATTTTTTTTGGCTCTTCTTTTTTTGGCTTTGTCAGAATTTCCCAGTATTGACACCTGCCTCATTCCAGTTTTCTTCTGTTCCCTTCACATGTTTTATCTACACCAAATAAAAATTCTGCTCCTGGTAAAATATTTTTCCTTTTATTCATTTTTTTGGGGGGGGGTTAATTTATTTTATTTATTTTTGGCCACGTTGGGTCTTTGTTGCTGCACATGGGCTTTCTCTAGTTGCAGCGAGCGGGGGCTTCTCTTCGTTGCAGCGCACGGGCTTCTTAGTGTGGTGGTTTCTCTTGTTGCAGAACACGGGCTCTAGGCGCGCAGGCTTCAGTAGTTGTGGCTCATGGGCTCTCGAGCGCAGGCTCAGTAGTTGTGGCGCACGGGCTTAGTTGCTCCACGGCATGTGGGATCTTCCCGGACCAGGGCTCGAACCCGTGTCCCCTACATTGGCAGGCGGATTCTCAACCACTGCGCCACCAGGGAAGCCCTGTTTTCCCTTTTAAATTGCCTTATACCAATAGTTGGTATGTCTTAAATAACACATGACCTACATTTTTCTCTAAAATTGCCGTGCTAATTCTGACACTTTTTCCTGTGTGTCGTTGAAAGGGCTACTTATAAAAGGCCCTTCACCCAACCAAGAAAATATAAGTTATAATAAAAGATCCACATGCAGGGTTTTTTTTATATTTATTTATTTCCTTATTTTTTCCCACTTTTTGTTTTTTTGGCTGCGTCAGGGTCTTAGTTGCAGCACATGGTATTTTCGTTGAGGCATGAGGCATGCGGGATCTTTCGTTACAGTGCACAGGCTCTTTGTTGTGGCGCATGGGCTTTCTCTAGTTGTGGCACTCAGGCTTCTCTCTAGTTGTGGCGTGCGGGCTCCAGGGCGCGTGGGCTATGTTGTTTGCGGCACACAGGCTCTCTCATTGAGGCGCGTGAGCTCAATAGTTGTGGTGCCCGGGCTTAGCTGCCCTGCGGCATGTGGGATCTTAGTTCCCTGACCAGGGATCGAACCTGCGTCCCCTACACTGGAAGGTGGATTCTTCACCACTGGACCACCAGGAAAGTCTTAACCAGCATTTTCATTAGGGAACTAGGTAATTAAGGAGGAATTATAAAAGTCCTTGGATGCAGATGAGACCCTATTTGGGGTCATGCACGTAATAACAGCATCTGACATTTTGAGCACTTACTCTTTGCCAGGAATTGTACCAAATGCTTTCCACATCGCTTTGGAAACTAAGGCTTGAAGAGAACCACTCACCTAAGGCTACACGATTTTAAATTAGCTACCCAGCCTAACTCCAGCTTCCACACTTTCCTGAATGTGCCAGATTTCAATCTGCTACTTATACTGCAAGATACTTTCTAGATACAAATGACCTTACCTGGTTCTTTCTCTGCTCCTCTGCATATAGTTAGATCATGCTACTAAAATTTAACTGAGCTTTAACTACTTAGGCAAATGTCTGCCCCCTTTAAGATCTTACAGACTCAGGGACTTCCCTGGTGGTCCAGTGGTAAAGAATCCACCTTCCAATGCAGGGGATGCAGGTTCAATTCCTGGTTGGGGGACTAAGATCCCACATGCCACGGGGCAAGTAAGCCTGCGTGCCACAACTACTGAGCCCGCGCGTCCTGGACCCTGCGCACCACAACTACAGAGCCCGTGCACCACAACTAGAGACAGAAAACCCGCATGCCACAACTAGAGAGAAGCCTGCGTGCCACAATAAAAGATCCCACGTACCTCAACAAAGACCCGACATAGCCAAAAAAAAAAATTAGGGACTCAGTCACTAAATCTTGGAATTGATTGATTTTATTGTTACAAATCTAGGTACAGCAATCTCTAAAATGGCAAACTGGCTAGGAAGATGCTTCACGATGTTTTAATTCTACTGAACTCTGTGACTGTTATTCTCATTAATCCTTCTTTATCTTCATTGAAAACACTGTCACCTTCCATCCTACCCTCCCACCCCACTTGCTTTCACAGTAAATAAATTCACAAGAGATGTGTCATTTTGCCAGACTAGGCTAACAAAAGAGGGGAGTAAGTATCAGTTTACAAGTATCGGTTTCATGAGTAAATACAACCCTACTGCCTTATGATGGACAATCTTGCCTTCTTCCACAGATTTAGGACCTATAGGTGAAAGTACAATAAAACAATATCTGAGGAGATACGCAAGTACAGCATCCTTAGGAACAATCATGCAAGAAATCCAATCACTTCCCAAAGTCTTCTTAGGGCAGAGTGATTAAGAAGCCCAGTAGGAGGGGAAATTAGCAGTGCCTGGCCCGCACCCAATTCAGCAAGGCCAGCTTCAATTAAGATCCTGTGCAAGAGGGACAGGTCCCTGTTCCATATTATGCCATGAGGACAAAAGGTCCAGCTCTCAAATGAGAACAGTCTTTGAAGGACTTTGTCAAATTAAGAGTTTAACCTTTGAGAGTCATACAGTATTGAGTAATATGATTTTTTTTCTACATTACAGAAAGATAATTCTATTGGTAGTGTGGATAGGTCAGAGAGGAGACTCTGGAAACAAGGGGATATGGTAAGAGGCCAGCACAATAGTCCAGGAGGGAGATGGTTCAGGGAGTGTTATGGGTTAAAGGGTTAAACTGTATCCTCTAAAGAGATATGTTTAAGTCCTAACCCCAGGTACCTAAACAATTATATAAAACAGCAGTGGCTGCTACGAGAGATGTTAATATTTATCTGGAGACCCTAAACTCTCAACTAGAATGGTGCAGGAACCTGATTCTTCCTTTTGCGAGAAAACCCATTCTCTCATACCTCCCAGCAGGGCTGAGGATGTTAGTACAAGTTCGTGTGCCCAGTGAAAGAGCTTCAGTTAGAGCCCAGTTCCCTTCTCACCCATTCTGCAGCCTATCCTGTCCATATGCCTTCACCACTGCAGACTAGCCAGGAGCCCACTGCCACATCCCACATCAGTTCAGGGTGTCCATATATCAATACATATCATCATCCCTCATAGTTGCCAATGTCCTACACACTTGGATAAAACACTTGAAAAAATTTAAAGGCCAATTAGCATAAAAGAAGAGCAAAAAAATTAATTATAGATAAGTCCCAGAAGCATAAAAATGTTCAAACTTGAGTTTTTAATCCTGTAACAGAGGAGATTTCCCTGGTGGTGCAGTGGTTAAGACTCCATGCTCCCAATGCAGGGGGCCGGGGTTCGATCCCTGCTCAGGGAACTAGATCCCCCATGCATGCCACAACTAAGAGTTCGCACGCCACATATAAGGAGCTTGCCTGCTGCTACTAAGACCCGGTGCAACCAAATAATCCTATAACAGATATACTCTAGTCCCTATGGGACCAAATTTTCCAAGCACCTGTGGGCTCTGCCCCTACCCAGATAGAGCTAATACAAATACAGCAGGCCCTCCAGGACCCACAGCTTCCAAATTTGTGGATTTCAACCAAGAATCAAAAATATTCGGAAAAAAAATTTTCAGAAAGTTCCAAAAAGCAAAACTTGAATTTGCCCGTGTTGGCAACTATTTACATATCATTTACATCGTATTTACAACTATTTACATAGAATTTACCTTGTATTAAAACTATGTACATGGCATTTACATTGTATTAGGTATTATAAGTAAGCTAGGGATGATTTAAAGTATATGGGGAGGTTGTGCGTAGGTTATATGCAAATGCTGCACCATTTTATATAAGAGACTTGAGCATCCAAGGATTTTGGTATGGTGGAGGGTGGGGGTAAGGGGGCGCCTGAAGCCAATCCCTCCTGGATACTGAGGGACAACTGTATTCCCTGATTGGCCCTCATCATAGCCTGGTCTTGACAACCAATTTTACATTCTATTGGGAACAAAGTGAGTTAATAGAATGAGTAGTCCTCTGTACACCAAGCTAAAGGACACTCATGAGCCATCAAGAGTAGGGTAGGTACTTGGTCATGCTTCTGGAAGTTATAATGGTCTGAGAAACCTTTACCATTCACTCATCCATTGCTCATCATGACAACCTACAAGTCAAGACAGTCTGTGACTTGAAGAACAGAGAGTTAAACTGCTTCTTACTGTGATAAAATCAAGACCTCACCTAGAGATTATCATACTAAGTGAAGTCAAAGAAAAAGACAAATACCACATGATATCAGTTATATGTGGAATCTAAAAAATGATACAAATGAACTTCTTTACAGAACAGAAATAGACTCACAGACACAGAAAACAAACTTATAGTTACCAAAAGGGAAAGAGGAAGGGGGGATAAATCAGGAATTTGGGATTAACAGATACACACTACTATATAAAAAACAGATAAACAACAAGGACCTACTATATAGCACAAGGAACTATATTCAGTGTCTTCTAATAACCTATAATGGAAAATAATTCAGTTATATGTATATAACTGAATCACTTTATACCTGATGCATCGTAAACCAACTATATGTCAATAAAGATAAATAAATTAAAAAAAAATCTAGACCTCAGGCTTTACCAGTCACATTTAATAAAAAACACTCCCCAAAAACACAACTTAATGAGTGTCTGGATTATTTCTAATGTTTGTTCACTGGTCACCATTTCTCATACCTACTAATGAAATCTGACTTTGGTCCAATCAGCAGAAGAGCCAACCTAGTACATTTAGGAACCCAGAGTTTGAGTTACTATGTTAAATAATGCCAAGATCCAATGGACATGGAGAAAAGGGGAGAAGAGGGAAAAGTCCACAATCAGAGGTCTGCCGCTGAACCTCTCTGAAATGGAGCATAGCAGAAGCAGTCTCTAAGACCAAGTTTTGGGGCATGATTGGTCTAAATAAAAGCCCAAATCCTAACCATGCAATATCCACCACTGTACTTCACAATAGAGTTAGATTCCTCTCCCCCTTGGAAAAGAATGCCTTTCTAGAGAAACAGGGTGGGATCCTTAAGTCCAAAGTGGCAGTCTTTTCCACCTACGTAGTAAAAGAAGCATTTTAAAAAGGCAATTGTGTCATCCAAACCCTGGGCAGCACAGTCCCAGGAAAGCTGTGTGAACAAAGAGGAGAGAGGAAAATGATCAGCTTCCCCCCAGAGTGAGCCCCACAGCAGTGCACATTCCTCACTCTTGTCCTTCCAACTGGACAAAAACAGCTTCTTCCTGTTAACAGGCCCAATTCCAGTAACTATCTTCCTGAATATGAAGGACAATGAAACAAACCAGGGAGGAAATGAGACAGAATGAGAAAGGGAATGTCCATTAAAAAACACTTGGATGGATAAACAACAAGGTCCTACTGTATAGCACAGGGAACTATATTCAATATCCTGTAAGAAACCATAATGGAAAAGAATATAAAGAACTATATATATATAGATAGATAGATATACATATATATAAAATATGAAAAACTATATATATATATATATATATATATATATCTCTGAATCACTTTGCTGTAAACCAGAAACTAACACAACATTGCAAATCAACTATACTTCAATTAAAAAAATAAATAAATAAAAACAAAACACTTGGAGACAAACTGTCATTCTCCAGACGTCTGCCTACAGCCTCAAAGAGCAGCCAGACCTTGCATTACTGTGCCCTCCCAGCCATGAAATTCCTTAGTCCTTTAGCGATCTAAGCAGTTAAGTTCTTTTCTTGTGGAATAAATACCTGCTTCTGACCTTGTTTATTCCTCTACCTCAGCACGTTGCATAACGCCCTGGTCCTAATGTACCAAGAACAGAGTTCAGTGACCTGGGCACCATTCCCTAAGAAACTACAGGTGGGTCTCACAATGTTCCTGCTTCTCAGAATTCAGAATGAATGCTTCCTCCTTACATAATTCCATATAAGAGCCTTTCCAATGGTAACTCCCTTGTCACTTGCACCTAAAACATCAAGGAGAATTTTGTACCAACCACTTCCCCAAATATACTTTCTGGTAGGAATAAGCTGATTTAGCTGTTAAATTTCTAGGCCTAGGTTTTAATTTCCCATACATGTGAACTTGGACAAGAACTAGGAGAATGTCATTAGAATAAACAGGCAGGCTATATGGGTCAAGATACCTGCTACACGCCAACACACACACACACACACACACACACACACACACACACACACACACACACACAGTTCCCCACCTTTAACCCATTCCCAAACACACAATTTTTTTTTGCCACAATTATATGGAAAAATGTATCCACGCTTTGCTTTTGCTTTTCTGACAATCTAAAAATATTATGCCTAAGTTTCTACAGAGTATATATTATTCTACCATTTATATTAAAAAATAAATATCTATGGATATGTTGTATATTAACAGAATATCTCTGGGATGATTCTTAAGAAACTGATAAGTGAGAAGGGGTCTTGCTTACCCTGTATATCTTTTCATGCTCTTGAATTTTGGATAATACGACTGTCATTTATTCAAAAAATTTAAATTGAGTTAAAATGTTACACCCAGAACAAAATCCTGCTTGTGAAATACATGGGTGCAGACATCTGCTGTCCCCACAGTGGCTGGCTGTCCACAGAGCATTTTCCAGGCAGCCCAGCAACGCACAGCATGGAGCAGCCATTCAACCAGCAACAGAGCCTCCCTCCCACTCCCTGCCCTTCACGTGCTTTGCAAGATTCTCAGAAAAGGACTCTAAGGAAATCATCAGGACTGGAAACCAAGAAACTCATATCTGAATTTCCCAGAAAGGGCTTTTTCTGCCAGAGGCTGAAGGGAAGAGCTGGGGCTAGAATGTGAGGACAGAGGCTGCTTTAGCATTTTTCTTGCCAAAGCTGCTCAGGAACCATGGGGGGGTGGGGTCCGGGGTCTCAAGATAAACAAACCATGGATGATAGCATATATCAGGATTTTCTGATTTCCTGAGTGGAAGCCAGAATTTGCCTACAAACTCCATCCTAATGTGTAGCCTTTTTCTAACTTCACCTAATCATTTGCAGCACCTCTCTCCCTCCCCCGTAAATAAGTGGGCTTAAGCATGGCTTAACCCCACTTACCCAGCCCATTAAACCCTACTCCCTCTTATTTGCCCAGTTTCTTTCCCTAGCAAAGGAGGGTTTCACAACCACAGTCTGCTGAATTATAGAATTTGTTCAGTCCAGGAAGGCAAACCAATCTATAAGCTCGTTAATGCAGAATAATGACATGGAAACTCTTTGAATTGAAAACGCTTCAAGACTGGCAGAGGGGCGCCCACCCCATGCGACAGGATGTGGTCTGGGCAGCACCACACAGGCCTGACCTGGGGCTCTGGCCCCCCAACCCTAAGCCTGCCAGGCTCTTTCCCATCTTCTTGATCAGCCAATTAATACCCCAGCTCACCCAGCCCCTCATGAGTCTTGGGAATTAGAACCCCTGGCCAGGCACTTCCAGCCGAGAGGGGCCAAGGCACGTCCAACCCGTGTTTCTGATGGCTCCATGGTCCCTCGTCTCCACAGGAGTGAGCAGTCCCTAGAGCTCTGCCTGCTCACCCAAGAGATATACAGGTTCAAGATCTTTATAGCAGCTGTAGGAAAACCAGAAGAGCATCCCATGGCGGGGTAGTGGGGACATGTCTGTTATTTACTTCTGGGACTTGGGTCACACTACTTTCTGTGGGAGACCTCGTCAGCCGCCCCTTTTCATTCCATCTATAAACATTTACAAAAGAAGTGTACAGAGAAACATTACAATTCATAATATTTACCTGGAACACCAGTTGACCTACGTAAGCAGGCCAAATGGTCAATTTGAAATGAGAATCAGAGTGGAAGTCCTGGAGTGTTTGTTTTTCCTCTTTGCTGCCCTGTGAGTAGCTTGTCACGGCCAGCAGAGCAAGAACAAGAAGGGACAAATATGTATTAAGTCCAACTTAAACAATTTAAGATGTTTGCAGGAAAGAGAGAATTTTTATAGATCAAAGGAATACAGGCATATGGAGAAATTTGTAATCCAGCCCAGAATCTCACCAACTAAATTATAATCTCTTTGTGGACAGAGGCATAGTGGTTGCTAGGTACATACTAGGTGCTCAGAAAATACAAGTGAATGAAAATTCACCTAAACTCCCACATATAGTTGTTAGCTCAATATTCACAATAACTCACCTAGCACAGAATCCACAATGACAAATCAATGTGCAAACGGTTCTCACATCCCTAAAGGCATGAACTTCAGAGAAACATTTCTAAAGGGAAACTTGCAGCTATTAAGCAAGTTCTGTGAAATAACACAGTGCCTACAATAATTTCATATTTTCCAAACTTTTGTTTCCTTATTGTTTAATCAGTTAGTACATTGGATGATATGGACATTGAGAATCCTTACTAAAATTCCCAGTTTGCATTTTTATTAAAATACTTCAGGTTTAACAAGTAAAACAAACCTGAGCAGTCAAAACGAGATCAAAGTTCTTCACACATCATATAACAGAGATTTCTAAAAGCAAAGCACAGTGCCATTTGGTGGGGTGAAAAGAGGACATAAGGAATAGAAGCCAGAACACTCACCCTCCTGAAAGCAGCGCACAACCTCGTTGTGGGCCCCCCCCTTCAGGCTCCCGAGCAGGTCAGGCCCCCCACGCCCATTCCCATAAGGTGCTCACTGAGCTCCCATCCCAATGTGGACGGATGGGACTGCCTCACCTGTCTCCCACCCCAGCCAGCCTGTGTGGACTTGAAGTCCTTGGCCACTTGACTTTACCAATCCTCAAACTAAGCTAAACTCAGGCACCCCATTCCTCTGTTCCTGCTCCCAGGTCACTAAATGATGCTGGGTGAGGGGATCCTAGCAAACCTTACAGATTCAAGCCATTAAATCTCAGCAGGTCTTCCATGCAGGGTGATCTAGGCCCCTCACTATCCAGATGATCACTTTCTCACTTTTCTAATGCTCTGTCTCACCCTTCCTGCCTCTCACTTAGATCATCAGACAGGCAGCCCCTAAACTCCTCCCACCTCAGAGTGTCCTTATGTAATCATGTGTACTTTTTTCTCTCTTATGCCTAAGAAAGGTCCAGAATATGATATTGAGGTCCACAAACCCCTGACTTAAAATGTAACCTCTGGCCTCTTGGATTACTTCATCTCAGGCTGCTCTGCCTGTGTGTTTTTCCATGCTCTATTTCCCAATATCCTGGTTTCCACTTTCTTCCCAATACTTCATCCATAGGAAATCTCACTCATTCTCATTAATTCATTCAGAAGACTCACTAAATCTGCAGCTCCATCCCTAATCTCTCTCTTGAGCTCTAGACTCGTTATTTCCAACTACTGATTCAGCTTTTTCAAATGCATGTTCCTGAGTATCTCAAATTCAGTTCTGCTCAAACAACACCCATGATCTCGTCTTCCTCTAGGACCCTCCTCTTCTCCCCGTTTGCTCTCTGTTAATGACATCTCCATCACCCCAAGACACTCAGCCTAGAAACTGACTGACAGTCCTACCTGCTGCCCCGCTGGACCGACCACCATGTTTGTACCAAAACCATACTTCCCACAGGCTGCTCCCAGGCAATTATTGATACTAAGCCCAACAGGAGAACTAATGCAGACCCATTCCTGTAAGATGTGGGACTCCTCTGATGGGTGACTTTGGTTCAAGGACTCTGCTCAGTCTGACCAAAACTTTTTAGATCTGTGCTACAGTCTATGATTCTTCTTACCCAATTCTTCCATCCTTCTCCCCCTCCACCAGGGTCAGACCTGCATCACAGTCTAAAGACTCCCCTGCCTTCTCATGCTCCCACTCTTACATATCTAATATCATCTTGGTGACTGCTTCCTGGTAGACACATTTAAAATCTCACCTCTAAAATCTCCAACAGGGCTTCCCTGGTGGCACAGTCGTTAAGAATCCGCCTGCCAATGCAGGGGACATGGGTTCGAGTCCTGGTCCGGGAAGATCCCACACGCCGCGGAGCAACTAAGCCCATGCGCCACAACTACTGAGCCTGCGCTCTAGAGCCTGTGAACCACAACTACTGAGCCCGCAAGCCACAACTACTGAAGCATGCGTGCCTAGAGCCTGTGCTCCGCAACAAAGAGTAGCCCCCGCTCACCGCAACTAGAGAAAGACTTCGCGCAGCAACGAAGACCCAAGGCAGCCCAAAATAAAAAAAATAAATAAAATCTCCAACAATCTCCCAGCTGGTCTCCTTGCCTCTGTCTCAGAGGCACTCTGCAAAACACAGTTTGAATATGTCACTTCCCTCTGTAATAACTGTTAATGTCTGCCCACTATGTAGAGGAAAACAAATCCTTTATCATGGCTTTGGGCCCTCCATACCTTGCTTTCCATACCTCTCTGCAGCTCAATATTCTACACACATGGTCTACTCACCAACCTCAAATAACCATGTTAGGTTATTTGAGGCATGTCCACACTTCCAAGCCTCTGCTCATGCCATAACCTCAGCTAAACCATTCATCCTATTTGCAGACCTAAGGAGCTATTCAGTATCTATCTCCCTATCAGTTTTAACCTACAGTCAGGGACCATATCTTTATCACCCTTTACTTCCTGATTCTTGCATCCTCAGTGCCTAAAGCAGTATTGTATTTTCCATTGAAGTCTCTCAAGGAATTAAAGTAGATGGAGGAGGCTATAGACATAGATTTGGTGATAGTGGCTTATAACCCAATGGTGACAAAGGGGAGTAGGTTGGGGCATTTAGTCTATGGGCAAATGGCCCTATGTACCTCAATAGTCCTCAAGAGTAATACCATATTTAAAGCACAGTATATTTTATTTTGATAGCATTGAGTACTTTTAAAAGTTAGATAAAATTCATTATAATTTATGATAGCAAGTATATGCTAATTTAGATGAATGTGGTAGTTTTTTAAATATCTATGCAGAAGATTTTTAGGGCAGTGAAAACACCCTGTATGCTACTATAATGGTGGATACATGTCATTATACACTTGTTCAAACCCACAGAATGTGCAACACCAAGAGTGAACCCTAATGTAAACTACGGACTCTGGGTGATGACGATGTGTCAACGTAGGTTCATCAGTGGTAACAAATGTACCCCTCTGGCGGGGGATGTTGATAATGAGGGAGGCTGTGCATATGTGGAGGCAAGAGGTATAGGGGAATTCTCTGTACTTTCTGCTCAATGTTGCTGTGAACCTAAAACTGCTCTAGAAAGGAACGTCTATTAAAAAAAATTTTGCGTGCAATCTTGTTTACACTCCTCCCTTCAAAAGGTGTAAACTAATTCCCCTTCCCTTGAATTTGGGCCAGTCTTAGTGACTCACTTTTATGAACAGCATATGATATAAATGATACTATAGAACTTCCAAGACTAGGTCATAAAAAGAATAGTCTCTGCCTGGCTTTCCTTCTCTCCTGAATCACTGGCTCTGCAGGAATCCAGCTGCCATGTTGTGAGGACACTCAAGCAGTCTGTGGATAGACCCATGTGAGGAGGCACCAGGGCCTCCCACTAACAGCCAGCACCAACTTGCCAGCCATGTTTATGAGCCACCTTGGAAGTGGCTCCTCCAGCCCTAGTTGAGCGTCCACCAACGTGAGACCACAACCTCATGAGTGACTCAGCCAGAACCACCTAGCTTAGTTGCTCCTGGATTCTTGACCCACGGAAACTGTGAGGATAATAAATGTTCATTGTTGTTTTAAGCCACAGTTTTGTAGTAATTTCTTATAAAGCAAGAGATAACTAATACAGTAACTTTGCCAATTTTTAAAAATATTGTTAAAGAATTCCATTTACATAAAATCTTTGATGGTGCTGGATGAATTCCATGATCCTTTAACAAGATGAAGAGGAAAAAGTTGTTTTATATTTTAAGTTCTTTGTCCCGATCACATGACCTATTTGGCCCCTCATCACCATATGTCAGCATGTTTGTATCCTTGCATGTCAAAAAATAAGCAAGTCCTGTGAAAGGATTTCAATCCAAAATGGAACCCAAGGGGAGTTCCCTAGTGGCCACTGTTGTGGCCCAGGTTCAATCCCTGGTCGGGGAACTCAGATCCCACAAGCCACGTGGTCCGTCCACAAAAAAAAAAAAAAAAAGGAACAATTTGAGACAGCAGAAACATAAAAGTTGAAGAGGAAAAGGATGAGACTCATACAGCCAAATGAAGATAAGGTGCTATCAGCAGAAAAAGGACTATTAAGAAAAAAAAAAAGGAACCCAAGGATATGAAATGGAGAACCTCACACATGCTCCCTCAGAAGAACAGAACTTAAGAACTGAGAGACTGATTTCCTGTAAACGCCTGATTTACAGAAGACTGAGACTTATCTCCAGACCAATGAACATCCACCAAGAATCTCTCCATACTCAAGCCAATGAACTTACTGGCTGGGTTCTGGCTGGATGTCTCTCTCTTTGTGCTCCCTGCCCAAAACACAACCTGCCCCAGACCCTCAGTAACTTGTTTGCAGCTTCTACAGCACATGTCTCCTAAATTGCAATTTCTCTGCTATTCCCAAATAAACTCAAATTTCTGGTAATTTGAGCTTGTTTCAGTTTACATCCTTATTTAGATTGATAGTTCAAAATATCTTAATGCTTAAAAATGATACTTTACAAAGACTGAGATTTCTCACTTGGTGTTCTAGTTTCAAAAGGAAGGGGAAAAAACTGATCACAATTTATTTTAGGATTCATCTCTTTTAAAATAAATATTTTCACCTCTCCACTTTTATCAGGATATATCACCACATATTTTTCTGAAATATCCCTGTAGTATAATAAGAAATATCTCTGGTCTTTGGTATTTCCTGAGTGACAAGAGTATCTTGTGTTATTCATACTCAAGTCCTTTTGAGCACACCTGAGTATCTGCTAATAAAGTGATTAGGGTGGGGTTCCTAAATAGCCTCAGGATGTGGCTGGTCAGCAAAAAGACCAAGTGATTAGAGGGCTGGAACTTTCAGGCCCACCAATTGACCTCAGGGAAAAGGAAGGGGGGAGGGGTTGCAGGATAAGCTCTATAAAAACAGCAGATTTGATGAGCTTCTGGGCTGGCTAATACATCCCTGTGCTGGGAAAGTGGCCCACCCCAGTTCCATGGGGGCAAAAGCTCCTGTGCTTGGGACACATCCAGACCCTACCCTACGTACCTCTTCATTTGGCTGTTCACCTGTATCTCTTATAATATCCTTTATAATAAACTAGTAAATGTAAGGAAATGTTAGTGTTCTGTGAGCTGCTCTAGAAAATTAATTGAACCAGAGGAGGGGGTCCAATTTATAGCTTGTTGGTCAGAAGCCCAGGTGAAAACCCTAACTTGTGATTGGCACCTGAAGTGGGGGCAGTTTGGGGGGACTTAATCTGTGAGGTCTGATGCTATATGCAGGTAGACAGTATCAGAAGTGAGTTAAATCGTAGGACAACCAGTTGGTGTCCCCTGAGAACTGAAAATTGCTCGGTGGTGTTGGAAAACACTCCAGAATCCCCCAAATCATTGACAGCATAATTATTCTATTAAGATTCCATCCAGGATGAGACTATAACAATACTCAAATAATTCCATAATTATGCTTCACACATTGCATTTTGCCATTTTCTTTTTCTCAATGAAGGAGCTGCCTTTTTGTGTTTTTCCCTTCTTATAATAACATATTTACACACAAAGAAAACATAGTCAATGTAAAGATTTTGTCTTTGTTTCTAACAGGAAAAGATATACCTCAACTTTTCACATTGTTTTCAGAAATCCCTGTTTTTCTATCCAATTTCACATCACTTCTGTACACTCACAGCATTTTATTCATGTTTCTTATGACATCTTGGACACTTTAACTTTCTGAATCAATTTATGTTAAGATGTAAGCTCCTTGAGGATAGTGACTATGTTTTTTCATACATTTATCCTCACAGTTCCTCGCCTATACTAAATAGCCATAAACACTTACAATTTAGACAATATGTTGACTGTCCAAGGTATCAGTCAGAACAGCAGGGGTCTGCCTAACAAGAATTTATGACAAAAATAAAAGGACAACAGACTGCTGTGAGAGTCTAAACATATAAATAAGGAATAGCCAGACCACAGAACTTTCACCCACAACCTGCAGCAACCTACTCAGGAAACCAACCCCCTTACCTACAATAAACCACCTCTGAACTCAGCCTGCTACAGATTAGACTTGCAGAAAGCCATCTTTTGCTATCTTCAGTGACAATGGAGGAAAATGAATGATAACTTCTGTAACAATTGGCCCAGAAGGGCCAGGACTTGATTAATAACCGACAGCTTCCCTACTCTCGGTCCCTGCTTCCAATTTAGGACCAACCAGACAAAGCCAAACAAGCAGCCCTAACCAATCACATAGGAAGCCCTGCTTGAATTGGCCCACCTACCGCTTGCCCAGGCCAACAGGGCACACCTGAAGCCTTTCCTTTATTTCACTATGAGGTCTTCCCACTCCTCTGCAAAGCAGAAGGCTGACTCCTAGAGCAAGTTCAGAATAAACAGCCTTTGCTTTTCTCATTTGGCTGGTCTTTATTTATTTCCACAGTTGTATAATGAAAATCCATTGGAATTATCCTAAAGATGAAATAATAATTCATATGTGCTGGGAACTGAAGGAGCTAGGAATGGCCAAAGGAGAGATTTGTCAGAGACTGAAGAGTTTACAGGTTGCATCTCACAACAGACTTAATCCAGCTGAAAGATAATTGACGCCCACAGCCAGGGGAACAACTGCCCTGTAGGTGTCCTTGGGGTCAGTTCAGAAGAGTGCCCGTGGACTTCCCTGGTGGCGCAGTGGTTAACAATCTGCCTGCCAATGCAGGGGACACGGGTTCAATACCTGGTCTGGGAAGATCCTATATGTTGCAAAGCAGCTAACAGCATGTGCCACAACTACTGAGCCTGCACTCTAGAGCCCACGAGCCACAACTACTGAGCCTGCGCACTGCAACTACTGAGCCTGTGCACTGCAACTACTGAGCCCACACACCACAACTACTGAAGCCCATGAGTTCTAGGGCCCATGTGCCCCAACTACTGAGCCCGTGTGCTGCAACTGCTGAAGTCCGCACGCCGAGCCCGTGCTCTTCAACAAGAGAAGGCACCGCCATGAGAAGCTCGTGCACCACGACGAAGAGCAGCCTCTACTCACCACAACTAGAGAAAGCCCGCACGCAGCAACGAAGACCCAATGCTGTCAAAAATTTAAAAAAAAAATGGAAGAGTGTCCAACCCCACCTGGGTGACAGTCACCACCTGCAGCTGCGTTACACAATACCTCCTCCCTCTGCTCACTGCCCTCCATTAACCATTTATTAAGATCACTCTAACGATATCTCTTAGAATACAAAGTTCTCACAAGACCATCAAAAGTCTCATTCTGACAGCTCAGCCGGTCAATTCTGGTTGAATAACTTGAACATTAAAGGGTTTAGTGTCTCCTCTCTCTTCCTAAGCATGCTCACAATAAGCAATGTGCAATTTTGTGTAAACTTTAAACCCTGCTTCTGTGAACTTACAGGCTAGTTCAGTCTGGTTCGCTTGAGATGGCTTCACTGAAAATACTATACAGAGAGGCATATCATAGCCGAAAGCAATTGGCATGGTTCATAAAGTATTTAAATTTTGTATTAATAACAAAATAAATACATAGTTATTGTAGAAAATCTAGAAAAAGCAAAGGAATAAAAAGAAATCTAAAATCATCCGTAATGGCACCATACAGAGAAACAAATGTTCCCACTGACATATATCCTTCTAGTTTTTTTTGTTCTTTGTGTATGTCAGTGAGGGATGGAGAATTCACTTGACTAGATGAATCTGACAGGGTTTTGAACTGAATATCTTTGCTTGTTTCTCTAAAGTATGGTTTACTGTGAAGCCAACTAATGATCAAGGTATTCTTTCAAGGCACTTCCTGAAGTGTCCAAGGGGAGGGGGAGCATCCTGCGGGACAGCTGGACCCTCTGTACCTCCCTGACTCTGTCGGGCCACTCTGTCCTGTACAAGCTGGTCCCTTTAGCTCCAGCAGTCTCCCCCAGCCTTGTCCAGCAGAGCATAACTACCCACCCTTCGATACCCAGCCCTAGTCCTGAACTTTTGTCATCCCTTCCCTCGCCCTGGCAGCAGGCCTGAGTGTTCTCACACCTGTGCTCTCAGCCTGCCGCTGCATTTCCACTAGGGCAGCTGGCAAGGGGCAGAGTGATTCCAGTGTGATTGGCCTTGTGCATACCCGTAAACTGGATGCTCTGGAAGAGTCAGGACAGGAGTTTTCTACTTTATACACCCACCCCCTTGCAGAGGACACAACGAAGACAATGTAGACTGACGGCTGGAGTGTGAACAGCAGCTGGTCTGTGTGGGGTGAATTCTGCCTTCACCGCTTACCAGTGGTGACCTTGAGCAGGATTCTTACCCTCTGTATGCCATGGTTTCTTCATCTTTAAAACAGAGTTGTGAATGGTAGTTACCCCTCCGGGTTGTAATAAGGATTAAATTAATACATGAAATACACTTTAAAAAGTGCCCAGCACATGGTAAGCACTACATAAAGATTTGAGATTATAAAGTTATGCATAAGCACTAACCCAAGTATCTCCATGCTGCTACAGCTCTCACAATCTTCTTTTTCCTTAGCAATGAGGGATTTAAGACTCATCTAACTAGCTCTTATTAGTTTTCTCTGTATGCAGTGAACAAATATTTGGTCTAGAATTCCTCTGACTACAGTAGAACACAGGCATTCAGCATTCACGTGAAACCAAGTTTGGATAATGCTGCTCCACTGTTAAATGAAAATGCTTCTGCTAGAGGTTACCTGTACCAATTTGCTCTCCTCACGTGGAACACGTTCATTACCCATGACGTGTGCACACCTCAGATGAAAACACTGATGCCTTCTGTGCTGCCCACGACCACCTCCCCCTCCCCCTCCCCCTCCCCCCCATTTCCGCCCCCAGCTCACTTCCAAGTAGCAAGCTTTGCTGGAGAGCCAGCCCACTTCAGGGCAACGGGGGACTCCTGACTGTGCAATATTTTCTGAGTCACCTCAGACTAACCAGATGGAACCGGCCCCAAGTCTCACAGAAGCTGGGTTTAAAGTTTACACTTAAATTGCAAATTACTTATCAGAAGTCTGCTTCTAAAGAGGAGAGGAGGAGAAATGGAATCCCCCAAGGTTCAAATTAGTCAGCTGGAAACAAGCACCTGAACTAAAAAAGGCTAGATAGCTTTGACATGGTTCCTAGATGCTAATGTTCTTCAGGAACATTTTATTTTAGAGTATATGGTAAAAGGGCTGACCTAACATGTCCTGACTTTGAAAGTCTCAGGAGGGCTTTTACTTATTCAAATATTCACCGATGGCTTGCTTCAAAAATATATAACTCTTCACTGTAAACATTCAATTAATCAGGATTCTGATTTCCTAAACCTTAAGCAGATAAGGCTTCCAGCTATCCCCAAGTCTCAGTCAGTTCAATTGGACAAAAAGCGCATATTTTCTTCTATGAACAAGGTCCCTGCTGTCAGGGGAAATGGTTCAGATTTGAAACTAACAAAGGGAGCAGCCCTCAGCACACCCTGAGTTACAGCATCAGCCAGCTGGAGCTGGACCTGCTTCATATCTCAAGTTCTATACTTTAAAACAAAATAAAGCTTGCCTTCCACATATCCTTTCTGTTCTAAAACGTAAAATAAACCAATTGTCTTCTCTTCACTTGACTCCAGAAGTAAGAGATAGCATTTTTATGATTCAAAACCATGAGAATTCTTTCCTGTTTATAAGAAAAAAAAAAAAAAGCTCTTCAGCTCTGCCTATTTGCCTTTAATTTTTTGTGGATTCGTGCTCAGCCCATGGAAGTCAAATAATCTTCAGACCATTAAAAATATTTTAAATATAAAATAAAATTCTCTTTCTGTTTGAATTTTAAAAATAAATAAAAAATAAATAAAAATAATAAAATTCTAAGAGAGTCTATGGTTAAACTAAGATTTCTTAATCAAGCATGAATCTTATTTCTGTTTCTCTATAAAAATCATTCAAGCTTTAAAAGTACTGCTGCCTTTCAGTAGGTATAAATAGTAAAATTTGGATGTGAGAGAGAACAATCTGAAGCTACTGTGGTATAAAGAAACTTGGGGTAGGAGGCCAGATGTCTGGGTTTCCTATTTTTGTCACTCCCCTGTTTGCATGACTGTAGGCAATTCCTTTTCCCTTCTGAGTATCTTGATCTGCAGAGAAGTGATGACACCTCTCAAGCCAAAGGATGGGAGAACCATGGCCTGGGACAGGTGCCTGGAAAGTTGGGAGTCCTCTACACGTGTTTGTGCACTGCCTTCCCCTGGGAAGTTTGCTGTCTCCACGCTGAGATAAAGAACTGAATTATTCCACCCTCTTCCGCCCCGTGCGGTACCCAACGCTGATTTATTTTCATAAACATTCTCCCTCCTGAGCAATCCTAACCCACAGCTGGACTTTCAAAGACCATAGAAGACAAATAGGCCAGAGCAAGCGGAATCTCCCGGTCACTTACAGACTGGGTCATCCATTTTCAAGGGTCTTTTCAAGCGGATGCTGGCGGGGACGGTCTTCTCGATCAGTTCATCAATGCTCTAAAATTAAAACGCAAGTCCGTGAACACTAAAGGCAGAGGAAATTGCTTCTCAGTTAAAAGTCACCTCTGCATTTTGCATCTACAAAGGCTTGTGGGAAACTTCATTTAAATTGTCTAATTAGGGTTTCTTTCTAAAAAGAACAACTTTGAACAAACCAAAAATCACTGGAGAAAATTAATAATGAGTCGGGGTAGTGATTCGGCCACTTCGGGCTGGATTTCAGTGGGCAACCGGAGATAATCGGATAAATCAGAAGGTCCTTCTCTTGCAAAGTGAGAGCTCATCTGCAGGGCGACTTAGGTTGAAAAATATACGGTTTTGAGGCGCGAAGAGCGGGTGGAGGAGAAAGTAACCTGGTGGGAGCAGGCTGGGGCACGCAGACCGAGCGCGCGTGCTCGCTCCCACACCAGGGGCCCCGGGCCAGGGTGCGGGTCCCACGCGGAGCGAAGCAGAGCTCCTGGCGGGGGCCGGGAGGCCGTACGGGCAGAACCCGGGCGGCGCAGGGTGAGGCCTCTGAGGGCCGGGTTGGGGTCCTTACCGCCAGCCCCAGGGCCTGTAGCATCTCCCTCTGGTCTTTGTCCCCGGGGCCGATATGCCTCCTAGCAAAGTCGTCGTGTCTGGGCAGGAGGCGCTCGAGGAGGCGCGAGGCCCCAGCCCCGCCACTATCCCCGCCGCCGCTACTGCTGTCACGGCCGCACGGCGCCCAACGAGGCCCCGCGCCTCCAGCCAGGCGGCGGCCGCCCCCGACTCTGCAACCCAGACGCAGTCCCCAGGCCCTGGCGCACGTCTGCATGGTGGTGGTCGGGCCGGCGAGGGTCAGCTACGCTTTCGGCTCCTCTTCTGGTCGCGGTCCCCTGGGTAGCGGCTGTCCCCGGGTGGCTGGAGCCCCTCCCCGCTGGATGACCGAAGGGACGGATGGATGGTCAGAAGCAATGAATGGGTGCCGCGCTGAGCCCGGACACGCGCGCAAAGTTGTTACTCCACTCGAGGCACCTGCTTCGCACACTTTAAGCGTCGTTCTGGGGGTGGGCAGTGGGATACGGCCAGGAAACGCTCGGCCAATGGGAGTGAACGGAAGGGCGGGGGCGGGGTAGACCCCGCCCCCCGCCCCCTTTCCCTACCCCCTCCTCAGGCCCTCTGCTCCTCTCCCGGAGCCTTCCATTCTCAATTACTCCTACTCCATCTCTGGTTGACGCGGGGCGGGGGCGCTCCATGCGCTCCGTGCCAGAGGCCACGGGCGTAGTGCCTGGGGAATTCAGCTGAGATGGAAGAGGATTCCAACAGAGAAGCCAGACTCAAATAGTTGGATAGTCTCCATTAATTTTAGGGTATCTTTCCTGTCATATCTCATGGAAACCAATATGCACAGATGAGAGTTATTATATAGTTGTAGGATCATGAGCGAGTTGCCCAATCTCTGAGTTTAGGTTTCCGCATCTCATACCGCTGGATGGGATTTAAAAAGAGATTATGCATTGAAAGCACTGCCATAACACTAGCCTTGAGCTCTCTCTCTCTCTCTCTCTCTCTCTCCTTCCCCCACCCACGCCCCCCCGCAGGTGTGTGGTATAAAAATGCAAAAGATACAAAGGTATACATTTTGCACTGTTATTTTAGTTGGAAAATTATTTATACCTGGATATTTTTGAAATCTAATCTCTCTAGTTATCTCTTGAGATTTTTATCAAGAATGAACTTTCAATATTCCCACTGTCATTCTAATATGAGGAAGAGAGAAGGACAGAAATCAGCAGACCATTAGGTGTACTAACACTAGGAAAAACAGAAGGTGTCCTCTTTCTCCTCCTCTAAGCTTCCTCCTTCAATCATTTTCTGCACACTCTGGGTTCTGTAGCTGACAGGCACAGAGACTAGGCAGAGAGGCAAGAAAGTATAAAATAAAAAGCAGTAAGGGGGCTTCCCTGGTGGCGCAGTGGTTGAGAGTCCGCCTGCCGATGCAGGGAACACAGGTTCGTGCCCCGGTCTGGGAAGATCCCACATGCCGCGGAGCGGCTGGGCCCGTGAGCCATGGCCGCTGAGCCTGCGCGTCCGGAGCCTGTGCTCCGCAACGGGAGAGGCCACAACAGTGAGAGGCCCACGTACCGCAAAAAAAAAAAAAAAAAAGCAGTAGGCAAAATGTTTGTATGGCAGGCGGGGGTGAGTGGTGAGCTAGAATGGCTGGGTGGAATGTCTCTGAACAGCTTTTCATCCATTTGGAATTGAAATTACAGCCTTCATAAAAGTTGGGAGATATCCTCAGTGCTAGAGGCCATGGGGGGAGGGGGAGAAATGTGCATTTATTCCCCATTCCTGACTATTCTTTTTCTGTGTATCACAGGAACTGGAAGCAAGAGAACTATAATTCCAAGATTGGCTCCAGAGTTCTGAATGTTATTAGTCTTCTGTCAACAAGATACTCTTGTGTGAGAACTGGAAAATGGAATAAAAGTGGAAACCATTTTCTTATTTCTCTGACAGCAGCAGACAGATGCATGGGTGGCAGCAGACATGAAGCGCTTCTTTACCAGCCATCCATGTTGGTACAGCAAGGCAGCTGTGTCCATCAATGGAAATGTCCTGTGGTTTTCCAACCTAGCAGGCAGCAGGAATTTCTCACTGTCCTGGACTAGAGCTTCAGTGGTTGACCTGAAGATGGTGGTATTCTATCTACCCTGTCTCTTGCTCTTCCAGTCCTTCCACTGATTTTAGATGCACCTATTCCTGGCACTTTAATCCAGCTATGCTTGAAATATTTTGAGTGTTTTGTTTGTTTTCCTAAATAAACCTTAACAAAGATTGTAACTGAGGCCAATAGTAGCTTTAAGATAGTAATCTTAAAGCTTAAATGGATTAGCTATCTGACCCAATTCTGTTTGAAGACAGTGATAACATTATCACTAGTGGAGAATGAGATCATGATAGTCTTAGGCATGAAATGGAAAGAGTTACTTAAATTATCAGTGGGGAATAAATTGCTTATTGAAGAAAGGTCTTTGCTAGACCAAATAGTTGCTAAGTTAGACCCTTCTGGTGGGAATGATGCCTACAAGGACTATAGAGAGTGCTAGTGGCTTTTGAATGCCCAGGAGAGTTTACCGAATAAAATGACAGCTCAAAGAACTAGAGAGCTTCAATGCTCTATAACTTCTGTAGCTGCAGGGAGAAGGTATTTACAAGTCAGACCCAATGTTTGATCCAGCTGATTGTCAAATTATCATACAAGTTGAATCCACAGCTTTATTAGGACTCATATGTGAAAGCTTGGGATTAATTTAAAACCCTACCAAACGTAAGGTAGATAGCTAGTGGGAAGCCGCCGCATAGCACAGGGAGATCAGCTCGGTGCTTTGTGAAAGCCTGGAGGGGTGGGATAGGGAGGGTGGGAGGGAGGGAGACACAAGAGGGAAGACATATGGGAACATGTGTATATATATGGCTGATTCGCTTTGTTATGGAGCAGAAACTAACACACCATTGTAAAGCAATTATACTCCAATAAAGATGTAAAAAACAACAAAAAAAAAGGGGAGATATGATAAGAAAACCAAAAAAAAAAAACCCTAAGATTTGGAATGGGGACATCTTCGTAGTTTGGGTTGAATTTAATTAGCTTTTTTTTAAATTTATTTATTTTTGGCTGTGTTGGGTCTTTTTTGCTGGGCGCGGGCTTTCTCTAGTTGCGGCAAGCAGGGGCTACTCTTCGTTACGGTGTGTGGGCTTCTCATTGTTGTGGCTTCTCTTATTGAGGAGCATGGGCTCTAGGCACGCGGGCTTCAGTAGTTGTGGCACACGGGCTCTGGAGCACAGGCTTAGTAGTTGTGGTGCACGGGCTTAGTTGCTCTGTGGCATGTGGGATCTTCCCGAACCAGGGCTCGAACCCATGTCCCCTGCATTGACAGGCGGATTCTTAACCACTGTGCCACCAGGGAAGCCCTTAATTATCTTGAATCCTCAAATCCCACTGAGTTCCCCTTGCCACTTGAAGCAGTCCCTTCTCCCCTCTCTGAGATGCTGGCCATCCCTTGCTTGAAGAGCCTGTAATGGCTTCACTGAAAAATTAAACTTTCAGGGACTTCCCTGGTGGTCCAGTGGTTAAGACTCCACACTCCCAATGCAGGGGGCATGGGTTCGATCCCTGGTCGAGGAACTAAGATCCTGCATGCCACACAGCACAGCCAAAAAAAAGAATTAATCTTGCAAAGGTATGCCAATTCTTCTTTACCTCTAGATCCACAGCCAGAGTCAGATTGCAGCATACCCTAGGAAAGTGAATAAGATGTCTGACACCAGAGGAGAAGCTTACACAGGGAAATAATTGCAAGACATTGCTAATGTACATTGGCACTGGAGGATTCCTGTGTAGGAGTGGGTTCTAACCAAGGAAGAAGGAATATAATATTGAAGTGATTTGTGTGTTTGCAGCACTAGAGATTCTGGATTTAGTGTATTAACTCAATAAGTCAGGAGTGGCTCTAAGGGTCTGCTGAGTTGGTTGACTGAAATCAGACTCAATAATGGCCTTCATTAAATTAGGTTAAGATACTAAACTTCCTTGGTTTAATAGAGAAGAAAGGATCCAAAGACTTGGTGAGAGGGAATTCCCTGGTAGTCCAGTGGTTAGGACTCCGTGCTTTCACTGCTGAGTTCCCAGGTTCAATCCCTAGTCGGGGAACTAAGAGCCCACAAGCCATGTGACCAAAAAAGAAAAAAAAAGAAAGAAAGAAAAAAAATCAAAGACTTGGTAAGATAAGAGTGTTGCATTCATCATGTGCAACACACTCTTCAACCCTTTCAGTGTATTCCTCAGTAAGACACAGAGGACAATATCTTCACCAAAAGAAATCCACTGGTTCAAGAGGATCAGCATTATTCTTGAAAAGCTCTGTACTTTATGTCTGCATGTGTGAGATGATGGTGGAAGATGCCACTGTTGAAATGGGCTCCCTGATTTCAATGGTAATGATGGAGTTCCAAAGTGGTAGAGGCCAGTGGCAACACTAGAAAACAGGGAACAGTGAGTAAGGTTGCTATAATGCACAGCAGAGTTAGAGAGGTAATCAGGCTTGATCCACAGGGATCTTTGGTGTTCACTAATTAATGAGCAGCCCATGAAAATCTTACTTAATCTGGTGAACCAAACTTTGATATGTCACCCAAATGGAGAGACCCAGTTGCTCAACTAGTTCTCTTACTTTAGCTGGTTTCATAGACCCAGAGCATCTTAGATGATGGGGATCTTAAGAAAGAATCCTTGAGAAAAGATCTTATGGCCCTGCTATAAGTATATACTATAAATCTTCCTCCTAAACTCTCCCAAAGATACTTGTGGTCATTTACCAAGTGTGATGGTTAATCTTATATATCAATTTTGCCTGGGCCACAGTGCCCAGATATGAGGTCAAACATTATTCTGGATGTTTCTGTGAGAATGCTTTTGGATTAAAGATTTAAATCAGTTGACTTTGAGTAAGGCAGATTGCCCACCATAAAGTGGGTGGGCCTAAACTAATCAGTTGAAGCCCTGACTAGAACACAAGATGGATCTCCACTGAGCAAGGGGGAATTACGCAGTAGACAGCCTTTGGACTTGAACTGCAACATTAGTTGTACCCTAATAGCCTTTGGACTTGAACTGCAGCACTGGCTCTTCTCTAAGCCTCCAGCCTGCAAGCCTGCTAGTGCAGATTTTGGACTCACCAGCCTCTGTAATTTCATGAACCAATTCCAAAGAGAAAGAGAGAGAGAGAGACTAATATATATATATATATGTGTATACATTGAGAGAAAGAGAGAGTGTATGTATACTATTGATTCTGTTCCTCTAGAGAACTCTGACTAATATATCAATGAAAGAAAATATCCAGACTTTGGGTGGATTATTAGAACCTTGTCCTAAGATAATGCTAAACTCTGCAGATCCAAACCAAATAATTCTAGTCCACAAATCACAGTGGGGTGTTATGAAGATTAGAATATAAATGGAGATTTGGGATTTCTGGTTTCAGTTCCACTATGTAAAGAGCAAGGAAGTCGGGCTTCCCTGGTGGCGCAGTGGCTGAGAGTCAGCCTGCCGATGCAGGGGACACGGGTTCGTGCCCTGGTCTGGGAGGATCCCACATGCCGCGGAGCGGCTGTGCCCATGAGCCATGGCCGCTGAGCCTGCGCATCCGGAGTCTGTGCTCTGCAACGGGAGAGGCCACATCGGTGAGAGGCCCGCGTACCGCAAAAAAAAAAAAAAAAAAGAGCAAGGAAGTCATCACTCCTGTCCTTACAACAAGAAAAAGGTAAACAAATGAAAAATCAATAACTTTTGCACACATCTGAAAACTGACATTGCAGGGTAAAATGCCACCTTGAAATCTGATGAGACAGGCTCATACAAAGAATCACAGCCAAGATCTGATTACCTAGAGCAGAAGCCACTGGAGCCCGAAACAGGTAGGAACACATAATGGTAATTATGATGAATTGCTGGATGCTGAGTGTGGACTAATTTAAAGGAGACTAATTTAAAACTCCTGGGAACTACAGTCTTAGTGAGGCTCTCACACTTTCTTGGGTTTTACCCCCAGAAGCCGTACCATAGTTAGGGTGAAGATCCAAGAAATATCTCCTCATAGCACTGGTAGGGGAAGAGAATGAGTAATCACTGTGAAATATGCCCAGAGTCTTCTTTATGACAAAGACGTACTCTGCAAAGGAAAGGACTTTACCAGAGCTTTATCCCAGCTGGAGAAGGGAATTCCTTCCACTCTATCCCCCTCCAGCCTTCTGGTCTTACATAATGAGGGAAAAAAAAAGTCACAAGTGTTTAGTGCTTCAAGGAAGTAGACTGGGAACTCTGCAACCAGGGAAAGAAGTATGGGGCAGGGGTGGGAGTGAGGGAGCTTTATCACTGGAGAAACACTTGGAAGTTCATAGTCCGAGACATAGGCCCACAAAAACACTAATATTTAATTAGAACATTAGGAAACACTTCCTTTCCTCCACAATATACCACCACATAAACAGGGCTACAATAAAAAGAACTAAACAGGCAATATTAAACACAGCCCAGCTCTAGCCAAATTAACATAGATCTCATATTAAAGCCCTATTTACCTCAGTTCCTAATACCCAACACAGCACATTGGGCTTTCAACAAAAATTACAAGGCATGCAAAAAGTCAAGAAAAACAGTTTGAAGAGACAAAAATCATCAGAACCAAACATGCATATGATACAGGTGTTGGAATGATTCTACAAGAAATTTCAAGTAACTATGTTAAAATAACACGTTAAAAGTTCTGATAGAGGGACTTCCCTGGTGGCGCAGTGGTTGTCTGCCTGCCAATGCAGGGGACACGGGTTCGAGCCCTGCTCTGGGAGGATCCCACATGCCGCGGGCTCACATGGGCCCGTGAGCCATAACTACTGAGCCTGTGCGTCTGGAGCCTGTGCTCCGCAACAAGAGAGGCCACGATAGTGAGAGGCTCACGCACCGCGATGCGATGAAGAGTAGCCCCCGCTCAATGCAACTAGAGAAAGCCCTCGCACAGAAACGAAGACCCAACACAGCCAAAAATAAATAAATAAATAAATTTATTTTTTAAAAAAAGTGAAGGATAGGGACTTCCCTGGAGATGCAGTGGTTAAGAATCCACCTGCCAAAATGGTACAGATGAACCAGTTTGCAGGGCAGAAATAGAGACACAGATGTAGAGAACAAACGTAAGGACACCAAGGGGGGAAAGTGGCAGGGGGTGGGGGTGGGGTGGGATGAATTGGGAGATTGGGATTGACATGTATACATTAATATGTATAAAATGGATAACTAATAAGAACTTGCTGTATAAAAAATAAATAAAATAATTTTTTTTAAAAAAGCCAATGCAGGGGACACAGGTTCAATCCCTGGTCAGGGAACTTAGATCCCACATGCCACGGAGCAACTAAGCCCATGTACCACAACTACTGAAGCCCACACACCTAGAGCCTGTGCTCTGCAACAAGAGAAGCCACCACAATGAGAAGCCCACGCACCACAACAAAGAGTAGCCCCTGCTCGATGCCAACTAGGGAAAGCCTGCATGCAGCAACAAAGATCCAGTGCAGCCAAAAATAAATAAACAAAATAAATAAATAAGTTTTTTTAAAATGTGAAGGATAGGACTTCCCTGGTGGCACAGTGAGTGGTTAAGTATCTGCCTGCCAATGCAGGGGACATGGGTTCAAGCCCTGGTTCGGGAAGATCCCACATGCCATGGAGCAACTAAGCCCATGCGCCACAGCTACTGAGCCCACGTGCTGCAACTACTGAAGCCCACGCACCTAGAGCCCATGCTCTGCACAAGAGAAGCCATCACAATGAGAAGCCCGCACACCACAATGAAGAGTAGCCCCCACTCTCGACAACTAGAGAAAGCCTGCACTCAGCAACACAGCCAAAAAAAAAAAAAAAAAAAAAAGTGAAGGATACTTTCTTAGACAAAAATTGAGGGAATTCATAGCAAGAAGACATTATCTATATTTTTGTTCTTTCCATTGTTTCTTCTTCCCTTCTAATGTTCCAAGAATGCTTCTTTTATCATTTTCTTTTTGTTTAGGGAACTTCCTTCAGTCTTTTTTTTTTAAAGGCTGGCATCTAATTCTCAGTTTTCTTTCATCTGAGAATGACTTGATTTCTCCTTCATTCCTGAAAGATATTTTCACAAGATATAATATTCTGAGTCAACAGTTCTTTTCTTTCAGCACTTGAAAAATGTGTGCCACTTCTTTCTGGCCTCCATGGTTTCTGATGAGAAATCATATCATTCAAATCTTTTACCCCCTATAGGTAAAATGTCATTTCTCTTTTGCTTCTTTCAGCACTTTTCTTTGTCTTTAGTATTCAGAAGTTTGACTATGATGTGTCTTGGCATGGATTTCTTCAGGTTTATCTTATTTGAGGTTTTCTCAGTGTCTTAGTCAGCTTGAGCTGCCACACTGAAATTCCATGAATGAGGTAGACACAACAGAAATTTATTTCTGGAGGCTGGAAAATCCAAGATCAAAGTGCCAGCCAATTCAGTTCTGGTGAAGGCTCTCTTTCTGGATTGCAGATGGATCCCTTCCTGCTGTGTCCTTACCTGGACTTTCTTTGGTGTGTGCACAAGGAGAACGAGAAAGAGAGAGAGAAAGAAAGAGAGAAAGCTCTTCCTCTTCTTATAAGGCCACCAATCCTAATGGATTAGGAACCCACCCTTATGACTTCATTTAACTTTAATTACCTCCTAAAAGCCCTCTCCCCAAATATAATCATATTGGGGTTAGGGCTTCAACATATGAATTTGGGGATGGGGAGCACAATTCAGTCCATAGTACTAAGCTTCTTAAATATGTAGGCTTGTATTTTTTGCCAAATTTGGGAAATTTCCTGACATTATTTCTTTCTGTGGCCCTTCCCTCTTTTTCTCTTCTCCTTCTGGGACTTCAATGACATGAATGTTAGATCTTTTGTTAGAGTCTCCTATGTCCCTGAGGCTCTGCTCATGTTTTTTTTTTTTCCCCGTTTTCTCTCTGTTGTTCAGACTGGGTAACTGTTATTTCTCTACCTTCAACTCCACTGATTCTTTCTTCTGTCTTTTCCATTCTGCTGTCAAGCCCAGCCATTGATTTATTATTTATTTATTCATTGGTATTTTTCAGTTCTAAAATTTCCATTTAGTTCCTCTTTATAGCTCTCATTCATGTTGAGGATTTCCCTTGTTCTTGATATGATGAGTAATTTTGCATTGTATCCAGGACATTTTGAATATTATGAGTCTCTGGTTCCTATTTAGGTCTTACATCTTAGAAGGCAGTCAAACTGTTTAGGTTCAAAATGCATGTCCTGGCCCACATTTGTGGGCTATGTTTCAAGTGTTAATTCATTTTCAAAGCCTTTGCATTGCTATTCTGGTCTGCCCTACTTGGGTGTGACCCAGAAGCCAAACTGAAACCTGGGCACTAGTCCACACATAGTTCAGTTTGCTGTGTTGATTACGGTCAACCTCGTGGATGGTCTGCTCAAAGGTATGTGCAGGACTTCATACACAGATTTAAAGAATCCTGCTTTCCAGTTCTCTCGTCTAATTCTCACCCAGTCACTAGTTGGGAAGGAGCAGCACGTTGCCTTTTTGCAGCTGTTCACTTAGTGTAGGGCAGCGACGGTCAAGAATGCACCCCCCCACAGTCTCTGTAGCGCCAGGTTAGGGGATAGCTGCGTCTGCTTGTGTTGGTGCAGGCTGGGCAATGTTGACAGGGCTCCATCCCACAGGCTTGGCCAGAAATAGTGACAATGGGGATGCATGTGGCTTTTTTCATGGTGTTTACCTGGAGTAGTATGGGTTTTGTCCTGAAGAGTCACTGTTTTCCCATTCCTTTGGCTAGTGGGAGCAGGATTCCCTTGCACTGAGGCCTGGATATACAGGAGGCAAAATATAAATCTCATGAAGCTCACTGCTGGGCCAGTTTTCAAGTCCCAAAGGGCCTGGCCAGGCCACCTTCTTTTCCCCAACCTTTCAGAGTCTTATGATAGGTGCTTTAAGTATTTCAACCAAGGATTTTAGTTATAATTAGGAGGAGAAATAAGTAAAAGTACATCTAACTCCATTTTTTTCCAGGAGCATAAGTCTGATTCATATCTCTTTCAACTCTTCTGCTTGATATGTGCAGGACATGATTTTAGAGCTTGATAATGGATTATGAAAATGTATTCAGGTAGGGATTCCAATTGGATCTGCTTTTACTGATTACTGGAGCAGATTAACATAGCCACTTGCATCTGGTGTACTGCTATTAATCTGGGCAGACTATTTTTTCCCTATACCAATTAGTAAAGACCACCAGAAGCACTTTACTTCATCTGTCAGCAGAAGCAGTACACCTGCCTGTCTTCCCACAGGGCTGTGTCAGCTCCTCAACTTTGTGTCATGTTCTAATCTGCTAGGACTTTTTTTAAAAAATAAATTTATTTATTTTATTTATTTATTTTTGGCTGCATTGGGTCTTGGTTGCCCTGCGTGGGCTTTTTTCTAGTTGAGGCGTTCGGGGGGGCTACTCTTCATTGCAGTGCGCGGGCTTCTCATTGCAATGGCTTCTCTTGTTGCAGAGCACGGGCTCTAGGTGCATGGGCTTCCGTAGTTGTACCTCGAGAGCTCTAGAGTGCAGGCTCAGTAGTTGTGGCGCAGGGGCTTAGTTGCTCCGTTGCATGTGGGATCTTCCCAGACCAGGGCTCAAACCCATGTCCCCTGCGTTGGCAGGTGGATTCTTAACCACTGCATCACCAGGGAAGTCCCTCCACTAGGACTGTGATTGTCTTGCTCTTCCACAGGACACAGTGTTTGAAGGACCTGGTGAGCAGCATGTAGCAAGTTTGCTTGATGCATTGGAAGACACATGCCACAAAATGGGAGATAAACCTCATGAAAATTCAGGAATCCACTACCTCAGTTAAGTTTCTAGGGCTCCAGTGGTCTTAGTCCTCTTGGGCTACCCACTTCAAAGTGAAAGAATTTTGTGCATGTTAAACACCCTATCACTAAGAAAGAGGCACGATGATAAGTGGGCCTTTTTGGATTTTGGAGGCAGCATGTGCCACATTTCTTATACTGCTCCAACTCATTTACCCATAAAGTTGACGGTTTTGAGTGGAGCCAAAGAAAAAGGAAAAACACGCTGGTCTAATACTTGGGACTCATGACCCAGTAAATCCAGTGGTGGTCTGTCTGTGGCACATAACGATGCTATATGGAGACTCTGGTAAGCACTAATGGGAGAATCATGGAGTAGACCCATAGGCTTTGAAGCAAAGCCATGCCTGATCATTGAGGGTATGATCTATTATGCCCACCATGAACTGGATGTTATCTGACACACCAATATTTAAAGCTGGGAATGCCCAGCAGCACTCCTTCGTCAAGTGGAATGGTAACCATTCCATCATCCAGGGGAAGATGGGCTAAAGCATGATATTTCATGATATCTTCATGATATTTGACACAAGCCAAAAGAAATTACTACAGAACTATGATATAATCCCACTTAAGGATTGCCCTGAAGGACCACAGGGAAGAGAAATCCTCCAAATGGGCAGAACTTGAAACAGTTCATTTGGAAAGAGAGATGTCTAGAAAAACAGATATCACTGACTCTGGGATAAGGGCTAATGGTTTGTGGATAACGGTTTTTGTTGCACAACTAGACCAGAGGATTAGTGATAAGGAGAGATGCATGTGGTTCTACCTCTCCGAATAGCACAGAATGAGAAGATGTTAGCATTCCATGTAAACATCCACCAAAGAGCACCAACTGCAGACAAGGCCTCCAATAATCAAGTGGACAAGACAACAGATTCTGTATATGAGCCAGGATCATTCCCCAACCACTCCAGCGCTTGCTCAATGAGCTCATGTTGAAAATGGCCACAGAATTAAATATGGGTTTAACAATATGGGATTAACAATATGGGATTATCCTCATTCCAGAGTTATTGGCTCTGTTGGTTTAGATAACTTAGTTCTAAAAAAAGGAATGTTTTTCCAAGAAATAAAAACAATGATCCCACTGAACTAGAAGTTAAGACTGCCACCTGGACATTTGGGGCTCTTCATGCCACTGAATCCACAAGCAAAGAAGGGGTAATTGATGCTAATTATAAATGGAAAATATGTTTATTGCTTCACATTAGGAATAAGGAATATATCTAGAATTCTGGGTATTTTCGGTTTTTTAATTAATTAATTTATTTATTTATTATTTGTTTGTTTTTGGCTACGCTGGGTCCTTGTTGCTGCACGCGGGTTTTCTCTAGTTGTGGTGAGTGGGGGCTACTCTTCATTGCGGTGCAAGGGCTTCTCATTGCGGTGGCTTCTCTTGTTGCAGAGCACAGGCTCTAGGTGTGCAGGCTTCAGTAGCTGTGGCTCGCGGGCTCAGTAGTTGTAGCTTGCGGGCTCTAGAGCACAGGCTCAGTAGTTGTGGTGCATGGGCTTAGTTGCTCTGTGGCATGTGAGATCTTCCCAGACCAGGGCTCGAACCCGTGTCCCCTGCCTTGGCAGGCGGATTCTTAACCACTGCGCCAAGAGGGAAATCCCAGAATTCTGGGTATTTTCTAAAGCACCTCTTAGTACTTCCATGTCCAGTGGCTAAAATATAATAAAAAACTATAACAACCCAACAGAAACAGGGCCAGTAAGAGCTCAGACCCTTCAGAAATGGAGATTTTGGTCATCTCACTACTGGTAGAGAACTGTGACCAGCCACGGTCACAGAAATAGAGAACAGGATATAGGTAGTGGATGAAGGAGGTTATAATACGTTATAGTCTGATGACCAGTTGCAGAAACAAGGTGAAGTTCCTATGTATGCTTTTCCATGCTTTGTTATGTATATACTTTATTTACCAACCTATGTTTTTCCTTTCCCCTTTCCGTATTATTTTATATAAAGAATTTGGTGGCAGTTAATGTTACAAATTAGTCCAGTATGTACAGATTATCAAAGGAGGATTATGACTAAATAAGAAATATCACTCAGAAATAGTATAGTGGCTGATGAGACTTTTGTTGTCCCCTTCCGAGAAAAGGTGGGCATGCTTTTCTTTGTATAAGGGGTAGTTGCATAAAATTAGAAGGAATTTTTGCTGTTGTTGTTTGCTGAACTATAGATAGAAAGCACTGTATGGCTGCTGAGAAGCCGAAGAGATAGACTGCTTTTTTTTCTTTTTTTTTGCGGTATGCGGGCCTCTCACCACCGTGGCCTCTCCCGTTGCGAAGCACAGGTTCCGGACGCGCAGGCTCAGCGGCCGTGGCTTACGGGCCCAGCCGCTCCGCAGCATGTGGGGTCTTCCCGGACCTCAGCACGAACCCGCGTCCCCCGCATCGGCAGGCGGACTCTCAACCACTGCGCCATCAGGGAAGCCCCTTTTCTTTTCTTTTCTTTTTTAATCCAAGATGCATTCTCACTCCCTTCTAAGCTCTTCTCTATATCACAAATGCTGGAATCTTGGAACTGTATTTCTCAGACCCTGTTGTCTACAGGATCCTGGATGCCATTTACAGGCAGCACAAGATACACTCATGCAATATTTGTAAGGCAGAAGAGAGGTAGAAGCCATGTCTTTCTTCCTCTGGTGGAGTGGGCAGGTGTGTGGGATGAGGCAGATGTGGATTGCTGTAATGAACACAGGCATTCCACTGTTAGTCACTCGCCTCTCTGCAACAAAGCAGCGATGTCAGCTGGTGGCTAGTTCCTGTGATTTCCTGACCTGTGTGGCAGCCACAACTTAGTGATTTGTAGGACCAGAGCAACAGTGCAAACCTGGAAGCCAGTGGCAGGTTCCCCTGACTTCCTCTCCTTTTTTTTTTAAATCTTTAGTCAATTCATTATTTTTTTAATATTAGTCAATTAATTTTTATTTTTAATTTTATTTATTTTTGGCTGCATTGGGTCTTCATTGCTGTGCGTGGGCTTTCTCTAGTTGTGGCGAGCGGGTGCTACTCTTCATTGCAGTGCACAGTCTTCTCACTGTGGTGGCTTCTCTTTGCAGAGCACGGGCTCTAGGTGCGTGGGCTTCAGTAGTCGCAGCACGCGGGCCCTAGAGCATGGGAGCTTCAGTAGTTGAGCTGCATGGACTCAGCAGTTGTGGCGCACAGGTTGTAGGGTACGCAGGCTTCAGTAGTTGTGGCGCACAGGCTTAGTTGCTCTGCGGCATGTGGGATCTTCCCAGACCAGGGATTGAACCCGTGTCCCCTGCATTGGCAGGCAGATTCTTAACCACTGTGCCACCAGGTAAGTCTCCTTCTTCTTCTTCAGTGTTATAAACACCTGATTCTTTTAAATTCTATTTTATTTTATTTTATTTATTTATTTATTTTGGCTGTGTTGGGTCTTTGTTGCTGCATGCAGGCTTTCTCTAGTGGCGAGCAGGGGCTACTCTTCGTTGCAGGGCACAGGTTTCTCACTGCGGTGGCTTCTCTTGTTGCAGAGCATGGGCTCTAGGTGTGCGGGCTGCAACAGTTGTGGCACTTGGGCTCAGTAGTTGTGGCTCGTGGGCTCTAGAGCGCAGGCTCAGTAGTTGTGGCACATGGGCTTAGTTGCTCTGTGGCATGTGGGATCTTCCCAGACCAGGGCTGGAACCTCTGTCCCCTGCATTGGCAGGCGGATTCTTAACCACTGCGCCACCAGGAAAGCCCAACGTAAACATTTGATTCTTTGCTTGAAAGGCCCAGAGTGATTTGTTTTCCTCCTTGAACACTGATGGATACGCTCTTGCAAGTTAAGCCAGCATACCTAAACTTCGTTACAACCATGATTTGGGGGAGTAATTCCTTGTGGCCGATAGTTTCTGCACAGGTTCCAATTGCTGTCTGCATGGTTGATTTGAACTGCCTGATGTCAAACAGCTCCTGACTGAGAGACTTTATGTTGAGATCTTACATATTTAGAAATCTAGAAGAAGGAAAGTAGCCGAAATCTAGAAGAAGGAAAGTAGCCAAACTTTACCATGGAGTTAAGTGACATGAGTGCCTTAGGAACATACAGTTTTCATTTGTCACTATCCCAACTCAGTAAAGACCGCCACATTCTTATGCCTAGAAGAAAACATCTAATGTTGATTCAAGTTAGTCCTCTTTTGTGCCTTGAACACAGCTTTAGATGATGTGTAAATATGATATATATGGAGCATTCCTATTAAACATATAAGTTCAGTCAAAAGAGTCAACACCACAAATGATTATCAAACAAATCTAGAAATAAGCAAGGAAGCCCACAATCAACATGTTTATTTAATATTATTTTGGAAACCACAGCCCTTGTATTAAAGCTTGAAACTTCATTAAGGTTTGGATAGGAGGAGTCAAATTTCATTACTTGTAAACTACTACAGTACTTATAAAAATCAAAATAATCAGTTGAAAGTAATTTGAACTAATAAGTGACATCTAATAAGAGTTTCAATACCTTTTCCTTTACATTAGCAGTGATCACTTAGAAAATACAATGAGAAAAAAATTGCATTCATAATAGCAAATGATAAAATAGTAGGGATAATCTTAACACTAAATATTCAAGATTTAAATTATAAAAACATAAAACTTTACTAAGACATTGAATAATATTTCAATAAATAATGAGACATACAACTATACTCCAATAAAAATTTTTTAAATTGAAAAAAAAGTAATGAGACATAAGACAATCCTGTGTGGAAAACCTAAATATAGTAAAAATGATCACTTCTACACAAAATAACATATAGGTTTAACTGAAGTCTAATGAAAATCCAATAGTAATTTTTGGCACTTTACCAATAGGTCTAAATTTTATCTGCAATAATAAATAAGAATTGTTAGGGAGCAGGCCGCAGCCCTCGTAGCAGTAAACTCAGCCACTCCGGTTGGCCTTGGGGGCGGGGCTGTAGAGGAACTTGTCAAAGCCGCAGAGTGAAGTGAGAAATCTACTAGAGAGGAAATGGCTGCCTCTTCATCATCCTCCTCAGCCGGTGGGGTCAGTGGAAGTTCTGCCACTGGATCTGGTTTCAGTGGCTCAGACGTTGCCCCCCCACTGAAAGCCCTTTTCACCTACCCCAAAGGAGCTGGAGAGATGTTAGAAGGTGGCTCTGAGAGATTCCTCTGTGAATCCGTTTTCAGCTATCAAGTGGCATCTACGCTTAAACAGGTGAAACATGATCAGTAAGTTGCTCGGATGGAAAAACTAGCTGTTCTGGTAGAAGAACTGGAGGCAGATAGTGGCGATTTAAACCCATCCAGCAGCTGCTGGGGTTCACCCCCTCTTCAAGTTGACCTTGCCTGGATGGTCACCTCTGGGGCACAGCAAGTGCAGGTCCAGTGAGGAACTTTTCTTACAGCTTACATAGCCATCCAGAGAGTCACAGCTCCATCACTGGATTGTTAATTCACATCCATACTTGGTTTCTCTGTATCTATCCACAAGCAACAAATACTTAAATGTGTGATCTTACAGGGAAATTTTTTGTTTATTTGTTTGAAAAAGTACTGAGAATCAGGGCTTCCCTGGTGGCGCAGTGGTTGAGGGTCCGCCTGCCGATGCAGGGGACACGGGTTCGTGCCCCGGTCCGGGAAGATCCCACATGCCGCGGTAGCGGCTGCGCCCGTGAGCCATGGCCGCTGAGCCTGCGCGTCCGGAGCCTGTTGCTCCGCAGCGGGAGAGGCCACAGCAGTGAGAGGCCCGCGTACCACAAAAAAAAATAATAATAAATAAATAAAATTTAAAAGTACTGAGAATCAGATTTAGGCAATTGGCATCACAGAACCAGGAGGTTTGGGTTTAAGAGAGATTTATAAAACGTCACAAGCCAGGACACATGCCAGAATTGGCCAACGGAATGGCATCCCTCCTGTCAATTCATGCAGTTCCTAGAACCTCACCAGTCAAGTCCAAGGTCAAGATCTGGAGTTATAAAATACAGCATTTCTGACCTAAAACCGTTCTTTTTGCAGATGAATGTGATTTCAACTCAGGACCTGTCCAAATTAGGAATTTTTTAATGTTTGGGATTTTTTTTCTATTTTTAGACATCTAATTCTATAGATTCTATCTTTTTCTAACCTCCTGTAGGCATGCCAAATTCTGGCAAAAAGAATTGCTTTTTGAATGTTGAAGTTCTGGTAAAACTAAAGCAGTGAGCAAAATCCTTTTAAACACAGAAATCCTGAGTTCATTTTGTTGGTGGGCTCAGGCAATTCTGTAGCAAATAAATCCTTTGAAAGAGCTGCAAACTGGTTTCTTTATCCTTTCAAAGCCTCAGGGATTTGGGATAGGGGAAAGAGGGCAAATTACTTTTTATAAGAAGGGAATCTAAAAACCATTTCTCCCAAGCAAATGGAAGATTTGCTTTCTCTCAGGGATATTTGTCTTTTTAGAAGTATATGAATTTATCATCAATATCTGAGTAGGTTTTTTACCATGAAAAGGAAAAACCTGCAAAGCTAAGAGGTGTCTTTTGTTGCTCCTCATGGGACCACAGGGTCCACACTGCACAGTTAGGAGAATCATTTACTAAATTGTATGCAAATTTTGCCTCAGGAAAAAAAAAAAGAAGAATTGTTAGGACTTTTTTTTTTTCACCATAAAGAATAATGAGGATAGAACTTTAAAAATTACAACAATGTGATATACACAAGAATTCTGATTCAGTACTGGCTCAAAACACTAGCTATAAAAAAGCAAGACTAGATATTACATGGCATTAAGGAATTTTTGTTAATTATCTTAGGTGTGATAATGGTTGTGTAGGAAGTGTTCTTAGGAGGTGTGTATGAAGTATTTAGGAAGAGAGATTATGATGTCTGCAACTTACTTTGAAGTGGTAAAGAAATTTAAAAGATAGTCTCATAAAGAAAATATGGCAATGATTGTTGAATCAAGGCAATGATATATATAATTCATATATATATAATTCTTTTCTTTTTCTTTTTTTTTTTGGAAACTTGTAATAATAAAGTAGAAAAAAAAAAAAAAAGCAGTGAAACACTAACCTAAGACACAACAGTCAGATGAATGGACCAAAATCTCAAGGTATATCCTAGTATATATAAAAACTTAATACATAAAAAAAGAAGAAGAATTTGGAAAAATGCTCAAGGTAGAGTTTCACTTCACATCAAACTAAATTCCAGATTAAAAAAAAAATACAGCTAAAAACACACAAAAAAGAATACAGAGATGCATACTCTGGTCGGGAAAAGGCCTTGTATATGTTAAAATAATGAACAAAAGTAAATAGATATGTAATATTAATAGCTACTTGAGATTCTAATATATAATTCATTTAGCCATTTTCCTATCTGTAGATACACATCTCTCCCCCAGATCCTTCAGCTCCAGCTTTCTCGCTCTGCACTTGTTGTTCTCTCTGCCTGGAATATTCTTCCCCTGAGTTTATTCAGCTTAAATATCACATCATTGAAGAGACCTGTCCTTGCCACATAATCTGAAATGGCCCTAAAATAAGTCACTCTATATTCTTCTTGCTTTACTGTTCTTCATCACATTTATATGTTTACTTGCCGTGATCTTATATGTTTATTTGTTTTCCAACTTTCTCCCTTACTAGACCATAAGTTCCATGAGGTCAAGAATAATTGCCTTTTCACTGTTGTATCCCTAGTGCTTAGAATTAGCCTAGTGCCTGGCTCCTAGTATGCACTCAAAATAATTATTATATTATATTATATTATATTATACAAATTCTGGTAATTAATCTAAAGAGAAAAAACAGGTGCTCTAAGAGATATAACAAGGGCAACCTAATTTCGATAGAGAATTCATGGAAGGTTTTGCTGAGGAAGTGATATTTAAAGTGATATCTGAATATCAAATCAGATGACAAGTAGAGGGAAAGGCATTTTCCAGGCAGAGAGAACAACATGGGCAAAGGTTTAAAAACAGGAAAGAACAGCCATAAATAAGCAGCTAAAAGACTGACATGCCTGGAGCATAGTGAGGGTGGGGGGAAAGAGTAGGCAAAATGGTATAGAACTTTAAAAGTTGATATATACACAAATGATTTTTTTTTTTTTTTTTTTTTGGTATGCGGGCCTCTCACTGTTGTAGCCTCTCCCGTTGCGGTGCACACGCTCCAGACGCGCTGGCTCAGCGGCCATGGCTCACGGGCCCAGCCGTTCCGCGGCATGTGGGATCTTCCCGGACCGGGGCACGAACCCGTGTTCCCTGCATCGGCAGGCGGACTCTCAACCACTGCGCCACCAGGGATGCCCTACATAAATGATTTATTCAAGTCCTTTGGTGTATAGAAGCTACGGAGGTCAAGGAATGGACTGTTAGTTTGTTTCAGTAGAAACAAGGCTAGAATATAAGTCTTCTGGTCCTAACTCCAAGATCCTCTCTATTGGAGGAGGCTGCTTCATCATTAAACTAGCATGTCAAGTCTTGTAAATAGAAAAGATCCTTTAATTACTGCAGTGAGTAGCTGAAGTTCCTTCCTGACCCACTCTCCCTGCTTCTGGTAAGAACACAATGGTTTTCTTTGGGAAAGCGTTTCCCCCACATCGTCAGGCCATGTATTTGGATGGGCTGACTCCACTCCAGGGCCACAGGTATGGGCATGGGAGACAGGCCTTGCGAACAACAGTAGTAAATCCCCCTGGCCACATTCATTAGTTTCCATTATCATGTTAGCTTATCAAGCTAAGCTAAGTGAATCCACCCAGAGCTCTGAGAATTGGGGTTGCACATCAGATAGGATTAGATTCAATGTATATAACAACCTCCCCAAAAGTGGTTTAATCACACAGAAATGGACAAATAAAAAGAAATATCCAGTTCAAATCACATCATTTGAGAACCTGGACCCAGATATATCTGAAAGCAAGGTCCCTTTAAACTGTGTGCCAAAAACCTCCCTCACTAAAAATGCTTCTTACAAAAAAACTCAGTATTTCATGATCCTTTAGTATCTTCCAAACTAAATTCCATGGTAGTGCTTAGACTTGAAGGGTCTATATTAACAGGAATTCAGCACTTACACTATGGAGACAACATAGTTTAGTAGTCAAATACATAAGCTTTGAAGTCTTGTTGCCCAAATTCAAATCCTGCCTTCACTGCTCACTAGTTTGGTGACCTTGGATGAATTTAAACCCCAGAGTCTTCAGCTATAAAGCAGAGATGCAAATAGTACCAGCTCACACAGTTACAGTGAGAAGTGAATGAGATATTTCAGGTAGAGCAGTTGATGAAACAAATTTCTATAATACGAGTGATATATTCTAAGAAATGCAGAAGTGATTTTATTCAGCAGTGCTTTGTATGACTGGGCTATGGGAAAGGGCTGGGGAGAAAGAAATTTGTCTCTTTTGAGCACTTCTGTGTCCACAACCACTTTGTGACTAGGAGAAGGAAACCTTCTTGAAAGACGTGTAATCCCCACAAAAATGGGCCCTTGTCAGTCTGGGCAGGGAGAGACAGGAACAGGAGCCCAGATCATGGTCACCTGGTAGATAAATCTGAGAGCATCCACGTAGAAACAGAAAAGGAGTACGCTGCTTGGGTTTGAGGGGCTTAGAGAGAAGCATCTGGGGAAATGCTTTAAAATGTTTCTTTCCCTCCTCTCATCCACTGCATTATACTTTTTCTCTCAAATCCATAGAAATCATAAAGCAGAATAAACGCAGAGCAGCATCTTAAACATGCCTGGCACAGAGCTTGGCACAGGATCAGCATTCAGGAAACATCCTTCAAGCCCTAAGGATGCTTACATCTACAAATATCATGTATTTGCATCATGTTCAGGATTCGCTCTGCAACCAGAGCTAAATGACACCCGGGTTTAGCATCTAATATCTTGTTTCAAAGGAAACTGGCAGGGATTAGTTGCATTACTTCAAGGATTCACTACCCCAAAATATCTGCCTTTTGCAGTACAGAGACCTTATTATTTAGGATTAGATTAGGGCACAAGGGACAGAAAAGCTGAAATAACAGTGGCATATTTCTTCTCATCTAAACAAGGTCTAGATGTTGGCACTGTAAATGCTGGCGTTGTGGTAATAGGCTTAATGCTATGCTGTGAAACCACAGGCTCTTTTACTTAAGACAGGATTAAGACATATATTCAATATATTCTAGATTCCCAGTAAGAGAGCCAAGAAGGTCTGGCTCCCAGGTGATGCTCTGTGGGACACACACACACACACCGGTGATGCTTTGTTTTCCAAGAGACGCAGAATTGTCAAAGGATTTAGATGCAAGGTAAGTACCTGAATTTTGTTTCCTGGCTGACTAAGGGTGGGGTGGGGAAGCAGAGAACAGAGGAACACCAGTGGCCCCTGTCCAAAAATATCTCTTCCCATTATACACCAACTAGAGATACATCTCTGTAAACGAGTTTCTCCTTTAAAAGCAATTACTGCCATGCCAAGCCTCATTAACAACTCAGTGTGAATTCCTTTAAACAGACAATCCACTCAGCTCTCACCTGAAGTCCTGCAAGTGTCCATTGGTGATTTTTCTGGATGAATTGCTGAATCCCTCTTTCTCATTATTACACAAGCCAGAACATTATTTGGGAACTTTATTTTTAATAATAAAAAATAGCTATATAACAATGAACTTTTATGTTTGTATCAAGTAACTAACTTTATTTATTGTATTTTTTTTTTTTTTTTTTTTTGCCGTACGCGGGCCTCTCACTATTGTGGCCTCTCCCATTGTGGAGCACAGACTCCGGACGCGCAGGCTCAGCGGCCATGGCTCACGGGCCTAGCCACTCCACGGCATGTGGGATCTTCCCGGACCGGGGCACGAACCCGTGTCCCCTGCATCGGCAGGTGGACTCTCAACCACTGCGCCACCAGGGAAACCCTGTTCATTGTATTTTATGTCTGCCTTTATAATAATGGAAATCTTTCTATGACATGCTTTTCCTAAGTTACAGCGAACTTCTTTCCTTGTCTCTTGGGTCTGATGTGAGGCCAGTCCATTTCACAGTCAATACCCCTAAGTAAACCATGGGAGAGGAGCAACAAAGAGGGTGGAGAATTCTTGGTTCTCATCAGTTTGTGACTCATGTACCTACACGCTGCTGCTACACCATTCCCCATCCCTCCTCTTCCTGGGAAGAACAGGTAGGGCAGGATGATGTTTCTGCTAGTAGGACTCTTTTTTTTTTTTTTAATTGAGATAAAGTTCACATAACATAAAATTAACCATTTTAAAGTGAACAATTCAGTGCATTTAGTACATTCAAAATGTGTACAAACCCCACTACCATCTAGACCCAAAACATTTTTATCACTCCAAAAGGAGAATCCATACCCATGAAGCAGTTACTTCTCCTTCCCACCTCCCCCCAGACTTTGGTAACCACCAACATGCTTTCTGTGCCTGTGGGACTCTGCTTGATCACTTCCTCCCTACAGAATCCATGGGGATGTGCAGGTGGTAAGGTCGTCTCTATGGCCTTAGAGAGAGACGAGGATGTAAAACACCCTGAGAACATGGCTGAAGTGTAGAACTCCCTGGGGGAAATTATTCTGTTTCTTCAATAAGAAAATATAGGTGAGGGCTTCCCTGGTGGCACAGTGGTTAAGAATCCACCTGCCAATTCAGGGGACATGGGTTCAAGCCCTGGTCCAGGAAGATCCCACATCCCGCAGAGCAACTAAGCCCGTGCGCCACAACTACCGAGCCAGAGCTCTAGGGCCCATGAGCCACAACTACTGAGCCCACGAGCCACAACTACTGAAGCCCACGTGCCTACAGACTGTGCTCCACAACAAGAGAAGCCACCGCAGTGACAAGACTGCACGCCCTAACAAAGAGTAGCCCCTGCTTGCGGCAACTAGAGAAAGCCCGCACGCAGCAACGAAGACCCAATGCAGCCAAAAATAAATAAATAAAATAAATAAATTTATTTTTAAAAAAAGAAAATATAGGTGAAACAACCTAAGTGTCCATCAACAGATGAATGGATAAAGAAAATGTGGTGTACATATCCAATAGAATATTATTCAGCCATAAAAAAAAGAAGCAAATCCTTCCATTTGCAGCAACACGGATAGACCCTGAGGGCATTATGCTAAGTGAAATAAGTCAAACAGAGAAAGACAAATACCATATGATCTCACTGATAAGGAGAATCTTAAAAAAACTGGACTCATAGATACAGAGAATAGATTGGTGGTTGCCAGAGGTGGGGGTAGGAGAGTGGGAGAAATGGGTAAAGGTGGTCAAAAGATACAAACTTCCAGTTATAAGACAAATAAGTCTTAGGGATGTAATGTAAGGCATGGTGACGATTGTCAACAATATTGTGTTGTATATTTGAAAATTTCTAAGAAAGTAGATCTTAAAAGTTCTCATCATAAGAAAAAAAATTTGTAATCATGTGTGGTGATGGATGTTAACTAAATTTATTGTGGTGATCATTTCACAGTATATACATATACCAAATCATTATGTTGTACACCTAAAATTCATATGTTATATGTCAATTATATCTAAACTTTAAAAAAAAAGAAAATATAGGAATTGGATTAAGAAATTGATTCGTCATATATTTAAAGCCTTACCTAATAGATGAGTCAGCAGACTTCTCCTTGAATCTTATTAGTCAGACCCGGTCTCGTGGCCACTCCTGTATACTGGGAAGGCTCAGCTTTTCCAGCCTCTGTGTTTGTAGAAAAGCCAGGAGAAGTGAGTTGGAACACTCTTACAGTCAAAGAAGTACCTATGGTTATATTTAAATACTAATAATCCAGTCATTTAAAAAGGAGACATTGACCCCATAATAAATTAAATATATATAATTAAGCCTAATATTAATGTAGGGGAATTATGATGGAAAAATGCACTCCTGAAAATATTTTAAAACTTTAAAACAAAAATAGTACTTGATATTATTAAAATATAATGAAGACCCTTCCTATGAATAGGTAAGGGACAAGAGAAAAAGAATAAAAGGTCACTCCCAAGTTTTGAGTCTAGGAAATGAGAGGATGTTGGCAGACATAATGGAAACGGGGCTGTCCAGGAGGAAAGCGAGTTCAGGGTGTAGGAAGTTGACTTTGCCTCCAAAATGGTGAGTTTGATGTTGGGGGGAAGGGGTACTCAGGAAAAGGACACAGCAGGTCAGTAATAATGTAAGATCAGAGGTCAGGTCTAGGGATCTGGGCCTGAGAACCACCTACTTCCAGGGGGAGGTCAGGTTGGGGGGATATACGTCATGTCCAAGTAAGCTCTCTGGGAAGGGGTTTGACAAAAGTGATCAGAACAAACCTTGAGGGTCACCCATATTTGAGGAGAGAAAGCAAAGACCCTGCAGGAAGCAAGGAAAAGTGTTGAGAAAGAGGGAGGAGACACGGGTTGGCCTAGAGTCTTGGAGACCAGAGAGGAGAAAATGTCAGACAAGGTGGGGGCACCGTGCCCAGGTGCCCCAGGGAGGTCAGGGGAAAGAGAAACAGGAAAAGATTCACTGGAGTTTGCAGAGGAGAGCCCTGTGACCTCTGAGAGGCAATTACCCCAGGTCTAGAGCCTGTCTATGCAGGGCTGAAGTTGAGAGTGATGTGGGAAGGGATGCAGCAGATTCCAATCATCTGCTTGAGATGTCTGGTGATAAAAGGGAGGAAAATCCCATGGTGGCTTGAGGAAACAGTGAACAGAGAAAGTTTTAAAAGTAGGCTGACGTTGACCCTTGTGGCACTAGATGACACATTTACATGGGTTTTCCTGGCCAGTGCTGACCTCAGTGGTGTAATCCAGCACTCTCTGGTCAGAGTTTTACACCAACAGGTATCACAGAGTCAATTCCAAAGTTCACTTGGTGGCCAGCTTGTGAAAAGGGCAAATAAACCATAGGTCGGGTTTCCCCCCCACCCCCTCAAATCCTATTCTCTCTACAAAAAATGACCTCTGAAATAGCACATAGAACCTCCTCTACCCATTTTGGAAAGGAAATGCAATGGATATAGAGACACTGTATCAGAAAATGAACAGCTCATCCATGCATCTGGAGAAGTTGGAGCACATACAAATACAGTCCTCAAAAAAAAAAAAAAAAAAAGGAGTAGAGGGGAGATGATAACCCCTAATTAATTTGTCAGACTGGGATTGGCTGGTGGTGGTGGTGGTGATGCTTCCTGAGGAGGGACTTGGAGAGCCTGTTAGATGGGAAGGGTCATGGGTCAGTTCACAGTTCAGGGGGAAGCATAAGAATGCGAGTGTGGAGCCTTCAGGAGATTGGAATCTGAGAGGTTCAGCTGTTTAGCAATAGCCACTGTGGGGTGGGAAGAGGATCTTTCACCACCAGCAGCCAGAGCTTGGCCTCAAGAAATTTTTTTTTTTTTTTTAATGCTATTAGTAGGCAGAAGTTCTAGCAAGCAGTAACTCCAAAGAAAGGTCCAGTCGCTTAAATTTGAGGTTAAACTCCAATACTGTAAGGAATCGGTGAGGCCCTAGAGACACTGGGGGAATAGAAAATCTACTTAGAACTTAAGATAATTTGGGCGACACGGTCACTGAATGATATAGAGTGCCGGTTACTAAAATCCAGCTAAAATCCCAGTTACAGTTTCCTTTCTGAAGGAAATAAGGTCCAGGTGGATTCCCACCCATCCCCACCCCAGGCTAAGCAGAAAACTAACCTCCTATGTATTTCCCCAGTTTAGAGACCAGATTAGTGGATTACTCTAGAGTTTGGGGTAGGTCAAGGCCTACAGCAGGGAATGAAGTGAGAGGGACTTGGGGCCAAAACCAGGTCAATCATTGCCAAAGCTCTGTGACAAGCTCAGCCTTGGGCATTGACTCCTGGAGTGTTTTCCGATACCATCAAGCAAATCTCCAGTTCTCAGGGGACACCAACTGAACGTCCTACAATTTAACTCAAGTCTGACACTATCTACGTGAAGATAGCATCATATCCCACAGGTTAAGGGCTCAGTTCTACAAGACTGCCCCCACTTCAGATGCCTTTTGCAAGTCCAGGTTGTCACCTGTGCTTCTGAATGACCAGCTGTAAGTTGAAGGTTCCCATGACCACCTCCTCGAGTTCAATTAATTTGCTAGAGAGGCTCACAGAACTCAAGAGAAATACTTCCTATGTTTACCAGTTTATTATAAAGGATATTATAAAAGATACAGATGAACACCCAGATGAAAAGGTACGTAGGGCGAGGTCCAGAAGGGCCCTGAGCACAAGAGCTTCTGTCCCTGTCGAACTGCGGTGCACCATCCTCCCTGCACATGAGTGCGTTCACCAACACAGAAGCTCATCAAATACTGTAGTTCAAGAATTTTCATACAGCTTAATCTATAGTGTCCCTCTGCCTTCCCTTCCCGGAGGTCAGCGGGTGGGGTTGACATTTTCAGCCCTCTAATCACTTGTTCTGGTGACTAGCCCTATCCTGAGGCTATCTAGGGACTCCACCTGAACTCAGCATCAACTCTGGTATGCATAACTTTTAAAAGACACTCCTGTCACTCTTGAACTTCCAAGGACTTTAGGAGCTTTGTGCCAGGAACTGAGGACAAAGACCAAATATATTTCTTTCTATACCACAACTCCTCACATGGCTTCAGAGTGGGCCATGCCACTGTGGCATTCTGACTCCTCAACGTCTCGCTGAGAATCCTTGGAGATCCCTAGTGTCTGACTCTGTCCTCACCCCAGGGTTAGGATTCTACTCCAGTTATACGAAATGGGTCCCAAGGGCAGATGACGGGTTGGGGGAGAACTGGGCATGGCCTGCATTCTCTCTCCCTCAGCTCTGGAGAGCAATAAGCAGACCCTAAGAGATACTAACTCATGTCTCCAAAGGTCGCTTCCCCCAAGGTCTTCCCTCTGCAGAAACACCATGAGTATTAGCCTCTGACCTGAAGGATGGCCAGGAGCCTGCACACTACAGATCATATCTTCCCTTTTTAATTAACATTTCCACTTCAGTGCAGCCTGATTTCATTCACTCCTCAGCAGGGTCCTGCTCCTGTAACATTTTCACTGCCAATTACTTCATGACTCCCTTATTCAGGGCATACAGGCTTCCTTTTAACCACCCACTTTCCTCTATCTCCTCTGTGTTAATCAACCCAGCATGAAAGCAGACTGTTCAAGGGTCAGGGAAGCCCAAGGTCAGGAGGAGTTAGGCATTAGTCAAAGGCTGAAGACCTTCCAGACAAGTCAGAGGCAGAGACCAGGTGCCTTTAGGGGCTTCAGCAGCCTGAGGGTGGGCTCCCATATTTCCCGAAGCACACAGAGACTGAGAAAGCCCTCAGCACAGTGTTGCTGACAACCTGAGCACTTCCTTCTTCAGAATCCGGGCTCTAATGCTGGGATTCTCACTTTTCTCCTACCATGTTTCATCAAAGGTGGGTGTGTCTGACTGAAGTCTGTGCTTTAACCACTCTGAATGTGCAAGAAAATATAAAGGGAGTGGCCCACATGTCCCCTGCCATGCTCTAGGATCTGCCAATTTAACAGGGGTTTGGAGGGGAGGACCTGAGGCAGGGACCCAATATAAGTGGCATCTGCACATTCATCTTACAGGCCAGTGCTTAGCATAAAGGTGGCTTTAGAATGAAAAAGTGAGTGTTGAAGTGAAAAAATCAAAACTATTCAGGTGTGGGGGACCAGAACTTGATGTCCCTCACCAATCTGAGTTCTGTGGATAAGATCAAAATGTGGAAGGCAACAGGGAAAATACAACAGGGGCTGAACTAGAGCAGAGGTGCTCGGTCAAATGGAGGACTCTCCTAAATGACCTACTTCACAGGTAACTTCCATCCTGGGGCAGATTTCTAAACTCGATTCTTTTCCCTTTTAGAAGAGGCACTGTTGGGGCTTCCCTGGAGGTGCAGTGGTTAAGAATCCACCTGCCAGTGCAGGGGACATGGGTTCGAGCCCTGGTACCGGAGGATCCCACATGCCGCGGAGCAACTAAGCCCATGTGCCACAGCTGCTGAGCCTGACCTCTAGAGCCCGCAGGCCACAACTACTGAGCCCGCGAGCCACAACTACTGAAGCCTGTGCGCCTAGAGCCCGTGCTCTGCAACAAGAGAAGCCACCACAATGAGAAGCCCGTGCAGCAAAACGAAGAGTAGCCCCCACTCGCCGTAACTAGAGAAAGCCCACGCACGAAGACCCAATGCAGGCAATAAATAAATAAATAAACTTATAAAAAAAAAGAGGCACTGTTGGGACTTCCCTGGTGGCGCAGTGGTTAAGAATCCACCTGCCAGTGCAGGGGACGTGGGTTCAGGTTCGAGCCTTGGTCTGGGAAGATCCCACATGCTGCAGGGCAACTAAGCCCGTGCACCACAACTATTGAGCCCGCGTTCTGCAACAACTAGAGAAAGCCCGCATGCAGCAACAAAGACCCAACACAGCCGAAAGTAAATAAATAAATTTATAATAAAATAAAATAAGCACTGCTTACACACATTATTATCAGACTGAATATCTGCTATTCCAGCCCCAAATCCTTTGGCTCCTCTGTCTTTGTCCATTCTGTGCCTACAGCTTCTTTTACCTCCACTTGGCCGGTCAAAACTCTATCATCCTGTAATGTACATCTATTACTTTATATCCTGAAAAATGCATCTGTATTCTCTTTTTAAATTGAAACAAAGAGCAGCAAGTGTTATTCATCCAAGATACCTTATTTTACCCCTTCCTCTGTGCCCTGGGGGCAGGTTACTTACCGTGCTTAAGATTCAATGTCCCCAGCCAGAAATGGAAATATTAACAACCACTTACATAAATGAAAATAAATGTTCATAATTGAAACACTGTATATAAAAGTGCCTAGCAGGGTCCTGGAATCTAGTATGCTGTCAATAAATATTAATCTCTTTCTCACTCTATGCTTATCCCCATATAAAATGACTCACAGCTCCTTTGCTGCACACTCCACCTTGTTCTACAGTATCAGTGTTCTTTCCTCTTCAGTTTGCAGTGCCCTTAAAGGCTAGAGGCTTAATCTTATGTGAATTATTTTACCTTCCTATCTCTGCCACAAACTGACACACTTAGTACCTTAAATATAGTATATACTTAAGAAATACTTGTTTTGAGATTTTTTTGAATTAATTTTATTTTTTAAGCTATAGTTTTTTTTAAATTGAAGTACAGCTGATTTACAACGTTGTGAGAAATACTTATTTTGTTGAAAGCAAGAATGAAAGTGATAAAGAATGAAGAGATTGAAAAAAACCTACCTGCCCATCCACTATGAGAAAGAGGAAATCACTTCATGTTTACTTTTTCTAAGAAGTTTAATGGGGGGGGAGGGGCTTGCAGGCTAGAGTTTTGTCTGTTAATTTTACTCTTTGTTTTACCATAAGTAAAAGTGCTTAGAACAGCACCTGGCACAAGTAAATACTATAATAACCTTTTACTATTATTCCCCTCTCCCAAGTGTACTTCTTATAGTTTAGCTACTGGCAAACCACATTCTCAAATACTGTCCCTAACTAAGGCAAGCAGGAAGATCACTGGGCTTGTGGGGGTTTTTTGTTTGTTTTTTTCCTTTTTTTGGGTGGGGGCAAGTAGGGGGAAAGAAGCCCATTTGGTCTGAGGCATAAAATCCCACTTGAATGCTGCCATCTAGTGTTCACTTCAAAAGTTAGGTGCGGTCCTAGCTAGGTAACCCTGTCCTCCCTCTCAGCAAAGACCATTTTAACACTGTTTTGTTATTGGATCCCAGGTTTTGGGAAATTTTAGTTACCAAAAGTACAACAGAGCTTTTGGCAGTAATGAGAGAGTAACTGAGAAACCGGAAATTTTCCTAAAATTCTAACAGAAATGATCCCATAGCAAAGTGATATGATTACAACCAAAATCAAAGAAATGAGAGATTTAGGTTACCCTGTGAATAGTCGTTGCGGTACATGTGGTTTCTGTTGTAGACTGTTTATTTGAGTACCTTTCATGCATCAGTCTCTTTACATAGGGTTACTCTAATTCAGATCTCCCCGTAACCCTCTGAGTTAATACTGCTATTCCCATTTTAATTTTTTTTTTTTTTTTTTGGGTATGCGGGCCTCTCACTGTTGTGGCCTCTCCCGTTGCGGAGCAAGGCTCCGGACGCGCAGGCTCAGCGGCCATGGCTCACGGGCCCAGCCGCTCCGCGGCATGTGGGATCTTCCCAGACCGGGGCACGAACCTGTGTCCCCTGCATCGGCAGGCGGACTCTCAATCACTGCGCCACCAGGGAAGCCCATGCTATCCCCATTTTAAAGGTAAGAAAATAGAGGCCCTGACAGTTTCACTTGTTTTCCTTTCCAAAGCTAGTTGAGAGAAGAATTAGGTTTTGTACCCACGTCTATCAATTTTCAACTCTATGCCCTTTCATCTGTACCCCAGTGCCTGCTAAACTTTTGGAAATCCCAGCAACAGGCCACCAACTCTGGTTACTATTCTCATAGATTTCTACAGTGTCCTTGCTTAAGAACCACTGCACTAAAGAAATACAAAACCCTCTGCATGTTAATGTCCTAGAAATAAACTGTACCATTAACACCTGAACCAAGACTTTCAGATATCTAAGTTAGAAACAGTAAGTACTAAGAACAAATCAACTTGCTTCACAGTGATATACAGGGAAAATGATCAATAAATAATAAAATACTAATCTTCCCCAAAGTACTCCATATCTTTATGAGAACTGAAACCAAATAACAGAATCATAGAAATCTGCATTGTAGAAATCATGGAAATGTTATTTTTAACAAGCTTCTATCTTTAGTAAGCTTGTGCTTAATGTTGAAAAGTTTTTTATAAAGGGGAAGAGGAAACAAAATTAAAAGGTAACAATAATCTCTGAAGTCCAATCACTTAACCTCCCAATATTTTTATGTATAGCATAAGTTTTAAATGCATATTTGAAACAAATGTACATGTATATATATAATTTTTAAAGTAACAACATGCTAAACGTGCAGTTTAGTTAGCTTTTTTAAAAAACTAAGGTACATTGGTAATAGTTTTCCATGACAGAATTATTATTCTATAATTTTTTAATGGCTGCATTGAGTTCCATTTAATGGATCATTATATTATATTTAACCAGATTAAATACATTTAGCTTGTTTCAGATTTTTACCAATACAAGATAATGCAGGGGTAAATAACTGCATTCCTAAACCTAACATATATCTCTGTGTTAACATTCAAAGGAAGATACGCAGTGCAAACAGAAAGTGGACTTAAGAGACTCTTAAAGAAAGCAAGGGGTGCAGCCAAAAAATTAATAGGAAAATTACAAATAATCAATTAGCTAAGCAGCAAAGCTGCCCAAGAATGAATCGTCTTATCCTCAGTGTTCCAAATAAAGTTAAATTGACAGAAATTGCTTTCTCATCGGCAGGGCTCTGGCTCTTCCTGTGTGCCATTACTGCAAAGTTAGAAGGAATCAGGGTGCAGTCGAGGGTTAAGAATGATAAGCCAAATGCTTACACAAAGAAAACCATCAGAAACCAAGTAGTATTTCTAGACTGGGCTTGCAAACACAGGCAGAGGTTAAGAACCTGAGGTAAAACTGAGAGACTAAACCAGAGTCAGAGCACCCCATGAAGTCAGCATTCTGGTGTGGGTGGACCAGCGTTAGAACCACAGATCTGCCAATCACAGGAATTGTGAACTTGGGCTAGTCCCTTAAACTCCTTGACCCTCAGTTTCCACATTTTCCTCTTCTTTAACATGGAAAGAGCAATAATGCTTCTCCCTCAAAGTTGTCAGGATTAAATGACATAATGTAGCTTCCATGTAGAGTAAAGAGAATGCTATAGAGTGGATGTTCAATAACTGGTAGCTATAAACCAGGAAACCAAGTTTTGTCTAACTACGGTAGAGGGTCACTGTGCTTTAGCCTCAGAGGCTGGAACTAGATAGGGCCCAATCCAAAGGCTGGAAAGTATCTGAGCCACACAGGGGACACTGGTGAGAGCCAGAGCATGGAGGCTAGATCCCAGAAACCAGGATGACACTTGGGGCCCGTGAAGGGTAAGGGAAGGCATGTGGGAGTGCAGGCAGGGACTGAGTCCAAAAAGCAGGTCCCCAACTGGAACTCCTTTAACTCCTCTGATTTCCCTAAGAGCCCCCAAAGCTGTACAGCTTTTACTTAGCTCCTTTTACAGGAATTTCCTTCTCTTTCCTCCTGTGACTCTTTGTGTTTGCCTCTATTAAGTATCATATTGACCTAACTTTCAATGTTTACCACTTTCTGAATAGTAAAGCCTTATTCCAGAAGGAGAATATAAATCTTTGCTTTCCTGGGAGAAATGAGAGGAATTCCTTCAGAAAAGCTTGGCAGCACTCTTGATCATCTCATTACATCTAATACATCCCCATACCCCAAGGATCCTTCTTCTAAATATTTTGTGAATACACTTCCTTAGATCTTTTTATTTTTTATTTTATTTTATTTTATTTTTTGCAGTACGCAGGCCTCTCACTGCCATGGCCTCTCCCGTTGCGGAGCACAGGCTCCGGACGCGCAGGCTCAGCGGCCATGGCTCACGGGCCCAGCCGCTCTGCGGCATGTGGGATCTTCCTGGACCGGGGCACGAACCCGCGTCCCCTGCATCGGCAGGTGGACTCTCAACCACTGCACCACCAGGGAAGCCCCTTAGATCTTTATTATCACCACAAGAGTTCAAAACGTCTTTGTCTTTTCTTGGACTCCTACAATCATCTGCTAACTGGAGCCTTCATTTCTACTTGTGTCCACGCCCATTCTCCATTTGCAGATAGAATAATTCTGTATTATAAAAACAAAAATATGACCAAATCTTTTTCTAGCTTAAAAAACTTCTAATAATTCTCTTTACTATCAGGATGAAGTCACAATTCCTTAAAGTTGTCCACAAAGCCTCTATGACCTGGGCTTTGACTTTCCACACTCATTGGCAATTCTCCTCTTTGTTCATAATGCTGCTGTAGTGGTAACTTTTCTTCAGTTCCTAGAAGTCATCAAGCTTTGTTCAACCTCGGGCCCTTTACACATAATCCCCTCTGCCCACAGGTTCACTGCACAACTTTTCACTTGACCAATTCCTCCTTATCCTTCAGGTCTCTAATTAATTTGTGACTTATTCACTGAAACTTACCCAAATCTTCTAAACTAGGTTAGGTCTTTGTTTTATGCTTTCATAACACCCTGTACTTTGTCCTGGCTGCACTTATCACAACTCTAAATAATAGTTGTTTGGTTATTCTTGAATATCTAGCTCTTTGAATTGAATATGATCAAGGATGTATGTCTTATGTTCAAAGCTATAAATCAAGCACATAGCACAAATACTAGCACGTAGTAGGCTTCCAATAAAAATAATGTATGTCCACAATTATCCATATTTCCATCTTCAGTCATAAATCTATGTGTGTGAAATACATAAAACTAGAACAAAAGAAATTAAGCTGATATCCTGCATGCTCTTTGGAAGTTAGAGGTTATTCTTTGCCTACCTATCTTGCAGTAGGAGGTACTCAATAGCTAAGAGACTCACTATAGTAAATTTTCTCCAAGTCTGACCCTGAAAAAGTGGTTTATACATAGAAAAGGAGCATGTCAGCTATAAAGGATAGAGAAAATCAGGCTGGCTTTAGCAATCTCCATATCAAAATTCAATGCTAGAAGAAAATGGAGCAATGGCCTACAAAGCACACAGTTAAGGAAAAATATAATAGTGTGATGCAAGAATGTAACATTTAGCAAGGTGTCTTGAGATATAAAAAGCGAGAGGGACTTCCCTGGTGGTCCAGTCATTAAGACTCCACACTTCCACTACAGGGGACGCAAGTTCTATCCCTGGTTGGGAAACTAAGATCCTGCATGATGCGTGGCATGGCCAAAGATTTAAAAAAAAGAGAGAGAGAGAGATAAAAGGAAGAAACTAAAGAAAATAATGAAATTTCTATTTCCAGTTATGATGGGTTAGGTTATTCAAACTAACATGCCCACTGATAATGACTAAAGATGCTGGATAAACTATAAAAAAAAAATCTCAAAAGCATCAAATTACTGAAAGAAGGTAAGGAACTATTAGGCCCAAAGCTAAGAGAAGGCAGAAACCGAAAGAAGCAAATGGGGAGCACCAGAGCACAAAAGCTATTCTTGCCCTGAGGACATTTTCTAGTCAGAGAACATGTAGCTTTTTTTTTTTTTTAGTTGCTTCACTGGGCATGGAATGAGCAGACAAGGTCCAGGGCTACCCAACGTGAAAATGGTATAATGTGATTCTCCCCATTTTAAGCTGAGATTTCACAGGCTATACTCTAAGGGGAAGTAGGAACCAGTACCCTAGAATTTTAGGAAAGTTTGCTTTTATATTGACAAAAAAAAAAAGTTTGCTTTTACATAGGAGAAAGAAAAGATAGTTAAAAAAAAAACTCCCATCTTTGAACAGATGGGCAGCCATTGGGCAGCTCTTGCTCAGATTTGTAGCCTGGGTTAGCAATGGCCCAAGGAAACTCCACCCATGAAAACTGGTCTCTAATTGAGAAGGCCTCAAGGCACCCAGCAGGAACAAACAAAAATCCTCTTTGAAAGCAGCCACAAATACTTTTTTCTCACAAATCGTTTATCAAGGTTAAAAAGTGAAGACACAAAGAAACTAGACACCACGGACCATACACAGCACATATATCAGGCAGCAGAAAGGAACCTGAAAATAATTCAGACATTAGAACTATCATGATACAGATTACAAAACAACTGATACAGATTACAAAACAACTATGACTACTATGTTTCAAGAAATAAAATAATCCAGCTCCAATTAGCAGGACAGGGACAGAGAGGACAGAGAAACATGCTGAAATGCTCCATGTATATGGAATCAACAAAATCCAGGCTGAGCGGAAACACTATAGAGTCTAAGGTCCCAGGTTCGTCAACAGAACACTGTAAGGAATATAAAGCTTTAAACGTTTTGCCATTAAGTAGGATGTATACAGTTCATTGCAGATACCCTTTATTAGATTAATTTCCCTTCCATCACTGGTTTTCCATGAGCATTTATCATGAATAAGTATTTGATTTAATCATTTATGCTACAATTATTGAGATAATCATATTCTTTCCATTAATCAATTAATACTTTGAATTCTGGTGTTAAAACAACAATGTGCTCAAAACGTCTTATTCTCCTTATATAAAAGTAAATTTGGCAATATTTTGCTTACCAGTTTTTGCACCTACATTCATGAGTAAAACTGTAAATACCATTTTCCTTCTATTTGCTCTCCTTGTCGGGTTTTCCTATCAGGGTTATACTAACCCTCATAAAAAGTTGAAGTGTTCCCTGTTTTTGCCTTCCCTTCCCCATTTTTCTAGAAGTATTGTATTTGATTAATAAGGGAATTATGGTTATAACAAATTTATGGTTACCAAAGGGGATGGGGGAGGGGATAAATTAGTTTGGGATTAACATATACACACTACTATACATAAAATAGATAAACAACAAGTACCTACTCTATAGCACTGGGAACTACATTCAATATCTTATAATAACCTATAATGGAAAAGAATCTGAAAAAGGATAGATATATGTGTATGTATAACTGATTCACTTTGCTGTACACCCGAAACTAACACAACAGAAAGCAGAAAAAAAAACACGGGAATTATGTTTTCCTCATAATGTTTGGTTTAACTTGCCAAGAAAGCCTGGGTGGCCTGGAGTCTTCTTTGTGGGAAGGCTTTGGACTACTCTTTCAATTTGTTTTTAAACTGTTTTCCTTCACATGGACAAAGAGGTTCCTCCCCAGGACTTTTCCATTCCGGGAAGCAGACTGCGTTGTGCTCGCGCCACAGAACGGAAGCAAACGCGCTCAAGGTGCGGTCACTACGGGCCAAGGGAGAAACCGGGAAACCACTCGGGGCGCAGCCGGGCCGCGACCACCCTTGCCCCGGAAGCCGCGTTCTGACGTCACCACGCGGCAGCGTCCCCTCAGGACCGCAACGGAGCCTATTGTATCATGGGACACGCATGGCTACTCTCTGGTCTTAGAGCGTCGGTGCGGACTTTCGCTCGGTGCTCTGTGCACCTGTTCCTCCCGCCTGCTCAAACTTCTTTCCTATTTATGAAGAGGGGGGCGTCCCATCTCCCGGAAGCAAGGAGATGCGAGAGGACGGCGCCAGTTTAGGTGCAGCTAAAGGTAATGGAAGCTGATCCGGAGCCTGCGACCCATCAGAGGCTCACGTGACGGTCTAAGGGCTACTACTGCCTACTAACGTTCCCCGCCACCGAGGGATCACGTGACAGATGGCTGGCTCAGCTGTGTGTCTTTGCCTCCGCGGCGGCTTTGGTCCCCTTCTTTTGCCGCATGCGCAACACACGACTGCCTACTGCGTTGTCCCCCGAGCCACACTTCACCATTTCTTCCTCCCGGGTCCAGAGATGTGTGTCCGCTTGTCTGCCCCTCTTGGGCTCTGGGGGAGAAGGTGATCGGGGAACCGGAGGTCAGGGGAGTCGGGACAAGAGGTCTTCGCCCTCATCTGCTGAGACTGTCGTGATCGCCATCCCGAGGGTTGGGGAAGAGTGCCACAGACCAGCGGCCCTCCCGGGGATTCTGTCTTGTGTAACGTGCTCTCGAGAGAGCTGGAGTGAGGAGCGTGCGTCCTAGTGACTCATGATGCGGCCACGTCACCGTCACCTTCTCTCTCCCTTGGGACTTCCTGGGAGTGAGCCGGTGTCCTAGGAGCTTATTCTCATCCTTACGAGAATCATCGTCTCCCTCTCCTCCGCTAAGGGGTTTCCGGCCTTACACGACCTTTTTCTGGATTTCTGACCATTAGCCTATACATCCCCCGAGGCTTAACTCTAAGCTGACCTCCCACCGGTACTGGACCTGCGCCATGGCCCTTATGGGTATATAAAGTATAAATATAAATTGACCTGGGTTTTTAAGATATTTAGCTCCCCAGTTCAAAACATACCTTCCTCGTCCTTGATTTCCATCCCCACACCATGGTAGTAGGACTAATCCACCATTACAGTCCACTACTACCGTCTGTAGACACTTATACTGCTGGACCTCGCATCTCCCATCCGCTCCTCTTATGATATTTGACATAAGATTATCTGGTTACTGTATCGAAACAAATGCTTCCAAAATCTCAAAAGTATTTCCTCTGGTTATTTAGGTGTGCTGTTTTATTAAAACTTTTTTTTTCTTTGTACTACCTTGGTATTACCAAACAATTCAAACCTGATCCTTACAAGAACAGTATTTTTTATTATTAGTAAGAAGACTATTTTAAAGTGAAGTTGTCTCTGCACCAGACATGCAACAGTGAAATTCCTGTTTTAGCAAATAAAGATGAGGCTGTCTGATCATTTCAAATGTCATGAAAAAATAATACTTTTAAATGCTTGAAAATGAAACAAATAGCTGCCTGTTTGTCTTTTAAGTTTAGCTTGTTGAAAACACTTTTATGATCCAGTCTAGCACATTGTGAAATATGTTTTTATTGAATGAATGAATGACTCCTCTATGTCAGGTTTAAAGATAAAATATATGATTTACCTGTCCAGTGCACATGTTGGTAGCCCTGTGTTAATGCTCTTGGAAGGTCTGCAGTTCAAAACAATGTTCTTTCACCATGAACCATGGAATAAAGCATTCAATGCACTTATCACATTATCGGGAGTTGTTATAAATGGATCTTCTTTTTCTTCATAGTTAAGCAAACTTAATTCTAAGGAATTACTCTCAAAACTTCTGCTACTAAAGGTAAGAGTTTCAGTGATTTTTAAAAATTCAATCCATTTTTAACCTGTTTGGTAAAATGTTTTATAGTCATGTGGTTCAAATATTGAAATGTAAAAAAGTATATAGTGAAAAATCTGTTTCACATCCTTGCAACCTATTTGCTCTGTTCCAAATGCACTCTATCCCAAAGACAACTAGTTGGGAGGAAATACAAATACACTTATTTTCTTTCTTTTTTTTACACAAACAGTAAACTATTTTATACAATGTTCTGTATCCTGGTTTGTTTTTGTTTGTTTTTTGTTTTGGCTGCTTTGGGTCTTCGTTGCTGCGTGCGTGCTTTCTCTAGTTGCGGTGACTGGGGGCTGCTCTTCGTTGCAGTGCGCGGGCTTCTCATTGCGGTGGCTTCTCTTGTTGTGGAGCATGGGCCCTAGGCATGCAGGCTTCAGTAGTTGTGGCATGTGGGCTCAGTAATTGTGGTGCATGGGGTTAGTTGCTCCGTGGCATGTGGAATCTTCCCAGACCAGGGCTCCAACCCATGTCCCCTGCATTGGCAGGCGGATCCTTAACCACTGCACCACCAGGGAAGTCCCTGTATCCTGCTTTTTTCATTTAAAAACATTTTTGTTATCCATATGAGTATATAGTATTATCCTTTTTTTTGTAGAGTTGTATAGTATTCCATGGTACATATATCCTATAATATTTTTTAACAAGTTTCCTATTGATGGGCATTTGGAATCTTTCCAGTCTTCTGACTATTATGAATAATGCTGTAATGAAAAATAAACTGTTTTGTAATTGTGCAAGTGTATGATGATATAAATTTCTAGAAGTTAGTTTCTTTGTCAAAAGTTATATGCATTTAAGACGTTGATAGACAAGTGTCACACTGCCTTCTGTAAGGATTGTACTAATTTAACTTCTGTAAGCATTGTACTAGTTTAACTTCCACGAGCAATGAATATATATTCCGCATAAACTCATCAACAAGATATTAGCATACTTATTTTTTTTAATTAATTTATTTATTTATGGCTGCATTGGGTCTTTGTTGTTGGGTCTTCGTTGCTGCACACGGGCTTTCTCTAGTTGCAGTGAGTGGGGGCTACTCTTGGTTGCACCGTGCGGGCTTCTCATTGCGGTGGCTTCTCTTGTTGCAGAGCTCGGGCTCTAGGCTCGCAGGCTTCGGTAGTTGTGGCACATGGACTCAGTAGTTGTGGCGCATGGGCTTAGTTGCTCCACAGCATGTGGGATCTTCCCAGACCAGGGCTTGAACCTGTGTCCCCTGCACTGGCAGGCGGATTCTCAACCACTGCACCACCAGGGAAGTCCCTAGCATATTTTTTTGTCTTTGATGATTTGATAAAGATTGTCATTGTATCACATAATAGCTTTAATTTTCATTTCTGTTAGGAGATGAGCATCTTATATTTAGGAGCCATTTATATTTTCTTTTCTGGGAACATATTGCAAATCCTTGCTCGCTTTCCTATTGGTTTGTTTTATTTATTAGTTTTTTTTGTTTTGTTTTGTTTTGTTTTTGCAGTACATGGGCCTCTCACTGCCGTGGCCTCTCCTGTTGTGGAGCACAGGCTCCGGACACGCAGGCTCAGCGGCCATGGCTCACGGGCCCAGCCGCTCTGTGGCATGTGGGATCTTCCCGGACCAGGGCACGAACCCGTGTCCCCTGCATTGGCAGGCGGACCCTCAACCACTGCGCCACCAGAGAAGCCCTCATTAGTTTTTAATATACATTTTACGTCATATTAAAAGGACTTGCAGCAGGGATAAATGTCAAGATGGTTAGGAAAATTTGAAAGGAAAATTTTCTGCCAAGGTTAATTCATTTGCTGTGATGGAGCATATTTCACTCTGGGCTTCTGTCAGACATGGAAAACAAAGGGGGCGGGGAGGTATTTGGCAAAAGGAAACAAACAAATGAGAGAGAAAGAGAACCTTAGTGGGTTCTAAAAATTCTAGAAGAACTGTAAAGCTTAGGGAAAAATGATATCATTATCCTAATTTTATTTGTTTTGTTTCCCCTAGAACAAGAGAAATTGGTAGGGAAATGGAAAGACAAAAGTTCTGATGATTTGCCCTTAATTTCACCAAGTTAAATCAACTTCAAGAGTCCTCTTGTCAGAAAGGTAAGAACTGTATCCCCCAAAACAACACAATGTCTCTAAAAGGTTCATTCTTGCTTAGACTGCTGAAAAGCATCTCTAACAAGTCAGCTAAAGTACAAATGCTTACCTCTCTGGTATTTAATTCTACTGAAAATGGACACCAGAAATCCTTTCTTTTTAATAAATTAGTAAGATAAATAAAACAATACAAATTGAGTACCTTTGGAAGCATCGTTAATATAAAAGGTCCAAAAATAAAGCTAAATTTCTCCAGTAGCAAACAAGTGGTTAATTATAGCTTGATACGTCATCAGTTAGAAACCTCAAGAAGAAAAAAGTACTTAGAAATTTACATGATGGTGTAGGGACATATTCAGAAGCCCAGAATTAGTATGAACATTATTTTAAGTTGAAGACTTTTGACAATCAATGGGTGCAGAAAGAAGCCTTCTTAGAGCTTCCCTTATTTGACTAAAAGCAGAAACTTCTGGGAGATAAGGCTGCCAAAAATTCCCTCTTCATCGTGGGTCTACTCCCAGGAGAGAGACCAAGAGTGAACCACTATAAATCCCTCTCCCAGGGGTTTCATGGCCATAAAGAAGAAGGAAAGACCACTCACACCAGCATAAACAAATATTATCACAAACTTTCTTCCCCATTTGTTCTTCTAAAAACCCATTTGTCTTCCCTAAAGAAACCTATTTGTTCTTCCCATAGAAGCCGGTTCTCCCCAGTCCCTTTTCCCTACTAAGTTAGGCATATAAGCCCTATTAAGTTAGGTATATAATTTCTCCCCAGTCCCTTTTCCCTACTAAGTTAGGTATAGAAGTTCTCCCCAGTCCCTTTTCCCTACTAGTTAGGTATATAAGCTACCTCCTTAGTTAGCTCCATATACATATGAATAAACCTTTTACTCTTGGTAATGGTCTTTTGTCAGTTTAACTATCAGGTCTCCCTTTTTTTTTTTTTTTTTTTTTTTTTTGCGGTACGCGGGCCTCTCATTGCTGTGGCCTCTCCCGTTGCAGAGCACAGGCTCCGGACGCGCAGGCTCAGCGGCCATGGCTCACGGGCCCAGCCGCTCCGCAGCACGTGGGATCATCCCGGACCGGGGCACGAACCCGTGTCCCCTGCATCGGCAGGTGGACTCTCAACCACTGCGCCACCAGGGAAGCCCAGGTCTCCCTTTTGAATTTAAGAGGTTGGAGGAAAAGTTTTTCCTCCCGAGCAGTGGTCAAAGGGACAGCAGTTTTTTCCGTGAGAAAAAGACAAATAAAATGGGTGGTGAGGGGAACCTCAAACATTTTCCAAAAAGAAGAAATCCAAATGGATTTCTTTGGATAAAATAAATTTTAAAAAGACATTCAATCTCATAAATATCCAGAAAAATGCAAGTTTAAATCACCCCTCTGGTTGACAAATATTAAGAATCTGACAATAACCAACACTGGCATGTATGATGAGCAACAGAAACACTCAAACACCGCTGAAGAAAGTGTAAATAGATGCAACAACTTTCCAAACAGTTTCATGTTGTCTAGAAAATTGAAGATCCAGATACCCTGTGACCTAGCACATTCACTCCCAGCTAAACATTGAGCATCACTCAGCAATTTGTTAGAAATATAAATTTATGGGCCCCACTGCAGACCTTCTGAACCAGACTCTGCATCTTAACAAAATCCACAAGTGATACATAAGCACCTGTACTCTAGGATATGTGGACAAGAATGTCCCTGAGAGCCCCAGATAAAAACAGTCCCGTTATCTGTGAACATGAGAAGAGTGTGCTATATTCATACAATAGAAAGCCGTTTATCAATGAATAGGAACAAATTACAGGTAAACGCAACATGGATAAATGTCACAATGTTGAGGGAAAGAGGCAAAGCACAAATAAAATACGTAGAGTATAAATCTACGTACGTAACCCTCTATAACGGTCAAAACCAAAGTGCACTGCTAGGCATGCACACTGAGGTAATGATACTAAAAAAGGGGAGGGGGGAAAGTAAAGCAAAAAAGTGATTCCTAAGGAAATCAGAGTGGAATTTATCTCTGGAGGAGAGAGGGTTGTGATCTTAGAGGGAGGATGGCAGTTGTGGGGTTATTACAAAACTAGTATAGTTGTGGATAGTGTTTAAGGGGTTTTGTTTTATGATTATTTCTTTTTTTTGTTTTATGATTATTTAAATAGTGTAATGTTCTATGTAGTTTTCAGTATGTGTGTTATATTGCACATTAGGTAAGTAAATGCTATAGACTCATTTCCAATTGGGAAGAAATCAGCTATGTTAACACATGCAAAACTACAGATTGAACTTCTTCCAACCAACACATAGATAGACGAGAAAAGCAAGAAGCAGGAAATAACAGCAAAGTAAATTGATTCTGGATAGAGAAAAACCAAGGTCTCCCAGTTTCTATTCTACTAAAAATAAGGTGTTTTTTTCCCCCAGTAAAGCTATCTCTATCTCTGTTGTCCATGAGGGAAGTTTAGGCACACAGCCCCAGGCCCGAGGAGTGGGTGTGCTCTGGCGGTAGAGGTGGAGGGAAGCAGGGGAGTTGCAGGAACTTGGGAGGAGGCTGTAGGCCATTCGAGGTGGAGGAGAGGTGGAGGCGAGGGAGGGAGGGCATGGCACTCAGAGATCAAAGAAGTGGGCTGTACCCCACAGAGCTAGCCTGCCCCTCTTCTTGCTGCCTGCCTCTTCGCCTTTGACCCAGAACCCTCACAGGAATAGCAGTTCTGGAACTCTTTTTCTGGGTCAAACAGTGCATGGAGGGAAAGGGCGTTCCATGTCAAAGGAACATACCCCAAATTGAGCGTTAAGGAGGATTCAGCCACTAGGGCACCTACACAGGAAGTTAGGTCAGGTGAAAAGTCCCCAAGAAGAAAACAGTCAACTCAGGCTGAGCTTCCTGTAGCACTTAACAGTGAGGCCTGACATTCACAGAGTGGCCTTGAAGCCTGTCATTATTATGGCCTTGTTGTGGGTTGGTGCATGTATTATTTTAGTCTAGAGAAAGTTCCTTTCTATAAAAAAGTAGAATATACAAGATAATGAAGTCTCAAGTTGTTGAAAATAAGCCTCACTTGAAAGAAAAAAAAAAAAAAGAACAGAAATTCCTAAGGATGTGTCCAAACATTAACGGAAGATAACAGGAGCTGAGGAATCTTTTGATTCATGGTCACTTCAGAATACAACTTACTGTTAAGAAGGCTGGGTTTAAAATTATGATCAGGGCTCTAAGAAAGTAGGCAAAAGGCAGAGGTAAATGAATTTAAGATGGACTTTGAGAAAGAACTAGTGAAGAAATCTGAAAAATGTTACAAGTTTCTGAGAAGATAAAAAATAAGAAATCAGTACAATTTGCAGAAACAGAAAGGGTCATTAATTGTCTTCGTCCATTCGGGCTGCCATAATAAAATGCCACAGACTGGCTAGCTTATAAACAACAGAACTTTATTTCTCACTGTTCTGGAGGTTGGGAAGTCCAAGATCAAGGCGCCAGCATGGTTGCCTGGTTCATAGCTGTGCCTTCTTGCTGTGTCCTCACATGGTTGAAGTGGTAGGCAAACCCTCTGGGGCCTCGTTTATAACAGCATTAATCTTCCACCCTTCATGAGGGCTTTACCCTCCCAGGGGCTCCCCATCCTAATACCATCACATTAGACACTGGGATTTCAAATATATGAATTTTGGGGAGGGGGACATAAACATTCAGACCATAGTATTTTTTTTTAATAAATTTATTTAATTTAATTTATTTATTTATTCTGGCTGCAGTGGGTCTTCATTGCTGCACCAGACTTTCTCTAGTTGTGGCGACCGGGGGCTACTCTTTGTTGCGGTGCACGGGCTTCTCATTGTGGTGGCTTCTCTTGTTGTGGATCAGGGGCTCTATGCGCGTGGGCTTCAGTAGTTGTGGCGTATGGGCTTAGTTACTCCGTGGCATGTGGGATCTTCCTGGACCAGTGATTGAACCTGTGTCCCCTGCATTGGTAGGTGGATTCTTAACCACTGCACCACCAGGGAAGTCCAGACCACAGTATTAATGAAGCAAAAATCATTAAAGAGACCATCAGTGTGAGCTCTGTCAAGTGCTGGGGAAAAAAATCTAGACTTTGGAAAATAGAGCAGTTGCTATAGAAAGTAGAGAACCAGGATGCGCTAGCCACACTGAGCTGAGTAGAACTTCTGAATGTACCTAAGAGAAGGACAAATCTGTTGATTACAAAGAGAATGCCACTTGATATGACTTCATTTGTGCTGCGGTACCAAAAGTGTGCCTGCCAGAAATTGTCCCTTACTCTGACATTTATGTCGCTGTCTTATTTCCCCTATGACTGCAGTGGTCTGAAGGGTAGAGGGTTGACCTTATCCCAATATACTTTCTCATTTCCCACCCTCAGCACCAAGCTGATGTAAGTACCAAGTTGTACACTGTAAATAACTTAATAAATACTTTAAGGCATGAATGAAAGAAAAATAGGCAGAGAGTAGAGAGGTTTTTTTTAAAAAAAGAAAAAGAACAAGCTAAAAAAACTTACTTGCTGTTATAAAGAACAACATAATGAGTTCTTGAGAATTGATTCAAGAAGATTCCCTACTCCCCCTGCACCACCCTCTCAATCACCACAAAGATGAAATCACTTTGTGTTTATTATTTTAAAAGGAAAATAAAATATAATAGAGCGAAAGGCTTGCAGGTTAGTTTTTTGTTGGGTTTCTCTCTTTTAAATTTAATCTTCTCTCTCTAGCAGCCTCTACAGATGCTTTCTTTTCTAGGTTAGTAACTATTGTCCTGATGGAGGCAAGAGGGAGGGTCCCTGGGGAAGCGGAATCCACTGGGTAAGAAAAACTCGGAAAAGGCTTGGGTTTTGTCAGGAGGGGAAAACAAAAGTGGGCGGTTGACCCAGACAATCTTGTCTGAAAGCTGCCATCTAGTGTTCATTTCTGAGAATATGCCCTGACATACCAATCCTGTGGTTCTGTATCTGAAGGACAGTTTTTATTGATGTTTTATCATTATGCACCAGACTTTAAGATAATTTGGTTACCAAAAGAAACACAATACGAAAAGAATTGTGTTTCTCATCTGTTTAACTGCATACATATAATACTGCCAAAACAAAACTTTGGATAAATATTTCTAAAAGAAACGATCCCATACTGAACTGATGTAATAGCAATTAAAAAATAAAAATAGTATGCAGGCTACCTTCTCCATCCTATTGTTAGTAAATGTTACCAGTAGTTTTTATTGCAGAGAGGGCAAGGAGAGAAGAACCATTTATTGTGTATCATCAGTGTTCCCGACTCTACAAACATTGTCTCATGTAAGTCTTAAAACAGTCCTCTGAGTATTTTTCCCCTCACCTTTATCGAGGTATAATTAACAATTAAAACTTGAGTTAAGGGGAATTCCCTGGCAGTCCAGTGGTTAGGACTCTGCACTTTCACTGCCAAGGGCCCGGATTCGATCCCTGGTCTGGGAACTAAGATCCCACAAGCCACACAGTATGGCCAAAACAAAAAACAAGACTTAAGTTTTTCTAACACCATTTTACAGATGAGAAATTGAGGTGAAGTAACTGGGCTTTATATCAAAGAGCAAGCTGGATAAAGAACCCACGTATGTCATACTCACAGGCCATGCACTTTCATCTAAACCACAGTGCCTAGTAAGCTTTTTGAAATTCAGGGGAAGGCTTGCAACTCCACATTTACTACTTTCATAAACTGTCAGGCCTAATCAGCTTCGTTTGGAAATCACTGCATGAAAGGGAAACCCAACCCCCCACATCGGTCTGCAGGGCCACTTCCTTAAAACAAATTGTACTCTTGAGACCTGAACCAAAATACTCAAAATTCTAAGTTAAAAACACTAGGGTGGGGAATTCCCTGGTGGTCCAGTGGTTGAGACTCAGTGCTTTCACTGCTGAGGGCCCGGGTTTGATCCCTGGTCAGGGAACAAAGATCTCACAAGCTGTGCGGTGTGGCCAAATAAATAACTAAATAAATAACAGTGCAGAGTAATGATTTAAAAAAAAAAAAAAAACCAGGGACTTCCCTGGCGGTCCAGTGGTTAAGACTTCATCTTCCCATGCAGGAGGTGCAGGCTCAGTCCCTGGTCAGGGAGCTAAGATCCCACATGCCTCGTGGCCAAAAACCCAAAACATAAAACAGAAGCAATATTGTAACAAATTCAATAAAAACTTTAAAAATGGTCCACATCAAAAATCAAAACAAACAAACAAAAAACCTTGGGACTTAACCTGTTGGCGCAGTGGTTAAGAATCCTCCTGCCAGGACAGAAATAAAGATGCAGACTAGAGAATGGACTTGAGGACACGGGGAGGGGGAAGGGTAAGCTGGGATGAAGTAAGAGAGTAGTATCGACATATGTACACTACCAAATGTAAAACAGATAGCTAGTGGGAAGCAGCCACTAGCACAGGGAGATGAGCTCAGTGCTTTGTGACCACCTAGGGGGTGGGATAGGGAGGGTGGGAGGGAGATGCCAGAGGGAGGGGATATAAGGATATATGTACACATATAGCTGATTCACTTTGTTATACAGCAGAAACTAACACAACATTGTAAAGCAATTATACTCCAATAAAGATGTTAAAAAAAAAAAAAAGAATCCACCTGCCAATGCAGGGGACACGGGTTCGAGCCCTGGTCTGGGAAGATCCCACATGCCACAGAGCAACTAAGCCTGTGTGCCACAACTACTGAGCCTGTGCTCTAGAGCTTGAGTGCCACAGCTACTGAAGCCCGCGTGCCTAGAGCCCGTGCTCCACAAGAGAAGCCACCGCAATGAGAAGCCCATGCACCACAATGGAGAGTAGACCCCGCTCGCCGCAACTAGAGAAAGCCCGCATGCAGCAAAGACCCAATGCAGCCAAAAATTAATTTTTTTAACTCTTAAAAAAAAACCCACTAGGGTAGTTTTATTCTTGAGTTTTACTAGAGCAAATTCCTAAAATATATGAGGTATTTTAGTTACACTCTAACTTTACTACGTTTCAACTGAAACTTCATGTTTTACACTACATTTATTTAAACTTTTAGCAATTCCATATTATATCAGGAATCCAAATTCTTGCATGGAATCAATCAAATAAGCTATGCCCTCAACTCCCAATTTTGTGTATAAACAGTATTCATCACAACAGAGAAACACACACAATTAATTTTTTAAATTAAAGCAAAATGTTAAATTTTCTTGGTTCAGGGACTTCCCTGGTGGCTAAGACTCCAAGCTCCCAATGCAGGGGCCCTGGGTTTGATCCTTGGTCAGGGAACTAGATTCCACATGCTGCAATTAAGAGTTCGCATGCTGCAATTAAAGATTCCACATGCCACAATTAAGACCCGGCACAGGGCTTCCCTGGTGGTGCAGTGGTTGAGAGTCTGCCTGCCGATGCAGGAGACACGGGTTCGTGCCCCGGTTCGGGAAGATCCCACATGCCGTGGAGCAGATAGGCCCATAAGCAGATAGGCCGCTTGAGCCCGCGCTTCCGGAGCCTGTGCTCTGCAACGGGAGAGGCCACAACAGTGAGAGGCCTGCGTACCGCAAAAAAATAAAAAATAAAGACCCGGCACAGGCAAATAAATAATTATATTTTTAAAATACTTTACAAAAAAATTTCCTTGGTAATGTATTTAATCACCTTTCCAAGTTTGACAAGTATTTTAACACAAAATTCCCTAGCTTGGAATAAATACTTTAGAGCACCAATATGATTCATTAATGAAACATTTATCAGAGAAAAGAGGACTCATTGATTTGACACCCATCTGTCTAGATCAGGAGATTTTGTTCTTAGGCAAGATTATTTTTCTTTACTCCTGACAACAATTCTATAAAGTTTGTAATTAATTGTGTGATATTCATGCAAACTAGTGTTGCAAATAACCCTAAATTTTAGGGGGCTCAGCACAATAAAGTTTTATTTATTGTTCACATTATAGTCTAACACGGATCGGTGGGGTCTTACTCCATGAATTTATTCAAGGAACCTGGCTTCTTCTGCCTAGTGCTCTACCACCTTCAAGGCAGGCAAGATATTTTTTTTTTTTAATTAATGAATTTATTTATTTATAGCTGCGTTGGGTCTTTGTTGCTGCGCGCGGGCTTTCTCTAGTTGCGGCGAGCAGGGGCTACTCTTCTTTGCGGTGCGCGGGCTTCTCATTGCAGTGGCTTCTCTTGTTGTGGAGCATGGGCTCTAGGTGCATGGGCTTCAGTAGTTGTAGCACATAGGCTCAGTAGTTGTGGCTCGCAGGCTCTAGAGCACAGGCTCAGTAGTTGTGCACGGGCCTAGTTGCTCCGCGGCCTGTGGGATTCTCCTGGACCAGGGCTCGAACCCATGTCCCCTACATTGGCAGGCGGATTCCTAACCACTGTGCCACCAGGGAAGTCCCCACACATTTATTTTTAATTTAACAAGCTATAATACATTTGTAGCATTCCACACCCTTTTTTAGAGGGGAAAATTATATTATGTACTTTACATGTTAAAACAAGGTGCTTTCAGTTACACACGTTTAAATTTAGTATTTATTAAGTGCCTCCAGCTAGACTGAGATTCTTTATTTCAAGTTCTGCGATCCCTGGCCTTTAATTTAGGCTTCCTTTGAATAGTGTGGAATTACACTATTATATTTCCAATTACTGAAAAGTTAGCAAGGAGTTAAATTCATTAAAATATATGTGGAGAAGTCTTGGGTCCATTTAATGTGAAGATATGTCTTCCTTTGGAGCACATACCTTCTTTTGGCAATTAGCTGGGTACTCTAAATGCATCCTTTCTATGGTATGCCCTCTTAAAGGCTATAGGCTTTTGGTGATAATGCATCAAGTAATTAGTCATATATGTAGACAATTTAGTAGAAGATTCCTGTCATCAAATAGTTCCTGGCATCCCCAGAAGAAGGAAACGTGGAGGCTTGTGAGTCAGAACAGGGTGACTTTAACAGCAGCGTAAGGGAGTTGCTGAGGTTAATATGGGCTTTCATTTTTTTCCAATGGCCATGTTTTTACCATGGTTACATTTGTACTCCATGGTCTGTTGAAAGGATGTGGCCTGCTTAGGGCTTTCATAGGTACCCAACAAGGCAGTATTTACTCTTTGACCTGGGCAAGAGGACCCTGCACTGTAGTGGCCACCACATTTCAGAAACATGTTAAACTGCTAAGGCCTATAGGGGAGGAAAAAATTTTCTTTTCCTTCTAGGCACCTTAGGTTCTCTGGCTGGGGCCCTGTATTTAGACTGACAAGACAGACTAAGAGAAAAGCAAAGAGTTTATTATTGGGCTTTCCTGGTGGTGCAGTGGTTAAGAATCCACCTGCCAATGCAGGGGACACGGGTTCGAGCCCTGGTCTGGGAATATCCCACATGCCGCGGAGCAATTACGCCCGTGTGCCACAACTACTGAGCCCGTGCTCTAGAGCCTGTGAGCCACAACTACTGAAGCCCGTGCCTAGAGCCCGTGCTCCAGAACAAGAGAAAACACCGCAGTGAGAAGCCGGCGCTCCACAACGAAGAGTAGCCCCCGCTGGCCGCAACTAGAGAAAGCCTGTGTGCAGCAACGGAGACCCAATGCAACCATAAATAAATAAATAATAAATTTATTAAAAAATAGTTTATTAATGTATGCATCACACAAACACATGGGAGCAACTCGGAGATGAGAAACTCAAAAGAGTGTTAGAACTCGGCCTATGTAGCATCTTAAAAAAGAACAATAAATTTTTAGATAAATGACAAGGCAAAGGAAAAGACTTTTGAGTTTCTAGGGCAGCAAATTGTGGGAAGGCAAATATATGGGGGAACTAATGGAAGGTAAGATGTGTTATGGAGATTCCTCTGGTGCTGTCTCTGGGCTGAAAAAGCATCTAGAGTTGTCTCCAGTAATTAACTTTTGTCCTTCCTGGTAGAGAGAAGAGGGGGAACATGTTAATGAATTTATGTCCTGCTTTTAGGCAAATAGGGGGAGGGCAGAAAGCTTTCCTTATATCTGCTTTTTCTCAATTGTCTTCAGCAAAAAAAAATCCTGATGCCAAAGTGGCATATTTTGGGGTGGTATGTTCTGCTACCCTTTAGGCCCCAGGAGATAAACACCCCAGCATATCTCTAGCTGTGTGTCCTCAAAAGAAAATGACATTGTGTCCAAATGCTAAGAAGCCTCCTCGGTTGTGCATGGCCAACGTCATAGATGGATATTGCTTCAGAGACTGGAAAGGTTTTGAGTAGCAGAAGCACTTAAGTAGGAGAAGGTAACAAATTACTTTGTCACATCCTTTCAGATAGCATTAATGCAAGGGATTCTTACATAGCACAGTTACATTAACAGTGTGGAGAATTGATTTCTTGCTTCTCTTTATATTTCAATGAGTGGTTCCAGAATTACTCAGGAATTAGGTTATTAGCACAGTATCTGCAACAGCTGTGGCTGAGAAACAAGAATATTAAACAATTCATATTATCTTTAAAGTCCTTTGTATGAATGTCAAGACCTAATATACACAAAATATGATGCTGACTACTAACATTGGCAACTGGATGGACTACAAACACTAAAATCATATTAGTTTTATAACAATATTTAGTAAGATTTAATTACATTTGCCAAAAATTAAGATTGTTTAACTCTAAATAATTTTGACTTAAAATCTTTATATTCTTTAATTATAACACATTTTGCCTTTTAATTTTGGAAGATAATTCGGAAAACATTAGAAGAAAAGTAACTTCTTAAAAATGTGTGAAAATAAGTAAAAAATGTTTACAGTAATTTAATTTACACTTGGGGAAAATATATTAAAATCTATACACTTAGAACACAATTACATTTTACATTTTTAGTCATTTAGGTCAGGGGTTGGCAAGCTTTTTCTGCCAAGCTCTAGATAATAAATAGTATTTTAAACTTTGTGGGTCAGTCTCTAGGACAACTACTCAACTCTGCTGTTATAGCTCAAAACCAGCCACAAACAATACATAAATAAATGGACATAGCTATATTGAAATGAAACTTTATTTACAAAAAGTTGGTAAACCAGATTTGGCCCATGGCTGTAGTTAGCTGACCCCTGATTTAGATTATTACTGTCAGTAGAACCTAAGTAATATTAAAGTATTAATTATAATAACATAATTAGTAATGCTAAATAAGGGCAAGAAAAATTAATATTACAGAATAAAAAAAGTTTATGAATTATGTGTCTTAATTTTATGAACCTTCCAAACATCAGCAGTCCATCAATGGAACACCTGAACAGGTGCAATATTAAAGAGAATCAGCAAAAAACTGAGAAAGAGCAGGAAGTGAAGTAGGAGAAAACCAAGAGAATGGGTGTCCTGGAAGTCAAGAAAGCATGTCAGGGAGAAGAAAGTGATCTATGGATTGATGGAGGGAAAAATCTAGTGAAATGGCTTTGAGGGATCATGGGAGATGAGTCATCTAGACAGTAATTATAGACAGTTTATCCATGTCAGCATCATTATGTATATTACTGCTCCTCTAATCAGTCATGTCGCTTTGCCTAAGTAGAGTTAAAGCCTGATATTGTATACTGTGTTAGGAATATTCCCAACTGTGTGCTAGTGTAGGGCAAATTCAGAAGTTTTGTGTATAAACAATATTTTTGTCTTATAACCATCAATATCACGTTCCTTTTATCCTCACTGCCCCTCAAAACAAAGAAAACACCTGGGACTAGAACCACTAGGTTTTCAAATAAGCTGAAATCAGAGTTTTGTAGCATTGAAATTGAGTCTTTTCACCAAAGTATAATATAGCTTGAAATAGGAAACAGCAATTAAGAGTCTGCCCAAATCCACTGACCAGCATTAGGACTGGGCTAATCTTTCTTAGTTGAGAACACTATAGAAGAAAGTCCCATTGGGCCTGGCAGTGAGATGCTTTCAGGCAGTTGAGAAAATCCAATTCACCTTTGCTGAACGTTTGCACGTTGTGCCACCTGCCTCTGGCAGCAGAGAAGACCTAAATTGCACACCCTGAAGGGTGTTTAAGTACAAAAACAAGGCTGCCTTTGACACAGTGAATGGAACCAGGGTGCACCTGCACTTCCAAATTTCTCAATTTCAGCCCAAGATGGGCTCGGTCCAAGCATTCCTGTGAATGTTCCTGTTCAGGTTTCCCATCTGAACGCTCACACCAGCAGGGACAGAAGATGCTCCACACCGGTGCCTCCAACACATGGCACTTGTGCTCCCTGAAGCTTACAACTCAGTCGTTGCTTAAGGGGCCTAAGCAAGGGCTTTTAAGCCCGCCCAGTACCTTCCCACTTGACAGAGTCTGTAGGGCCGTGAGCCTTAAGGGAGTCCCTTCACACGACGCGAGCTCTCGGATCCAGCGCAGCACCAAGGCCACGCCTCTTATGTCCCCGCTCCATATGCCCCGCGCGCGGGCACGGAAACCTATTTCCAAGGGAGGGCGTTGACTCCAGAGGTCTCTCCCTAAAGGCATCCCGCGGGTAACGGCATCAGTTCCTCTTTCCTGTCTGAGTGTCTCCCCGTTCTGTGACGACCAAGTCCCGCTCCAAAGGTGCAAGAAGCTTCCGGGCTGTGGATTTAGCTTCTGTGCTGCGCAGAGCGGACCTGGAAGAATCGGAGTGGCTTAGGCAGTCAGTTGACCCACGTGACTCGCTTGGGCCCGGCTTAATGGTGCTCGCATTCCTTGGGTCACGTGAGGCCATGGGCAGTCTGGAGGATCGGCATCCAGCTCTTTATGCGCGTGCGCTGTCAATCTACTCCCCCACCCCCCACCCTGGAAAAATCTTTCAAATGGCATACTCGATACTGGTTCATTTTGTCCTGCTACCTTCCTCTCCGAGGTCGGGACACACAAGCCCAAGTTTTCTTCCTTCCCGGCGCCTGGTTCAGGTGAAGGATCTGGAACCAGGCAGTCAAGAGGTGCGGAGACCACTGGGACGTGGCAGTTTTCGTTCGTGTTCGCGTATGCTGCAGTATGCCTGCTGTCACGTTCAGCGAGCTGCGAACGCTGCAAGTCTGCCGGGTTTTTGTTTTGTTTTGTTTTTTAACATCTTTATTGGAGTATAATTGCTTTACCATGTTGTGTTAGTTTCTGCTGTATAATAAAGTGAATCAGCTATATGTATGCATATAACCCCATATCCCCTCCCTCCGGCGTCTCCCTCCCACACTCCCTATCCCACCCCTCTAGGTGGTCACAAAGCACAGAGCTGATCTCCCTGTGCTATGCAGCTGCTTAGCCACTAGCTATTTTACATTTGGTAGTGTATATATGTCCATGCTACTCTCTCACTTCCTCCCAGCTTACCCTTCTCCCTCCCCGTGTCCTTAAACAGAACTTTAAGAAGTTAGCCAAGATAAAATGAGAAACTGATTTAGACTTAGGTCCCAGATTTACAGTTTCAATGATTTAGGAGAATTCCTTGGTAGCCATACTGAGCCTCAGTTTTCACATTTGTAAAAGGGTGAGGATTTAAAAAACTGATACTTCTGGAAACGCCTGTCATTCTGATTGGATATTTTTAAAATGTTGACTGAAATTTAAATGGATAAATTATAAAAAGAAGATGACAAAAAGGCCTATTATCATTTCATTACCCAGATAAATCCTGGTGGTCCACTGATAGGAGAAGGGGCTTCTCTAAGTAGTTTTCTTCATCCTGATTTCTGGACACTCCCTTCTTTAATCTGCTTTTGGAGGCAGGGGGTGACATTTTGGCAAGTTTTTTTTTTTTTTTTTAACATCTTTATTGGAGTATAATTGCTTTACAATGGTGTGTTAGTTTCTGCTATATAACAAAGTGAATCCGTTATACATATACATATATCCCCATATCTCTTCCCTCTTGTGTCTCCCTCCCTCCTGCCTGGGTTTTTGATCCCCAAGCTCGCAGTTCTCTGCAGGTCGGATGCCGGGGCCCAGCGGAGTGTTGGTGCGTGTGGAGGTCACTTGGTGCCAGACTCAGTCCTGTCCCTCACCTCTTGGGCCCTTCTTTTTCTGAAACCACGATCCCTAGAGTTAGTTCCTCCAGGATATTCTATAGACCCTGTGACCAGCTTTTTCATTTTCCTTCCTGGGGCCAATACTTTCTACAGTGTCTACAGCCAAAATATCTCACCACCAGGAGGACCTTCACCACCAACTGGTCATTTAGGACTCTTCCTCATTCGTGGAAATCCACGGGCCTTTTGCCACTTCTCTTTTCTGGTAGGCTATCTCTCAGGCTTAAGGTAGTGCAGGCCTCCCACCTGTAAAAAATGGGTCATCCCTATGGCCCTTAAGACAAATTACATTAAACTGACCCCCATCATTTTTTAGACTTTTAACCCTCCAGTTTAGTTTGTTCTTTCCTCATGGTCTTGATTACCAACCCATCTTGGGACCAGAAGAATTCATTCACCTTCACCTTTAAAAGGTGGAGGTTGGTTGGCACCTTTCCTCAGGCTGCGTTGTTAAAACACATGTTTCAAAATCAGGTATAACTTTTCCTTTAGTATTTAGGTTTAACAATTTTATGAAACAATATTTTTCTCTTTGAGCTGTCCTGGCATCATGCACTTCTGAACCAAATAATTCATATCTGATCCTTATATCAAAGGAATAGGTTTGGCATTAGCTTCAATGGTAGACTACCTCAAAGCCTGTCCTCTTTGAATGCTCTTCCTTGGACTTAAGCTGCTGCTGTGTAGAATCCCAAATAAACCCATATGGAGGAGAACTGAGGCTTCTGGCCAGCAGCCCCAGCTGAGTTTCCAGCTGGCATCTACCAACAACTGTCTGCCTTGAGAGGGAGGTCCGTTGGGCCTTCTTTCTTCCACGCCTCGGAGAATGGAGTCATTTTCAAGATGTAGTCTATGAGTGAGGTTTGGGAAAACAGATATTAGTTGGTATGTTGCAGTGAGATGGGAATGAATGACAAGCAGAAGTTGGCAGAAAGTGGGGGCTTCCCTTGTGGCGCAGTGGTTGAGAGTCCGCCTGCTGTTGCAGGGGACATGGGTTCGTGCCCCGGTCTGGGAGGATCCCACATGCCGCAGAGCGGCTGGGCCCGTGAGCCATGGCCGCTGAGCCTGCACATCCGGAACCTGTGCTCCGCAATGGGAGAGGCCACAACAGTGAGAGGCCCGTGTACTGAATTATATTTGGAATATTTCCAGTGGAGTAAAAAATATTTCAGCAATGCAGACAATTTGTGTTGTGAGTGATGGTGTTGTTGGTAAGATGTGTCTTGGTATGCTATACAACAGTAAGTTAATGTCTGAATACGTTCCATGGTTTCTGACAACTATGCAGTCAGTAACTGGTGAGAGCCATACACTTATGGACTTTTTGATCCTGCAGGACAAGAAAGATTTGACAGAACAACCCCTCAGCTATCCACAAACATATATTTCTAGTCTTTTTCAGTGGTCTTCAGCCCTTATTTGGAAATGTGAAAGAAAAGTGAGTACCTGAGATAATTCACCATTGTTTGAAGACTCCTTATTTGTTGGAGCCAAAACTGATCTCAGAAATGTGATACCCTCTATTATCGAGAAGCTTGCCAAGAACACAGAAACCTCTCCCTCCGCAGACTGCTGAAATGCTGTTCTGTGACCTGAAGGCTGTCGAATACATGCAGTGTTCTGCATTCTCACAGAAAAACCTAAAGTTTGCATTTGACAAAACACTACTGACTGCCTTGGAGACTCTGGAACCGAAGAAAAGCTGCAGGTGAGTGCTGCTTTGAACGTATCTCCAGAACTCTGCACCATTGGTGTTGTCATCAGACTAAAAGCAATGTTCAAATCAAATTAAAAATTAAGGCTCTGAGCCAATTTAATGGCTCTGAGCCATTTTTACAATTTAATTGTAAAAATGTATAATTTAGATGATACGTTACTTTTTTGTGCTATGAATGCTTATAAAGTGTTAGAGAAAAGCTTTTTGATGTCCAAAGTGTTTCCTGTGTAAATAGTGTCTGTTGGTTGACAAATCTAAAGTTTCTGTCTTGATGGCATTATTGCAATGTTAGCAGATGCTTGCCAGCAGGTGTGACTAGTAAACACTGACAATATAGAGGCTTCTTGCCAAAAAAACAAGTTTGGGGACAATGAAGGTGAATTTACCACGCTGAAGTCCTCTAGCAGTCATAGAAAAAACCATGTCCTGTCCGACGTGTAACTCCTGCCAAAAGTTGACCTTATCTATGGCAAAAGAGGCCATACCATTGTGGCCCTTGAAACTTGTCTGTATTATCTTTTATTCAGTGAGAAGTTCACACACCCAAGTGGTTGTAACTGATACCTCTGAATGTATTGTGGGAACAGATGTGTTGCGTATGTATAATACTTCTCTTGATTATTAGGAATGTTCCCAGTGGGGAAATGACACAAATTAAACAGTGCTAGTGGGATGCGTATACAACTAGGAGCCCACCTGGATCTTTCAGCCCAGTTATGTGATACCAGTAGAGCAGGACAGGATGCCAGGCGAAGGGAGGAGAGGGGACGAGCAGATAACTATACTGACTAAGGAAGTGGTAGTAAGAAGATACATAAGGAGACTATCTAGAAGGCTATACAGACTGCCCTCCTATTTCGACAGGCTAGTTCTAATGAGCCTTTTGAGCTTCAAATATCAGTGCTTGACAGTGCTTGCAGTAGACTGCATCTGTGGCACTAGGCAGTGGTGCCCACTAGGGTTTTGGACACAGCATTTTTCTAACAGCACTGCCTGGTATACTCCATTTGAGGGGTAATTATTGGCCTGTTGTTGAGTGCTGGTGGACCCTGAGAAGCTAACTAAGCAATAGCACATGATGTTATTCTCTGGAATGGGTCAAAAATAAAAATGTCAACAAAGTGGGTATTGCCTAGCAAGCATGCATTATGAAATGGAAATGGTATATCCAGGAAAGAAGTAAGACTTGGTATATTACTTTTCTATTGCTGCTGTAACAAAGTACCACAAACTTAGTAGCTTAAAACAACACAAACTTATCTTACAGTTCTGAAAGCTAGAAGTCCAAAATGCGTTTCAGTAGACTGAAATAAAGGTGTTGGCACAGCTGCCCTCCTTCTAGAGGTTCTAAGGAAGAATCAGTTTCCTTGAGTTTTCCAGTTTCTGGAGGGTCTTGGCTCATGACCCCTTCCTTACATCATTTCATCCTCTTGCTTCCATCATTACATCTCCTACTTCCTCTTCTATAGTCAAATCTCCCTCTGGCCTCTTTCTGTTAAGGACACTTGTGATTACATTTAGGGCCCAAATGGCTAATCCCCATCTCAGGATCCCTAACTTGATCGCATGTGCAAAATCCCTTTTACCACATAAATTAACACTCATAGGTTACAGGGATTAGAACCTGGAAATCTCTGGGGGCTGTTATTCAACCTACCACACTGGGCATTAGTGGAATCTCACAGCTACATAATTACTAGGAAGATGTGGCTATCTCAGATGCAGGATCTATGCTATCACCTTAGGCTTCTTGGGGGCCTGGGTACACTACAGCTCCTAAGGATGCCTATGCCTCATGGATATGCCAGCTAAGTTAAAGGTCAATGGGGTTGTGTAGGAAAGAGTTAACATAGCAGATCTGAGCCTGCTTATCCTTAGGAAGTTCTGCTTACAAGGTTGGCCTTTTGCCGGTGTCTGAGATGTGATTTGGAGAGGGTTCCCCCCATCCACAGAACTGATAAGAGTGGCTCATTGTACCTAAAATGTTTGTACAACCAGTGTGGATTGTGCTGGATACCTGATTTCCTCCTGGGAGTCTGGAATTTTGGTATGTGTTAGGCAGAAGGTGCCTACATGACCAGTCCCCCAATAAAGCCTTGGGCTCTAATGTGCTTGTCCATGTGCCTTTTCTATCTGCTGTCTTGTTTTGTATCATTTCACAGTAATAAATCTTAGCTGTGAGTACAACTATATGCTGAACATTGTCCGTCCTCCTAGTAAATCATCAGACCTTGGGGGAGGGTGGTCTTGAGGACCCCTAACTCAGTTGGTGTCAGAAATGGGATTTGCTAGCCCAACTCTGACTCACTGAAATATGGCAAAAGCAGCTTGAGGAAAGTAAAGGTGAAGGAGTGAGGGATAACACATCTTTAGTACTAACGATGCTGGCTATTGAGTCATTCATGGGATGAAACAGCAGTATTTTCTGAGAGGTAGAAGTTACCTGTGGAATTTGAAAATGATAGATCCAACTCCGGGAGAGTTGGCTTGCTGGATCTCCTGGCTGTTTCTGGCTGTGCTGGCTGAAGCGAGGGGCAAAAGTGCAGCCTGTGCTAAAATGTGCTGAAGTGAGGGGGAAAAGGTGATGCCTTTTTGTATTTTGTTCTCTCCTTCATGTGGGAGGAGAAGGGCCCCAAAATTCCCAAAGGTGAGTTTGGATGACCCAGAAATATTAAAAGTTTGTATTGCTCTTTTTTCCAAGTGGAAGGAAAAAAATGTTAGGTCAGTTCCCACGGCTGCAGCAGAGCAAACCAGAGGGGGAAAAGGAAAAAAAACACTAGGCCATTTCTTTAGCCTAGTTACCATCACTGGTACAGTAGCCCTATCCTCCCTCTCCTGCCCCCAATTCCAGCTGCAAGGCTTCCTTGGTAGCTCTAATGTTAATCCTGTAAATGTTAAATTTACTGGTAGAGGGTTGAGTAAATTTCCATTTAAAGGTTGAGGGGGGTGCGCTGTGTTGAAATAGCTTTGTGCTTTGCGGCTTTTGCATCTGGAGGTAGGATAAAAATTGATGGAAAATATTATATGCTTATAATTTCATAAATGCTACAGGGATCATCCCAGTCAGGGAAAGCTGCAAAGAAAAAGTGTTAGTGGGACACAGAAATAAATACTTGCTTTTTGCCATTGGTGGGTGAATTGAAATTTTTTTTTCTTTTTTGAGTGTTGAAAACAAAGCCAGTCTCTGTAACTGATGATATTTGTTATACTTTTTGCCTATTGTAACTTCTGGAAAAAAATGAAACAACATGGAAAGAGAGGCACTCTCCAGATAGAAATACACTTTTGGAGTTTTACAAAGCAGATTTGAGTTGCTAATGAGCTTTTCTAAAATCAGATGTCTGATCCATAAAGCCTGATGATTTTCCAGCCTGATGTGCATATTTTTGGGTGGGTCTGTTTGGACTCTAAGGCTGACAAGATAAAAAGGGTGTCATAAAGCCTCACTTGTCAGTTGGACTTGGAACATGGCTCTCTGGCCTTGTAGTATCTGGGCTTTGAATATGCTGCTAAAGAAAAGCTGCTGGCTTTTTTGGAATCCTGACGCTTAATTGCCTAGACCTGACTCTAAGCTGAAACCTGGTCTGGGCTATTTCAGCCTCAGCACTAGCTGTGCCAAACTAAAAGCTGACGAATTTCTGCTCAAAAAATAAAACTTAGGTTCTGGAATAGTTACACATTTAAGACACTTCTCTGTGGGCTAAATTGTGGAAACATCATGGATGCTGGCTGGACCATCTGGGTCACAAATGCCCACAGAAAAGAGCTTATTTCTGACGGGGCCGTGTGAGATTGAGCTGCTGATCAGCTCTATATTTCTGATACAGAGACTGAATGCATTCCTAATAGGATTCCTGCAAAAGCTAGGGAGTGTGACACCTCCACCCACTACTAACAAGTCAGACTCTGGACCCCATTTCAGGGTCGTCTCACTGCTGTTGACTTGTATTCAGCTTTCTAAATTAGTTGCAGTTTGCAATGGCGGTCTGATAGCCTGACTCCATGCCCCTCACCTTTTTCCTGGTATACACACCTTAGTAAGGCAGTTTGATTATTAAATGCAGCTGTCCCCGGAAAGGGACTGATCTTTTGTAGGCTGCTCCCTGGATAAATGATTAGGACAAAAGGCATGGCAGGTTATTAAGCCCAATATAATTATCTTTTAAAAATTTAAGATTTCATTCTGACCCATTTCGAATATGATGGGTCTTTCTGGTTAAATTATACAAAAATGTTTTTCTGTGAAAATGCTTTTATGCCTTTTGCATACAACTTTCCCAGGTGAATGGTCTAGATGAGAGTAGGGGATAATTGAAAAAATGTTGTTATCATTGCTGAACAGGACACAACTGATTTTGTAATGATGCAGGAAAAAGTAAAACCCCAGCACCTGGGGATGGGGAGGCAGGGGGGAAGGGCATTAATGATCTTTGTTTTTCAGAACTGTTCCTTTCAAGCTGCGAGTTCTCTGAATTAAACTGGTTGCTGAGCCTAGGCTCACACCTTACCAGCACTGAGATGGCAGGGGGTGACCCCAGCACTTGCTTGCAGAACACCTATAGATGTTGTCCACACTAGTGAAGCTGTTGAACTGATGTTATAGACAAGTAAAACTGTTTGGAACTGACTTGCCTCAGTCAGTCCCTCTGAAATCAAGGACTGAACTGCATAATTTGGACTGGACTGAGAACCCAGAGTGGGAGGTCTGACAGTACAAGGCCACATGGGGCCCTGATAGCCTGTGCTGCCTGACTAATGTATGTCCTGCTTGGCATGCCCCAACATTTGTGAACTCTTTGTTTCTATGGTTACCACTTGCAATCTCTGGGACTGTACTTGTCTGTGTGCCCCAACTATCATACTGCCTCAGCCCTGGAAAGCTTTCAGGTCAGCTTCAACTTTGTGGCTGTGCCTGAATTGATGCCTTGGGCTAGGTTAAAAAAAAAAAAAAAGTTAATCAGAAGCTTAAGGATGATATCAACTGGCTTTTTCAGATAGATCTGTATAGTTAGTGGTACTTGTTTTAATTGGCTAAGTAAAGGACCCCGAAAGGGCATAACTGAGATCAGTACTAAAGGCTGCTCTCACCCTGCTGCAGGAGGTCCTACTGATAATACTTTTGCTGTAAAGATGCCTTGGCCAAGGGCCAAGAGCCTGCTTATCAGTGGAAAGTCCTGCTTACAGGTTGGCCTGGTGTCTAGGATGTGTTTTGGGGAGGGTTCCCACCATTCACAGAACTGATGAGAGTGGTTCATTGTACTTAAACTGTTTGTACAACCAGTGTGGTTTATGCTAGATACCTGCTTTCCTCCTGGGAGTCTGGAATTTTGGTATGTGTTAGGCAGAAGGTGCCTATATGACCAGCTCCCAATAAAAGCCTTGGGCACTGTCTCTAATGAGCTTCTCCAGGAGGTAATATTTCACATGTGTTGGCACAACTTGTTGATGGGGGAATTAAGCTGTCCTGTGTGACTCTACTGGGAGAGGACTCTTGGAAGCTTGTGCCTGGTTTTCTCTAGGCTTTGCACCATATGCCTTTTTCGTTTGCCGACTTTGTTTTGTATCCTTTCACTGTAATGAATCTTAGCTGTGCGTACAACTATGTGCTGAATTTTGTCAGTCCTCCTAGCGAATCACTGAACCTGGGGTGTGGTCTTGGGGCCCTCTATACAGGAATGTACTGGAATGGTACAGCTGTGCAGCTTTAAAGAAAACTGTAAAACTATGCATGGAAAAGGGAACTCTGCTCATTGAGCATAGTTTAAGTTGTGATGTTTGCTCTAAAAATGCCTCCCGAAATATGCCTTGTTGCATTTTCATTGACTCATGGCATTTTCATTGACTTACGGCTAGCAGTGTAGTCTGGTACTTGGCAGCAGGAAAGTTGGATGATCAAGTCTCAGCTCAGAGGGGCCAAACGGGGCATAAGATTGCACAAGACCCATGCACTCTGTGACCTGTGTGAATGCCTATGGAAAAGGACTCTTGGAGGAGGAACATCAATGGAAGCAAGCTGATTTGACCTGAGCTTCCCAGGTAAGGACCATAGCCACCTGAATATACTATTGCACAGGGCAGCAATCCATCTACAAGTCAGAACCGGGCCTAAAAATAAGCTCCAGTGATTCCAGCACCTGAGGCAAAGGAAGCCTGGCACACATACCCAAACTGCCAACTACGCAGTCAAGTAGCAAAGGGAATTTGGGTTCCCATAGTCTGGGGCACTGGACCTGGCTGGTCTTGGCACGAGGACTGTGTAATTAACTCATTCACTCTTTTTCTCCCAAGTCTACCTCCTGGGATACTGGGATACTGGAATTTGTGTGTATCAAAGAAGAGCCAGGAGGTGGGAGATTCTAACTCCATGTCCTTTTGCTGCCCAGCTAAGCTTGCTAGATTTGGGCGGTTATGGATAATGATGATAATGATCATGGATGTGAGATGACAACTCTAAAGTGCTTCTGGTGTTGCCCACATATCAGAGGACTGTAGATGTTCTAGGTGGTATAAGGAAGAAGCTACTGAGCCACCTAGGAACAAGTCTGGGCATATGGTGTGAATAAGACATGGCGACAACTGGCGAAAGGGTGACATGATTGCTGTGGGGACTGATGCCAAGCACTTGGGTGTGGTAGCTAGCACAGGACAACCTTAACTGCTGGGGAGGGATGGGACTGGGGCCATTCATCTCTTTCAGCTCTGATCTGCAGAGCATCTGGCTAGTTTGTCTGTTTGTTTGTTTGTTTATGTAATGACTGTAGTAATCAGCTTATTACACAGATTAATCATTCTTGAACGTACAAGCTCCAGAGGAGCAATTGGGTCTTTAAATATACACAAGTATTTCCATTGAATGAATTTTCACCCTTACATCCAGATAGACCTAAGCAGTTAAAAACATAAGAAAAATAAGAGCTATTAGCTATGTATTAACTGAGAAACCACATACAAACCAAAGAATATGGAAGAGAGAAAGAGGGGCTGAAGGACGAAGGTTGAAGGGTGGGGAGATGTAAAAGAGTTGGAAACAAAGCCCATCAGACTTTACTTACTAATAGCTCCAATCCATTTAAATGTTGACCAGTTAAACTTAGACCTTAAAATACAGGATGTAGGTAGAGTTTAATCTGATTGGTCATAACTTTCACCTAAATCGTTAAGTCCTTCGGAATAAAATGAATACAGAAACAGCTTCATGTTCTTCACCTTGCTTTTCATAACTGTTTTGAGTTTAATGGGATTTCACTTAAAAAACAATCTCCTACAGGTCAGTGGAGCTTTCCTTCCCCATCCAAGCACACACCATACCCATCACCCCTCACTCTGCCATTATCCAAATTTAAGTCAATAAGGAAAGCTTTTAGTCTCACACCTAGGTTATGCCTGGAGAACTGGCTTGTCACACACACACTTCTCTGCTAGGAGACAATGTTGGTACCGAAGTACAGTATTTCTAGTTTGTTGTTCCAAGTATGTACAACACGCAACACTGCTGTATCAGGTAAACGTGCACAGGGGAAGGTGAGGCCTGGGCTCATAGAAAGCAGTCAAGTGGAAATCAAAAGGACTTTCTTTCAGAGTTCCCCTATCTTTATTTGCAGAGGTTATCCAATAATTTCTTTAATTACATCGCATACTTCTGTGTCCCTTCCCGAGCTTTTTTTTTTTTTGCGGTACGCGGGCCCCTCACTGCTGTGGCCTCTCCCGTTGTGGAGCACAGGCTCCGGACGCGCAGGCCCAGCGGCCATGGCTCACAGGACCAGCCGCTCCGCGGCATGTACGGGGCACGAACCCGTGTCCCCTGCATCGGCAGGCGGACTCTCAACCACTGCGCCACCAGGGAAGCCTCCGAGCTATTCTGTTGTACTTTTCTCTATCTGTTCTGTAGATCCGAGCAATCTCAGGCACTAAAGGATCATCCGGATTGGGATCACACAACAGAGAACAGATGGACAAAAGTACTCCTGAAACAGTGCTGGAGACCACTTTGACCGTAGAATATCAAGACAAATGCTGCCATTACTGTTAATATTTGGATGATAAAGTCTTGTTGTAAATGCAACCTTAGGTGGTTTGAATAGGTAATCTGTTGGGAAATGAACTGTCAAGAAAAATACTCCACCCTGATAGGGACTGTCATTTGGCCTCGTTATTGTAGCTTGCCAATGGAACATATCATCTCCAACGGGACCTGCTGAACACGGTGCTGGGGGGGGCTCCCGAGCCAGGTCGTGCAATTCCTTGTGGATTCTCTTCAGAGCCATCGCGGGAGGCGGGTGGAGGCGGCCCCCCGAGGCGGGAACAGGGGCAGGGGAGGGACGGGGAAGGGGAGAGGGCGCGCGAGGCTGCCTCGGTGATCGCGGGTCGGCAGGAGAAGATGGGGAGTTCCGGAGCACGGCTCCGGCGGGACGGACTTGGAGCCGTGGCCCACTCGGCTCCTGAGCCTGCCGCAGAGGTCACCGCATCACCCGGCGGCTGCCCCTTTATGCGCTGCCGCCGTCGCCGCTGCCGCCGTCGCCACCGCCGCCGCAGCAGCCGCCGCCACCGCGGTAGCTGCCTCTTCCGTCTAGGCTCAGCGCCGCCTCCTCAGCCGCCGCGGATCCCTCCGCCAGGGAGCAAGAGCCCAGACCTCGGGCTCGGCCGGCGCCTCTGGGTCGGACGGTCGAAGGGACTGCTTGCTGCAGGGGGACCGAGGGACGCGCGGGCGGGCGGCCTGGCTAGTTTTTAAGGCAGACTGTCACTTCCAACTTGACCATTGGCCGATAGGGAATCTTAATCTAAGACCTCTCAGAAACTTCCCAGCAGCTGCTGACTGCAGGAGTTAACAGCTGCCACGCCAGACAGTAGAACAAGATCAACTTTCTCGAACCCGATCCGATTTCTTTTTACCTATTCACAGACTATAGCAATTGCTCTAAGTTTAATCGATTGTTGTATCTCTGTTCCCTAGGACAAATTAAAAGGATTTGTATAACTAGGATATCTGATGGGGTGGCCTATGTTTCTAAAGAGAGTTCTTGACTGGTGATGTGAAAGGTTAGGGGGTGAAGTTGTAGGGAAACTGCTCTGTGCAGTTGTCCTTGCAAATATCCATATAGGCCACATGGACAAGGCTTCACCTCAGGAGACCTAAGTCTTGGTAAAATGCCCCATAATCCTCTCAGAACATGAGAGAATGGGAGGCTTGGGAGGAGCTGCTACAAGGCCATTTCTCACCCTCCTTTTTATCTTTCCTCGAGGCTGTTATGAGACAATTTCTTACTGCCTCCCAGATTCTGGTAAGATATAAGGGCTTCTGCCTTGAAACTCCTCTCTCCCCCACACTTTAGGGTACAGCTGCATGCCATAAAATTGCTTAGCAGGAAATACTCAAACTGCTTAGTATAAAACTGGTTCCTGGGACTTCCCTGGTAGTCCAGTGGCTAAGACTCCATGCTCCCAATGCAGGGGGCCCGGGTTTGATCCCTGGTCAGGGAACTAGATCCCACATGCCACAACTAAGAGTTTGCTTGTCACAACTCAAAAGATCCCACATGCTGCAACGAAGATCCCGCGTGCTGCAACTAAGACCCAGCGCGGCCAAATAAATAAATAAATGTTAATAAATAAATAAATAAAACTGGTTCCTCAGAACCAGAGCTCCTTATCACCCGTGTTGCCTTGTTATCTGACCCCTTTTGCTTTAGTGCTGTCTTGTGGGGCAGAGGACACAGGGAGCTGGCACCTTTGCGGATCTTGCTATTGCTGTCTATGGAAATAATAAACTGCCTGACTACAAAGGACTAGTTATTTCTTTAGCAGCTGAATGTCTCAGCCTTGCATGAGGGCAAGGACAAATGCTCTGCACACACCCTTGGCCCGTAAGTATGGATTTCTTTCTTCTCCCGACTCAGTTTAAATACTAGTTAAATTTGAGTATGTTAGAAAAGTGATCAGGACTAGTTTTTGGTTTTATTGTTACAAAAATTTTTGTGTTTGGAAGTAAGGCATGTTCATGATGCCTTTGTAACAGATGAATTCTGGGCTTGAACTGTTGAGCCTAGAACCACTGGTTCCTGTCTGGAGAGTAATCTGGGACCCCTTCGTGTTTTATTTTTCTGTTTTGGTGGTATGTGTGAAATTGTTGTTGTTTTTTAATCTTTTTGTTGTTGTTGTTTGTTTGTTTTTTAATTCATTAATAAGTGAACAGCCTTTGGAGGGGAGGAGGACAGATTGAGTCCATATTGTACTTCCTAGATCTAGTTTAGAAAACATACTCCCCACCTGGTACTCTTAGGAATTGCAAATACCTCACTTAATAACATACTTCTTCAAAAAATTTGCCTTTTCTCTTCCACCCATGAATAGGTCTGGTATTTGATGAAACTCGTGAAAGTGGGTGAACCTAACTTGCCCCTCTTCTCTAGGATGCAGTGAATGCATATGTGACTGTGACTTTTCAGGTAATTTGTCATTTCCTTATTTCTTTGAAGTTAACTTCTAACTCCTTTTATTGATAATGAAGAAAAATATTGCACTTTTTGAAATACACCAATTGAATTGAATGCATAATTTAAATAGTTTTTCCTTGTCAAAAAAAAGTAGACGAAGCAACCAATCTGTGTTTCCCATGTATACTTATATTATCATTATCTCCAATTTATAGAGAAGGAAACCGAGGCTTACAGAAGCTCTGTGTGATCACATTTCCACAATTCACAGTGAGTAGAACTGAGACTTGAACTCAGGTCTGTCTGACGTCAAGTCATTCCCTTAACCACTCTGCTCTACTACAGGAAATTACAAATGAACCTCAAAGGAGCTCATAATTTGACAGGGCATTTGAGGGAGGCCCAAGTAAGACATAATTATGAGGCAGGGCCTCCATTTGATTTATGTTGGCAGTTATGACCTAGGGCAGGCTTATAGTAGGGGTTCAAAAACTATGTGTTGAAAATAAATGATAGACATTAGTACCAGTATTCTGAGGAGCTGGTACATTCACCTCTGAGTGGACATATCATAATGTAGGGGCAGGAGGGAAACCCAGAACAGAAGCTCAGTAGAAGCAGGACACCAAGGTCAAATGGAGAAATCCTAGAAATAATCTCCTGCAGATGTGTTGACACAGGTTTTAAATCTCCCTGTGCAAATTTAAATGTCTTTCTTTCTTCTCTTTTAAAAACATTTTTTAGGTCTGAGAACTTAAGATCAGCCTTCAGGCAGCCCATTCCACTCCGCTCGAGTGCCCACCATTTCCCTCCCTCCAGCCTCTACGTCTGTGTTGATGCTCTACTGAATGTCTGTTTCCTGCCTTTCAATCTCTTACAATTCTTCTATCCTACAATGCACATACATAAAGTTTCTATTTCTTAAAACTGCAATAAATCACTTTCAAAAATAAAAATAGTAACAGATACTACCTCTCCCACCTGCTATTTTTAGAGGCAAACAGACCAGGGTTCAACCCTAGATTTTGCTGCTTCCTAACTGGAAACTTGCCTTGGTTACTTATTCTCCTCAAGACTCAGTTACCTCTCCTGAAAAGTGGGAATTTTTTTTTTTTAACGTCTAACAGGGTAAAAAGTGATATGAAATTAAATCATGCATGTCGGGACTTCCCTGGAGGTCAAGTGGTTAAGACTATGCACTTCCACTGCAGGGGGCATGGCACAGGCTCGATCCCTGGTCGGTGAACTAATATCCCACATGCCAGGGATGCTGCCAAAAAAAATTATGCATGTTAACCATCTAGCTCAATACCTGCCATATAATTCGCCCTCAATATATGTTATTTTTATCCCTTTTCACTACTTATCCCAGAAGAAGATTATCCTTTCCTTTACATCTGGTAAAACTTCACTTCATGGGCATGTCTCACTTTCTACCTGTACTGTGTTTTTTTTTTTAATTTATTTATTTTAAATTTATTTTTATTTTTGGCTGCGTTGGGTCTTCGTTGCTGCGCGTGGGCTTTCTCTACTTGCTGCAAGTGGGGGCTACTCTTTGTTGCGGTATGCAGGCTTCTCATTGTGGTGGCTTCTCTTGTTGTGGAACACGGGCTCTAGACACGTGGGCTTCATTAGTTGCAGCATGCGGGCTCAGTAGTTGTGGCTCAAGGGCTCTAGAGCGCAGGCTCAGTAGTTGCTCCGCGGCATGTGGGATCTTCCTGGACCAGGGCTTGAACCCGTGTCCCCTACATTGGCAGGCAGATTCTTAACCACTGTGCCACCAGGGAAGCCCATGTACTGTGGTTTTTTTGTGGTTGTCTTATTTTCCCTGTAAGACTACAGTGTCCTTAAGGGGAGAGGATTGCTTAGAATGCAAGATCCAGTCCCCGCTCCCCTCCATCCAACTCCCTCAGCCCCCATTTACACAGAGTTATTTGTACACAGTATGTTCTTGTTAAAGACTTGTTAAAATATGATTAAAATAAAAGTAGAGAGGAAAGAAAAAATGAAGAGATAAAATAACAGACTGTTGCATTAAAAAATTTATTGAAGTCATCAAAATGATTCAGAAAGATTTCCAGCTAATATTTACCTTTCATGTACCCTTCTCCCCCAAATTGTAGTACTAACTTATAGCATGTAACTTTTTTTTCTTTAAAAAGTAATAAATAGTGAGAATTCCCTGGTGGTCCAATGGTTAGGACTCTGCGCTTCCACTGCAGGGGGCATGGGTTCCATCCCTGGTCTGGGAAGTAAGACCCCACAAGCCGTGGAGCGTGGCCAGAAAAACCCCAAAAGTAATAAATATTGTAAAAGTGGATCTAGCTGTTTGGGTTTTAGTGATTGGTATTTGTTCATTCCTTTTACTTGCCTCTTCTAATTCTGGCAAAAAGGTTCCCAAATATCTCAACTACCAATATAACTGAACTGTCACTCACAAAAAGGAAATCAGAAGGAGGTATCAACTGGCTAAGCTCCAGGATTGTAGAAAAACCCTAATAATTAGTGACCCAAAAAATACTGTCTAAAATCTGCCATCTAGTGTGGACTTTGTAAAATTACATATTACTGGACACATTAATGCTGTGATTACTACTAGGGCTTCCCTCACTGGACACTAGGTTTGAAAATTTTAATTATCAAACAAAATGATCAAAAGTAGCATTAAATTTGATTTCCCATTTAGTTTTAACCATAGATATATAGAGAGGTAGAGAGATAGATAAATGCTAAATAGACATAAAGATTGATATGCAAAATAGAGCTTTTGCTCAGCATAGTAAGGTGGTATTGGAAACCTTTAAATATAAAAACTATCTAATAATGAATTTATATAATTGGTAATAAAAACAAAGAAACATATCCCTCTTGTTTATCCTTATTATTGGTAAATGTCATTCCTGACAGGAGAGGTTGAGTAGGAAAGTATCATTTGTTGGGCACAATCTCCGTGCCAGGTTCTTAACCTACTTTTTTTTTTAATATTTATTTATTTATATTTTTTGGCTGCATCAGGTCTTAGTTGCGACATGTGGGCTTCTCTCTAGCTGTGGTGCGTGGGCTTAGTTGCCCTGGCACGTGGGATCTTAGTTCCCTGACCAGGGATCGAACCTGCGTCCCCTGCATTGGAAGGCGGGTTCTTAACCACTAGACCACTGGACCCTCTTAACCTACTTTAATCTAATTTAAATCTTATCTTTTGGTCTTTAAGTTAAAATATTACAAACCTCATTTTACGTATAAAAAAATTAAGACCTAAAAGGTGAAGAAGTTGGCTTTCTATCACAGCTGGTTAGTAAAAGCACCAGGATTTGTACCCATGTCTGGAAACTCCAAAGCTCATGCTCTTTCATCTCCATACTGCCTTTTATACTTTGTGAGATGCTGGAAATAGTGTACCAACTTACACTATGTAGCAATAATCCCCTCTTTTTTATTGTTTTCAGTCTTGCTAGAGATTTATCAATGTTTTTTATCCTTTCAAAGAACCACCACCTTTTAGTTTCATTAATTTTCTGTATTGTTTTTTATTTTCAATTTTATCTCTGCTGTTATGATTTCTTCTGACTGCTTTGGGTTTATTTTGTTTTTTTCTATTTTCTTTAAGTTTCTTAAGTCTTAGATTATTGATATGAAACCTTTCTTCCTTTCTGATATAGGTATTTAATGCTATAAAATCGCCCCTAAACACCACTTTATCTGAATTCTACCAATTTTGTAATATATTTTCATTTTCGTTCAGTTTAAAATATTTCCCAGTTTTATTCAAATTTCATTTTCATTCAAATTAAAATCTTGTCTAATTCGAGATTTCCTCTTTGACCTATGAATTATTTAAAAGTATGTTGTTTAATATCCCTCTGATATTATTTCCCTCGCATCTGAACTTCCTTTAGCAACTTTTTAGAGCAAATTTTTTTTTTTTTGACAAAAACTTCTCTTAGTTTCCTTTTATCTGAGCATGTCTTTATTTCATCCCTATTTCTGAAGGGTATTTTCACTGGATATATAATTCTGAGCTGACATCTCTCTTTCTTTGGCACTTTAAAAATGTTATCCTTCCTTCTGCCTCCACAGTCATTTGAATCTTTGTTTACCTATAAGCAATGCATTTTTTTGGTAATAAATTTATTTATTTATTTATTTTTGGTTGCATTGGGTCTTTGTTGTCGGGTCTTCATTGCTGCGCGTGGGCTTTCTCTAGCTGCGGCGAGCGGGGTCTACTTTTTGTTGCGGTGCGCAGGCTTCTTATTGCGGTGGCTTCTCTTGTTGCAGAGCTTGGACTCCAGGAGTGTGGGCTTCAGTAGTTGTGGCACGTGGGCTCAGTAGTTGTGGTTTGTGGGCTGTAGAGCGCAGGCTCAGTAGTTGTGGCACATGGGCTCTAGAGAGCAGACTCAGTAGTTGCGGCGCATGGGCTTAGTTGCTCCACGGCATATGGGATCTTCTTGGAACAGGGCTCGAACCCGTGTCCCCTGCATTGGCAAGTGGATTCTCAACCACTGCGCCACCAGGGAAGTCCCAAGCAATGCATTGTTATTCTCTGGCTGTTTTCAAGATTTTCTTTGTCTTTAGTTTTCAGCAATTTGATTGTAATGGATTTTGATTCAAGTTCATTTGTATTTTCCTGTTTAGGGTTTGCTGACCTTCTTGAATCTCTAGGTTATTGTTTTTTTTGCCAAATTTGGTAAATTTTTAGCCATTGTTTTTCATACACACACACAAACACACACACACAATAATGCACTCTTTCCTCTTCTTCTGAAACTCCAGTGACATGAATGTTAGCCCTTTTGGTATTGTTCACAGATCCATGAGGTTCATTTTTGGCAGGGAGGAGATCTTTTTTTTCCCTCTGTTGTTCAATTTAGATAATATCTATTGATCTATTCTCAAGTTCATTGACTCTTCTGTTACATTCTTCTGTAAGATTTTTTTTTTAGTTATTGTATTTTCAGTTGTAAAAATTTTTTAAAAACTTTTTGCCTAATTTATTTAAAGAATGGTACTACTTTCTAGCATTTTTTTATTTTGTATTAGTATCTTCGTTTGAAATGCTAATTTCTCTTTCTCCCAAGGTTTTGCAGCCATCTCTACTACACAGTTAGGCTGATGGGCAGTTGTTTGCCAGCCACAGCTGGTTTTAGCTATGAAGTATACACATGTACTTAAGTGAAATATCAAATCTAGTAAAGAATCCATCCCAAGTTACCTCTACCTTCTTTAAATTTTCAGCTCTTCTGAGATGTCTACCTAGATATGTATCTTGTCAAAGTTTAAATCTCCCTTCTAATATGTTTAAATATATGTATCTCATAAGGGCAGTTTAAACTTTGGGGAAAAATGTTTCACTTTTACTTCGGATTTCATTATACATTCTCAGAAGCCTTAACCTTCACCCTTTTGATAACTTACAATTCTTCTTTGTTTGTTTGCTTGTTTTTGTGTTTGGTTTTTTTTAATTTTTGTCTTTCTTTTTCTCCAGTTCAATTATTTTTATTTGAACGTTTGGGCTGTTGCTCTCTGGGAAATGACTTCTCCCCAAGAGAACCCAATAAAAGAGTCTCTAAAAGTGTCCTCTTCACCTTTTTCTTTCTTTCTTTTTTTCATTGAGCTATAATTGACATATAACATTGTGTAAGTTTAAGGTGTAGATTTGATACACTTACATTCTGCAATATGATTACCACTGTAGCATTAGCTAACACCTCCATTATGCCACATGATTATCATTTCCTTTTTGTGGTGAGGACATCTAAGATCTAGTCTCTTAGCAACTTTCAAGTATATAATACAGTATTGTTATATTAACTATAATCAGAATGCTGTGTATTTGATCCCCAGAACTTAGACGTCTTCTAACTGCAAGCTTATATTCTTTGACCAACATCTCCCCAATTCTCTCACCCTCTTCCTAATTCCCACACCCTAAAACTTCTATTTGGTTTCTCTTTATATCTGCTACTTCTTTGCTAAGAGCTTCTGTCTTTCCATTCATTTCAAGAGTGTTTGCCCTTGTTGGAGGTTTTTAATAATAGCTGCTTTTTTTTTTGGCTGCACCTCACAGCTTGTGGGATCTTACTTCCCCAACCAGGGGTTGAACCCGGGCCCTGGCAGTGAAAGCACCGAGTGCTAACTGCTGGACTACCAGGAACTTCCAATAATAGCTGCTTTAGATTTTTTTTTTTTGGCTGTGTTGGGTCTTTGTTGACGCATGCGGGCTTTCTCTAGTTGCGGCAAGCAGGGGCTACTCTTCGTTGAGGTGCGCGGGCTTCTCATTGTAGTGGCTTCTCTTGTTGTGGAGCTTGGGCTCTAGGTGCGTGGGCTTCAGTGGTTGTGGCACCCAGGCTTAGTTGCTTCGCAGCATGTGGGATCTTCCTGGACCAGGGCTCGAACCCATGTCCCCTGCATTGGCAGGTGAATTCTTAACCACTGTGCCACTAGGGAAATCCTAGATTCTTTATCTGATAATTTTAACATCTGTGTGATCTCAGTTTTGGCATCTGTTCATTGTCTTTTCCCATGTACATTGAGATTTTCATGGCTCATCATATGTCAAGTACTTTTAGATTGTATCCTAGACATTTTGAATATAATGTTGTGAGACTCTGTGTCTTGTTTAAATCCTACGGAGTATTTTGATTTTTTTGCTTTAGTAGGCAATTAACCCAGTTTAGTTTAGACCACAGGTTCCATCTAGCCTTCTGTGGGTTTTGGTTTCTATGTCGGTTCCATTTTTAAAGTCTTTGCACTCTATTTGGATCTGTCCTGTATGTGGCCAGTGTGAAGCATGGGCAAAGGATTGTTACTTTAGTTGTCAAAGATTTTAGTACGCTACTTAGGATCAGATCCATGCATGTGCAGCTCAGGGGTGAGCTCAGGAATTTAGAAACAGCTTTTTGAGGTCACTTTTCCAAAATCCTCTTCTGTAACCTCATCACTACTGTTCAGTTGCCTAGGCTCCCTTTGTGGTCCTCTCACCAGAAAACTGGGGCTTTATTTACCTTACTCTGCTGCACACTTTCCCTGACCCATCCAGAATCAATTGCTAGGAAGACAGAGAGAAGGAGAGAAAAAAAAGCAAAGGTTGTTTTCCCCATTCTCTTGGGACCACAGATCATCCAGTTGGAGAGCAAGTTTCCCTTAGAGTTTTAGGTACCTGTTGCCACCACCACTGGTCACTACCAGGAGAACACTTTCCCTCTTCACCAGCCTGAACTAGAGGACTTCTAGAGCTATCTTTGTTCACATAGATATGTACTTCCTGGTTTGGAGCTGTGCTGTGACTAGGTTGGGGGATGTCAAAGGGGGAAGGAAGTGGTAAACTCAACTCCAGTTCTCTGGTACTGTGATTTCTGGTCTTCCCCAATTTACCTGCTTTTGTTTACTTTTCATAGTCCTTAGACTGTTCCCTGCATTCTGTCTAGGTTTTTTAGCTGGATGAGTGGAAGAGACAGAGCAAAGTGTGCTTACTCTTTTTTACCTTCAACTTGAACTCACGGTGTCTTTTTCTTTTTTTTTGGCTGTGTTGGGTCTTCGTTGCTGCATGCGGGCTTTCTCTAGTTGCGGTGAGCGGGGGCTACTCTTCGTTGCAGAGCACGGGCTCTAGGCGTGTGGGCTTCAGTAGTTGTGGCACGCGGGTTTAGTAGTTGCAGCACGTGGGCTCAGTAGTTGTGGAACGTGGGCCCTAGAGTGCAGGCTTAGCAGTTGTGGTGCATCTTAGTTGCTCCTCAGCATGTGGGATCTTCCTAGGCCAGGGACTGAACCCGTGTCCCCTGCATTGGCAGGTAGATTCTCAACCACTGCACCACCAGGGAAGCCCTCCACGGTGTCTTTTTTATACAAATAAACTTTATGCAAATTTGTTGAACATCTATTAGTACATGAAATAATAATAATGTTAATATTTTCCCCCTAAACCCAAGGCTATATCTTTAGTTGTGTGAAGATGAAACTACAATACAAACTCCCATATTACAGGGTATCATGGAGATTTAATTTTTGTCTAATTACCAAAGTAATATGTATGGAATTCAAAGAGTTTGAAAAATGTAGAAAAGCACAAATTTAATTTGAAACATAAATCTCTGTAATCCCAACACATAAAAAGAACCATTGTAGGGGCTTCCCTGGTGGTGCAGTGGTTGAGAGTCCGCCTGCCAATGCAGGGGACATGGGTTCATGCCCCGGTCCGGGAAGATCCCACATGCCACGGAGCGGCTGGGCCTGTGAGCCATGTCCGCTGAGCCTGAGCATTCGGAGCCTGTGCCCCGCAACGGGAGAGGCCACAACAGTGAGAGGCCCATGTACGGCCAAAAAAAAAAAAAAAAAAGGAACCATTGTTAAAATTTGTATAGATTGTTTCTAAGATTTTGTTCATTGTAAATATGTACACGTTTTAAATGTTTTAAATAAAGGTAAAAACATATTATATATTATTTTGTTTTTTTCTTTAACATAAGAATATATACTGTTATTTTTTCCTTTAACTTAGTTATTTTTTTCTTTAACATAGTAATATATTGGCCAGTGTTTTCTATGACAATAAATAGTATACACTACAACAAGCTTTTTAAAAAAATAATTTATTTTATTTATTTATTTTTGGCTGCTTTGGTTCTTCGTTGCTACGCGCGGGGTTTCTCTAGTTGCAGCGAGAGGGGGCTACTCTTTGTTGCAGTGTGCGGACTTCTCATTGCAGTGACTTTGCTTGTTTCTGAGCTCAGGCTCTAGGCACGTGGGCTTCAGTAGTTGTGCAACACAGGCTCAGTAGTTGTGCCTTGTGGGCCCTAGAGTGCAGGATCAGTAGTTATGGCGCATGGGCTTAGTTGCTCCACGGCATGTGGGATCTTTCCAGACCAGGGCTCGAACCCATGTCCCCTGCACTGGTGGATTCTTAACTACTGCGTCACCAGGGAAACTCAACAGCAAGCTTTTTGTTTGTTTGTTTTTTTGGTCTCAAAAAGACATTTTATTTTTTAACAGCAAGCTTTTTAACGGCAGCATTGAATCCTATAATTTATTTAGTCAGAACAACACTGTGAGGATTTAATATTTCAAAATTTTAGCTATCAAAATAATGGTAGGATAAGGTCTCATACACATAAATGACTCTCACCTCCAATTGATTCCTTGCAAAAAATGCCTGAAGTAGACTTGCTGGCTTAAAGGCAATGCACATTCTTAAGGATTTTGATACATCTATTCAAATTTCCTTCTAGAAAAGATGTTGGAATGTGAATTGATACCTATTTCTTTTTTTTTAAAATACATTTATTTATGTATTTATTTTTGGCTGAGTTGGATCTTTGTTGCTGCGCACGGGCTTTCTCTAGCTGCAGTGAGCGGGGACTACTTTTCGTTGTGGGGCGTGGGCTTCTCATTGCGGTGGCTTCTCTTGTTGCGGAGCACGGGCTCTAGGTGTGCAGACTTCAGTAGTTGTGGCTCGCGGGCTGTAGAGCTCAGGCTAAGTAGTTGTGGCGCACAGGCTTAGTTGCTCTGCGGCATGTGGGATCTTCCCGGACCAGGGCTCGAACCTGTGTTCCATGCATTGGCAGGCGGATTCTTAACCACTGCGCCACCAGGGAAGCCCCCTATTTCTTATTAGGTAGTTTTTTTCCTGTTTTTATATTGAATTAATTTTAAATTTACAGAAAATTTACAAGACTAGAACAAAGAATTCCCATATACCCTTTACTTAGATTTACTATTTTTGACATTTTGCCATATTTGCTTCCTCTCTCTTTCTCCACACACACATGCATGCATACACATGCACACATTAATTATTTATACTTTTTGAAACATTTGCATACATCATGTCTCCTTTCCCCTGAAAACTTTAGTTTGTATTTCTTAAGAAAAAGAATACTCTTTTACATAACTACAGTGCAGCTATCAAATTTAGGAAATTTAACATCACTAAAATACTTCAATATGAAAATAACAAGGGATCAAGAGGACTAAATACATCTGCTAGATAATTAATCCTCTTAAGTAGAGCTAATGAAATTAGGTCGACAGAAATGGTTTTTGTCAGCGCTGGGGGCTCCTGCCTTCTCAGTGGCATCACCGAGGCACTTCATTTAGGCAAAGCCATACCTACCTTGTACGCAACTATCACCAGCATCTCTGACAACTCAGGGCATGAGGCAGGCACTCAATGAATATCCATTTACTGAGTTAATGAGCAACAAGGATTACCCAAAGTTTGCACCTTTAGTCTCATGATTATTTTATTTTGTCCATTTGTTTGCTGTTGTTAAATAACAGGAAGTTAGAACAAGGGATAATACAACATTTTCTGCCTTCTATATGGAATCTGTAGCTAATCTCTGTTAACCTGAATAGTGGAAGTGGAAGTAGCTAAGAGAGTCTCCAAGTCTGACCAAAAATGGGGCTTCACCAGACAACATTATGTCACCTCTAAGGGGTAGGGTGGGGCGGAGTGGGGAGACGGGCTGACTTCTGCAGTCTCATTACAGACAGTCTTTGGAAAAACTTATTTCCAAACCTAGGAGAACTCAGGATCTAGTTCACATGTGACCTCCTTAAAAAAGTAGTAGCAGTTTAATGTCTGCCAAGCAAGAGGTGAGAATGGAGAATCTTTGGCAAAAGATCTGGCAAACATGAAGGGGAGCATGTTAGTCTCTTCTTCTATACCTGTGGTGTTTCTTTAACAAGAATTAGCTCATAGGACATTGATAAATAAGCCTATGCCAGTATAACAGTGGAAATTATGAGTTCAAGTGGAATTTTCCTCTGCACATTAATGTTTGGGAGCAATTAAAGGAAAAAAAGCAAAACAAAACAAAAACTTACAATGCAGGAAGACCTTAGGAAAAAGATGAAAATACTACAGAAACCCCCTGTTTAGAGAAAAAAATGTCTGGGTTAGTGATTGCAAAAACCTGGCTACACTTTCCCACGTTAAACTATTTTGGGAAGCTGTGTGTGCAGATGAAAAAGTGTAAAGATATTTCTCTGGGTGTTACTAAAATTTGATCAAGAATGCTATACCCCTTGGGCTTCTCTGGTGGCGCAGTGGTTGAGAGGCTGCCTGCCGATGCAGGGAACGTGGGTTCGTGCCCCGGTCTGGGAGGATCCCACATCCCACATGCCGCGGAGCGGCTGGGCCCGTGAGACATGGCCGCTGAGCCTGCGCGTCCGGAGCCTGTGCTGCTGCACAACGGGAGAGGCCACAACAGTGAGAGGCCCGCGTACCGAAAAAAAAAAAAAAAGAATGCTATACCCCAGATAAGATTTTAATTTTTTAAGAAATATTTACCTATTTATTTATTTTGGCTGCGCCGGGTCTTAGTTGCTGCAAGCAGGATCTAGTCCCCCGACCACGGATCAAACCCGAGCCCCCTGCATTGGGAGCACAGAGTCTTACCCACTGGACCACCAGGGAAGTCCCAAGATTTTAATTTTTGAGGAAATTAGTCTTTAAGGCCCTCAAGAACCTATCTTGTCTAAGAAGGAAGCAGAAGTCCCTAGCGCCTAACGTGGCCAGAGGTCCCCTAAGGGTGGCAGCCAAACACTCCGGAGGAGTTTTAACTGTGCCAGCAGTGGGACTGCTAGTGCTCTGGATAGGCTGCAAGTGGTCTACCCCATTCCTAATTAGCCCAAAAGTCCGCAATTGCACAGAAGTTGAGGTTTTTTAGGACCGCGTATCTGGAGTTACTGCAGAAACGCCTGTTCCACAGCAACGCAATCTCCTGGTTTCTATTTTACTAAAACTAAGTCCCCTGCCAAAGCTGTCTCTATTGTTCACGAAGGAGGCATGGGCACACAGACCTGGAGCCCTGTGCTCGGCGCGGGGGAAGGGGTGGAGGGCAGCAGCAGAGTCCTTGGGACCCTGGGAGGAGACTGCAGGGAGGAGGAGGTGCCAGGGGCGGGCTGGAAACTCCGGGCACTCAGCCAGGCAGGCGGGAACCAGCACGCGGAAGAGCTTTGCCTGCGGGGGCGGTGGGTGCGGGAGGGCGGAGAGATGGAGGCTCAAGGCCCGCTCCTTCTCCTGCTTCCGTGTCAGCACCTCGCTGCCCCTTCGCCTTTGACCCCGCGGGTCTCCCCGACGCGGCAGCGGTACAGCACAGCGGTGGCTTCAGTCGGCAGCCCACGCTGCGGACGACGCCCCGCGGCAGCAGTTCCGGACCCCTCTTCTGGGTCAAATGCCCCAAGGAAGGAGAGGGCGCCTCAAGGAGGGACTTGCCCAAGGAGCATGACAAGAATTGACAGCTAAGGAAAATTTAGCCTAGGGTTCTCAAACTTATTGGTCGTAGGACCCCCTTAACACTCTTGAAAATTGTCTCTGTGGGTCTGTCCATCGACATTTATTATATCAGGTTTTAAAACAAAGAATTTAAACAGTAATACAGGTGCCTTTCCATTAGCCTTCAGGGCAGTTTTGAAATCACTCCTAGTTGTAGCTGCAGAAAACCTCACTGTGAATGAGACCAGAAAAGGCCAATACAGTCGAAGTATTATAATGAAAATGGTTTTAACCTTGCCAATTCCTGGAACAAACTTTGACAACCACTGCTCCAAAAAAACCCACAGCTTAGAAACAGGGCCTTTATTTCCTGGAACGATTTAGACAGGAGCCCTGGGGAACCTAGACCAGGGTCTGTGCTGCTGGAGTTAGCTAGACAGTGACCTGCAGAATTTACAGGGGTGCCCTGGGATGCTGTGCACGTTTCAAAAAGGAACAGAACATTCCAAGTAACTAAACACAACATACTGAGAAGGATACACTTCGCTTGAAAGGAAAAAACCAGAAGCTCGTGACAAGGTACAGGAATGTCAATAGCCTCACAAGCTAAGAAATCACTTGGAAAGAACAGCCAACAAAATTGGAATGCACCTCTCTGATGAAGGGGCTAGATAAAATCAGGAAACATTTAAAAAGTAATCTAATTCCAGTGAAAAATATACTTGTTATGGTGTAAACTAAGAAGAAAATACAAAGAAATCTGTAGAAAAGTTTTAAGTTTATAGAAAAATGACGAGTAAGAATTTAGTATACCTTTTAGAGAAGATAAGATAGTTTTGTTTTTTTAACATCTTCATTGGAGTATAATTGCTTTACAATGGTGTGTTAGTTTCTGCTTTATAACAAAGTGAATCAGTTATACATATACATATGTTCCCATCTCTCTTCCCTCTTGTGTCTCCCTCCCTCCCACCCTCCCTAACCCACCCCTCTAGGTGGTCACAAAGCACCTAGCCGATCTCCCTGTGCTATGTGGCTGCTTCCCACTAGATATCTATTTTACATTTGGTAGTGTATATATGTCCATGCCACTCTCTCACTTTGTCACAGCTTACCCTTCCCCCTCCCCATATCCTCAAGTCCATTCTCTAGTAGGTCTGTGTCTTTATTCCCATCTTGCCCCTAGGTTCTTCATGACCTTTTTTTTTCTTAGATTCCATATATATATGTTAGCATATGGTATTTGTTTTTCTCTTTCTGACTTACTTTACTCTGTATGACAGACTCTAGGTCCATCCACCTCACTACAAATAACTCAATTTCGTTTCTTTTTATGGCTGAGTAATATTCCATTGTATATATGTGCCACATCTTCTTTAACCATTCATTGGTTGATGGACACTTATGTTGCTTCCATGTCCTGGCAAGATAGTTCTTAATGAAGCAAAACTACTTGAAGAGAAAGTTAAGTGTACTCTGTCATGTGACAAGAAGAGGAAGTTGAAATGAGCAAAACAGGAAAAACTAAAAGTACATCAAAGGTCTCCAAATGAGAGGAAAGGATCTCTCGATTATAAAACTGATGATGCTAAAGTTTTGAATAATTATCTTGCACAGATCAGTTATGTGCAGGTCAATTCTGAAACTGAGGGCAAAAAAAAAGAAAAAGAAAATAAAAAAGAAATTGTATTTTCTGAATTAGACAATGGAGGCCCAGGGGATCAGCAAGTTGAGAAAGTTAAAGACAGAGAAGATAATACTATCAGTTATCTATTGTGGCATAATAAACAACCCCAAAACTTAGTAGCTTAAAGCAGCAATGATTTATTATTATCTTTAAATGATTCTCTGGGTGGGTTGACAGTTTATCTGCTGGTTTTACCTGGGCTCACTGGTACAGAAACATTCAGCTGAAAGACAGTTGGGCTGGAAGGTCAATGTGACCTCACTTAACATGTCTGACAGTTGGTGCTGTCCATTGCGAGCTTTGGTTCTTTCCCACGTGACCATTATTCTCTAGCAGGCGAGACTGGCTTCCTTACATGATGGTCTCAGGGCAGCATCATAAAAGGGTAAAAGCAGAATCTGCAATGTCTCTTAAGATCTGGCTTTGGAAGTCACAGAACATCACTTCTGCCACATTCTGTTGATCAAATCAAGTCACAAGATGAGTCCAGATTCACAGCGTGGGGAAATAGATAACCTCTTGATGGAAGGAAGAGCAAAGTCATTGCATAGGAGCATGGGAGAAATTTGTGGTCATATTTTGTATTTTATCGTAACAGAATGAATATAACAAAGAAGACGCTAGCTATATTAACATTAGTTTCAGTAGAGAAACCATTTACAGCTTTATCTGAGTGATGAGATGTCAATTATGCATGGTTGGAAGAGCACTTAAGGAAGGTGGAGCAGGTTACTTGATCATTGTAGACAGTGCAAGGTCCCTTGAAAATATAAAGCTTCAAGCTGAAAATTGGACTCATTGATCAGACAAAATACCTTACTGGAAAAATTTGAGCAGAGAAGAAAGATTAGGAACAGTTAGGTACAGCAGAAGGGAAATATTAAAATTAGTGTATTTGGGCTTCCCTGGCGGTGCAGTGTTTGGGAGTCCTCCTGCTGATGTAGGAGACGCGGGTTCGTGCCCTGGTCTGGGAGAATCTTGCATGCCATGGAGCGGCTGGGTCCATGAGCCATGGCCGCTGGGCCTGTGCATCCGGAGCCTGTGCTCCGCAACGGGAGAGGCCACAACAGTGAGAGGCCCGCGTACCGCAAAAAAAAAAAAAAATTAGTGTATTCAACAAAATAGAGGGAAACTATAGAGTATGAAAATATCTTATAAGGCAACACGTTGTTCTGCAGAAGAAAGCCCATGGCTATTTGATCCTTGTTTGTGATACTGAAAGAGCTATTATTGCCAGAGAGATGAAGCAAGCCACATTTCTGAGACAGAAATTAATAGAGGAATGAGTTAAAAAAAAAAGTTGCTAATGCTCTGAAAACCAGGGATTGTTAAAGCAACATTTTGTAGTCTCTTTCCAACTAATACACAAATTTCATTTCCAAGAAACAGAGTCCTTTATTTTCTGTTATAATCAGAGACTATAAAAGTAGCAATACAATATCTGATGTCTCCTTCAGTGAAAGGATCTTTTAAGTTCATGCCTGAGGGTGGAGGGGTACAGTACTCCTCAGTGATGAGGGATCTTCTGTGAAATTACAGGTACTCTGTGATCATTAGTAGAAGAGATTTGCTTAGACTGGAACCCTGATGCAGTCGGTACTAATTAGTATCGCCCCAAATTCTTCCCCTTCCACCACAGTGGATGGCTTGGTTGACTCTGATACAAATCCCAACCCGTCTCAGGTTCACCTATCACAAGCTTACTACCAGCAGGGCCTCTGTTTTCTCCTGGTCAGTGTGGACCACTTCCCCACCACAGGGACTTCATGGGCCTGAAACTTTTCTTCTACCTTTTCTTTCTGGCTCCACCTGAGGCCTAAGAGAGGCATACCTGGCCTCTACCTGAAATATATGGCCTGTTCTATGATTATTAAATCTATAAACACTGGCCTCTACCTTTTATCTTTAGTAATATGTTTTTGCTAATTACCAATAATGCTGCTCTTAACATGTATTTTGATGCATATATATATGCAGACTTAGGGGAGAAATTGCTGGGTCACAGGGTATGCATATGTTCAACTTTAGCAGGTAATGCCAGTTTTCCCAGTGGGAGTGAGCACTTAAAAGATATATAAACAAAAGTCCTTCACTTCACTTGCTGAAGACCCCAAAGCATTTTTTATGGAAAATAAGTATTAACTTACGATGAAACATAGATAAAGTATGTATAAAAAAAAGAATTTGTTTTCATTTTGGCAGAGACAATAATTTCTCCACCAAATAGAACATTTTGTTTCTATAATTCATACCAGAGTACTATTTCCTAGCATATTTCAATAAAGCTTGAATGAGTGAATTAATTAATAGGTCTTCTGCATAGATTGGTTTAAATCAGATACACTTTAATACACTGGAAATTATATGGTATTTAATGGTTAGATATGTTGTAAGATAGACTTATTACTCCAGATAATTTTTTCTTGGGTTTACAGTGTAAACCAATACACCTTGTTCCATTAAACCTCTGGCTTACAGACTAAAGAAGTTGGTTAACACACACATGGTATTGTCATATGCTGTCGTAAATGGACCTGCTGCTTTCCTTACTAACCAGAAGTGATTTCAGCAAACTAAGGAGAGAAAATATTTTAAAAATCATCCCCCTTTTTATTAAAAAAATAATAATAACAAGGCATACCTTGTTTTTGTTTTTTATAACTTTATTTATTTAATTTATTTATTTTTGGCTGTGTTGGGTCTTCGTTGCTGCACGCGGGCTTTCTCTAGTTGTGGTGAGGGGGGCCTACTCTTTGTTGCGGTGCCCGGGCTTCTCATTGCGGTGGCTTCTTTTGTTGCAGAGCATGAACTCTAGGCACATGGGCTCAGTAGTTGTGGCTCATGGGCTTAGTTGCTCTGCAGCATGTGGGATCTTCCCGGATCAGGGCTCAAACCCATGTCCCCTGCATTGGCAGGCAGATTCTTAACCACTGCACCACCAGGGAAGCCCCATACCTTGCTTTATTTTACTTCGCTTTATTGTGCTTTGCAGATAATGTGGTTTTTACAAATTGAAGTTTTGTGGCAACCCTGCATTGAGCAAGTCTATGGTCACCATTTTTCCAATAAAATTTGCTCACTTCCTGTTTCTATGTTGCATTTTGGTAATTCTCACAATATGTTGTGAGAATTCTCACAAAATTTTCGTTATTTTATTTGTTTTGATGATCTGTGATCAGTGATCGTTGATGTTACTGTTATAATTGTTTTGGGGCACCACAAACCACACCCACATAGGACGGCAAACAATTGATAAATGTTGTGTGTGTTCTGACTGCTTCACTGTTCCCCCTCTCTCTCCCTTGTTTTGGGCCTCTCTATACCCTGAGACACAGCAGTGTTCAAATTAGACCAAGTCATAACCCTACAATGGCCTGTAAGTGTTCAAGTGAAAGGAAGGGCTGCACATCTCTCACTTTAAATCAAAAGCTAGAAATGATTAAGCTTAGTGAGGGAGGCATGTCCGAAAGCCAAGATAGGCCCAAAGCTAGGCCTCAAGCAAAGTACTTAGCCAAGTTGTGAATGCAAAGGAAAAGTTCTCGAAGGAAATTAAAAGTGCTACTCAAGTGAACACACAAATGATAAGAAAATGAAGCAGCCTTTTTGCTGATATGGAGAAAGTCTGAGTGATCTAGATAGAAGTTCAAACCAGCCACAACATTCCCTTAAACTAAAGCCTAATCCGGAGCAAGGCCCTAACTCTCTTCAATTCTATGAAGGCTGAGAGAGGTGAGAAAGTTACAAAAGAAAAATTTGAAGCTAGCAGAGGTTGGTTCATGATGTTTAAGGAAAGAAGTCATCTCCATAACATAAAAGTGCAAGGTGAAGCAGCAAGGGCTGATGTAGAAGTTGCAGCAAGTTATCCAAATCTAGCTAAGACGAAGGTGGCTACATTAAACAACAGATTTTCAAGGTAGATGAAACAGCCTTATATTGGAAGAAGATGCCATCTAGGACTTTTATAGCTAAAGAGGAGAAGTCAATGGCTGGCTTCAAAGCTTCAAAGGGCAGAATGACTGTCTTATTAGGGGCTAATGTGGCTGATGACTTGAAGTTGAAGCCAATGCTCATTTACCATTCGGAAAAGTCCTAGGGCCTTTAAGAATTATGCAGAATCTACTCTGCCTGTGCTCTATAAATGGAACAACAAAGCCTGATTGGCAGCCCATCTGTTTACAAGATGGTTAACTAAATATTTTAAGCCCACTGTGGAGACCTACTGCTCAGAAAAACAGATTCCTTTCAAAATATTACTGCTCATTGACTGCTCAATGTACTTGGTCACCCAAGAGCTCTGATCCAGGTGTACAACAAGATTAGTGTTGTTTTTATGCTTGCTGACACAACACCCATCCTGCAGCCTATGGATGAAGGAGTCATTTTGACTTTCAAGTCTTATTATTTAAGAAATACATTTCATAAGGCTATAGTGGCCATAGTTATCCTCTGATGGATCTGGACAAAGTCAATGGAAAATCTTCTGGAAAAGATTGAGCATTCTAGATGACATTAAGAACATTTGAGATTCATGGGAAGAGGTCAACATTAAAGGAATTTGGGGGACTTCCCTGGTGGCACAGTGGTTGGGAGTCTGCCTGCCGGTGCAGGGGACACGGGTTCGAGCCCGGGTCCGGGAGGATGCCTCATGCCGTGGAGCAGCTGGCCTGTGCACCACTGCTGCTGAGCCTGCGTGCTGCGGCTGCTGGGGCCCGCGTGCCTGGAGCCCATGCTCTGCAACAAAAAAAGAGGCCACCGCCATGGGAGGTTTGCACCCTGCAGCGAGGAGTGGCCCCCACTCGCTACAACTAGAGAGGGCCTGCGCGCAGCAGCGAGGACCCAACGCAGCCAAAAATAAATAAATAGAATAAATAAAGGAATTTGGAAGAATTGGATTCCAACCCTCATGGATGACTTTGAGGGGAGTGGAGAAAGGAGCTGCAGACGTGATGGAAATAGCAAGAGAACTAGAATTAGAAGTGGAGCCTGAAGATGTGGCTGTATTGTTGTAACCTCACGGTGAAACTTGAATGAATAAGGAGTCACTTCTTATGAATGAGCAAAGAAAGTGGTTTCTTGAGATGGAATCAACTCCTGGTGAAGATGCTGTGGAGATCGTTAAAATGACAACAAAGGATTTAGATTAGTATATAAACTTAGTTGATAAAGCAGTAGTAGCATTTGTGAAGATTGACTTTAATTTTGAAAGAAGTTCTACTCTGAGCGAAATGCTATCAAAGAGCTTTGCATGCTACAGAGAAATTATTTGTGAAAGGAAGAGTCATTTGATGTGGCAAAATTTATTGCTCTTATTTAAAGGAATGGCCACTGCCACCCCAAGCTTTAGCAACCACCACCCTGATCAGTCAGCAGCCGTCAACACCGAGGCAAGACCTTCCACCAGTAAAAAGTTTACAACCTTCTGAAGGCTCAGATGATGGTTAGCGTTTTTTTGCCAATAAAGTATTTTTAAATTAAGGTCTGTACATTTTTAAGACATAATGATATTGCACATTTAATAGACTACAGTATAGTGTGAACATAACTTTTATGTACACTACAGAACCAAAAAATTAATATGGCTCACTTTATTGCAGTGGTCTGGAACAGTCCCCACATTATCTCCAAGGTATGCCTGTATATTCTTTGCCTGCAACTAAAAAGGATTTGAAATATCAGTATGTATATAATATGGCTGAGAAAGCTAAAAAATTACTTATGCTAACAAAATTATTGTATTTCATTGTGAGTTACTGACAACACTGATAAAGAAACTATCCAAGTTAGGGAAACAGTAGAGAGAAAACTCTTTCAGTTACTGAAATTCTTAAGGGTCAATAGGAGCAAAGGAAAAAGACACTCAGTTTCCTTTTCACTTGTTTTTGCCTTCAAGTTTTCCCCTTTCTAATCAACAAAAAATTTTGTTCAAAAGGAAAGGGAAGGTTCAGAAGTTTTACCCTTTATTTATCAAGTTAAATCAACCTGGGTGGTCCATTTGTCAAAAGGTGGGTAAGAAAGTTGCTATAAAAAATATACAAATATTAACATACTAAATATTTGAAAAACCTTTTAAATTTAAATGTCACTTATATAAAAGTGCACAAATCATAAGTGTACAGCTTGATGAATTATCACAATTATTATCATCCAGGTTAAAAAATAGAACATAAGCCACACCCCAGAGGTTCCTTTCCCCTCCCCTCCCAATTGCTCCACCCCTTTCTTCTCCTCAAAGGCAACCATTATTTTGACTTTTTTTTTTTAATAAATTTTTAAAATTTATTTATTTATTTTTGGCTGTGTTGGGTCTTTGTGGCTGCACGCGGTGAGCAGTGTGGTGAGCAGGGTCTACTCTTCCTTGCAGTGCACGGTCTTCTCATTGCGGTGGCTTCAGTAGTTGCGGCACGTGGGCTCAGTAGTTGTGGCGCACGGGCTTAGTTGCTCCGTGGCATGTGGGATCTTCCCAGACCAGGGCTCGAACCCGTGTCCCCTGTATCGGCAGGCGGATTCTCAACCACTGCGCCACCAGGGAAGTCCCCGTTATTTTGACTTTTAACACCATAGAATAGTTCTATCTATTTTTAATGTTAAATAAATGGAATAACACAGCATGTATTCTTTTGGGTCTGTCTTCTTTCACTTACCATTGTTTTTGTGAGATTGTCATTCTGTTCTGGGTAGCAGTAATTCATTTATTTTTATTGCTGTATAGTTTTCCATTGTAGAAATTTATTGACATTTATATCTCCACTTAACTGCTGATAGATACCTGGGTTGTTTCCAGTTTGGGGCCTCACAAGTAATGCTATAAACCTTTTTGTGTATGTGCTTGATGCATATGTATATGTATTTCTATTTCTCCACATTGTCACCAATGTTTGTCAGTTTTTATTTTTGTGGATGTATGTTGGTATCTCATTGTGGCTTTATTGTGTGTTCCATGAGAGCAAGGCCACATCTGTCCTGTTCATAGTTGTATCATTATCCAAAACCTGTTCATAAAACATAGTACAAATAATAACAGTAATACATAATAAAAAGGATTGATTTAAACAACTATAAATACTGAGTTTGCAACTTCAACTTAGGTATGTAGTTTTTATTTGCTAAAATGAATGGTTTTTATTGTTACGATTTTTTTTTTTTTTTGCGGTACGTGGGCCTCTCACTGTTGTGGCCTCTCCCGTTGTGGAGCACAGGCTCCGGATGCGCAGGCTCAGCGGCCATGGCTCACGGGCCCAGCCGCTCCGCGGCATGTGGGATCTTCCCAGACCAGGGCACGAACCCATGTCCTCTGCATCGGCAGGCAGACTCTCAACCACTGCGCCACCAGGGAAGCCCTATTGTTATGATTTGATGTCATAAATAAGTCCCAATGTTTTCCTTGATGTGAAAGAAAACATAAACTACCTCACTTGTTCCCCCAGCACCCCACCCTTCCAAACACACATGTACAAGTTTAGGACAATGGCCCAGGGAGAACTAGAAGCCCTAGGGAAAGAAATGACATATCTCCCCAAAGCTTTAATTTTATTCAAATATTTTGATGGGGAAATTAAAATTTTAACTGGTAATTTTAGGTGTTTTTATTATATTAAACACAGACATAATGGTATCCAAACTGACTGAATATTTAGCTTATACAGAGAGTTGACTCACTTCAATGTCTAGCCCACATCCTTGGTCACCATATTCTTCTTGGTCATTGTGACTCCCTAGTGGAAAAAGACTGGAAAGCTTTGATAATGATGGGGAATTAGTGAAGTGTTTCAGTTGTGTGGAATCATGATCCACAATTTTTATTTTAGGAGGGTAATTCTGACTTGCAGTACAGAAGATGAGTTGGAGGGGGAGGGGGTGAGTGGAGAATGCATTGGAGGTAGGGAGATCATTAGGAGACTTTTGTAATAATCCCGGTAAGAGATAAATTGATCTGAACTTCAGAACACAGGACACAGAGAAGAACAGGTACCAAAATTTCTAATTTTATTAGGTACTCACTATCATATTAACTATGACACTTTAAAAAAATCATCTAAACATCTAGTTATTGGTTGGTTTGTATTATACCTGTAGAAGTAACATACATATATGATAATGATAAATGGAAACATTAATGAGTATTACTATTATTTATTTATATTTGCAAAAGTCTAATGGACTTCAATATATTCAAAATTAGACTATATTATTTAGTAGTGTATCAATTTATCAATTTGCTGCGTTATACATATCTTAAGAAATTTATAAGTATTGTCTCTGAGGTGAACAGTAGTTCACATAACATAAGCTTCAAGGAAAATCTATGTATCCATTATACAGCCTCCATCTTATTACAACTGGCATTTTTAATTGGACGTAAATAATTTACTACATGGCTAAAATGTTAATTTTCATTGTAATTTACAACAGAGATATTTCAATACATTAGGGACACAACATTTTCTGTGACATGAATCCAGTTGATCTTCTAATAGGCTCACTTCAATTTCCAAAACTGTGAAGTGGTTAATAGATTCACACAGTGCTTTACAGCTTTTGAAGTGTTTTGACATTGTACAGTATCTTCTTTAATGTTCAAAAATGCTCAAAGTCAGCAAAACTGATATGTCACCCTCATTTTTCAGATTAAAAAAACTGAGACTCGATTTACTGTGTTAGACAAACGTTATTTGTGCAGTATTATGTGTCTACAAATTGTGAGTGGACTGGAATTCAGGTTTCCAGACTTTTAGCTTTGGTGTACTAGGTTCCTCGTCTAATACAGCATATGGCTTCCAAGGACCCTGGTGTTTAGTAGTTGACATATTTCCTTTTTTTTTTCTTTTTGTTTTCTTTTTTTGCGGTATGCGGGCCTCTCACTGTTGTGGACTCTCCCATTGCGGAGCACAGGCTCCGGACGCGCAGGCTCAGCGGCCATGGCTCACGGGCCCAGCCGCTCCGCGGCATGTGGGATCTTCCCGGACCGGGGCACGAACCCGTGTCCCCTGCATCGGCAGGCGGATTCTCAGTAGTTGACATATTTCTTAATCTCAATACTTCGGTTTTCATATCTGTAACAAGGAGGTAATAATCATACCTATTCATTGAATGATTATAAGGATTAATTTCGTTAATATATGTGAGGCTCTTAAAACAGTGTCAAGTTCACAGTAAGCCCTAAATGAATGCTGTTATACGTTTATTGTTTTAGCATATCCGATTGACTTGTAAGGAGGGTTGGGATCCTCATAGTATACACATTTGGAAAAGTCCCAGTTGAGTTTACATATTAGGTAAGTTCAATCGTGTACCTATGTGGGTAATAATTCTAATTTAATGACTTATGAAATGTGGTGACCCAATAATTCCATTAGCTTTACTTAATCACCCATATTTCATCTGTCCTCGCAATGCTCCTTCCAGGGAGAAAAGACTCCCAGGGTGCGGTAAGTGGACCTGTTTAGATATTAAAAAAAAAAACAGAAATCAGTGGATTGTAGTAGAAAACTCAGCATATGAGACAGCCCGAGTGTGCTCAGAAGTGTAAGGTTCTGCCCAATCTTTCTTCGCCGAGAAGACGTTAGAGGAAACGTCACAAAGGACCCAGCTGGGAACTCTACAGGAAGTTAAAAAAATTGTTCAGCTTTGCAAAACACCTGGTGCTCAGCCATCTGTCTTTGGTAGTACAAAGACCTTAGTTAAGTAAGGTCTGTGTGGTTCTTTCTGACACCTTGGAAGACAGAGGTACAGCACAGAAATAACAAGTTGTAGCAAGCTAATTTAAGTACGTCTGAGGGGTCCGGAGGTACCTGCACTTCCTGTTACTACAATTCAGGCCATAGTGCTGTCACCCCAAGTTTTTGAGAGACCCCCCCCGTCCGAATTCCTATGGGGGTCGCCTCGGGACTCAAGAGCACACCTGCGCGGTGCGGAACTTGTTCCGCGTAGGTGACTGCAGTACAGGGCAGTTTCACTCCCCTCGGCTAACAGCACAGCTTCTCGCTTGAGTTACTTGTTAAAGGGTTGGCAGGCACACACCCTTCGCTCACTCGGGATCTCCCATTTCGGTCTGGAGGCTCAGGAGCCCCGGCCGTATGACGCTGTCCTTGCTGCCCAGCAGCGAGCAGCGACATCCTAGCCAGGCTCGGCTGGGCATTCCGAGGCCGCACCCAGGGCAACGCCACTCTGACGTTCGCGTTCCGGAGGCCGCCATAGGCCCGCGTCGGAACCCACGGCGACGTGTGGCGCGTGGACTCCATCAGGTCCAGCCCTGAGGGAACCCGGTAGGCGCTTCCAGGCAAGGTTCTGTGCAGCTGTTCCTTCCTTCTGCTCAAGTGTCTTCCCGTTCTGGGCAAAAGGGGACATGTCCGTCTCCAGAAAACACGAAGCGCGGCGGGAGCCTAAGCTAAGAACAGTGCGGAAGATTAAGCCCAAAGCAAGAAGGTGCCTGGCACCTTTAAGCTGTTTGGAAGTTCACGTGACCCACTAAGTGCCGGGCCCCGCGGTCACGTGACGGCGCGCGCGCCCTCGCGCAGGGAGAGCCGGCTGGCGCTGTGCGCGCGCCTTCGCCGCTGTCTCCCTGCCCCTCGACGGGAGGGTGAGGAGCGGCGGAGTCATCGGGCGACTGGGTCCCGGTGCGCGTGCGCAGCGAACAGCTGTCACCCAGTGCGGAACAAGTCTTCCAAATTTCCCGAATCTCCCTGGGCCGGAGGCCACCGTTTGCCTTCTCACCTTCCTCTTCTGGGTCGTGTCCTCTCCCTCGCTTGCGCGCCAGGTAACTGCTTTTCCGGAGTCCGGGGGATGGGGACCGTTGGGGGAGGGGCCCGGGCGGTCTTCCTGGCACTGCCCGGCTCTGCGCGGGGCAGCAGGGGGTGCCGGCGTCCGGCGGAGCGGAGACGCCGGGCCAGAGACGCTAGGTCCGCGGCCGCCGCGACTGTCACGCTGGCGAGAGAGCGGCCGGCCATGGTCTTGGGGTGGGAGGCGGGAGCCAGTGACAGCCCGCTCCGGCCCTCCGGGGGTTCGGTCCCCAGGCTCGCCGTTCTCCCGGGGGCCGGAGTCAGGGTCGGGCTCCTTGGAAGGGGCGCGCGGGTGGTCCGGGGATGCCTACTCCTTACCTTTCCCCTCCCAGCCCGGTCTGCGGTGGACTCCGCGGAGGCCGGGCCTGGTGCGCCCCTCGGGGCCGTCTCTTCCCTGGGACTCTCATGACCCGCGGGGTGAGGGTGAGGGCTCCTCTCCAGACTACCCCACCGTAGGTAGCCAGCTCCTCTCTCGGGTCCGTCCTTAGCCCCTGTGGCTATCCTATTGGTTTTTCCGGCGTGGGGCCATTTCTTCCTGCAGTGCCTCTAGCCACGATGCGGTGTAGACAGTGGGTGCTTAATAAATATGAGTTGGATCGGGTCGCGTGGAATGCCAGGCATAGGACGTGGCGGGGGGTGGGAATGTGAAGAAAGGAGCCAGGCAGGCTGGGGCTCCGGGCTCGAGCTTGGGGTTTTCCTCGGGGCTCAGCCAATGAAACCAGCAGGGCTCGATTCGGATGCTTTCCGGGTGAACTCGGAGCCAGTCTCCCCTTGAGCTGCAACCACGCACGTCTGCACGGTCTGGTTTTGGTTGTGGGCGAATGCCAGGGAGCGTTTTTGTGTGGTTCCTCCCCCTGGAGAAGAGAGGGCAAACTTTTTTTTTTTTTTTTTAGCAGTTGGTAAATTACCCTGCTGGGTGATTTATCAAGCGCTGCTTCGGAAGTGTAGGTTAAAAGTTGCAGCCGGTCCACTCTTAACCCTTGTGGAAGTTTTTTGGTAGGCTCGGTTCACCTACGTTCGGACCAAACTTTGCCCTATTTCACCCACTTGAATTTGCAGTATTTTTTATTTTTAATCTCGGGAAACTCAGCGTCACTGTTCCTATGGCAACGGTTACTAATATTCTAATTTCGAAGTGTCGTGTTTGAAAATTAGTGGCTTTAAATATTAAAGGTCCATTTTTACTTTGTAGCACTCAGTTCTTTATGATCATTAGTCTAGGTCTCCTACCTTGCGGGTCCCCTCCCAACTCCCAGGCTTTGTTTTGGAATGTGTCACACGGTTCGGGTCTTTTAGGCCCTCTTTCTTCCAATTTAAGGTCTTATGAAAAGTTTGCACATAATCTTTACAGCACCCTACGAACTTGGCAATACAATTTAAATCGGAGACTTGTTTCATTTTATTAACAGACTGTAATCTGTTGCTTTTGTAAAGTTAAAAACATATTTTAAACATTGCATGTGCACAAATGCTTAAAAGAAGAATCTGTTAACCTTCAGTAAGAATGCAGATTTTAGGAGGCTGAACAGGTACTTAATTTTAAAAAAGCTTCTTAGACTTAAATTTCAATTTAAGGACGAAAATCTGGTATATTGAGTTCTCTTCTAGACATCGTAATCATACAGGGCTAGGTTAGGTCCCGCTGGGGTACAGTCTGAATTCTTTGCTCTTCTCATCGTTTTCTAATTGCCTGTTGATTGCCTTTTCTCCTCTACGAGAATGTTAGAGCTCTGACAGGTTTTGTGTGTGTGTGTGTCTTCTTTGTTCTATTTCCAGCAGTTTACCATAGTGCCCCAGTGCTCAAAATACCCTGTTTCTTAATAACAGCTTTATTGAGATATAATTCACATACCATAAAATCCACCTATTTAAAGTGGATTTTTTTTCATGGTATTTAGTATATGTATAGAATTGTGCAACCATCAGCACAATCAATTTTAGCACATTTTTATCACCTCAAAAAGAAATACTTTCCCATTAGCAGTTACTGTCCATTTCTTCCAAATCCAGTCTTCACCCCAGCCCCAGGCAGGGACTAATCTGCTTTCTGTCTCAGTAGACTTGCCTGTTCTGGACTTTCCATATAAATGTACTTATATAATACTTGGTCTTTTGTGGCTAGAGTTTTTTCACTTAGCATAATATTCAGAGTTCATCCATGTTATATATAGCATATTTCAGTACTTTATTCATTTTTATGGCTGAATAATATTCCACTGTATGGATATATCACATTTTATGTGTTTGTTGGTTGATGGGCGTGTGGGTTGTTTGTACATTTTGACTGTCATGAATGATGCTGCTATGAACATTCATGAACTAGTTTTGTATGCATTTTTTTTTTTTTAACTCTTGGGTATACACCTAGTAGTGGAATTTCTGGATTAAACATTTTCTCTTGAATGAGTGAATGAGCAGGTAGGGATAATAGTATTGATAGGCCCCTTTGAGAGGCCTATTGACTCTTTCGTGCTTCACTACGAAGACCACTTCTTAGAGGCAGAATTCTCTGTGTGTGGCTTTGTCCTGAGTATAGTGTTGTGTTTTTCTTGTCTGGATGTCATTAAGATCGTCCCTTTCTGTTAGCCCAGTCTTTTTTCATACGTAATACTCATAATGATTATTCCCTTGATATTGATTTATTTGCTGTATGTTTATTAGAGATATGATGATAAAACAGGTACATTCCATGCTGTCATTAAACTCAGTGTCTAATGCAGGTCTTTCAGTCTTTTAAAATTTATATTTTCTTTTTTGTACTATGAATAGTTAATGCTTCTCTCCCTACCTTCATTTCTAATATGAATTTCTTGGGAGTTGTACCATAGTTAAAATCACTACATTTTCTTTATCCTTATCAGTCTAGAAGGCTTTATGGAGCCTAAAATATAAATTTAAAATATCGGATTATTATCTTTTTCTCCCTGCAGCTTCACCCCCCCCTCGCCTCCCCAAAGATTCCCCTGTGCCCCTACTCTTTACACCCTTTGGGAGAAGATGCTGATCATCTAAGTCCACACTTGTAGGGCCTAATCCTTTTCCCACCTAAGCAATTGGGACATTCCCTTTGAGGAGTCTATCTACCTTGCTTCTCTTTCAGTGGCCTCACCTCATTCTTTCCCTGAGTCCTCTCAACAAGGCTTTGCCCAGCCAGTCTCCTCCCTCTCCCCAGTTGCCTGGCTTGGTGGGGTTCGGTACCCAGCACACATTCTTGTTCTCTCTGCCTAGCAGCCTGTGCTTCTTTGTCTGGTTAATTCCATCTCATCCTTCAGATAGCTCAGCTCAGTTGTCACTTTAGGTTAGTCTTTCCTCAGTCCTATATACTTGCCATAGCAGTGTTCTGTAATCTCATTTATAGACTTAAGTCTAGCTGTGTATCACTCTTTACTTTCCATCCCCATGTATGCACAGAAAAAGCTCCACATGAAACACTGAAAGTGGTTACTTCTGGGCAATGGGAATATGGTTAATTTGTCTCCTTCGTGTTTATGTGCATCTTTGGATTTTTCTCCTATGTATCAGTGTGACCTTTGTGAGCAGGAGAAAAAACCAGTTAAAATCCATGTTTGTTAGAAAATCTGACAACAGGAGACTTTAGAGGAAAAAATGTCATTAGTAATTGCCATTTTTAACCTTTTTTGTTTTGTTTTAATAACCTAGATGAGATTTTACTATAGCTTTTCAACATCAAGCTTTTATTACATTTCTGTTCTTTCTCATATGTAGGGACTTCTAGGGATCAGTGAGGTTGCCTGGGGTGGTCTTCCCTAGAAGCTTGAAATTAAGCCGATTCTTAGGGACCAGAATATAGCATCTATTTGGGTATGAGAACTGAGTTTGTGCTAAATAACTCATTTCCCTTTTTTTCTCTGAGAAATGTCCTTATTTATACATTTGTATGTTTCATACTCGAGTTTTTCCTTGCAGAATTGCTTGTTATTTGCGCCATTTGTTTTATTTTTGCTGTGGTTTATTCTGCCTAGTAGTGGGTACTTGTCTTCAATAGATAACACCTCCTATGTGCCATGCGCTGTGTTAGATGTGGAGCATATTGTGAACACAATAGACAAGTGATTCCTTACTATTTCATAAAAGAGGATTGTTTTGAATGTGACTGTTTAGTTACACCGTTGCTCTTGCTCTGTATTTTCAGATACACAGTGGCTTCAGCTGCTGTGGTATTTATGAATTGCTGTTCCATAGAGACTAAAATTTTTTTTTAATTTAATTTTTATTTTATATTGGAGTATAGTTGATTTACAATGTTGTATTAGTTTCAGGTGTACAACAAAGTGACTCAGTTATACATATACCTATTTTTTTTTCAGATTTTTTCCCCATAGAGTTTATTACAGAGTATTCAGTACAGTTCTCTGTGCTCTACAGGAGGTCCCTGTTGATTATTTATTTGATATATATAGTTGTGTGTGCATGTTAATCCCAACCTCTGATTTATCCTAATTTATCCCCCCCCCCCACTTTTCCCCTTTGGTAATCATAAGTTTGTTTTTCTAAGGCTGTGAGTCTGTTTCTGTGAGACTTTAAAATTTATTCTAGATTCTTCTGGGTTTGTATTATACATTACTGTGGGTAAATATTTAAGGAGCAGAATAATGTATCATCAAAACCGTTTTGGTGATGACTTCTTTGTTTTATATTTCCATCCAGTTTTAGTTATTAATTTGGCATCTCTACCTGTTAACTATAACAGGCCAAACTGTGATCTTTCCTCTCCACTCTGCTCCTCTGAGTTTTTCTTGTACCTCACTCCATTTCTTTGTTAACTTGGGAAACCTGAGGGTTATCCCAGACGCCTCATGGCTCTTCAGCCCTCGCATTTGTACCATCACCAAACCTGTCACTTCTGCTTCCTAAATATGAATCAAATCAGTCTTCTAGTCTCCACCTGGTACCACCTCTGTATCCCCTTGATATCTCTTCTCTACCCAGTGATCTTTTAAAATGCAAATTGGATCATTCTAATGGCCCTCGGGACATTTAAAAGTCCTGCATTATCTCTTCCTATCCCAAGCTCCCCCACTAAGCCTTATTTATCAATAGATGGTTCTACCTTTCCGTCCAGTGGCTTTTCTTTTTTTTTTAATTAAATAAATTTATTTATTTATTTATGGCTGCGTCGGGTCTTTGTTGCTGCATGGGCTTTCTTTAGTTGCAGCGAGCGGGGGCTGCTCTTCACTGTGGTGAGCGGGCTTCTCATTAAGGTGGCTTCCCTTGTTGCGGAGCACCGGCTCTAGGCACGCACACAGGCTCAGTAGTTGTGGCGCATGGGCTTAGTTGCTCCGCGGCATGTGGGATCTTCCCGGACCAGGGCTCAAACCCGTGTCCCCTGCATTGACAGGCGGATTCTTAACCACTACGCCACCGGGGAAGCTGCCCAGTGGCTTTTCATTTCCCCAGACCTTACAGACCCTTGCTGAAAGTGCCATTTTCTGCCAGGCAGATTTTCCTTCCCACTCCCTTCCTTTCCAAGTACATCTTTCTGGTCTCTGCTTGAATGCAGTTTCTCAGACAATCCTGACCTGTCACCCCTACCTTTTCCCCAATCTAAATCAGCTTCCCTAATGATAACTGATCCTAATTTACTAAACTTTTCCTTCCATAACACTTAGCAGTTTATAATCTTATATTTATGTGATTATGTGATAGTTTGTTTCTAAACTGAAAGAATTCTACAATGGCAGGGATCAACTATTATTCATTTACATCACAGCAGCACACTGCTGTCTCACCAGCACTATAGTATAGGTGCTCAGTAAACCTTTGTTATACAAATTAATTACATTTACATATATGAAAAAATTAAGGAAACTAAAAAATTAAAGTCAGGCACACGGTAGGAAGTACCTTTTACCCATCCGGACCACACACACACACTATAAAACTGAAACAAAAATTTCACAAAATAATAGTTTGCCACCTGTTCTGTACTCTGATATTGTCTGTACTCTGATACTGTATAACATAGTATAAAAAATATTGATATAACCCACTAAATCACGTAGGACTGCTGACGGCAGTTTGAATAGCAGAGGTCTAAGGCAATCCATTAGCCCCTTCCCCCCTTTCGAAACACAATTACTATTTTCTTAGTCTTACCTGATGGGAAGTATAAGTATAGCTTTAAATACCACCTTCCAACCCCCCTCACACGTTTAAAGAATTAGCTGTTGCCAAAAGCTAGTTATTCTTAGAAGTTCTGGCCTGATCTCAAAGGAGGGTTGCTTAAGGTCAGGTTGAGAAAAATCTAAACCTGACTCGTTTTAGGTCTTCTCTTCCAGGTTTCTCTGGGGCCACTAATAGCACTCTCCCACCCTGCTTCCTTGAGCTCATTACAGGTGTGTTTTAAGGCTGGCTGCTCATCAATTTTATTTTCTCAATTTATTACAAACCAAACAATTCCAGAAATGAAAACAAGGGGATCAAGGCAAACCAGTAAGTATTTGTGAAGGTATGAATGAAGGAGCCTGGCCGGGCATGAGTGTCACGTTCAGCGTATCACTAGAGCTTATCCTTAGGGCTGTGGTTCTCATTTGTTCACTTACCAGAACTCCTGTGAGGAAAAAGCTTGGTGCTGTTTACCCCACCATGAAATATTGATCTCTTATATATTTTGCTAACTAAATTATTAGAAATAACCTAAGTGTCTAGCACAGGGTCTATTTTAAGTGAACTCTATGCTCTGCTATTACTAACTTGGAAGAATATTTAAAAACATTAGGTAATTCCAAACCTTCTTTGTTTAATGAAAAAAAGCAATAAACAAAATTGTATACATTGTATGATCCTAGTTGTGTTTAAACATGTTTATAAATGTGTATGTCTAGAAAAAATACACTGGAATGTTAACTTGGTGGTGGGATTACTGGTAATTTTGATTTCCCTTCATTAAAAAAAAGTTTTTTGAGAATGAACATTATTATATTTATAGTAAGAAAGGCTCAGTTGAAAAAAAATTTCCTATACATTACCACGTATTTGCAAATAGGAAAAATAACACCTTTCTTAAAGTGGTGGTTAGGGACTTCCCTGGTGGTGCAGTGGTTAAGAATCCGCCTGCCAATGCAGGGGACATGGGTTCGAGCCCTGGTCTGGGAGGATCCCACATACCGCGGAGCAGCTAAAACCGTGTGCCACAGCTGCTGAGCCTGCGCTCTAGAGCCCGCAAGCCACAACTACTGAGCCCGCGCACCACACCTACTGAAGCCCACATGCCACAGAGCCCGTGCTGCACAAGAGAAGCCACAGAAATGAGAAGCCCGCGCAACGCAACGAGGAGTAGCCCTCGCTTGCCACAACTAGAGAAAGCCCGCGCGCAGCAACGAAGACCCAATGGAGCCAAATAAATAAATAAAATTTTAAAAAATATACACTTTAAAATGGTGGTTAGAGGCCAGGTTTCTAGTGACTGTGTTTTGGGAACCTCTGTCCAAGCAGGACTTACATTCTACCTTCATGATATGTAATCTTGCACTGCACAGTGTTCTACGTATCTGCTCCTAGCCTGCATATTTTTCCTTTTCTAAGTTATCAAAGTTTACTAAGCCTTGTTTTTTATCTTTTATTTTGCTGAAATCTCTCCCTGGCATGCTCAAGCATGTTGATAATGAATATTCACTTACGGTTGATCATTTAGAAAGTCCTAATAGCCCTTATTAAACCCTGCAGTCTGGCATGAGTGGAAGGGATGGAGAGGGTTTGGGATGAACTAGGGTGTATACAGGTGATACCTTTCTGTTAAATTTGGAAAATGTCTAGTTATAGTGGGACTTAGAAACCAAATTGAAGGAAACATATAGTAACAGTTTGTAATGTGTAATCATCAGTAAAATTTCCCAAAGCTGTATTTAAAATTATTTAGGCTTTTAACACTCAGGCCTTAGTAGATTAAATTAAATATTTGAAAATATATTTGATAACTGTACAAAATACATATTTTAAGTATTGATTTACTATTTACTAGAGAAGGAATGGGAAAAGTTTGAAATTAGAGATGTCAAAATAAGGACAGTTGGCCAGATAGGACCTTTTGGAGTGTGTGTGTGACAGTGACATCACTTTTGGGGGATTACGTATTCTTGTTCTCATTTTCAGCATTGCAGGTTCAGAAATCTGAACTTTTCCCAGTGATTCAGAGTATGTCAGGCATTGGAGGACTAAGGTCCTCAGTGTCACTCCCTAATCAAACTCACAGGAAGAACCAGAACTCAGACCCAAAGCATACATGTTTGTTCCTCAGGGCTCTTTCTAGAAAGTCTGGTCCCTGGGAAAGTACACATTATTTGGTGACAGGCAGGTCCCACAGATGGAGATGGTAGCATTGAGGAGTAATCTGAACTGGGGTATTTTTCACCTGCTGGGCTTCTCTTGACCCTTAGAAGTACTCACTTCTGTTCATTAGGACATTCTTCCTGCAGGTTCGTTTTTCCTGTTGAAGGAGGTTAAAGAAGACACATTTCTTCACTTTGGCTCTTTCTTTATCTCCACCTTTTAACTCTTCTTTTGCACTAGACATTTGTTTAAATTCTAGTCCTGAGGACATCCCTTTGTTTCTCTGATTGAAAATCGGTCTTGTTGCTTTGGTTCTGTTTTGGGAGTCCATCAAATACTCAGCAAGGTCACGGGCATCCCTTTGAGTGGGAGACTGATGGTACTGATGAGGCTTATTTATTTATTTATTTTTGCTGGTAGCTTATCTCATCCATTTTGTTTTTATTTAATTTTCAAAAGGAACCCTCGCCTAAAATTTGGACACTTTACTGAGAACTCTCAGTCTACAACATTCAGGCAGCTTTCATTAGCAGGAAGAATCTAGCCCTGAGATAGGGAAATTCATTTTTCATTCCTTTTTGATAACTTTATTTATTTTTAAAAATTTATTTTATTATTTATGTACATATATGTTAAAGAAGTATTATTTTAAGTAGGCAGTGCAAGGTATACAACAAGGTATAAAACTGAGAAGGTGTAAATGGGTAAAAAGTACATATTCTTACCTTTGGCCATCAGATAGGCATTTCCTCTTATTAGTTAACCATTGTTAAAACTGTTTCTTTTGGGGCTTTCCAGACATAGTCTATATATTCTTTATAAGATATTTTGTACAAGCATATGTGTGTATATGCATATGTATGCATTTTTTACACAAATGGTAGTACCTATACTTACTGCTTTGAATATTTTTTTTTTCATTTAACTGTAACTTGCATGTGACCTTCCCCTCCTCCCCTCAGTTTTATTGAGGTATAAATGACATACAGCATTGTATAAGTTTAAGGTGTACAACATAATGATTTGGCTTACATACATCATGAAATGATTACAACAGTAGGTTTAGTGAGCATCCATCATCTCATATAGATGCAACATTAAAGAAATAGAAAAAAAATTTTCCCTGTGATGAGACTCTTAGGGTTTACTCCCTTATCAACTTTCATATATAACGTACAGCAGTGTTAATTATGTTTATCATGTTGTATGTTATATCCCTAGTATTATAAGTGAAAACTTGTACCTTTTGACTACTTTCATCTAATTTCCCCTTTTCCCACCCCCTTGGATGAGATTTTTAAAATATAAATATAGAGCTTTTTTTTTTTTTTTTTTTAAGGCTGTACCACATGGCATGTGGGATCTTAGTTCCCTGACCAGGGATCGAACCCATGCCCCCTGCAGTGGAAGCACAGGTTCTTAACCGCTGGGCCACCAGGGAAGTCCCTAGAGCTTCTTTTTTTAAAATGATGACACAGTATTGCATTGTATGTGTATGATAATTTATTTAACCAGTGCAGTATTGAAAGTTATTTTTTTTATTTTTATTGCGGTACGCGGGCCTCTCACCGCTGCGGCCTCTCCCGTTGCGGAGCACAGGCCCCGGACGCGCAGGCCCAGCGGCCATGGCCCACAGGCCCAGCCGCTCCGCGGCATGTGGGATCCTCCCGGACCGGGGCACGAACCCGTGTCCCCCGCATCGGCAGGCGGACTCTCAACCACTGCGCCACCAGGGAAGCCCCCTGAAAGTTATTTTGATTCCTATTACAGCAATCTATTTATGTACCATTACCTCAACATTTTAATTGTTGTAGCTTTATCATATATTTTTAGAGCTTTCCAGGTTATTCTTGTTTATTTTTCCTCATTATATCTAAATATGTCAAGTTATAAAAAACCTATTTATAGTTTTGGAAATAAACTTAATAGAGAAATGTAGAGAAATATCTTTAGAATATTGAGTTTTCCTGCCCCCAAATGTGGTATGCCTTTCCATTTAAGTCTTCTTTTAAGTCCTTATAAAGGATATTTTAAAGATATCTTTACACAGATCTTGTACATTTCTTAAATTTATTCCTTTGTATTTTAAAAATAATTTTCTTTTTTAACTTTGGGACAATCTCAGACTTTTAGAAAAGTTGCATTAATAGTACAAAGAACTTTTATTTCCTTGAAAAATTTGCCTTTATGACCCTATCACTGGTCAATACTTGGGTGTGTGTTTCCTATAAAGACAGTTTCCTGCATAACCACAGTATATACATTAAAATCAAGAAGTTAAATAATATTGATACATTACTGTCATCTAATCTTTAGACCTTTTACGTTTCACCATTTGTTATAGCAATCTTTGTAGCAAAAGTGTCCAGTCCAAATGATGCATTGCATTTTCTTGTTTTCAAGTTTCTTAAGTTAGCATCATTCAGTCTCAAATCGTCCTCAGTCTTTCTTTGATTTTCATTATATTGACACCTTTGAAGATTACAAGGCAGTTATTTTAGAGAATCCCTTCATTTTTGTTTGATGTCTCCTCATGATTATATTCTTGAGGCATCTTTGGCAGGAATATCACAGAGGTGATGCTGTAATTTAATTATATCTTATCAGGTAGCACACAACTTCATTTTGTTCTGTTACTAGTAATGTTCGATTTGATTGCTTGATTAAGACAGAATCTTCTATGCTTCTCTGCTCCAAAGTTATTCTTTTGTTTCAAAAAACTATGTACATATCTTGTTCCTTATCAGGCTTTCAATTTATTCATTTATTTTTGTCAATTTGGATTTATGGTTTCCTGTTTTATTCAGGGAGTTATAATTTGTTAATATTATTTATACTGATGCTTAAATTGTCATAGGTTTGGCCCCTGGGAACCCTTCAGGGTACATTCTCTGTCCTTTTGACATGTCCCATCATTCTCTGAGCACTCCCTTCCTTTCAGGCACAGTGAGAGATTCAGGCTCATCTTGAACGTTCCCTACCTCAAATATTTAGAAGCCAAGATCTAGGTGCTTATTGATATTGGGGTGTTGCTCCCATGCCCTCTCATTGAACAGAGCTAGGGAATATGCGTATGTTCAGATATCCATATATACACACACACTCAATACACATACACAAAGAATTGTATAACACATGTACTACTACTGAACAATTCTTGTATTCCTGGAATAACCTTTTGGTCATGGTTTATTATTTTAATGTGCTTTCGGATTTTGCTTGCTCATTTTTTTTTATAAGTTTATTTATTTATCTTTATTTTTGGCTGTGTTGGGTCTTCATTGCTGTGTGTGGGCTTTCTCTAGTTGCAGCGAGCGGGGGCTACTCTTTGTTGTGGTGCGCGGCCTTCTCATTGCGGTGGCTTCTCTTATTGCAGAGCACAGGCTCTAGGCGCGTGGGCTTCAGTAGTTGTGGCACGTGGCCTCAGTAGTTGTGGCTCACAGGCTCTAGAGTGCAGGCTCGGTAGTTGTGGTGCACGGGCTTAATTGCTCCGTGGTACGTGGGATCTTCCTGGACCAGGGCTCGAACTCCTGTCCCCTGCATTGGCAGGCAGATTCGTAACTACTTTGCCACCAGGGAAGTCCCACTTGCTCATTTTTAAAAGCATTGTCATCAGTACTCTTAAAATTGTTTTGCAGTTTTCTTGGGCCAATTGTCAAGTTTTGTTACCCATTTTAGCCTTGCTTCTTAAGGATTTTAAAGCTTATTATTCTTTTTTCTTGTGTTCAGGAGCAGCTTAAGTAACATTGGGTTATGTTTCTTAATTGAGCATAATTCTGTGCAACCATCTGGGCTGGTGCTGTAGATTTATTCTTAATTTAGTGGGCTTTGGTTTGTTTGTTTTTGTGGTAGCAGGAGAGTTGAGCAAAGAGGTCAGTTATATTTAGGGTTTGGGTCTGAACCAAACAAATGCAAGTCTTTTTTTTTTTTTTCTTTTCTTTAAAAGGTTCATTTTAATAAGATAGTGGTATTTAAAGAGTTGTCAGTCAGCATAGTTCTCAGTATCACACTGTGGAGGGAGTTTATGCAGAGGGACTGGGCCTCCCTCCATAAGACCAGGAAAATGGAGACATTTGTTTTGCTATTAACAACAAAGAAAAATTATGAGTCAAACAAACCAAATGCAGGCCAGGTAGAGTTCATTTCTGTGAACACTAATGAAGGTTTGGCCTTATATTTTAATATATTAAACCATATTTTATAATCAGTAAGAAGCATTGGGTAACAGATTATGATTTTTCCTTTGTATCATGATTGTATTTGTGTTTATTATAATTTAGTTTAATATTTGTGAACCTGAGGAAAATTAAACTCATCTAGTAGACACTGAAAATATTTTTAGATGCGTTCGCATGTCAAGTATAGCGGACACTGCGTATGGCTTATGCGATTGTGGATTGTTAGGAATATAATTTCCAAGTTTGCATATGAAATTGCACTTAAATATGTTCTCAAAGTGGTTCAAAATTTGGCTGTCGTTTTAATATTTTAAACTAAGAACCTAAGAGTAACTTACACGGCCTCTGGTGAGTTTTCTCATGGGTCTAAATGGTTTCGGTAATCTCAGATGTAAAAGTTACGCGGACTTCACTGTAGGGTTGGCGGCGACGCGTGTTTCACCCTGGGCGTCTACGCGGCTCCGGGATCCAGCTGGTGTGTGGGCGGCGCAGTGCTGGTTGACTAGCCCGCCTGCAGAGGGCGCCGCAGGCCGGTGGTAGCCAAGAAGCCGCAGCAGGTGCTGTGGGTCCATGGCAGCTCTCGCACTTCCGCTGAAGTGGCTCTTCCTCCCAAAGCACTCTGAGCGATACAGTCCAAGCCCAGCAAGCTTTTAGTCAGAACTCACAATCAGGTGAAATACAAGTTTTCGAAACTGTTGAAATCGCCTTCTTTGTTGTGTGTGTCCTTGTCACACTGCTGCATAATAATAGAAAGTGCATCAAGTTTCTAAATTCTTCTTGGTCATAGGAGAACAATCCTTTTTTTCTGTTCAAGCAGAAATATTAGTTGGCATTCATTGCATAATTTTCGGGGTCTGTCCGGATCCAAATTTTAATGTAATTTTCCTAAAAATTGGAATTAACAGAGAGTTAAGGTTTTTTTCCTTAATTCACATTTATTGAAAATTGATCAGAATTTCCCTTTTTAGCCCTTTTCATGACAGACACAAATCTATCATAATCAGAAGGTTGTTTCCATGTTTTAAAAATGATTTTTATTCTTATAAATTTTAAAACATTTTTTTCCAAGTTTAAATGTTTTATTGATATGCAGATTAGAGATTACTTTTGGCTTCAAGTTAAAAATAGTAGGTTTGAAAGTAGAGTCCAACAGTAAAGAAAACATTGGTCATTTTAAATTAGTATTTTCTAAATTCTTAAAAAGAAGATTTAATGACACAGTGATGCTTTCTCTGTCTTGTGATCACTGTTTATCAGGTACCTTTCCACTGAAAATTTAATTTTTTACTTTCTTCCAAAAGAGAATTTAGCAGTATGTCTACATTTATATTTACTGATTTTTTTTCTTTTCTTTGTCTTCTCTGTACCTTTGACAAATTGAATCATAAGGTCTGTCATGACACTTTCCTGCATTGCAATGTAAGAAATCACTTGCTTTTATGAAACACTGCAAACTATTTCCTAGATAAAGAGATTTCTTATTTTGAATTACTGCTGTTTGTAAACTTTCTTTCCCCTTGCCATTATGATACATTTATGTGACAAGATTTCTTACCAGATTAAAGGGTATTAGTAGGATGCATAGTTCTCATAGCTAGAAAAGAATTTTATTCTAGTGTGCAAATGATTTTTTTTTTAAATATTTCTCTAGGCTGGGCTGTGTCTTAGTTGCGGCACACAGAATCTTTAGTTGCAGCATGCGGACTCTTAGTTGTGGCATGCGTGCGGGATCTAGTTCCCTGACCAGGGGTCCAGCCCACTGGACCACCAGGGAAATTTCTCTAGTGTGCAAATGAATTTCTACACAGATTACCTTTTTTTTTTTTTTTTTTCTGTACGCGGGCCTCTCACTGTTGTGGCCTCTCCCGTTGCGGAGCACAGGCTCCAGACGCACAGGGTCAGCGGCCATGGCTCACGGGCCCAGCCGCTCCGCGGCATGTGGGATCTTCCCGGACCGGGGCACGAACCTGTGTTCCCTGCATCGGCAGGCGGACTCTCAACCACTGCACCACCAGGGAAGCCCCAGATTACCTTTTGATGCTAAAATTATTGTTGATGTTATAGTTGATGATTTTAAGTTCTTCCACCAAAGGAGCCACACTTGATTGTTCATTTAATCTATACATTTATAGGTATTTATAGTTGTGTTATTGTTTGTGTAACAGAGTAAGCTAAGGGAAGGAGAACTAAGCAAATTAATTCCTTTTTAAGGGCTTGAATACAAATACATAACCCAGCCCTAGGCTTTTTCAATTAAAATAATGCCACAGTATATAATTAAAAAAACAGTTTCAAGCCCTATGTTGGGGTGTTCATTGGGCTTGCAGGTCTGTCTTGCTTTGGTACCTTTAATATAAAAAAATATGGTGTCACCAAAAATAAAAACTAGGAGTGATTATTTGCTTATTACTGGTAGAGTTTTTATATTAAAGAATAGTTTCAGCAAAGAAGTAAAAAAAATTCTTGGTATTAATTTAAAGTATATTTAAAATTTCCAGGTATTTTCAGGAATTCATTACTTATATTGATTCATCGTTTAAAAAAGATTTTATGTAATACTTGAGGCATGTGAAAGACGTGGTGTACAGTACTATGAATTCATCGAGATATAACACTTTGTTAGAGACTGTCATACAGAGTGAAGTAAGTCAGAAAGAGAAAAACAAATACCGTATGCTAACACATATATATGGAATCTAAAAAAAAAAAAAAAGATCATGAAGAAACCTAGGGGCAAGATGGGAATAAAGATGCAGACCTACTAGAGAATGGACTTGAGGATACGAGGAGGGGGAAGGGTGAGCTGGGACAAAGTGAGAGAGTGGCATGGACATATATGCACTACCAAACGTAAAATAGATAGCTAGTGGGAAGCAGCCACATAGCACAGGGAGGTCAGCTCGGTGCTTTGTGACCACCTAGAGGGGTGGGATAGGGAGGGGGGGGAGGGAGGGAGACGCAAGAGGGAAGAGATATGGGGATATATGTATATGTATAACTGATTCAGTTTGTTATAAAGCAGAAACTAACACACCATTGTAAAGCAATTATACTCCAATAAAGATGTTAAAAAAAAAAACTTTGTGATGCTCTTCTATCTCAACTACCTTTGCTTAGCAGCCTTGTCCTGATTTTCTTTTATTGCTTTTTTTTTTTTTTTCTGAGCCATGTGGCTTATGGGATTTTAGTTCCCTGGCCAGGGATCGAACCCAGGCCCTTGACAGTGAGAACGCAGAGTCCTAACCACTGGATGGCCAGAGAATTCCCAACCTTGTCCTTATTTTTATGTTCAGTATTCCTTTGCTTAAAAAAAAAAAAAGATGTATCTTTTATGCATTTATCCTTAAAAAACAAATTAAACTTTATTTTCTAGGTTTGTAAATGGACACGTACTTTGACTAGTCCAAGACTTAACTTTCTGAGGTTCATCGTATTGTTGGGAGTAGCTTTGGTTTGTTAATTTTCACTGCTGTATAATATTCCATTGGGTGAATATACTCTGATTTATTTATTGATTCTTCTGTAGATAGACATTGGAGTTGCTTTCTGAATGTCAGTAGAGCAGGGTTGTATGTATGTATGTATGTATGTATTCACCTGGCTGGCTGGCTGGCTGTGCTGGGTTTTCACTGCGGCACATGAGATCTTCGTTTTGGCATGCGGGATCTTTTAGTTGTGGCATGCAACTCTTAGTTGTGGCATGTGGGATCTAGTTCCCTGACCAGGGGTCAGACCTGGGCCCCCTGAATTGGGAGTGTGGAGTCTTAGCCACTGGGCCACCAGGGAAGTCCCTAGAGCAAGGTTTTTAACTTCTGCACTATTGACATTTAGGGCTGGATAATTATTTTGTTGTAGGTGCTTTTCCTATGCATTGTAGGGCTGTTAAGCAGCATCCCTGGCCTCTCCCTCACTAGGTGTCACTAGCACTCCTCCAGTTGTGACAAACAAAGAGGACTGCAGTGGTTCCACACAATGCCAGTTTTCCAAACAGGATAAAAATCCCTCCCCTCACCTTCTGGTAGAACCATTGTTGCCTTTGACCCATGTACAGTTTTAAATTATCTTAAAAGTTTCATACGTATGGGGATTTAAAATTTACCTTTTAACTTATAATTTTACAATTCCTCTGTTTTAGTAAATATATATCCCACATAAATACAAGCTCTTATTATTGGGTTCCTCAATAATTTTTAAAAGTATAAAGGAGACCTGAGATCAATAAGTTTGAGAACATCGCTCTGTGCTTCCAATTCCCCATTTACAGAATAAGGTTAATAATACTACTTAACTCGTAGGGCTGGGCTCTTGGGAGGATTAAATGAGTTAATTTTCCTATATTAGCACTGTTATTATGTGCTCCCTATCCCCCATAGAAGGATAGCTCACCCTTTTTTGATCCCATTTACTTAAGACCCACTTCAAACTCACGTCTTCTTTATGCCTTCCCCCACAGTGGCCATCTGTGGTCTTGCCTTTTCCCCAGGAACTCCTGTAGCATTTATGTTTGTACCTTGAGTTTGACTCTGAAGTACATACTGCATGTATTGGTCAGTTTTGCTAGGATTCCTCATTCTTCTGGATTTTTGCTATCTGACAAAGGGGAAGGAATTTCTGGTCAGTTGGCCGATCTTTTTTTTTTTTTTTGCGGTACGTGGGCCTCTCACTGTGTGGCCTCTCCCGTTGTGGAGCACGGGCTGCGGACGCGCAGGCTCAGCGGCCATGGCTCACGGGCCCAGCCGCTCCGCGGCATGTGGGATCTTCCCAGACCGGGGCACGAACCCGTGCCCCCTGCATCGGCAGGCGGACTCTCAACCACTGTGCCACCAGGGAAGCCCAGTTGGCCAATCTTTATTAATGTTGTTTTCCATGTGATTTTGGTTGAGTTAGGCAGTTATCCTGGGAGGAATTCTTTTTACTTTTGGCTTCTGCATCTAGAGCCAGATGGAAGTACATTTCAAGCACCTGAGCCTCCCTTTCCACCTACTTGCCCATTTAGTTATCCACAACAAAATTTGAAAATATCTTTTCAAAGCTGTGTGACCTTGAATGAGTTTGTTAACCTCTTGATGTTAAGTTCTTGAATGTTAGCTGCCTCTGCTGTTAGTAATGCAGAGTCTTCTGCTTCTGCTTGGTCACATATTTGCGGATTGATGGGAGGAATCTTAGGATGACTTTGTGGTCTGCCTCCATTAACTTTTCTATAGTGGGCATGCCTCTTTCAATAGTCAGTGCTTGTGTTCAGCATTTTTGAGATTGCTCTCATATCTTTACCTAGCTAAGATAAAGTTTTTTCTTTCCACCTTATTGCCTCCAGTTCCTTGAAGTTAAATAATTTTAGCAGGCAAATTCTTTGATTAATCTTATTTAGCTATAGAAAGAGAGGGTTGTCATTTGAATGAATGAATGATTTAGGAGGGATAGTTAGAAAGGTCTGAAAATCTGTGTGCTTTAGAGGAAAATAATGGGATTACTTATCTTAAATGTCAAGCTGAAGAATTGGAAATTAAAGTGGTTTGCCAATGTCATTTCAGATTCCACTTGAATGGCTTCCAATTGGAAGCCATTTTTACTAAGAGAATGGTTTGTTGAGAATGTTACCTTTGGAAGTTTCATCTATCTAGGTAGAGGTTGGGGGTCTATAGAGTTAAAAACTCGGAAACTAGGAAGGTAAATAAGAACTTCAACTTGAGTAAGTTACTCCATTTTTATTAATGTAAATAAGCAATTTCTTTCATCCCTCCACCCTCTCTTCTTTTCCCTCTCTCACATGTAATGCTGGGCTCATGAAGGATCTTAGAGATCATTTAGTTTATTGGTTCCCAGATTTGAAAAAATAAGCTGGACTGACATAGGCTTGTCAACTTTTAATTTTCTAAAGTAAAAATTATAAAAGAAAACTTACTATAACTTACTGTTCAAAAAAGCACCAACAAAGCAGAAAGAGCATTCTTCAAGAAGTGTATCTTTATGAAAAATCAGAACACTTTCATTCCTGTTTTTTAGTGAACTGACGGAACCACTGCCCACTAGTGTTTAGGAACACTGAGCTTGTTTAATTTCCTAAGTTTAAAGGTTACCAAGACTAAACATTAACAAAGATGACGTGCTTATACCTCTGGGTATAGATGGAACCACGGCTCAGACCACTTCTGTGGCCATGATCTAGTCCAGTGGTTCTTAACTATTTTTGGGGTCCTATGTGATACATTTTTGAGAGTGATGGGAGCTATAGATCCTCATCTTGGAAAAAAAAATTGGACAAGAACAGTGTTAGGACTGAAAAGAATACCAAACTATAGGTGAGACCATGAAAAACTTATGCTAATACATTCGAATGGACAGTTTTCCAGAAAAATATAAATGCTGAAATGTATTCAAGTTGTAGAAATATACCATCTGAGAGTTTTTATTCTGTAGTTATATGTCTTACCACAAAGAATACCAGGTTCAGATGGTATTGCAAGCTAGTTCTACGAAGTATTCAAATTATACCTAATTTCAACCCTCACAAACTCAAAATTTCCCTCTTTTCAGGAACACTTCCCAACTCATTTTTTTAGGTGCGCGGGCTTCAGTAGTTGCAGCATGTGGGCTCAGTAGTTGTGGCGCATGGACTTAGTTGCTCCAAGGCCTGTGGGATCTTCCCGGACCAGGGATCGAACCCCTGCATTGGCAGGCAGATTCTTAACCACTGTGCCACCAGGGAAGTCCCAGGTTAGCAAGTCTTAATACCAGCACCAGATGAGGACAATATGAATAAGGAAAATTACTAGCCTCACTTATGAAGATAGGATAGGAAACCTTAAATGAAATATTAACACAAATAATTCCACAGTGTGCAACTCTGACAATACATTATCATCAGATTGGGTGCATTCCAGAAATATAGGTTGGTTCAACATTTAAATTATATTTAATCTCAGTAGTAAAGGAGAAAACCCATCCTAATAGATATAGAAAAAGCATTTGATAAAATTCTTTTAAAAGCAAACCAACCCCGCCCCCCCCAATAAAACAAAAAACCTGGAGAAAGGGATAGAACAGAACTTTTCTAACCTTTTAAAGGGAACCTATACATAGTAAACATTATTCTGAAGAGTAAAGATTAAAAGCATTCCCTTTATAATAAGACATTCTACTGTCACTCCTCTTTAGCACTAGGATGCCCTAGCCAGGTCAGTAAGATTAGAAAGAGAAATAAAATGAATGAGTATTGTTAAGGAAACAACAAAAAAATTACTATTCTCAGATGATTTTCACATGATCAATATAGAATCATTAAATAATCTATAGACAAATTTTTGGAAACGAGATTATTAGCAAGGTAGCTGGATATGAGATCATTTAAAAGTTAATGACATTTTTATGGGGCTTCCCTCATGGCACAGTGGTTAAGAATCCGCCTGCCAATGCAGGGGACATGGGTTCGATCGCTGGTCCGGGAAGATCCCACATGCCGTAGAGCAGCTAAGCCCGAGCGACAACTACTGAGCCTGCACTTTTGAGCCCAGGAGCCACAACTACTGAAGCCCGCGTGCCTAGAGCCCATGCTCCACAACAAGAGAAGCCACCGCAATGAGAAGCCCGCACGCAGCAACGAAGACCCAACGCAGACAAAAAAAAAAAAAAAAGTTAATGACATTTTAATATACCAGCAACAAAAGAAAAAAATACACTGAAATAAGAAATGTTGTATTTAAAACAATTAAATATTCTGTTTAAATGTTTGTGTTTAAATGTAAAAGTGACTGTATTCTTCAAAAATGACAATGTCATTGAAGACAAAAATAGATTCTGGAAATATACCAGTTTTAAGAATACTAAAGAGAAATGACAGCTACATGCAATATCTAATCCTAGACTGAATTCCCTACTGGAGCAAAAAAAAATGCTATAAGGGATATTATTGGGTCACTTGACAAAATTGGAACACAGAAATTAGATATCAGTATTGTCTCTATGTTAAACTTATTGGAGTTGAAAACTCTTGTGTCTGTGTGTAAGAGAAGACCTCTATTCTTAGGAAACACACACTAAAGTTTTTAGGGTTAAGGGCCACGATATATGCAACTTACTCAAATGGCTCAGAAAAATTACATGTATGTGTGAGTATGTGGAGAGAAAGAGAACACAAATTGATAAAGCAAATAGGGTAAAATACTAATTTGATGAATCTGGGTTAAGTGTAAGAGGGCTTTTTTTGTTTTTTATTTTTCTATTCCTGAAGTTTTTCTGTAAATTTCAAATTATTTCTAAAGCAAAAGTTAAAGAAATACTATTTACAATAGCATAAGAGTAAACCCACAGAGCTTTGTGTTTTTCTTTAACTCAAGTTAAGTTCCCTTATTGATTTGATTTTCCCCTAAATCAGGGATGGAGGGCTTGGCACTATGGAACAGACAAGGGAAATAGCTCTGTTTAGCCATAAGGAAATATTTTGACAAATGTTGACATTGCATTATTTTTATGCCTGTATTATAAAGGCATAGAGTAGTTTTTCCAAAAGTTCTTGAGTAGTTTTTATTTTAAAGATGTAAATCAGAAAGATACATCTATTATTTTATTTCTACTTAAAACATAAATATACATTCATTTGCTTATGTTTTGTTGCAGGATAAAGCCTTTTCTTTGAGTAAAGGTTAGAGTCTTGCATTTCCTCTTTTGCATAAGCAATACGCTCCCAATATAGCATGTACCACTCAGTTTCTGTTTTTTTAAAGTGAGAGTTTAGACACTTGAAATAATATGAGCCAGAATCCTTCTAGATTTTACAAATCCCTTTACCCCCTAACCTTTTACTACTGTAGCTCCTACACTTCATTTGGCATCCCCCCCTTTTTTTTTAAGTCATCTTATCTATACTGGATTTTTCCAAAATACTTAACTTAAATTTTGTAGAAACAATAACATTTTTGTATTCACACTTCATCTACTTAAATAATATTTAATCACATCACATAATGGCACAGTTTGCATAAACTGGATTGGAAATAAGCACTGTTGATTGCTAAGCATGCATTTCAGCTGATACTTAGACACAATAGGTATAGCCTACTAGCCTCGCCTATGTTGTGGGCAGCAGTGACGTTTTTCACAGACATTGCATTAGTATTTGGTGAATTGATTAAGCAAAAGGCTATTGATAGCTTCTACTATGCTAGACCAGTAAGAGAAAGTAGTTGTAGTGGCTGGCTAGTTTGTTAAATGGCTCAGTTAGTAATTTTACTCAATTACTACAAAATGAATTTTGAGTAATTTGGCTTAATTTCATTAAGATACACAAGGAACTGATTATTTGTATACCAGGTTTGTTTTCTACTCACCGCTATTAGTTTATATTTGATAATTCTATCAGTCATGATTCGATTACAGACAGTGGACACGTCCCTGGTTAACTTAACCAGAAAGAGATTTGATATTGGAGTTGTTGAAGGTTGGAGAACAGGTTCTTGGCTGGGACCCCAGGGACGTATCTCCTGGGATATCTCCCAAAACACCATTGCTGGTGGGCCTGCCTTGGGAATTGCCATTTCTGCCACAAATAGAAAACTGAAGAATCAGGGTACGGGATCATAGCACCTTGGCTGAGATCTGGGGAGCAGGAAGTTGCTGCTGCATTTGTTTGTTCCATGGACTAACTATCTAAGTTGTGATCCAGGGGTCAGGAATCATGCCAGAACTGTTAAAGATCCAGACTACCTATGCTAGATCTGTTCCAACACAAAGGATGCCTTGTGGGTTTCCACCTCTTTCCCCACTCTGCCCAGTTCTGAATTCAACTGTCTTCCTATTGGAAGAATTTAAATCATATCTGGAGTGCCTTTTGCAATGTAGATTTCAAGTCTCCAGACCCTGCAGTCTCTCTTTTTTTTAAATAAATTTATTTATTTTATTTATTTATTTTTGGCTGTGTTGGGGCTTTGTTGCTGCTCACGGGCTTTCTCTAATTGCAGCGAGCAGGGGCTACTCTTTGTTGTGGTGTGCGGGCTTCTCATTGTGGTGGCTTCTCTTGTTGCGGAGCACAGGCTCTAGGCACGCGGGCTTCAGTAGTTGCAGCACACTGGCCCAGTAGTTGTGGCGCACGGGCTTAGTTGCTCCCCGGCCTGTGGGATCTTCCCAGACCAGGGCTCGAACCCGCGTCCCCTGCATCGGCAGGCGGATTCTCAACCACTGCGCCACCAGGGAAGACCCAGACCCTGCAGTCTCTTGAAGATGCAGACTCTTCAGGCATTTACCTTATGACTTACATTATGCCTGGGTGGCTCAGGCTTGGTTTCTTCCCTTTCAGTTTTCCCCTCTCAAATCAGTCTCTCTCTCTCTTTCTCCCCACCCACCTCCCCCTCTCTCTGCTCATCTCCTTTCTGTTAATGCCCAAGGAAGACAGTGGCTGCCACAGCCCCTCATGGCTTCCTCTGTTCCCCACTTGTGAGTTCCTGGGGGAGTGATTGAGCTAGCTCAGGTCAGTTGTAGTCTGCAGGATTGGCTGCCTGGCTCACTGCTGTAGGTGGGAGAAATTCTTGAGGGGAAGAGAGGAGAATGGCTTCCATGGGCTGGGGAGGGGGTAGGTAGGGGCTTTTTCTGAGTGATCTAATTAAAAGGGCTTAGGTACAGTCAGTTCTCATTATTTGTGGTAGTTATGTTCTATAAAGTCACTGTGAATACTGAACCGTTGCTCCTAGGGGAAATATAGGTTAGATTCCTATGTGTCTTTGATCACAGTGCTTGTCAACGCTTGTCAAGGTGATATATTGATCTTGTGTTATGTGTGCTTCTGTTGAAAGACACCTTATTTAATATGTAATTATTCATTAACAGTGAACTAGGGCTTCCCTGGTGGCACAGTGGTTAAGAATCCACCTGCCAATATAGGGGACATGCGTTCGAGCCCTGGTCCAGGAAGATTCCACATGCAACTAAGCAACTAAGCCCGTGTGTCACAACTACTAAGCCTGCACTCTAGAGCCCGGGAGCCACAACTACTGAGCCCACGTGCCACAACTACTGAAGCCCACATGTCTAGAGCCTGTGCTCCGCAACAAGAGAAGCCACCGCAATGAGAAACCGTGCACCAAAATGAAGACCCAACACAGCCAAAAATAAATAAATAAAATAAATAAATTTATAAAAAAACAAAAAAAAGAAACAATGAACTCATGCCAACAATGTAACTGATAACTGAATGAAGCTATGTAACATGTATTTTCATCAGAAAGCACATCATAGCTTTCTTGCATTTAGGAACTTGTGCTTGGGGGCTCGTTTAAGCAGCTAAATCACCGAAAAGAAGCACAAAAAATGTGAAAAACACTGACAATAAATAGACTGCAAAAAGGATACTTGTTGGGCTTCCCTGGTGGCGCAGTGGTTGAGAGTCCGCCTGCCGATGCAGGGGACGCGGGTTCGTGCCCTGGTCCGGGGGGATCCCGCGTGCCGCGGAGCGGCTGGGCCCGTGAGCCATGGCCGCTGAGCCTGCGTGGCCGGAGGCTGTGCTCCACGACGGGAGAGACCACAGCAGTGAGAGGCCTGCGTATCGCAAAAAAAAAAAAAAAAAAAAAAGATACTTGTTTACAGTATGAGGGCTGAAACAAGAAGGCAAATCATTGTCTTGTTTGACCTCAGCTGGATGAACATGCATGTAGAGTGATTCACATATTTCACCACTCCATGTGTGTTTGTGAATAACCGTACAAGTGCCACAATCATTGATTTTGGGGTTATAAATTTTAGCAAATAGGTGAATTTGCAAATGCAGAATCCAGGAAGAATGACGATTGACTGCGGATATGGAGTGAGAGTGAGGAGAGCATTAAAAAAATGACATTGGTAGTTGGTGAGGAGTGTTGTCGGGAAAGGCTTCATAAAGCAGTTTATACTTGAGATAAACTTTGAAAGATAGGTTTTTGCCAGATTGCCAACTGAGGAAAGGCCAAGGAAATAGCATAGTAGTTATGAATATGGTAATAGAATTTTAGATAAGGCTCAGGTCACATCCTCAGCTCTTACTATGGGACCTTGGGTAAGCATTTTAATTTCCATCATTGGTGAATTAGAGATATTCATGGTCACTGATCTCAGTGGAGTTACTTTAGGGTTTAAATAGGGAAGTGCACAGTAATGCACTTTGTAGATATCTAGCTCACAGGAAGTACTCATTAATGTCATACACATAATGCATGTCTGTATACAGTACAGCAAAGGAGGGAAATAGCCTGGCATCCATGGGAACTTTGGTTAGAATGAAGCAAAGGTTTCAAGTAGGCTGAAAGGCTCTTTGAGGCTGGGGGAGAAGGCAAGAGCTGGATCATGGTTTTCATGCTGAAATGGTTCTGAGCTATTAAAGGATTTAAAATAGGGATGGCATGATCAATTTTGTGCTTTGAAAGTTTGTTCTGTATTTTTTATAGTGTATAGAAGAGAATTGAGGGGAAAATCAAAAGGTATGTAAATCAGCAAAGACTCTCTTGGAGTAGTTTAGGAAAGAAAGGACCAAAGCTTGACTTAGGATAATAACATTGGGAATGGAGATTAGAGAATGGATATGAAAGATGTTCAGGAAGTCGAATAGAAAACAGTTGGCATCCACACAGAAGTGGAGAGTGAGGGAGGGCTCAGGATGGCTCCTTGGATTCTGATGTGGTCCTTGCAGTGGAGGGCAGGGCTTGTGTAAGAGATGTTCTTCCTTCTCCCTTCCCTTTACATTCTTTAAGGTTGGATCCCACTGTTCTTGTACTACTAAAGGCTCTCATGGTGCTCCGTGCTTCCCTTTATTGCAGCACCTGGCCTGTGGCATCATAACCACCTGTGTATTCCCTCTTACACATAAGCTCTTTGAGGATTAGTGCCGGTCAGTGTTGGTCACAAAAAGACAAGCAAGACTATGGATGGATTGAATGAACCAGGATGGAGACTCTGGGATAGAGAAGTAGATTTTGGAGGAAAGGTTCCTTTTTATCCCTGTTAAGTTTTAGATTCAGCTTTGTCTCTGTTGAGTGTGTGAATCATCTCTGAATGGCTGTGCCCAGTAGGCACTTAGATTTACTGGACTTGGATTCAGGGGAGAGAGGTTCTTGCTGTGTATTTCTTTTTTTTAAAATCTCATTAATAGCTTTTTAATATGATTTTTAAAAATTTATTTATTTTATTTATTTATTTATTTTTGGCTGCGTTGGGGCTTCGTTGCTGCACGCGGGCTTTCTCTAGTTGTGGCGAGCGGGGGCTACTCTTTGTTGCGGTGCACAGGGCAGTGACTTCTTTTGTTGCAGAGCACGGGCTCTAGGCACGCAGGCTTCAGTAGTTGTGGCTCGAGGGCTCTAGAGTGCAGTCTCAGTAGTTGTGGTGCACGGGCTTAATTGCTCTGCAGCATGTGGGATCTTCCCGGACCAGGGCTTGAACCCGTGTCCCCTGCATTGGCAGGTGGATTCTTAACCACTGCGCCACCAGGGAAGCCCTGCTGTGTATTTCTGAGGCACTGATAAGGACAGTTGAGGCCAATGTGGATGAACCCTGCCATAATGTCTGTGTCTGGTGTAGAGGGAAGACAACCACAGAAAGAACCTTGCAGTCTATCAATAGTGAGGGGTTTGGCCGAAGAGGAGCATGGAAAGGAGTTCCAGAAAGTGGAGTGACGATAAGAGAGTGAGAAGGGGATGGGTGTATGTCCCACCATCCCCAGAAGCTATGGCAGGAGAGGACTTGTCCAGTTATAAAGACTGAAGAGAGGTTGGTAAGAGGATTAAGAACAACCTATTGGATATAGCAATTGGAAAGTCACTGGCAACCCTTGCCAGAATGATTTCAATGCACTGGTTTATGGAGATGTCAGATTGCAGTGGGATTGAAGATTGCATAGATGAAGCAGATAAAATGAGTGTAGGCTATTCTCTGTTGGATTTTGTCTATGAGGGTTGGGTAAAGAAGGCTGAAGGCTGTAGCTGAGGTCTATGTAGGAGGGGCCATGGTGTACAGGGAGCCTTTAAAAATTATATGGGAGAGATTTGAGCATGTCTGTAGGCAGTGGGGAAGAAGCTAATAGAAGAGATTTAATTTGAATAGGTTTTTTTGTTGTTTGTTTTTTAAAAGCCAACATCTGTGTCTACTATAGCCTGGCAGTGTACTAAAGTGTTATATTTAGCAACTTATTGAGTCCCCATCACAGTGCTGTAGAGGAGGTGGTGTTATCTCATTTGACTGATGGGGAATCAGGTGTAGTTTAAGTAATTTTCTTGATGCCCTGCAGCTATTAAGTGTAGGAGGCAGGTGGGAGGGATTAGAATCTGACTGGTTTGACTTTAAGGTCTGGTCTTGCCTCTTTACTTGGTTGCCTCTTAAGTGAAGACAGTCACAATTTGAAAGAAATATACGAAATGATTTAGTTCAGCTCCCATTGTGATGGTGATTTTGTGTAAGATGCCATTTTCTTTGGTTGATATTACCACTGTGATGTCAGTTTAGTTGAATTGCTAGAAAGTGGAGTAACTGTCATTTGTTACCGTAACCTTTTGTTTTGTCTAGTGCTTCCACCTGAGGAGTTGGGCATGGCCTAATTTATCAACATGGTTACTGGTCTTTGTATTGTTTTGTTTTGTTTTTTTAATGTTTATTTATTTTGGCTGTGCCCATCTTAGTTGCAGCACACGGGATCCTCACCACAGCATGTGGACTTCTTAGTTGCAGCATGCATGTGGGATCTAGTTCCCCCACCAGGGATCGAACCCGGGCCCCTTGCATTGGAAGTGCCGAGTCTTACCCACTGGACCACCAGGGAAGTCGCTGGTCGTTGTATTGATAGTGATGAATGGAAACTTCATCCCAAGGGAAAAGGATAATAGGATTTCTAACAATTAGGTGGTTATTATGTTGCACAAGCTATAACTGAATGGAAGTTTGCCTCCCCGCGCCATCCATTTTCTAATAATTGCCTACTTAGTGGAATCTGATTGGTGATAAAGGAACTCTGATACTCAGCCGTTGAACATTGTAAGTTGAAAGTAATATGGCAGACAGAAAAAAGAAGTCTGAGTATTAAATCCAAAAAGTTCAGTGTTCTAATTTATGCCTTTTATTATTTATTTATTTAGGCTGTGCCGGGTCTTAGTTGCAGCATGTGGGATCTTCAGTTGTGGCATGCAGACTCTTAGTTGAGGCATGCGTGTGGGATCTAGTTCCCCAACCAGGGATTGAACCCAGGCCCCCTGCATTGGGAGAGTGGTGGCCCACTGGACCACCAGGGAAGTCCCTAATCTATGCCTTTTATTTTATTTTATTTTTAAAATTATTTTTTAGAAATTTATTTATTTTATTTTTGCCTGCATTGGGTCTTTGTTGCTGTGTGCGGGCTTTTCTCTCATTGCGGCGAGCGGGGGCTACTCTTTGTTGCAGTGTGCAAGCTTCTCATTGCAGTGTCTTTTCTTGTTGTGGAGCATGGGCTTTAGGCGTGCAGGCTTCAATAGTTGCGGCACACAGGCTCAGTGGTTGTGGTGCACAGGCTTAGTTGCTCCGCGGCATGTGGGATCTTCCTGGACCAGGGCTAGAACCCGAGTCCCTTGCATTGGCAGGCGGATTCTCAACCACTGTGCCACCAGGGAAGCCCTTTATGCCTTTTAAATGAGGAATTTTCTAAGGCATTTTCTGATTTATAACAGAGTATTGATATGTATATACATATAAACATATAAAAGACGCTTTTTGTTCCAGTTTTGCTATTTCTCTTTTAATCTTATTTTTTCCTCCTTTGCTCCATCATTCTACTGCTTTTCTATGTAAGTATCTGGTGATGCATATAGTTTTAATTCATATCTATCATGTCTTTTTAATGCTGTAGCAGTTCCTTGTTCCCACCCCTCCCACCCACCCCCCCTCCCCCATTGGCTTTCGGAATATAGACTATCCCACATTCAGTGTTTAACATATTGCTTTCTTGTGGTGGTGTTTAGTTTGTTTCACTAGCCCCTGTATTTCCTGACCACTGGTAGTTAGATTTTATGGCTCGAGTTTAGATTCAGATTTACTTTTTTGGGTCAGTATGATTAATAGGTGATGTTATATATTTTGCATTGCTTCATGTCTACTTAGTCCACCGATTGTGAGGGTGATTCCTCCATTATAAAACTTCCCATTAACTTGTCAACTCTTGATTTTAACATCTATTGATGATGTTTCTGTAGATTATTTTATTAGGGATTGTAAAAAAAAAGGTAAATCGTGATCATAGAATTGTATTTTTTCTACTTTTATTAGTTGGAAGTTTTCTATAAAGAACTTTCTACCATTAATTCTTTGCTTACCCTGTGTACTGGCAGAAAAAACTTCCCTTCTTCCCTTCTAGATTCTTTAGTCTAATAATTAAATTGACGTAGGCAGATTAACAGGAGAAAAACACTAGATTTAATTTCATATGTACAGGAGCCCCAAGTTTATGAGACCCAAGGGCAGGTTGGGCAATTGAGGCTCATATGCCATCTTGAGCTAAGGAATGGGGTAGGGGCCTGGGGCTTCAAAGGTGAGGAGGGTAATTCACTGGACAATAAGAAGAGCAGATGTTTGATAGTAGATGTTTGCTCTATTGTACAGGTAGGACTTTCAGATTAAAAGTTATCTCTGGTAATAGCTCTCTTTCTGACCGAGGGTTCCAATCTAAATTCTTCAGGTAGTTAAGGGATAGGTAAAATTTTTCTTGACTCTGCTGGGTCTTGATTGCCTTCAGCTCAAAAGAATTCACATTCCAAAGTGACATATTGTGAGGTCACAGATTCTCCTCCTCACCTAAAATATCATTTGTTCAGGAAGGACAGAGCCTTGATTCCTTCCTTTTATTTTATTTTACTTTTTTATTATTTTACTTGTGGCTGCTTTGGGTCTTTGTTGCTGTGCTCAGGCTTCCTCTAGTTGCAGTGAGCAGGGGCTACTCTTCGTTGTGGTGCGCGGGCTTCTCATTGCAGTGGCTTCTCTTGCTGCGGAGCGTGGGCTCTAGGATGTGGGCTTCAGTAATTGTGGCATGCGGGCTTAGTAGTTGTGGCTCACATGCTCTAGAGCACAGGCTCAGTAGTTGTGGCACACAGGCTTAGTTGCTCCGCGGCATGTGGAACCTTCCCAGACCAGGGCTCGAACCTGTGTCCCCTGCATTGGCAGGCAGATTCTTGACCACTGCACCACCAGGGAAGTCCCCCTTCCTTTTTTTAAAAAATTTAAATTTATTTATTTATTTTTGACTGCGTTGGGTCTTTGTTGCTGCGCATGGGCTTTCTCTAGTTGTGGCGAACGGGGGCTACTCTTCGTTGCAATGCGCAGGCTTCTCATTGCGGTGGCTTCTCTTGTTGCGGAGCACGAGCTCTAGGTGCGCGGGCTTCAGTAGTTTTGGCGCATGGGCTCAGTTGCTTTGCGGCATGTGGGATCTTCCTGGACCAGGGCTCGAACCTGTGTCCCCTGCATTGGCAGGTGGATTCTTAACCACTGCGCCACCAGGGAAGTCCCCCTGTTTCTTTTATTTTAAATCTTTGGAGTATTATGTTGATGTGTTCTAATGGTGATTGATCAGTTTTTTTTTTTAAGGAATATTATAGACTTACAGGTTTAAAAATATTTTACAGCGTATTTATTTCACTATAGACTCATGGTTTCTTGCTTTATTTAGTTGATTATAGTCTATTATTATCAATTATTTTTATGCTCAGTTCCCCCAGATTTAGCCCGTGGAAGCCCCTTCAAGTTGGCTTTTCTGTCCTTTTGACCTGTCCCCATTGTTATTTTGAGTATTTCCTTACTTTCTAGCACAAGATATTCCAGGCCCACCTTGTAGTTTTTCTTCCCCTGCCATGGAATCAGACTTTTATCCAAGAAGCCCTGGTTCCTTTTAGTGGAGAATGGTAGTATTTAGCAACAGAGATTTGAGAACTCATTGCTACTGGGGTGTTACTGCTCTCCAAGCCTCTCAGTGGGCAGAGCTAAGGAATTATCTGTACATGTACATGTACATATACATATATGCACATAACACACACACACTGTGAGTTTATACCAGTACCTCCAAATTCCCTCCTAGTGCCGTAAGTTAACTCTAGTTTCCTCCCTCTTTTTATTCGTGAACTCCGTTCCCCGAGAGTGAGAATCTTGGCTCCCATTACCAGTTAGTATGTATCCACGTTCTCATTGCTGTTGCTGTGTTTGTACGGTGTCCTTTTCATCCCATTCAGGATCTATCGTGATGCATGGGGCCACCACGGCTATCTTCTGCCTCCCAAAGTGTTCCTACGTCCTTTTGACCTGACTCCTGTTAGTTGTTATTTTTTGAACTTTTTATTTTGAAATAAGTTCAGAATAACAGAAAACTTGCCAAAAGACAAAGTTATTGCCATACACTTCATCTAGATTTTCCAAATATTAAAGTTGTTCCATGCTCATCATTTTCTCACTCTCACCTTCTCTCTGTTACTCTGTGTATGTGTGTATAATACACGTATTCTTTTCTGAACCGTATGAAAGTAACTTGTAATACCCCTTTACCTGTAAATACATCATCATATATTTCCTAAAAACAAGAATATTCTCTAACCACAGTGCAGTTATCAAGATCAAGAAATTAACCTTGACACAGTTCTATTATCTCATCTACGAATCTTACTCAAATTTCACCATTTGTCCTACAAATATTCTTTGTAGTAAAAGAGATGAAGGGTGTGGAGAAAAGGGAACCCTCTTGCACTGTTGGTGGGAATGTAAATTGATACAGCCACTATGGAAAACAGTATGGAGGTTCCTTAAAAAACTAAAAATAGAATTACCATATGATCCAGCAATCCCCCTACTGGGCATATACCCAGAGAAAACCATAATTCAAAAAGACACATGCACCCCGATGTTCATTGCAGCACTATTTACAATAGCCAGGTCATGGAAGCAGCCTAAATGCCCATCGACAGACAAATGGATAAAGAAGATGTGGTACATATATACAATGGAATATAACTCAGCCATAAAAAGGAACGAAATACGTGGAGTGGCTAGGCCCGTGAGCCACGGCCACTGGGCCTGCGCGTCCGGAGCCTGTGCTCCACAACGGGAGAGGCCACAACAGTGAGAGGCCCGCGTACCACAAAAAAAAAAAAAAAAGGAACAAAATTGGGTCACTTGTAGAGACGTGGATGGATCTAGAGCCTGTCATTCAGAGTGAAGTAACTCAGAAAGAGAATAACAAATATTGTATATTAACGTATGTATGTTGCACCTAGAAAAATGGTACAGATGAACCAGTTTGCAGGGCAGAGGTTGAGACACAGATGTAGAGAACAAACCTTAAGGACACCAAGGGCGGAATGCCGTGGAGGGGGTGGGGATAGTGGTGTGATGAATTGGGCGATTGGGATTGACATGCATACACTGACGTGTATAAAATTGATGACTAATAAGAACCTGCTGTATAAGAAAATAAATAAAATAAAATTCAAAAATTAAAAAACAATACCATTAAGTCACTTAAAAAAAAAAAAGAGAAGAGAAAAAATTTTTTGGTCCATGATCTGAGGATCACATACTACATTAATCTTTTAATCTGGAACTGTTTTTCATTCTTTGTCTTTGATGGCCCTGAGATTTTTGAAGAGTACAAACCACTTATTTTTAAGAATGTCACTTAATTTAGCTTTTTCCTTGTGATTAGATTTAGGTTACCTACATTTTTGGCAGGAATAGCCATATATGTGGTGGTGTGTCCTTCTCAGTACGTCATACCGAGAGCTTTTCTTTGCTGTCTTGCTTTCTAACTGAGGGCCCCAGGCCTGTGGGGTCCTCAGATGACAGGAAAGAGCAGCCTTTAAAGCCAGATGTTCTTGTTGTGGTTCAGTACCTGGTTAGGGATGCTAATGGCCGATGTAGAGGCTTGCCACCTCCCTTTCCCACCCAAGTCTAGAACCAACTGAGAAAGATGAAGGAGTCAAATGGAAGGCCAGAGTATCATGAGCTTTACTGTTGATAAAACTGGGGTTGGAGAATGTTGCTCTCTCTACTTCTTTCCCTCCGGTCTGGCCTTTGATGCTGGTCTTAGTTGGTAGGGCTGCTGTAATAAATTACCACAAACTCATACGGCTCAAAATGAGAGAGATTTATTCAGTCACGGCTCTGGAGGCTAGAAGGCCAAAATCAAGGTGTCAGAAGGGCCATGCGTTCTCTAAAGGATCAGGGAAGAATCTGTTCTGTGATTTCTTGTGGCTGGTTGTGCCTGCTGACATCCCTTGGTTTGCAGCTGCATGGCTTCAATCTGTGTTCTTCTCTCTGGGTCTGTCTCCCCTCCCACCTTTTTAAGAAAAATTTTATTGGATTATAGTTGATTTGTAATGTGTTAGTTTCAGGTGTACAGCAAAGTGATTTGGTTATACATATACATATATTCATTCTTTTTCACATTCTTTTCTCATATAGGTTATTACAGAATACCGAATAGAGTTCCCTGTTCTGTGCAGTAGGTCTTTGTTGGTTATCTATCTTATATATAGTAGTGTGTGTATGTTAATCCCAAGCTCCTGATTTATCCCTCCCCCCTGTGTTTCCCCTTTGGTAACCATAAGTTTGTTTTTGAGTCTCCTCCCCTTTTATAAGGAGACACCAAAGTCATGTTGGACTAGGGTCCACCCTAATCGAGTTTGACCTCTCTTAACTTGATGATATGTATACAGACCCAGTTTCCAAATAAGGTCACATTCACAGGTATTGGGGGTTAGTTTTTGCCATGTCTTTTGGGGGACACAATTGGGGACACAATTCAACCCATAACAATGCCTCACCGAGGTTGCCTGCAAAGCAGACGCTTACTTAGCTCCCTGTGAAACCAAGCTGGGTGAGCTGCAGTGGTGGAACTGAAAGGCCAGACTTCCAGCTGCCTCAGGTAGGGCCTAGGCCCTCCTTCCGGTGAACCTGGCTCACAGGGACCTGGAGTAGAGCAGGGTAATAGCACCTGCTCTGCCCAGGCCTTGGCTGCTCAATTTCTTTTTAAAATCTCACTGTAGGAAAGGAGAAGTAAGTGAGGACTGGAAAGGATGGCCTCCAGAGTTTGGGTAAGTCCTCATGAGGAACCAGGGGGAGGTGGGAACAGAGTTCTCTTCGAACACTAGCCCAGCTGGTGTTTGTCCCTTGGCTCCTTTTCTTTCTAGCCAAGTGCATTATCTGCTTAACTGGTGAGTGCTGTATCTCCCGGGGGGCTGTGCTTTATAGTAGATCCCCAAGTGTCCTCTTCAGTGTAGACCAGTTCTGTGGCAGGCATTGTCTAAGAAGCTAATACTCCCATGGTGAGAGCCATCAGTTTTTACTCTTCTCACAGAAATTGTTTAAACAACAGGACACAGGTCAGAAATACAGGTGTATATAAGGAAAGCAATATAGGCTATAGATTGACATTTAGCAGGAAAGCCTCAGCCTTAGTTTCTTTTTTATTACCAAATAGAGATATATTATTAGAATAAGGAGAGCAGTTGTTTTCCCTTCATGATAAGGTAAAATTTTTCAGGAAATAGGTTTGGGTGAGTTGTTTAAGTATGAATTCGTGTTAGATTTTTTTGTTTTTGTTTCCACTTAATGAAAAAGATCTGTAGTTCATTAAAAAAGTTCTTAGAGTACTTACTATAAATATAATTATTTGGCTTGAGTGGTCTCGAAAACATTGAAGGCCAGCTCTGTAGAGGCAAAATAACAAAGTTATCATCACAGATACTGTTGTCACTCACTTTGGGGACTCAGTCTGTAAAGAGGTGTAGCGTTAAAAAAAAAATGTCTATTGCATCACCTTCAGTAGAAAATCATAGAGATGTTTCTTGCAAAATATGTCTTTCTCCAACTAGGAAACATTATTGCAAGAGCACTTTAAACCTTCTTTTCTGCTTTGCTCAGAGAAATAAAGGTAAAAGAGAGAAGCGGGGCTGGGAATTTGATCCTAGCAACATGATTAAGTTTAATAATGATAAAGGTGGATTAGGAAAAACTCAAGGAACTGAACATTTATAAACTAACTTTTAAGGGTAAAGAAGGTATGTAGGCAACCCCAAAATGAAATGAAAATGGTTATAAATGTCCAAAAATGATCGGTATCACTAGTAATCAAAGAAATGAAACTTTGCACCAGACTTTTTTGCCTGTCATATTGGCAGAGATTTGGGTGGTGGGATTAACATTAAATCTTAAGATACTTTGACGTTTTAAATTTTATCATGATCATGTATTAACTTTATAGATTGAAAAGGTCTAAGTATAAGCTATCTAGGTCTTTGGTAAATGTACCTGATTTGGAGGTAGAACTGGTTTTGTGTACTGAAGGAAGTAGTGACGTTAGGAAGAGGCAAAGTTTACTTCTCAGACGAGTTAGCAAGCTAGATCAAGGGTGAGGGTTTAATTCTGATTGTTATGTATTTGCCGCATATCTTAACAGTCTCATTGCTTGTTTTTCTTTTTTTTAAAAAAATTATTTATTATTTATTTTTTGGCTGCGTTGGGTCTTTGTTGCTGTGCGTGGGCTTTCTCTAGTTGTGGTGAGCGGGGGCTACTCTTCACTGTGGTGTGCGGGCTTCTCATTGTGGTGGCTTCTCTTGTTGCGGAGCACGGGCTCTAGGCATGCGGGCTTGAGTAGTTGTGGCTCGCAGGCTCTAGAGCTCAGGCTCAGTAGTTGTGGCACATGAAATTAGTTGCTCCGTGGCATGTGGGATCTTCCCTGACCTGGGCTTGAACCCGTGTCCCCTGCATTGGCAGGCGGATTCTTCACCACTGTGCCACCAGGGAAGCCCCTGCTTCAGTTTCTTATCAGAGCTATTGTTCTGTTTTTTAGACCAGAATCTTGACTCCTCTGTTTCTCACTTCTATCACAAAATGAGTCAGCTCACTTCTCTGCTTAACATCCTCCAGAACAGTTACCTTAGAAAGCAGTGTCATCCCGATGGTGGGAAACACATGTTAGAACATGATGTACAAGAGGGGGAAGAAGCTCAAGATCGCTTCTATCTCATTTTGAGTAAAAGCCAAACCCCTTTTCTCCCCTCACCCCACGCCCCATGTCCTCTCTTACCTTGCTTACCACACTCACTTCTTGCTGTTCTTTGAAGAGCCCAAGAGGCTCCTTACTGTTGCTCAGCCTCAGATGCTCTTCCAGATATCTCACGGTTTATTTCCTCCTTCAGGCCTCTGAAAGGCTTCCCTTGCCCACCCCATGTGAAGCAGCTACCCCTCCTCTTGCACTCTGTGCCCCTACCCTGGCTTACTTCTTCATAGCACTTATTATTTATTGTCTGTTTCACTCCACTGCTGTTAGGGTTTTGTTTCATTCCTTTCTGAATGTCCACTCATCAGTTAGGCACTCAGTACTTAGTTGTTGAATGACCAGCTGAATTTCCAAATTTTCTTTAGTGGCTTCTCAAGCTCTTTGCCTAGAGGAAGAGGCAGGACACCCTTGTTCTTCAACCATGGGAAAGTAAGGCTGCCTTCCGTGTACCAGATGTTTCTAAGAGGTGCTCTGGGGACTTCTTCCCCTTTCTCACTGCTCAGATTTTTACATTCTATTACTCTGGTAATATTACTGGTCAAATGAATCTGTTTTCTAAGTAACTTTTCCACGTTTGGGGCCAATGCTTTCCTTTTTCCTGCATTTGGTATCATTTAATGTAAATACTTCGATGACATTTTGGCATTTATTCCTTCATTCAGTTAGCAAATAGTTATTGTAGCAGATATTATGAGCCAGGCTGGGTACCAGATGGGATGCCAGGGCTTAAAGAGATGGAGATCCTGCCTTTCCCTTGAGTAGCTTGGACTTCAGTGTTTGGTTGTAGGTGCCATTGGGACAGGCAGCTGATGTAAGAGAAATGCAGAGAGGGAGGTCGAGAAACACAGGGTGGCTCACCTAGGCCTGCCTCAGAGGGTTGGGAATCTCCACAGTGGACAGGAGTTTGAAAGGTGAGGAAACAGGTAAAGGCTGCTCCAACAGGAGAGAATAATTTGGGCAAAGGCGTAGAGAGCTGTACTTGTTTAGAGAAGCAAAAAAAATCAATGAGTATTATTGGAGCATACACTGTAATGCAGGCTGTGGTGGTGGACGAGGCCATGATAGTTCTTGCAAGGGCCTGATCTGGACGCTTCTAGAGGGTTATGTGTATCCTGTGTAGAGGTGAGACTTTTATCCTGCAGCCCATGGATTTAGGCATGTGCACCTGAAGGGAAGTGGCTGGTGAGGTGCAACTTTTTTTTTTAAATAAATTTATTTATTATTTAGTTTTTGGCTGTGTTGGGTCTTCATTTCTGTGTGAGGGCTTTCTCTAGTTGCGGCAAGCGGGGGCCACTCTTCATCGCGGTGCGCGGGCCTCTCACTGTCACAGCCTCTCTTGTTGTGGAGCACGGGCTCCAGACGCGCAGGCTGAGTAGTTGTGGCGCATGGGCTTAGTTGCTCTGTGGCATGTGGGATCTTCCCAGATCAGGACTCGAACCTGTGTCCCCTGCATTGGCAGGCGGACTCTCAACCACTGCACCACCAGGTAAGCTCTAGGTGCAACGTTTGTAAATTGCATGACCCCTTTCTGAGACAGGGAGAATACAGAATATTTTCTGTTGTGTATTAATATATCTCCACACAGAGTATTTTCAAATTTATAAATTCCTGAAGGGTGGCAGGGTTTAATTTTGATGTACCTCATTTTCCTCGCATGCACTTTGTTTTTTTGTTTTTGGCCGCGCTGCATGGCTTGTGAGATCTTAGTTCCCCAACCAGGGATCAAACCTGGGGCCCCAGAGTGAAAGCACCTAATCCTAACCACTCGACCACCAGGGAATTCCCTCCCCACATGCACTTTGTGAGATAGACGCTCATTTAAACCTTTAGTAAATGATGATCACATCATCTGTAGTCCTGATCTGTTTTAACTTCTTATTATCCCCTTGCATGTTTTCCCCTTTATCTACCCCATCCCTTCCCAACTTCTCTTTTTGTCAAGCAGATTAAATTTATTATAAAAAGATGAGAAAAGGAAAGCTTTGTTCTGAGAGGATTTGCTGTCTGAGCTGTCGGATGCCAGGCAGTGTTGCTGCATCTGGAAGTGGGGTGGGGCTGGACTCCTTCCTGAGGCATGCATGCCTGCCCATGCTCCTTATCACCTTGGCATTCCCTGTGCCTGGCACACAGTAGGTGTTCAGTAGATGTTTGTGGAAGGAATCATGCTGTTCATAGACAGCAGGATTAAGTTTGTGTTTTCGCAACACTACTACTGCCTACTTTTCTACTTTGATCTGTATAATCTTTTCTTTCTAAGCTCCAGACAAACTAACCTCCCCTCTCCATCCCTGCAAGCTTCCAAATATTTTCACCACATAAAGTGTTCCTTCTCTCATCTGGCAAACTTCTGCATCTTCTCATAAGGCTTAACTCTGCCTCTTTCTAGGGAAGTTATTTCTGAGTAACTCAGGTGGAGTCAGGAACTCCTTCCTGTGTATGGTTTTGTATTGAAGTTTGTTCGGCCTCTAAACAGTGAGCTTGGAAGGCAACCTTACCCCTTTCTGTGTCTCCAGTACTTTAGCCTGGTGTCCGGTGGTTTTGCGGACAGGATAGTTTGTAAGTTGTTATAGGAAAGCACGTCATGACGAGTAGAAGTGCACCTGAGTAAGCCCTGTGCTGGGGATGTGGAATATTGTCCATTAACCTCTCAGCCGGCACCAGGCCCTTACATAGGTGCATGGATGAGAGTCTGTTTCAGAGCTGGTGCATAGGAACAACACCTTCTGTAAACTTGCAAAGTTAGAAAATTTATTCTTTTTTAAAATAATTAATTTTTGGCTGCACTGGGTCTTCGTTGCTGCTGTGCGCTGGCGTTCTCTAGTTGCGGCGAGCGGGGGCTGCTCTTTGTTGCAGTGAATGGGCTTCTCATTGCGGTAGCTTCTCTTGTTGCAGAGCACAGGCTCTAGGCGTGCAGGCTTGTAGTTGTGGCACGCGGGCTCAGTAGTTGTGGCTCACGGGTTGAGTTGCTCCGCAGCATGTGGGATCTTCCCGGACCAGGGATCGAAGCCCTGTTCCCTGCATTGGCAGGCGGATTCTTAACCACTGCGCCACCAGGGAAGTCCCTAGAAAATTCATTCTTTCTAGGAAGGACTCTGAGGAGGAGAGCAATATAATTAGGTCAGTGATTTAATGCCAGGAATAGAAGCTTGGGAGGAGGAGTAACTAGAGGCAGTTTTTCTTTTCAGGAGTCTGGGGAGAGATGAGGGGGTCTCCCTAACAGGGTGGTAGAAGGGAATGGTTAAGTAACTAGAAGAGTTTTTGCTGGAGGAGCTTACCTGCTATTTGGGAGAAATGACCACTGACCTCACCACCCAATAACTCAGCACTGATGCCCGCATCATCTTCTCTGCAGAGACTGCTCCAGCCATCATGGAGGTGGCCAAGGTGGAGAGTCCGCTCAACCCCAGCTGTAAGATCATGACCTTCAGACCCTGCATGGAGGAATTCCGGGAGTTCAACAAATACCTCGCATACATGGAGTCTAAAGGAGCCCATCGAGCGGGTCTTGCAAAGGTGATTATCCTCAGATCTTTTAAGCCAGAAAATGATCACTTGGCCTTTCAGTTATGCTTAGTCTTCTTGATGTGGAAACTTGTTTCTTCCAAAGGAAGACATTTGCAAAATCTTTGTTCTTGTTAATCCATTAATGCAGTTAATGCAATGGGAAGCATTGATAGGCTTAAAGTAGAGGAGAGGAGGATATGGTGGCTGCTTGTTTGTTTACTTGTTATTTTTGTGACATTATTTTGATAAGATCACACTGGCTTCTACATCAGGAATGAATTTGAGGGGGAGGCAGAGCAGAAGCAGGGAGTCTTGTCAGGGGTAGTTGTGATGTGCTCAGGGACATAAGGTGGTCCCTAAGGTGCTCAAGACTGCATTGCAGGGTTGCCCCCATAAGCCCAGAGTTAGAGCTTTGAAAGAGAGATTATCTAGATTTGAATTTAACCTGAGATAGGTATATCTTTCTATAATGGAAATGTAGTTCAATTTAAAATTTTCCTCAAGAATAGATTTTATTGTTACTTGCTTTGTTTTGTTCTTGTTCTAAATGTTAAGTTTATAATCTGGGTTTCTGTAGACTTGTTGGCATCACCACATAAATTCCTGAGCCCCAGCAGAGCCTTCTCTACTGTGGCTCGTCACGGGTTCTACTTGGAACCCCATCTCCGTGGAAGGTCCAGTAGCATTGAAAACAGACAGTAGCCTCAGAGAGAACTTGCAGAAGGGCAGGGGTTGGTGTTCAAGTCCTCCTCCTGCATCTGGACTCAGCTGCTTGTAACCTTGGACTATTCTGACATCTCTGCCTTGAAGTCTGTTATTTGATATGTATGGTTCAGGTCACTCCTAGAAAAGGTTTAAAATTTGGGGATGTTAAGTTGAGTGAAAGTTGATTAGGGGTGGGTGAGAGAAAAGGAAGATAAAGGTTTATAGTGAATTTCTCAGATGAGCTATCCTTACTTAATCTTTTCATTAGGTTTGCTCTTAAAGATCTCATTTTTGGAACCTTAACATTTCTGGGTTGTCTTTGAGGAGGAAAAAAAATCAAGTTGAAGAGAATGATATTTCAGAATCATTTGACACACAGAATTTTGATCATAAACTTAAAATGAACCGGTTAGCAAGGTTTTGAGCTTTATTGGGCAGAAGGGTGTTAGGGTGACTGTCTGTCCTCTACTCTGGGCTCTGAATGCAGCCCTTTGTCCTGTTGTTCTCCCTCTTTTGTTGCCTGAAAACATATATCTTACTGTGTTCCACTGGGATTAGTGAATGTTCTGTGGTTGGGGGCACGTTTAGTAACCTTAGAAGAGGAAGCGGGCACTACCCTCACAAGGGAGCTGCAGGCACACAGAGGACACCTGTGCTGCCTTGGGTGTTCTCTGACAGAATGACGTTAATGAGAATGACAGTTAGTTTTCTGAATGTTGAACCAGACACACCTGAGTCCAGACTTTTTTTTTAAGTGAGACTCATTGACAAAGCTGGAGTTACTCATTTATTCAATCTTGTGGCAATTCCCTTTTACTTATACTAGGAATACAATAAACTGTTTTATTCCCAGTCATTTTTGCCATCTTTTACATCAAGTCACATGGACTCAGTTTCACCTGATTTCCTTCTTTTTCTGGAAGTGACAGCAATAGCAAATGTATAAAACTACACCAAAGCAAACCAAATTGTAAAGATCAAAACTGCATTAATGTTGCTAGTTTACTTTGAGGGCTAGCCCTGGGGAACAGATCCACCTATGAAATTCTTTGTTGATGCACCATTTAATGAATTGGTCTTAATTTATGATTTGAAGAAAGTGGTTGAGAAATTCCAACAGTAGTGACTTTGGCCTCAGATTACAGTCTGTCTTGCTTGATAACATTTTTTAAAAAATCAATCAATTAATTAATTTTTGGCTGCGTTGGGTCTTCGTTGCTGTGCGCGGGCTATCTCTGGTTGCCGCGAGCGGGGGCTGCTTTTCATTGTGGTGCGCAGGCGTCTCACTGCGGTGGCTTCTCGTTGCGGGGCATGAGTTCTAGGCACGAGGGCTCAGTAGTTGTGGCTCGCGGGCTGTAGAGCGCAGGCTCAGTAGCTGTGGCGCACGGGCTTAGTTGCTCCGCGGCATGGGGGATCTTCCCGGACTCTAGGGATCGAACCCGTGTCCCCTGCATTGGCAGGCGGATTCTTAACCACTGCGCCACCAGGGTAGTCTGGTTGATGACATTTTTTTAGATTTATACTTTAGATTTAACTTTTTTTTTCCAGAGTGAGAGGTTTGACACCCTGACTTTTTGTCTAAAAAGTTGGTGGTCCAGGTGCGAAAGTGAAAAGTGACAGAGTCCTTAAATGTAAGACTTGTACTGTTTTTGTGGAGAAAGGTTATGATGAAGCATTATTATACGAGCAATGGCTAAATTCTTTGGCAGCAGTGTTCTGGACGTAGCCTGTTCTGGGCCTGAGGTTATGCATAATACAGAGCTTCACAAGTAGCCTAGCGGGTGCAGATAGCTGTCTGTGCCCAAAGGTGAAGAAAGAGTGTGAGAAGCACCGCCCTTCCTCCTCCTGCTCCTTTCTCAGTTGGTAGATGATAGTAATAGCAACATAGTTCAGGATAAGTAGTGCAAATACAGATTGTAGCTGGACAATTTTACTGGTATAGGGCCCAGGCTGGGGTCGGGGAGATGGTAATATGCAATATATATATATATATAAATATATATATATATATAAAGTCCTAAGTATGTTGTGCTTACGATTCCTATGTAAGAAAATCTGATGTGTTAAGATTTAAAATTATAGTTAAAAAATAAGATTTTTGTTATACGCCTGAGCTTACAGAGTTTTAAAGCTCTGTCTGAACATTTTAATTGAAGTAAATGAACACATGCACAAAATATTCACAAAGGTAATATTTAGAGTTTTGTAAATGTATTCCTTGTTTAACTTGAGAGAAGAAAATTTGGTTCAGAATTTTTTGGGGGTGAAAAACTGCCTTGTTTTTCACAACACAGGAAAATATTTAAGTCTAAACATAATATTGATTTTGATTGTAGATATATTTCTAAACAGGAGCCTGGATAAATCTATGTTTTATATTTTGGAATACTCACATTTATTTCTGATGAAGAAAAAGTTAGTATTTATAACACTCTTAAATACTGCCCTCTCCCCTTTCAATATGTGATCAAGACAATGTAATATGTTTATCCATATCCATTTGGTGCGATTGTCCATATGCTTTTAAGATACTGAGTATGTATTTTTAGCTCATTTTAAGCTAACATACCTCGGAGAAAATAAAATGTATAATATTTCCATATTGCTGATGAAAATTAATTTTAGACTTGACTGCTCCCCCCACCTCTTTTTTGAATTAATAGAGTCGTTTATCAGGTGTATAACATTGGCCAAGTCACTCCTTCCCCGACTCCAGGTTTTCTTATCTGACGAAGCTTGACTTAAAGCTTTCACAAAAGCTAGTTGCAGGTGCAGTGTAGATAAAATGTGAAAGAGAAAACCTGAAAACTCTTAGAAAACTCTTAGAAAACTCTTAGAAAACAAAATAGAATGTATTCATGCCCTAGAGTAGGAAAATACATATTTTTTAAACAGAAGATCAAGGCAAAAAAATGAAGAAATTGGATTACATTAAAGTTAAGAGCTTATGTTTATCAAAATATAGTTTAGAAGGTTGAAGGGAAAGTTACAGGGTAAGAGAAGATATTTGATATATGTACACACACATACATATAGATATTTGCAAATACACACACACACATATTCTTCTAAGAATAACCAGACTATATACAGAATCTCTATACATTAATAAGAAAAAGACTGACAGTGCCATAGTAAAATGAGCAAGAGGATTGAATAAGCACTTTACGAAAGAGGATATCTGTAGGGTCAGTGAATATATGAAGAGATTTCTTTAGTTATCAGAAAATGCAAATAAAATCCAACTTGAGTACCATTACACACCTTCCAGAAAGACTAAAATTTAAACGATCAACAATGCAAAGTGATGATGAAGATGTGGAGCAACAGGAACTTTCACACATTGCTGGCGGGAGTATGAAATCGTACAACCACTTTGGCAAAAGTTTGGTAATAACGATTAAGTTTGATCTGTACATATCCTATGTCCCAGTAGTTTCACTGTTAGGAGGGTCTGTGCGTGTATGTATTTGAGAACCGTGTGCCCACATGCAGCAGAAGATGCATACAGCAATATTAATAGTGCTGTTTGCAGTTGCCAATAATTAGAAAAAAAACAAGTGACCACCAAGTAGTCACCCCTACAAATAAATATTTATACGAAGGCGTACTAAGTAGGAATGAAAGTCAATGAACTTCAGTTACCTAGGTCATCATATTTGAATCTCACAAAAAAATTGAGTAAAATATAAAAGATAAAGAATGTATGTATAGGGGGCTTCCCTGGTGGCGTAGTGGTTGAGAGTCTGCCTGCTGATGCAGGGGACACGGGTTCGTGCCCCGGTCCGGGAAGATCCCACATGCCGCAGAGCGGCTGGGCCCGTGAGCCATGGCTGCTGAGTCTGCGCGTCTGGAGCCTGTGCTCCGCAATGGGAGAGGCCACAGCAGTGAGAGGCCTGCGTACCGCAAAAAAAAAAAAAAAAAAAAAAAAAGAGAATGTATGTATATATGGATGCTTATGTTTCTGTACATTTAAAAAACTGTTGTCAGGGTTTACACACAGACATGAAACTATAAAGCCCAGCAAGGAGATTAATAGCGTAAGTGCCATGATGGTGACCATCTTTTGAGTAAGAGGGGGATGTATTTGGAAAAGGGTACCAGGATCTCTGGGGTGCCAGAAGTATCTTACTTCTCACACCTGAGCAGTGGGTACTCTGGTGTTTGCTTTATAATAACTCACAAAGCTACATATTTGTGATTATGCATTTTTTGTATGTGTGCTATCTATATTTTGCAATTAAATTTTTAAAAGAAGTTTGTCTTTAAAAATTAAGATAACTTCTAAAGGTGGATAAATTCCAGCTATAAACCATGACTCAATTCATAACTTGACTCAATTCATAACATGACTAAATTCATAACTCAATTCGTAACTTCCTTCTAATTTTTGATCATATGATTATGTATTTTTGGTTTTACTGTTGATGATCTTTCCATTGTTAGTAATTAAGTGTTGAAATACTATGGGAAAGCAATGGTGTGCTGAGCTACTTCATACAGGCACATGAGAATTGAGAGTGCACATCTTTTCCAACCCCATGTTCAGTGACATCACATTGGTAAGCTCAAATTGGCCATGATGGGAGTAGTTACAACCATGGAAATAGGCAAAACCCACAAATCAGGGTTCCCCCACCTCCCTGGAAAGTTGTTGGTTAAACATTTACTTGCACACCAGTCTGATTTGCCATATTGTGTGAGAGGTGTTTAAAGAAAAGGTATCAACTAAACCAATACTTATTTTTCTCATGGTACTATAAACAGCACTTGAACTCTAGCAAGTTATTTTACTTTTGTGTGTCTCTCAATTTTACCTTTAAAACAGAGAGGTTAACAGTAGCCACTAAAAAATAAGTTAATACAAGCACAGTATTTTGTATAGTAAGTACTCAGTAAATTTTGCTGTTTTAAAAAAGTCATGTCAGTAAGGTGAATATTTGGGAGAATGCAAGCATTTCCTTTAATGTGAATCTTCACAGTTCTTTTACACATTTGTCATATAAATGCTGAGAAATTCTTCACTTGTATTCTGTTGGAATAGAAAAGCTAAATAACTACCTGGAATGTTTTCCAAATAATATTTCATTATTTTACTTTTAGGTTATTCCTCCTAAGGAGTGGAAGCCAAGGCAGTGCTATGATGACATTGACAATTTGCTTATTCCAGCGCCAATTCAGCAGATGGTCACAGGGCAGTCAGGACTGTTCACTCAATACAACATCCAGAAAAAAGCCATGACAGTGAAGGAGTTCAGGCAGCTGGCCAACAGTGGCAAGTGAGTAGATTCAGTTTACTATTTTTATTTCTTTCGAAGATATAGGTGAACATGGTAAGTAACCAAGTAGATGGGAGCTTGTGGTGAAAAGCAGGAGTCTTCTGCACAATCTCTTTCAGTCCTCATTTAACTGTTACTGTTTTCTGTTTTTCAGGTGGTTGCCTGCCTACTTACTTTAGTTTACTGCTAGGGAAAACTAGTTCCTCGTTTTATCATCTCATTCATAATATTTGTAAATGGTTTTTTTCCTATCTTTTAGTTGCCATGAGTTTTTGATTCTACACTTGATTCATCTTTGTTAGGCAAATTTTCTTCTGTATGTGACAATCTTTAAGTCTTTTTTTTTTTTAAATAGCATTCCTCTTTTTTAAAAAATTAATTATTTTTGGCTGCGTTGGGTCTTTGTTGCTGCGCGTGGGCTTTCCCTAGTTGGCATTGAGGAGGGGGCTACTCTTCGTTGTGGTGCGTGGGCTTCTTATTGCAGTGACTTCTCTTGTTGCAGAGCATGGGCTCCAACAAGTTTCCGGGGAGGTGGGGGAACCCTGATTTGTGGTTCTTGCCTATTTCCATGGTATAACTACTCCCGCACAGGCACGCGGGCTTCAGTAGTTGTGGCACGTGGGCTCAGTAGTTGTGGCTCGCGGGCTCAGTAGTTGTGGCTCGCGGGCTCTAGAGTGCAGGCTCAGTGGTTGTGGCACACGGGCTTAGTTGCTCCATGACATGTGGGATCTTCCTGGAGCAGGGCTCGAACCCGTGTCCTCCGCATTGGCAGGCGGATTCTTAACCACTGTGCCACCAGGGAAGTCCTGACAATGTTTAAGTCTTAAATGATAAGTTATATATATTAGAAGACGAGTAATTTAAAAAGAAAATCCTTGAATGACTTGAAGGGCCACCAGTATTGTGTTAGTCACCTGCTGCTATCTAACGAATAACCCCAAACCTTAGTATCTTAAATCAATAAACATTTAACATCTCAGTTTCTTAAGGTCAGGAATCTGGGAGTGGCTCAGCCAGGTGGCTGTGGCTCAGGGCCTCTCCTGAGGTTGCATTCAAGTTGGCTGGGGCTGCTGTCACCTGAAGGCTTGACTGTGACTAGAAGATTTTCTCCCAAGATTGCTCCCCTTACGTGGCAGTTGGCTGGAGTCCTGAGTCCTTTGCCACATGAACTGCTCCTCGTGTTGTGGCAGCTGGCTTCTTCCAAAGCAAGTGATCCAGGAGTTACCAAGATGAAGACACAATGTCTTTTCATGACCTGTTTCTTGACTGTCATTTCTGCCATATTCTATTTGTTATAAGCCAAATGCAGCCCATACTTAAGGGGAGGAGAATTAAGCTGTAAGTCTTGAAGGGAGGTGTATCAAAGGATTTGTGGATATATTTTAGAAACGATCACAGTTATGATTGTTATTAAATTGCCCCCCCAATGTTTTTTTTTTTTAAAGTTTCTGATGTGGTGGTTAAGGCCTTAGATCAAAATATTAATCTGGAAAAAAAATACCCCCCCAAAACCAACCAACCAATCATCCAACCAAAAAACATCAGTGTCTAAATTCTCTGGATGGGTATTCATGAGATTAAGTCCTTTGGATAAATTTAGTTGATATCTTTAAAAAAAAATTTATATTTGACATAGTAAGCACTTGATGGTACTTGAAAAATCTTTTTTCTGTGTGAAGTTCCTATTATGGAGCATTCTGGTTAATCCAAAGCAATTAGACATTTTATAATTAATTCAAGTCCCTCTTGAATTTTTTTTTAAACATCTTTATTGGAGTATAATTGCTTTACAATGGTGTGTTAGTTTCTGCTTTATAACAATTGAGTTTTTTTTCATAGGCATTAGTAAAGCCTCATTGTTTCAGATTTCATTGATTGAGAATGTGAAACTTTTATTTGGACTAGACTTGTTTGCTTTTATACTCTTTAAGAACTCTTTAATAAGTTCAATGCTAAAACAAGATTGCAGAAGCAATTTTATCCAACTTTTTTTTTTCCTAACCCAGTGTTAGAAAGATATTTTCTTTTCTTTTAACTTAATTCATTAATTAATTAATTTTTGGCTGCGTTGGGTCTTCGTTGCTGCACATGGGCTTTCTCTAGTTGTGGCAAGAGGGGGCTACTCTTTGTTGTGGTGTGGGCTTCTCATTGCGGTGGCTTCTTTGTTGTGGAGCATGGACTCTAGGTGTGCGGGCTTCAGTACTTGTGGCATGTGGGCTCAGTAGTTGTGACTCGTGAGTTCTAGAGAGTAGGCTTAGTAGTTGTGGCACATGGACTTAGTTGTCCATGGCATGTGGGATCTTCCTGGACCAGGACTCAAACCCGTGTCCCCAGCATTGGCAGGTGGGTTCTTAACCACTGCGCCACCAGGGAAGTCCCTATCCAACTTTTTATAAGTACAAACTGTTTACCATATTCTGTTCTCCATTTTCTAGTGCCTATTTCCAGAGTCATTCTTAAAGTATTAAATAGCTTACAAAACCCCTCTCCAGGCCACGTGGGTCCCTGGGGGCATAGGAGGGAGGCCGGGGAGATCAGGAGAGGCAGGTGGGAGGGGCCCTCCGGGAGAAGCTGGAGAGGAATGGAGGGCAATTGCCCCACCCACTCAGCCATGGGGAACCTGCTGAGGTCCCAGGCTGGTCCCTTGCTCTCCAAGGTGCCCCCCCCACCCTACCAGCCGCATTGGCCCTGGGGGCATAGGAGGGAGGCCGGGGAGATCAGGAGAGGCAGGTGGGAAAGGCCCTCCCGGATCCCAGACCAGAGGTGCAGGAGAGGAGAGGAGGGCATTTGTCCCACCCACTCGAGCCCAGGAAGCCTGCTGAGCTCCCAGGAGAGGTCCCCTGCCCTCTGAGAGGAGGGCTGGGGGGCATGCCTGGGCCCCTTCTGTTCCTTGAGCCTACGCCCCACTGCCCACAGCCCCCAGGGCCTTTTCCAGCCCCGTGGGTCCTGAGCATTAGCCCCACCCACTGCCCAGATCTGCCAAGGCCTTCCCCTGCCCCCCTTTTTTTTTTCCTTTCCTTCCTCCTCTTTTTTACTGTTGTGTTGCTGATGTACCTTCTGGTTGTTGACTCATCTATATTTTTATTTTTACATTCTTTCTAACATATCTGTTAGTTTCCTAGTCTAATTTTATTTTTTACTTTGTTATTTTTCTCTCTCTCTCTTTTTTTTTTTTTTGCCAGCCCATGTGGCTTGCAGGATCTTGATTTGCAAGCCTGGGGTCAGGGGGAAGCTCCTGCGGTGGGAGCTCTGAGTCTGAACCACTGAACTAACAGAGAACCTCAGACAGCAGGGCATATTCATCGAAGTGAGGTCTCACAGAGTTCCTCATCTCAGCAACCAAGACCCAGCTCTACCCAATAACCTACAAACTCCAGCGTTGGAAGGCTCAGGCCAAACAACCAGTAAAACAGGAACACAATCCCACTCATTAAAAAAAAAAAAAAAAATGAGATGGCAAAAAAATATGTCACAGTTGAAGGAGCAAGGTAAAAACCTACAAGACCCAATAAATGAAGAGGAAATAGGCAATCTACCTGAAAAAGAATTCAGAGTAATGATAGTAAAGATGATCCAGAATCTCAGAAATAGAATGGAAGCACGGATTGAGAAAATACAAGAAATGTTTAACAAAGATCTAGAAGAACTAAAGAACAAACAAACAGGTGAACAACACAGTAACTGAAATGAAAAATACACTAGAAGGAATCAATAACAGAATAACGGAAGCAGAAGAACGAATAAGTGAGCTGGAAGACAAAATGGTGGAAATAACTGCTGAGGAGCAGAATAAAGAAAAAAGAATGAAAAGAATTGAAGACAATCTCAGAGACCTCTGGGACAACACTAAATGCACCAACATTCGGATTATAGGGGTCCCAGAAGAAGAAGAGAAAAAGAAAGGGTCTGAGAAAATATTTAAAGAGATTATAGTCAAAGACTTCCCTAACATGGGAAAAGAAATAGTCACCCAAGTCCAGGAAGCACAGAGAGTCCTATACAGAATAAACCCTAGGAAAAACACACCAAGACACATATTAATCAAACTAAGAGAAGTTAAATTCAAAGAAAAATTATTAAAAGCAACAAGGGAAAAACAAAAAATAACATACAAAGGAATCCTCATAAGGTTATCAGCTGATTTTTCAGTGGAAACTCTGCAGGCCAAAAGGGAGTGGCAGGATATATTTAAAGTGATGAAAGAGAAAAACCTACAACCGAGATTACTCTACCCAGCAAGGATCTCATTCAGATTCAATGGAGAAATCAAAAGCTTTTCTTTTTTTTTTAAAGATAATTATTTTATTTTTTAAAATATTTATTTATTTATTTTTGGCTGCCTTCCTTCTTCATTGCAGTGGCTTCTCTTGTTACGGAGCACGGACTCCAGTAGTTGTGGCACGTGGGCTCAGTAGTTGTGGCTCGCAGGCTCTAAAGCACAGGCTCTGTAGTTGTGGCACACTGGCTTAGTTGTGCTGTGGCATGTGGGATCTTCCTGGACCAGGACTCAAACCCGTGTCCCCAGCATTGGCAGGTGGGTTCTTAACCACTGCGCCACCAGGGAGGTCCCTCAAAAGCTTTTCAGACAAACAAAAGCTAAGAGAATTCAGCACCACCAAACCAGCTTTACAACAAATGCTAAAGAAACTTCTCTAAGCAGGAAACACAAGAGAAGAAAAAGACCCGCAAAAACAAACCCAAAACAATTAAGAAAATGGTAATAGGAACATACATATCAATAATAAACTTGAATGTAAATGGACTAAATGCCCCAACCAAAAGACACAGACTGGCTGAATGGATACAAAAACAAGACCATATATATGCTGTTTACAAGAGACACACTTCAGACCTAGGGACACATACACACTAAAAGTGAAGGGATAGAAAAAGATATTCCATGCAAGTGTAAATGAAAAGAAAGCTGGAGTAGCAATACTCATTTCAGATTAAATAGACGTTAAGATAAAGACTGTTACAAGAGATAAGGAGGGACACTACATAATGTTCAAAGGATCAAGCCAAGAAGAAGATATAACAATTATAAATATTTATGCACCCAACATAGGAGCACCCGAATACATAAGGCAAATTCTAACAGCCATGAAAGGAGAAATCAACAGTAAAACAATAATAGTAGGGGACTTTAACACCCCACTTACACCAATGGATAGATCATCCAAACAGAAAATAAACAAGGAAACACAAACTTTAAATGACACAATAGACCAGATAGATCTAATTGATATTTATAAAACATTCCACCCAAAAGTGGCAGAATACACTTTCTTCTCCAGTGCACATGGAACATTCTCCAGGATAGATCACATCTTGGGTCACATATCAAGCCTCCGAAAATTGAAGTCGTACATCTTTTCTGACCTCAACGCTATGAGATTGGAAATCAATTACAGGAAAAAAACCATGAAAAACACAAATACATGGAGACTAAACAGTGCACTACTAAATAATCAAGAGATCACTGAAGAAATCAAAGAAGAAATAAAAAAATACATAGAAACAAATGACAATGAAAGCATGATGACCCAAAACCTATGGGATGCAGCACAAGCAGCTCTAAGAGGGAAGTTTATAGCAATTCAATCTCACCTCAAGAAACAAAAATCTCAAACAATCTAACCCTACCCTTAAAACAACTAGAGAAAGAAGAACAAAGAAAACCCAAAGTCAGTAGAAGGAAAGAAATCATAAATATCAGAGCAGAAATAAATGAAATAGAAACGAAGAAAACAATAGCAAAGATCAATAAAACTAAAAGCTGGTTCTTTGAGAAGATAAAAAAAATTGATAAACCCTTAGTAAGTGGTGCAGGGAAAACTGGGCAGCTACATGTAAAAGAATGAAATTAGAACACTACCTAATGCCATACACAAAAATAAACTCCAAATGGATTAAAGATGTAAATGTAAGACCAGACACTATAAAACTTTTAGAGGAAAACATAGGAAAAACACTCTTTGACATAAACCACAGCAAGATCTCTTTTGACCCACCTCCTAGAGTAACAGAAATAAAACCAAAAATAAACAAATGGGACTTAATTAAACTTAAAAGCTTTTACACAGCAAAGGAAACCATAAACAAGACAAAAGGCAACCCTCAGAATGGGAGAAAATATTTGCAAATGAAACAACAAAGGATTAATCTCCAAAATATACAAACAGCTCATGGAGCTCAATATCAAAAAAACCAAACAATCCAGTTAAAAAATGGGTGGAAGACCTAAATAGGCATTTCACCAAGGAAGACATACAGATGGCTGAGAGGCACATGAAAAAATGCTCAGCATCACTAATTATTAGAGAAATGCAAATCAAAACTACAATGAGGGGCTTCCCTGGTAGTGCAGTGGTTGAGAGTCTGCCTGCCGATGCAGGGGACATGGGTTCGTGCCCTGGTCTGGGAAGATCCCACATGCCGCAGAGCGGCTGTGCCCGTGAGCCATGGCCGCTGAGCCTGCGTGTCTGGAGCCTGTGCTCTGCAACGGGAAAGGCCATAACAGTGAGAGGCCCGCATACTGCAAAAAAACAAAAAACTACAATGAGGTATCAGCTCATGGCAGTCAGAATGGCCATTATCAAAAAAGCGAGAAACAATAAATGCGGGAAAGGGTATGGTGAAAAGGGAACCCTCCTGCACTGCTGGTGGGAATGTAAATTGATATAACCACTATGGAAAACAGTATGGAGGTTCCTTAAAAAACTAAAAATAGAACTACCATATGACCCAGCAATCGCACTACTGGGCATATACCCTGAGGAAACCATAATTCAAAAAGAGACATGCACCACAATGTTCATTGCAGCTCTATTTCCAATAGCCAGGACATGGAACCAACCTAAATGTCCATTGACAGATGAATGGATAAAGAAGATGTGGCACATATATACAATGGAATATTACTCAACCATAAAAAGAAACGAAATTGAGTTATTTGTAGTGAGGTGGATGGACCTAGAGCTTGTCATACAGAGTGAAGTAAGTCAGGAAGAGAAAAACAAATACCATATGCTAATGCATACTATGGAATCTAAAAAAAATAAAAGGGTACTGATGAACCTAGTTGCAGGGCAGGAATAAAGAGGTAGACATAGAGAATGGCCTTGATGACATGGGGTGGGAGGGCGAAGCTGAGGCGAAGTGAGAGTTGCATCAACATATATACACTATGGAATGTAAAATAGTTGGCTGGTGGGAAGCAGCTGCATAGCACAGGGAGATCAGCTTGGTGCTTTGCGATGACCTAGAGAGGTCGGATAGGGAGGATGGGAGAGAGGCTCAAGAGGGAGGGGATATGGGGACATGTGTATGCATATGGCTGATTCGCTTTTTTGTGCAACAGAAACTAACACGGTATTGTGAAGCAATTATACTCCAATAAAGATCTATTTTAAAAAAAACTATTAAATAGCTTAGTTCATTTAGTGGAACCTCTACTTGACTACTTTGATATTTCAAGAGACTGTTTGTACTTGGAAATAATCAGATAATACTTACTAGAAAATGTTGGTTAATATCCTTAAAAATCATCATAATTATTATGAGAAAGTTCTGTGGGGTTTCAAAGGAAGGTAAACCTTCTGTGGTAGTTAATTGGAATGGTGTAATTTCATTTCGTAGGTGCTACTGAGATGGATTTTGAAGGAAGGTCAGAAACGTTACAAAACTAATGTATGCTTATTTAAAAATTCAAACATTATAGAAATGCGTAATTTCAACTCCCAGAGACAATCATTGTTAATAATACATGGCGATTCAAAGTATTGATGAGTACAGAGTCTCAAAGTCCTGTGTTCTCTTGTCACGGAGAAACTTTGATTATCATCTCTAGCCCATTTGATTATCGTAGCATGGTGTCAGTTTTCTATTTAGAGGGAATTTATCTTACTAGGCACTTACTTTATTCATATCTCTGTTTTTTATTCTGGTGGCTTAGTTGTAGATTGACTCTTCCTGAAGGTAGCCATTCAGCTGACAGTCTCTGTTTTGTGTTCCACTGTGTACCCAGTGCTTGGTACAGTATCTGGGACATGGTAGGTGCTGTTTCAATATATGTTGATTGAAAAAATAAATAGTGTCATGAAGCTAAAATATACTTGAAGTAGTATAAATTATTAAACAGATTGTAAAGATTTACTTATTAACAGAATATACATTTCTTGATATTCTGAAGTTCAAAGATAATTTAAAAAATAGTGGACTCTAGGGACTTCCCTGGTGGTCCAGTGGTTAAGAACCCATGCTTCCAATTCACTGGGCACAGGTTCCATCCCTGGTTGGGGAACTACGATCCCACATGCCACGTGGAGTGGTCAAAAAAAAAAAAAAAGTGGACTCTTTTTTTTCGTTACAAAATATGACTATCATGAGAAATTGTCTGAAAGATTATTTCCAGATTAAATGTCATTTCTTTCAAAGTTGATGTATCTTTTGAGTTGCATTAATTTCACTATAATTTTTGTAACGTTGTTACTTTTTTTTTTGCGGTACGTGGGCCTCTCACTGTTGTGGCCTCTTCCGTTGCGGAGCACAGGCTCCAGACACACAGGCTAAGCGGCCATGGCTCACGGGCCCAGCCGCTCTGCGGCATGTGGGATCTTCCCGGACCGGGGCACGAACCCGTGTCCCCTGCATCGGTAGGCGGACCCTCAACCACTGCGCCACCAGGGAAGCCCCTGTTGTTACCTTTGAAATTTATATTTTTATATTTCCTCTGTAAGTTTCATATGAAAATTTATTTCAAATGCCAGTGAAATGGGTTTTAAACCTCAAACCAAGGCTCTACTTGTCCACTCACAGCTACACTAGGATCACATGGTCTTCATAACAGTTATGGAATGGTCCTAAGATGGGACTAATTTTCATGGTAGGCAAGAGGCATTTTTCTGGTCTTTCTGTTCATCTGTTCTCCTTCAGTACATGCCCTTGCATAGGTACACAGTACATAATGTGCTTGGTGGTAGAGAGGATAACACGCTCATTTGGTTAATAACATAACTTAGTCCAAAGAAAATCTGGAGACCTCCAACATATCTTTACTATAAAAGTTTGTGGAGATGAGTAATATGCTGCTTCCCATCGCTTACATTGTTGATCTGTACTTTCTTCTAGGCATGGAGCTAAGTGCTTTACAGAATTATCTGATGGAGTCTTCACAACAGCTCAATTGTTATTATCCCTGTTTTATACAGGAGTAACTGAGGTCCAGAGAGATTCAGTCTCCTGTCCTGGGTTATGTAGCTTATAAATGGCAAAGCCTGGATTTAGATCCAAGCAGTCTGGTTCTGGAGCCCTGTCTCTTAACAACTGTGCTATAGTGAATGAAAGGTTCTGGGTAGGAAGTGTGGTTGAATCAGTTTTGAGCAAGTTGATGCTGGATTTGTGGAATAGGCGTGATTGTTTGGCAGTCCATTAGGGATGGAAACTGTAGCCAGGTTTCATTAGAATCAGGTACCAAGTAAGTGAACTGGTCCCTTTTTCCAAGTTTAGTATCAGTGTTTGTTTCAAATATTCAGGGATTTTAGACTTTAACCTCAATAGCTAATACCCAACTATAGCTTTCTCTCTTAGAGTTATGGGTTGCTAAAAATTGATCCTGACTGGGTGAGTATATGGTGATAGATTCTTTAGGTCTTCTCATAGTGAAAGGCAGTTTAGGCTTTTAATTTCTAAAATCTAAGAAGTTTCTTTGGAAGTCGTAATAAACAGCATCTTTGCTACCTTTTTTTGTCACCAGACTCTGACCTCTGGTTAGCTTGTTTAGCTTGTGCCTGGAATGTCTGTTACTACTGGGACCCTCTAATCAAAGCATTAGAATGAAGTGGAGTGGATTCTTTCACGCCCATCCTTTTTATTTTTGGTTGCCCTGTGAGATTAAATCTGTAAATTACTCTTTATTTCAAATCCAGTTGTTAAACTGTTTGGCATTCTCACTTATTGCTTAGATAACCAGTTTGGCATCCCCAGTGCAGTAGATGTAGGTGTTGCTTGTTCTATAATTCTTCAGTCTAAAATGTCCAGTAGGCTTGATAGGGATTGCTGCTTCTGCTAAACACCTTTTTCACTATGTGTGTTCCATTGCTTTCTCAGTTTGTTGATTTCTTTGCTAATTTTTTTTTCCTGTAGAAACATTGTGGTTTTTTTTTTTTTGGTAATAATATAAGATTATTGTTCAAAATCCAAATAATACAGAGAAGTACCTTTCTGTAGTTCCTATGTAAGAGATAACCATTAGTATTAATAGTTTAGAGTATATTTCTTTCTGTCCATTTAATGTACAGTTACAGATCTTTTTTTAATTAATTAATTAATTTATTTTTTTGCGGTACGTGGGCCTCTCACTGTTGTGGCCTCTCCCGTTGCGGAGCACAGGCTCCAGACTCGCCGGCTCAGTGGCCATGGCTCACGGGCCTAGCCGCTTCATGGGATGTGGGATCCTCCCGGACCGGGGCGCGAACCCGTGTCCCTTGCATCGGCAGGCAGACTCTCAACCACCGCGCCACCAGGGAAGCCCTACAGATCTTTTTGTTATGTAAATAGGATCATAGTATTTTTACTGTTCTGTAATCTGCTTTATTCACTGTGGAAAGATTTTAATGTCAATATACAGAAAGATCTGCCTTATTTTGTGTTCTTTTATTTAACATAGTCCTAATTGCTGGACGTAAGCTTGAGGTTTCAGTTAATGCTGCAGCAACATCCTGGGTCATATATCATTGTATACATCTCTATGTTGTTGAGATGAATTTCTAGAGTTGAATTTTAGGGTCAAAGGGGCATTTTTTTTTTTTTTTTTTTTTTTGTGGTACGTGGGCCTCTCACTGTTGTGGCCTCTCCCGTTGCGGAGCACAGACTTCGGACTCGCAGGCTCAGCGGCCATGGCTCACGGGCCCAGCCGCTCCGCGGCATGTGGGATCTTCCCGGACCGGGGTGCGAACCCGTGTCCCCTGCATCGGCAGGCGGACTCTCAACCACTGCGCCACCAGGGAAGCCCAAAGGGACATTTTTTAAGGCTATTGAAAAATTGTACTCTGATACCAGTATATACCCCAACTCCAGCTGTGTAAGAGAAGTTTCATTCTTTACCACCATTTATATATTAAGCATTTGCCAATCTGATAGGTGCAAAATATCTTATTTTAGTTTTACTTTCTTGGATTTTTAGTGATATTGTCCTTTGTCAATTTTTCTATAGAAAAATATAAGAAATTTTAAGTGAATTACATATAATTAATAATAAATATTAAATTATATATAACAAATTACATATATTCTAAGTTATATGTTTTGTCTTTGTAAGTCTTTTATTCTAAGTTATATGTTTGTCTTTTACATGTAAATCTCTAAAATGTCCTAGTATGGTATAATTGGTTAAAGATTTTAGAAAATATTTTGAAAGCTAAAATAATATTAAGTAGTCTTCTATTGTTGATACTTTCATAAAAATATTTTTCTTATTCATCAAAAAATGAGGTTTTCATATAGTTATTTAGGAATCTTAGAGTCTTCAGAGATCTATGATAAACACATGTATATATTTACTTGTCAGATTTGACAACATGAGCTGCTGCAGTGTTTTCATTTTGAAAGAATTTTGTTTAGAAAGTGATTTAAATCAAATGGGTAGGGAAAATCTTAAAATTGTCTTACTGTTTTGTGCTTTGTTTCATCTCCCTTTTCCAGGTATTGTACTCCGAGATACTTGGATTATGAAGATTTGGAGCGCAAGTACTGGAAGAACTTAACCTTCGTGGCACCTATCTATGGTGCAGACATTAATGGGAGCATATATGATGAGGTATATTTCTATTACAGTGGGTTTTGTAAAGCATCATTTCTTGTTACTATTTTTGTTACCGTTTTCAGTGGTCGAGAAGCAGTCATTTGTTGTGCTTTGTGTGACCCATAATTCTTCACAGGACAAGAAGAAATAAATACACATCAGTATGATTTCTGCTGCTTCTGTTTTTTACATTGAAACCAGCTAATTGTACAAATATGTGAGCCTGTTCAACAGTAATATAGTATGTGGTTATCTGGCTGATCTTCAAATCACACTCAAAATTTTTAAAAGCAAAGCACATTATAAAAATACCTGGAAAACAGGGAATATTATTCATAATAGTACCATCTTAAGGCAAAAGCAGTATTGTGATATGTATTCTTCCTGTAGTTTTCCCCTAATCATTTGAAAAAGCTATATTAAACATGCTTATAGGACTTCCCTGGTGGCACAGTGGTTAAGAATCCGCCTGCCAATGCAGGGGACACGGGTTTGAGCCCTGGTCTGGGAAGATCCCACATGCCGCGGAGCAACTGAGCCCATGCGCCACAACTACTGAGCCTGTGCTTTAGAGCCTGCGAGCCACAACTACTGGGGCAGTGTACTGCAACTACTGAAGCCTGTGCACCTAGAGCCCGTGCTCCACAACAAGAGAAGCCACCACAATGAGAAGCCCGAGCACCGCAACAAAGAGTAGCCCCCGCTTGCTGCAACTAGAGAAACCCTGCGTGCAGCAACAAAGATCCAACACAACCAAAAATGAATGAATGAATGAATGTATAAAGCAAAAACAAAACAAAACATTCTTATATTCTCTTTTTTATCCCCCCCCACACAAATTGTGAGAATTTTTTCTTTTTTAAAAGTACATATTACATATTTCCAGTTATTTTTCATGAGAGCATAATCTGCTTGATGTAATCTAATCCTTCTTGCCTCCCTGATACTACTTGAAATAATATTTTTAAAAAAAAATCTTTTCTTTTTGAAACCTTTTATTCCCTCTCCCATTGTTTTATTTAGAGAAATTTCTTGCCTACCAAAAAGTTGAAGTGATGCAGTGAACACCTGGATGCCCTCACATGGATTCACTAGTTGTTAATATTTGCCACATTTGCTTTTTGTTTCTCTATCACTCTGTCTGTGTCTCTGTCTCTCTGTCCTTATGCTGTAACATTTGAAAGTAAGTTGCAGACATCATGACAATTCACCCTTAATTATTTCAGCATGTTTCTTTCAGTTATAAGGCAATTTAACGTTTGTATAATGTCATCTAATATAGAAACCATACTCAAAGATCCCTGATTTTCCCAGTAATGTTCTTTATAACCTGCTTTGAAGGTTATATGAAGGATCCCGCCAGGGATTTCCCTTTAAAGTTAATAAGTTTGCTATAGGGTAATATTTAGAGGCTAGTTGAATATCCTGTTCCCAATAGCCTTTCACCCAGTGAATTTGCCTCCATTGATAATCCTTGACCGAGTCAATTATTGTACTATTTTTAAACTGTTTATATTTTGAAATATAAAACAAGCTGGAAAGTGGATAAAACATAAACTTAGAGCTTCATGAATTATTGTAAGGTGAATACCTATGTACCATCCCTGACATCAAGGAAAACATTACAGGCACCCTAGGTTTCCCCTATCTGTCCCCTTTACCTATTATAGTCTCCTACTTTTCCTCCAAAGGAGTGGTTATAGGGTATACACATGGGTAGTTTTAGAACAAAACTATTTTCCACTTTACACCTTTCTATACCAGTGTTTGCTACTTCCATTGCCCCACAGCCTCCCTGACATTAGACATTCTAAAATTAAATGGGAGTATGTAGCAGGTTCTTGTGGTTTTAAATAACATCATGATTTTTTTTCTTTTATGCTCATTGGCTGTTTGGATTTCCTCTTTATCAAAATGCCTATTCAAGCCTCTTGTACGTTTTTCTTTTTTGTCATGCTTTTCTTATTGAGTTACAGTTCGTTATAATACATTTCTGGATATGAGGTAGTGGCACAGTTTTAGTTTTTCTATATGGATCTTCAGTTGTTGAACACTGTTATTGAAAGGACCATTCTTATTTTTGAAAATGGGCCGGGTATTAGATGATACTATGGAATTACTGTTGTCCTATGAGACGTGATGATGACATGGTGGCTATATATATTTTTCCTTGTCAACTGACAATACACACTGAAAAATATATAGGTGAAATAACATGCAGTCTGGGATTTGTTTTATTTTGTTTTTCAAATTAATTAATTAATTTTTTTGGCCGCGCTGTGTGGCTTGCAGGATCCTAGTTCCCCAGTCAGGGTTTGAACCCCGGCCACAGCAGTGAAAGCACCGAGTCTTAACTATTGGACCACCAGGGAATACCCCTGGGATTTATTTATTTATTTATTTATTTATTTATTTATTTATTTATTTATTTATTTATTTGCGGGTACGCGGGCCCCTCACTGCTGTGGCCCCTCCCATTGCGGAGCACAGGCTCTGGACGCGCAGGCCCAGCGACCACGGCTCACGGGCCCAGCTGCTCCGCGGCATGTGGGATCCTCCCGGACCGGGGCACGAACCCGTGTTCCCTGCATGGGCAGGTGGACTCTCAAGCACTGAGCCACCAGGGAAGCCCGGACTTGTTTTTAAAATACCTCAGGAAATAAAGTGGTATGACTTCCGTTGAATAAAGATTGGCAAAATATTGTTAAATGAAGCTAGATGATGGATACATGATGTTTAGAATATGTGTATGTTTGAAATACTAAAAATAAAAGTTAAAGAAAGGGAAAACATCCTTTCTCTTCCCCCTTTCGTATTTTCACTAGTGTAAGTAACCTCTCTGTTGAGAATTTTTGTTTAAGTTTGTAGATGCTCATGTAGAAAAATAGAGAAAAAATGAAGAAAAAAGTTACTCATAAGCTTGCCAAACAAACATAACCTCTTTATGATTTCCTTTTGGCCATTTATTTATTTAATTTTGGGTATCCTATTTTATTAGCATTTAAATTTCACCAAGAGTTCAAGCATATGCTAGCCATATGTTCAGACTTTTGAAATAAAGGTAAAATGGGCAAACAGCTTTAAGGGTGCAATGTATTTAACACTGCACAATATATTAACTAACTAGACAATCTAAGGGGTGGTATAACTATACACTTAGGAGCACCAAGTATAGGAACAAGTCCTGGGATTGGAGGAAAAACCCGCCCTTCAGGACTGAACAGAGGTCCTTGGCTGCTGACAGAATCTCCCCTTGACTTCAGACTTGAGACAAACCGAGCAAGTCTATCAGCATACAAAACCCACTGATTTCAGGACAAACAGTAACAGGATAGACTGGCCAGGGCCAATTCAGATTGTGGGGATAGTGTGAAGCGGGCAGGGCTGGCTGCAGGCTGGAAATGTTGCAGTTGAAGTCCAGGATCGGCAGATGAGAGCAGCCACCTTCTAAAAATCGCTGATTTCTATACAACTTCCCAAGATGCTTTTCCCAAACAGGGTGGCCTTTTATTTTATGTCAGTGTGTGTATGTATATGTATGCATGTGCTTGTATGTGTGAGTGTGTTTCCCCATCTCAAATGCTGAGAGATTTTAACAGTTTTTTTGCTTTAGAAGCATTTTCAGTATTGGTCTCCAGAGGATCATTTTAGTGTATTCTAACCCCAACCAGTTTTAGAGTGTACCTTGTATTAAGTCTTTGCTTTTTTTTTTTTTTTGGTATTTCAATTCCAAGTATATTCTTTTTTCTTTTAATTGAAATATAGTTGATTTACAATGTTGTGTTACTTTCTGCTGAACAGCCGAGTGATTCCTTTATACTCCAGGTATATTCTTTAAGTTTGACATGTTATGGTTACTTATGTTTAGGAAAATGAGTGCCATTAGTAGTGAAGCTTCCTTACAGAAGATGGCACCTTGTCTTATTAAAGCAGCTTCTCTGGGATTTCCATTGAAATGGGTGAGGCCAAGCAAATATGGTTGGTATTTTCAGTTGGGGCCCAGCAAAGTTAAAGTGTTTTCTCAAAGTTACGAGGCTAGTAGACTGGCTGCCAGGTGCTCTTATTCCCCACACGTTCTAAGGGAGTAATTATGTATAGTCAGTCTCACAGTTGTGGAAATGTGTACAACTAGGTCTGGGTCACCTACAAATTTCCCCTGAGCTAATGGTTTATTTTGTGCCTTCTCTGTGGTTTCATCCCTGTGGTATCCTGGCAAGTTTGCAGGTTTCTAAAAGGAAGACTGAGCTGAGGAATCATCTGGATCTTGGGCTGAGAGGTTACACGTCTCAGGGCTCAAAAATAAAATAAAACGCAGTCCAAGATTTTTTTCTGACCATACCTTGGGATCATTGAGCTCTTTGTTCCTTTTTTTTTTTTTTTTAATGCTGTACGCGGGCCTCTCATCGCTGTGGCCTCTCCCGTTGCGGAGCACAGGCTCCGGACGCGCAGGCTCAGCGGCCACGGCTCACGGGCTCAGCTGCTCCGCGGCATGTGGGATCCTCCCGGACCGGGGCACAAACCCGTGTCCCCTGCATCGGCAGGCGGACTCCCAACCACTGCACCACCAGGGAAGCCCCCTCTTTGTTCCTTTTTGCAAATATAATTAAGAGGTAGAAGCAGCATACGATTTTCAGAACAGTCAACATAAAACTGCCCTGAACTGGCTTTACACATTTGATAGTTAAAATAACATAATTTTTGACAGCACAGCAGAGGGTGATGGACATTGGTTTGCAGTGCTTATCAATTTACCACTTGTGTTTGAAAACCAGTTACACAATGGCATTGCTTCAAGGGAACATTGACTTTAGACTTCAGATTTGAGTAACTTTAGTTATTAAAATCCAATGAACAAAATCTGCTGGTTTGTAAACATGCAGTTTTAAAACATTCTCATTATTTATAGGTTTTGGAGCCAGGAATCTGTCATTTTGGTAGGACCTACAAGGCATAGTATTTTATGGAATTTTTGTAGGAGCATTTAGTAGCTCGAGAACTGAGCTGACGTTTTCAATGCTTTTGTATCATAAAGACAGACATATGAGAGATGTTGTAAACTGCTACTGGTAAATGAAACCAGTCACACTCAAGACAACTAAATTCAAGCAAATGAAAAATAACTTGTATTTGCCCCCTTGAGGTAGCTGGAGAGTAACAAGAGAAAGAATGCATTAAGGAGAGTGATGAAGAGTGAGTGCTGTAATAACTTGTAACTGTCAGGAACATTTGAAATTATCACAATGAATGTGCACTGAATAAAAGCCCATATATTGTTTTGCTCTTCACTATTGTATCTTTGCATTGTTTAACTGCTCAGCTCAGTTTAAATTGTATTGGAAATTGGTTTGTTATGGTTCACGGCATTATTTTGAAAGGGATTATAGTCATCAAATTGTAGTTCAATTCCCCCCCTGCAATTTCTAGTTATGGCTTTTTCCTTTAATGTTAAAAGAAGGATTGAAAAACCATAACCTTTTCTTGGTGGGGATGGGAGTTCTTGGAGAGGTTGTGGGGAAGGTAAGAGAAACAGTTTGTGCACGGTGCAAAGATGAATAAGGACCCTGGTTCTCAATAATTCACAGGTTTGAGGGGCAAAGGGGCAGTAGGATGTAATGAGCTTGGCTGTAAAGGCAAGTGTGGGGTTCCAGGGAGCCCAGAGCAGAGGCACTTATAGTAGCTTGGTGTTGAAGGAAGACTTTTTGTTGGAGACGTGGCATCTGAGATTGGCCTAGAGGAGCAAGTTCAAGTCAGGTAAAGGAAGGAGAGAGAAGAATGGGGATGAAACTAGGTAAATTTGAGGGTAAGACTGCACTTAATAGTCTTTGTATTTTTACTGAATTTGGAGGCTTTTTGGTGAGCCTGATCTTGAGGAGGGTGAGGCAGACCTGGAATAGTGGCTATGGGGTGGGAGGGAGAGAGATCAGCCTGGCCGGTGATGGGGCTGTGAGGGCCCCTTCTGCTCAGATGTTTGTCTTGCAGCACCAGGCAAGTCTGTTAAAGGGCAAAAAGAGATGCCATTGCAGTGTTGATCCAGGCTTGGGTACAACACAGGAATTAGGAGTGAGAGTGTTCATGAAGGCCTACTTGAGGACAATCAGCCTTGATAGTAAAGGGAGTAAGTAGGGCCTGGAGCTTCCAGGGAATGAGTCTTGGCCCCTCTTTTATTCGACTGCTGCTTTCAGAGCTTGATTTCCTTAGGATATACTTAAAAATCTCAGTCAACACCATGGGCAGCAGCCTGTGGCAGCAGTATCAGTAGTAACATGATTTAAGCAAGTTACAAGTTTTTAAACCAAAATACCAAGACTTTCAAAGGCATGACGTGACAAAGCCCAGTCTTTGGGTGTATGATGCAAAGCCCAGTCTTTGGGTGTATGATGCAAAGCCTGGCTTGGCAGCCAGATTCTGCCTATTGCTTGTCTTTGTAAATAAAGTTTAATTGGAGCATAGCCTTATTGTTCATCTACATATTATATGTGCCTGGCTTTTTTGCACTACAATGGGAGAGTTGAGTAGTTGTGGCAGAGATTGTATAGCCCACACAAGCTAAAATATTTACTGTCTTGCCCTTTGCAGAAAAAGTTTGCCAACCCCTAATATAGAGGCACAATTATTTGCTCTTGGGGAAGGGTGCTCAAAACCTTTTTTGAGATACAGATGAAATTCTGAATGTTTTTTGGAGAATGAGATTGACTATGTTGATACCTTGAAGTGAAATTTGGTGATGTCAGGGACCTTCTGTAAGTAAAGAAGGTCCTGAACTTAGAAATAGAGCCACCTGTATTCCTGGGTGGCCCTAGGTGATTCCTTGGAAACAGTAATAGAAGCATAAGAGTCCTAAGATCTGAAACTTTTTTTTTTTTTTGGTTGTGTTTTACTAAGGGCTGGTCCACTGATAAAGAAAGTTTTAATTAAGGAATTCCCTGGCGGTCCAGTGGTTAGGACTCCACCCTTTCACTGCCAAGGGCCTGGGTTCAATCCCTGGTCAGGGAACTGAGATCCCGCAAGCCGTGCACCACGGCCAAAAAAAAAAAAAAAAAAGGGAGAAAGCTTTAATTAGCCTTTGCTAACTGTACATTTAAAAAATAAGTCCTCTGATAAAAGAAACATGGGAGTTACTTCAGGAAACAAACACACAAAAAGAAGACAGATAAAGAGAAAAGATGAACAGGTAGTAAAAAGCGATATAACTGTGTGGGCTGATTCAGTTCGACTAAGGGACATGAAAATAAACAGATATCTGCAGGGAAAAAAGGAGGTAGAGCATTTCTGGGATAGCCAATAGCCATGCTTCCACAGACCTTTGAAGACAGAGTGCGTCTCTTTGTTCTGTGGGTGAGAGCTAAGAATCGGCATCAACATTTTTTACTTACACTAGTACAGTGACATTAACTCATTCAGGCTTGTGTTCTGTGCTCTTTGGGGCTGCATTTCTAACAACACCTATCATGTATATAGTGGTGAGCCTTTTAATGATGATAATGGTTCATTAAATTGAGGTTTAAAAATGAAGTCCCACATGCTTTCCTTAAGCTGGCTGTTACCTTCTTGATAACACTATTTTCAAGAGTCTTCTTTGAAAGATTTTCCCTTTGTTGAGTGGTGACAGACACCTCTTCCCCTAAGCCTCACCTCCATCGTCCAGGCTTTCTGATCTGAATATTTCATTCATATTCTAACAGGCATTGTTGTCTGCAGTGGCCCCTTTGAGATGATGTTTTCATAGTAGTGTATCAGCAAGGTTCCTACTTCACAGTAATTTAGCCTTCTTTGGATGCTTTATGTCTAAGTACTTCTTTCTTCTGAATAAACCTATGAGATGGCATGGCGTTGAGACTGACCGTTCCCCTTGTGCGTAACCGTCTTCGATGATAGTTTTCAGCAGTTCACTGGAGGAAGGTAGCACATCTCACTGTGAGGGGAAGCAGCTTCACCCATGATCCACAACTTGTACAGTCTCTCACTGTTCTTAAGTCTCCCAGTCTTGCTTTGAAACTCAGCTCCTTCACTGAATCATGTTCCTCCCATTTGCAGCTGCCTCCAGATCACTGAAGGTGTCCACCCTCTCCTCTACCAGCCTGGTACTCAGTGGTCTCCTACACTGAGAATGGCTATCAGTCCGCTGCACAAGGAGTTTTTCTCGTTTTTCATATATGGTGTTGGTTCGAGTAACACGATTAAGCTTTCCAGGAGCAACACTGCTATGTTGTTAGGTATGGACATATCGCGATCATGTCTTAGGTGCTTCTGTCCCTCATTGCACACCATCCCCTTCAAGTCTTTCTAATGTGTGGGCTTTTCTAGGACTCTTATGCTCACTTACCTTCTTTTCAGGCTTTTCCACATTTGCAGAAGACATTTTCACCAATAATGATTGGAAGATGATAGCAGTGATGCCCAATACATTTAATCTGGGCACAAGGCATAATCCTTTTGGGACAAGAGCTGAGATACAACCTAATTGCCGTCTATATTATCTTACCTAGATTTGTATACAACTGAAACCATTCTGTTGGTGGACGTTCACAAGTCATTATAGAGAGTTTTTGATTTGGACAGTGAATTTTAGGTAAAAAAATGTTATTACAGCCGGTATTTGGAAAATTAGTACAGAAAATGAAGGATACCTATATCATTTCTGTTTCTCTCACAGTAAACTCTGAGTCCAGTGACGGCAGGTATCATTTCTTAGAGACTCTCCAGCCCCAGCCCCTGTCATAGCATCTGCTTCAAATAATGCACCTAAATAATGATAGAATTGATGAGTGCGTGACATTAGAAAAATAGGCTGAGGCTAGATCATGGAGTTTCCTGAGTAGTTTTGGTTATCATTCTCTACATCTTGAAGAACGTTTGAGATTTTTCAATAGGGAAGTGATAGGATCAGAATCATGCTTTAGAAAGTGTGATCAGATAATGGTCTACCGGATGGACTGGTCATAGCAAGAGGCTTGGAAAGTGCTTTGAGTAAGGAGGAAGAGGGATGGGTCAGAGTGATCTTCAGTGTGTGTTTTTCTGAACACTAGTATCCTGAGACAGTAGTTCGGGTCTCAGCACCCATTTATATTTCTAATAATTTATTGTGGACCTCAAAGAGCTTTTGTTTATGTAGGTTGTATCTATCCTTGTTTATTGTATTGGGAAATTAAAACTGAGAATGTTTAAAAGTATTTAATTCATTAAAAATAATGTTACATAACATTCCTATTTTTATAAAAAGTGACTGTACTTTCCTACACACAAAGTTTAGTGAGAGGAGTGGCATTATTTTACATTTTTTTTCAAGTTACTAATGTCTAGCTTAATAGAAAACCCCTCTGGATTCTTATATCTACTTTTGCATTTAATCTGTTGTAATATCATATAGCCTCCTGAAAACTCTACCTTACACTGATGCGAGAATGAGAGTGAAAAAGGAGAACAGTGTCTTGGTATAATTGTGAAAATGGTTTTGATGCCACAGATCCTGATGGGATCTGGAGGTCTCCCAATGGCCCCCAGACAACATTTTGAAAACTTCTGCCTTAAGATATTTAGCAAAAGATTCCTTCTCTGATCTCACTCTACATAGATGATGCAGGGATCTCCAGGCAAGGTAACAGTTTCCATTCTTGTTTACTGACCTTCAGGTAACTCTGTCCCTGGTAAGAACCTCAGAGACCTAATCACATTACGAGACAGAGGTTCTCAAACAAGAAGTCATGGAGTTATTTGGGGAGCATCATGCCATAAATTCTGACATATAACTCAGGCAAAATTTTACAAGCAGAAAGTGGGCTTAGGATGTGAACTCAAGTCCCTGCGTCTTAAGATATATAAAATATTTTAAACTGTATTTCCAAGATTTTCCTTTAATATTAATTTGCTAGCCTATTGCTTTTGTCATCCAGTTATTTATTAACAGACAATTGATAGAAAATTCAGAACAGTTTGAAAAATACAGTGACAAACCTTAAGACAAAAATATATAATGTCTTATACTGCATATTTCTCCTTGAGAGCTGGGGAAAAAAAATTTTTTTTTTTTAAACTATGCATGTACTGGATGGATGGGTGTGTATGGGGTCCTCTTTCTAATTTCCCTTTTAAGTTTTCTTTATAGTCTATGATTATAAATGCATAAATTTTATAGGTAAAAATTACCTTTTTGTTAATATAAATGTTAATATAAAAAATGTTGGAAAGCATTATATGACAGAGAAAATTGAAATCACTCATAATCCTGGCGTTCAGGGACAAGAGCTGTCAAAAAAGTTTAGTGTATTCCCTTCCAATGTTTCTCCTCTACTTTGTGCTCAATAATTGTATTTCTTTTGACAGCCGTGGTATCATGGTGAACATAGTTTGGTTTTGTCTTTTCTCCCTCCCGTTTTAACACATATGAATGCTTTGCCGTGATTACAGGTATTCTTCAACAGGATAATTTAACATTTTTTTAATCTCTTAGTTTTATTGGTAGGATGGCTTTCTTGGACAGGGGAAAGCTGATTAATCTAAGGTGGAGAGGGACCCTAGGGGCTGTGGAGGCAGGAAGGGTATGACAGTTATTAGTCTTGCCTGGGTCAGTGTGAGGCTGGGCCACAATGCACAGTGGGGTGGGCAGATCATTGCTAACCCATGAGAGTGGTACTTTGCCACTGACACTGCCTCATTTCCTTCCTTTTCTCCACAGCCTCTTGAAATAGAAGGCTGTATTAAACAGCACAGAATATTTGACCTATTTACTTATATAGTCAAGGTCTGCCATCCCTAGCTGTGACTTTCAGGAAAGCTCTGTCTTTGCCTTAGAGTCTGTAAAGGAAAGGGATTGAATTAACAGCTCTCTGAGGTTCCTTTCAGCTTAAAAATGTTTGCTCTATTATAAGGAACATTTCTTCAAGAAGGTGAAGTCATTGACAATGAGTTTTTATGAGTTGTAGATTCCTTTTATATTAGAATTTTGTCAAGAACCCCTTTATAAGAAATATGTTGGCGGAAGCATAGGAATCTTTTCATACCAAAATTGTAGTCTTACTGGCATTTAGCCTTATAGATGACTTTTTATCTGCCTGCACTGGGGTAGCTTAAATACCTTCATCCACCAGATGGTGCTCTTGGACAACAAATTTTTCTGAGGCTGAGCGTTTCCAAAATGAGGTAAAACATTTAAACTGTTGAGTCACCAGAGTTCCTTTACATTTTGCATTTTTATCATGTTAGGATATCATTTATCCTGAAATAAGAAATAATTTTAAGCCAGAACACTAACTGTATGTGTAATTTTCACATCCAAGGGGAAATATCATCATTCTAGACATGTCTTAATGCTGAGACAGCTGTTGGCTTGGTATTGTGACTTTTAGATTTTACTTCTGTGAAATAAGGCTTCTAGTTAATCAAAGCTCATTACCTGCCAGCGTGTTATGGCTGATCTTTAGTCAATGCAGTCTTAGCCTCATGATCTCAAGTTATGCCATCCAGACAGGGGAGGTGATGGTAGTCCTATTCACTTGACACATTGCATCTAGAATGTTTCAGCAGTTCTGGAAGCTGTATTTTCAGAGGGGTATTGCTAGGGAATTGTCGATAGAAGAGAGTTAAGCCCAGTTGCAGGCTGACCTCAGAGTACATGGCTACTGCCCTCAAGTATCTATCTTGCACATCATAGGGTTAGGTGGGATCACTGTGGGGAAAATCAGTTTTGTCTCTGGAAGTGCTAAATTGATAAACACATATGAGTCCCATGCTGAGTAGTTTGTGAGGGTGTGAGAAATGTTAGGGATACCAGGCGTTTGCCAGTGGAGGGTGCTAACTTGGTAGCTGGAGAGTTGTGAAAGGTTTCCCTAAGGGATAAATAACACATACAGGGCAGACTAGGTGCCCCGTGGGTGCTGTGAATACTATGTACCATAGGCATGGAAAGGGGTTATGCTTCTTGGGAACTGGCACAACCCCTGAGATTGTGGTGAGAATTCAGGGCATCTGTGGGCATCAGGCATGTGAACTCTCTTAGTGAGGATGCTAAGAGAGTTCTGGAGGTACTGAAGGATCACTATGCCTAGAAGGGCAGATATCCTTGGGAAAGTTTTAGGGAAACAGAAGTGGGAATTACTGAAGGGGAAAGAACATGAAAGGCAGAGGTGAAAAGCCAGAGTTCTAGTGCTGAATTTGGTTGGTGATCATCAAAGCATTGATTATTTCACCTGGAAAGAGTCTTGGACGTCATGATGTAGCCAACACATTTATAGATGAGGAACTTCAGACCAAAATGTTAGGGTTTATCCAAGATGACACCCAGTGACAGAGCTGGGAGATCCTTTTTCCCATTCTCTTTCTACTATTTTATTATTTTTTTAATTTTATTTTTATAAATTTACTTATTTATTTTTGGCTGCATTGGGTCTTTGTTGCTGCATGCAGGCTTTCTCTGGTTGTGGCGAGCGGGGGCTAGTCTTCGTTGTGGCACGTGGGCTTCTCATTGTGGTGGCTTCTCGTTGCGGAGCATGGGCTCTAGGCTTGTGGGCTTCAGTAGTTGTGGCATGCGGGCTCAGTAGTTGTGGCTCGCAGGCTCTAGAACGCAGGCTCAGTAGTTGTGGCACACGGGCTTAGTTGCTCTGTGGCATGTGAGATCTTTCTGGACCAGGGCTCGAACCCGTGTCCCCTGCATTGGCAGGCAGATTCTTAACCACTGCGCCACCAGGAAAGTCCCTCTTTCTACTATTTTAGATTGTCACCAGAATGGATAATTAGAACTTTGAACTACACTGTGTGCTCTCTATCTCTTCCTCTCTTGGATTAGTATCTGCCAGGGTCTTCATGGGATGCTTAGTGTCTTCAGAAGCAAAAGTTTCTTCTGTTCGCATTGCAGCTGACCTTGCCTGCAGATTTACAAAAGGACTTTGATAAAGCATGTTTACTTGAAGCCCTTCCTACTTCGGGCTGTCCCCATTTTAAAAAAAAAGGATGATGAAGATCATCTAGATTTCATCTTTACTATGATTTTTTACAGACATGGAAACTGATTTTTTTTTTAAGGAGGAAATTTATAAATAGAGTAGAAAGATTCAAATAATTCTGTTGTCAGAAAGGAAGTATTGATCCACACCTTTCTGCTTCTAGAATCTGTTTTAGAAATGATTAGAAATAAGGATCGATGTCTGTGTGCCAAAATCATTTTCCAGTGTTTTTTTTTAATATTATAACAAAGAATGTAAAACAACCTATATGTCACAAAGGAAAATAATGATGCAAATTGTTACAGATAAGAAGGTGATATATATAATAAAATAAATGTTAGGAAAATGTTCACAATCCAATAGTAAGTGAATAAACCAAGGTAACTACGTATAGCTGTATCTCCAAGATCTTGAATGCCCACACAGGATTTCCAGTATTGTATACAATTTCCCTCATAAATCATCCACTTGGCTGTGGGAAGAGAGCAGTAGGTCTGGCTGAGATGGAGAGGTTGGGGAGCTGCTCCCACACACCAGCGTCCTAGCATCCATTCCTCAAAATAAGTCACCACCTGTCAGTGGGCTTTTGGGGTCACTGGAACAGAGTTAGAGCCATGAATTCCAGGAGTGTGATTCTAATTATGTTCTAACTAAAAAAGAATTTTTTAAAGAGAAAGATATCACTAAAATGATAAAATGATCTTATTTGCAGGTTTATACATTTGATTTTTTAAAAACGTATGTTCCAAATGTTCTAAATGAGAAAATATAGAATATTAATTCAGGAAAATTGTTAGTTTTTTCTTTTTTATTGAAGGAAAAACGTTGAGCCTGTGTATATGATCCAGAATTTTTCACTGTGAGGAATGAAAATGAGACCATTGGAAATACCTCAAGTTGTTTTTCTTCATGAAGAATAAAAGGGTATTATTTGAGCCCTCTGCCAGGTGTTATTCAAGTATGTTAAATCTAAAATTGCTTTAAGTGAGAGGTAGCATTGAGGAAGAAATAAAGCAAGGTGGAAAAAACAAATAACTAGATAGAGTCCTATAGAGGAACAGGGAGAAAGAGGTACATTCTTTATCTAAATTGAATTTTCCTGGCATTGGTAGTTGTCAAGAGGCTCAAGCCCAGCCCATACTTTGGTACCATTCAAAAGCTAAGTGGCTTCTACTTTTTCTGTAGTAGAATCACATTAGCGTCATGGACTCTGATATATTACCTTCTTACTTAAAACCATTAGGGAATGGGGGAAGTGGGGACCTATGGATTTGGCTACTAAGGAGGAAATGTATTAGACATTATTTTGCTGTCAGTAGTAGAGACCTTAAAATAAATGGCTGAAACAAATTGTTCAGTTTTCATGTAAAAATTTGAGGCAGGTAGTCCAGGGCCATGTTGGTTCCATGATGTTGTCATAGACCTGTACTAGAAATTTCTTCTGCCGTCTTCATGATGAGATTCTTACCCTTGTGCTCTTGTGGTAGCTGCTGATCGTGTCTGAATGTCTGCGGGATCGAGTTATGTCTGCGGGAGTCAGCCCCTTCAAAGCTTTCTCCTGGAAGCCCTGCCCAGTGATGTCCAGTTACGTTTCATTAGCCAGAACCATACATATCCAGCTGCAGCTACTTTGTTCTTTCGATTGAATGGGGTTCTATTGGTAAAGAAGGTGAAAATAGATACTAAGTACTTAGGCAATCTCTGTTATAAAAGTTTATTAACAAACACAGTGATTTTGAAGTACTGTTTTACACGGCAGTATAATACACCTTAAAGAGTTGAATGAGACAAGGGGATTAACAGTCTACAAAATATGAATACATTAGTAAAGATTGTTGTGTTTTTAATTTCCTGTATTTAAAAATAACTTGTCAGGGCTTCCCTGGTGGCGCAGTGGTTGAGAGTGCGCCTGCCGATGCAGGGGACACGGGTTCGTGCCCCGGTCCGGGAAGACCCCACATGCTGCAGAGCAGCTGGGCCCGTGAGCCATGGCCGCTGAGCCTGCGCATCCGGAGCCTGTGCTCTGCAATGGGAGAGGCCACAACAGTGAGAGGCCCGTGTACAGCAAAAAAATAAAAAATAAAAAAATAACTTGTCAGGGTCTGGATATGGGATTTTACTATTTTATTAAATGTTGAGATAATGGATCCTCTTTAAAGAAGAATAGGGCTTTTATGGTTCAGATTCCTTTTAGGATTTTCTGCAAGGGCCATGTATAGATGTGTAAAATAAAGTTAACAATTCTGTTTATTATTTAAGTAAGGTTTTTTTTTTTTTTAATAGAATGCATGTCTGTGAGTGAATCCATGAATCCTGCTCTTGGCCCAAGGCAGTTTTTTAAAATCATCTTTTTGATTGGTAGTACTTAAAAGAAAGAAAAGTAGCAAACTAATAACCAAATTACTGACTTTCCCTTCCAGTCATTGGGGGGATACAGGGAAGTTTTTCCCTCCTTGATATATAAAAGTCTAGAATTGACTTTCTGGCTCATTGTTTGGCCAGTGAGGCTTCAGGCACAGTAGTGTCAGCTCCGGTTAGAGTTTTCCATTCTCACCCTTCCCGGCTCCACAGTTATGAGCTGGGAGATCTTGGGCAAGTTATCTTACTTCTCCTGGGGAAGTTCTCTCATCTATAAAATGGCATTGATAATAGATGATAGTTTTATTTATTCACCTCATAAGATTAAATGAGATGAATAAATAAAACACCTAGGATAGGGCCTGCTCCATAGTATGTACTGAATAATAGCTGCTACTGGTGGCAATATTAAAGCAAAATGGGACAGAAATCCTGAGGCTGTGATGAGATGTTCAGTAATTGACTCCGACCAAGAGAATCGTGAAGAATTCTATTCTGCAATAGTCATTTACTTATAAGTCCAACCTGCATTCCAGCAGTTTATACTTTCTGCCGTTTGTCAAAGTCTGTCACGTCAGAGCCATGAAGGATGTTTGTTTAGGGGTTACTAAAGAAAATGCGCCTGCTATTTTCATGAAATACACCGCTCTCTTCGTGTCAGTGAGACAAGGTGCCAGGGCAGAAATGGTGCCGTGAGATGTGACTCAAGAGATGTTCTCTTTTTCATGACTTTTGCTTTATCATATTTTTGGAATGTAATAATCTGATTTTTTATGTGCAACTTATGCTTTAAAGCACAATGATACACTGACTACCCCAGACCCACCATGCAGTCCCACAGCTAGAGTGTCAACAATACTGCTCATGGGGAATTCCCTGGCGGTCTAGTGCTTAGGTCTCCATGCTTCCACTGCAGGGGGCATGGGTTAAATCCCTGATCGGGGAACTAAGATCCCGCATGCCATGTGGCAGGGCCCCCCAAAGAAAAAAACAAAAAAAAACAATACTGCTCATGGGATGCTCTTTCTGCAGTCCTTCCCTGCTACCCCACCCCATCACCCAGGGATGGCCTGAACTTTGTGTTTGATTTCTTGCCTTAAAAAGAAAAGTTTTCTCAAACAAATTTTGTTGTTGTTGTTGAAGTATGGTTGATTCTTTTTCGGATTCTTTTCCATTGTAGGTTATTACAAGATATTGAATATAGTTCCCTGTGCTATACAGTAGAGCCTTGTTGGTTATCCACTTTATATGTAGTAGTGTGTATCTCTTAATCCCTAATTCTCAATTTATCTCCCTCCTCCTTCCCCTTTGGTAACCATAAGTTTGTTTTCTATGTCTGTGAGTCTGTTTCTGCACAAACACATTTAAAAAAAAATTAATTTATTTAATTAATTTATTTGTGTTTGGCTGCATTGGGTCTTTGTTGCTGCGTGCGTGCTTTCTCTAGTTGTGGCGAGTGGGGGCTACTCTTCGTTGCGGTGCATGGGCTTCTCACTGCAGTGGCTTCTCTTGTTTCAGAGCACGAGCTCTAGGTGCGCGGGCTCCAGTAGTTGTGTCACGGTGGGCTCTATAGTTGTGGCTTGCGGGCTCTAGAGTGCAGGCTCAGTAGTTGTGGCACACGGGCTTAGTTGCTCCGCGGCATGGGGGATCTTCCCTGACCAGGGCTTGAACCCTTGTTCCCTGCATCAGCAGGCAGATTCTTAACCACTGCGCCACCAGGGAAGCCCACAGACACATATTTTTAAACAATATATTTAGTTTGGCTTATTTTTGACCTTATTAAAAGTAGTATCACTTTATGTAGTCTTCCGAGACTATACAAAACACTAGGTTTTCTGAGTTTATCCATATTATTGTGTGAGCTATTGTTCAGTCATTTCCATTGCTGTATAACATTCCATTATGTGCATATACATTTTATTTTTTATTATCCTGTCAGGGGATATTTTCTCTTTAAAATGAATATTGCTGCTATGAACACATTCCTGTATATGATTTTTGGTGCACTGTATACAAATTCTCTGAAGTACTTATGTAAGAATGGAAGTGCTGCCTCCCTGCGTGTTCAACTTTGTCAGATACTGTTACCTTGTTTCTCAAAGACTTTGTACGAATTTACCCTCCCCCAGCACTATATAATCATTTTTAAGACAGGTTTACTGAGGTATAATTTACATACCACAAAATTCACTGATGTTAACGTATAATTCAATGATATTTGTGTAACCATCACCACCAACCAGTCTTAGAACACTTCTCTTACCTCCAAAAGTTTCCTTATTGCTGACATATATCCTCTTCAGCACTTAATATCGTTCATCTTATTACTTATTGTCAGTCTTGTGGCTTTAAAATATCTAGTGTGTGAATTTCTCTGACTACAAATGACGTAGAATAGCTTTTCTTATCTTTTTTTTTAATTTTTAAATTTATTTTATTTTATTATTTTATTTTTGGCTGTGTTGGGTCTCCGATGCTGTGTGCGGGTTTTCTCTAGTTGTGGTGAGCCAGGGCTACTCTTCATTGCAGCGTGCGGGCTTCTCATTGTCGTGACTTCTCTTGTTGCAGAGCATGGGCTCTAGGTGCACAGGCTTCAGTAGTTGTGGCACATGGGCCCAGTAGTTGTGGCTTGCGGGCTCTAGAGCTCAGGCTCAGTAGTTGTGGCACATGGGCTTAGTTGCTCTGCGGCATGTGGGATCTTCCCAGGCCAGGGCTCGAACCCGTGTCCCTTGCATTGGCAGGGAGATTCTTAACCACTGTGCCACCAGGGAAGCCCCAGCTTTTCATATCTTTGTTGGCCATTTGTGATTTCTCTTTTTTCCTCTGCCTATTTTTCTATTAGATTGTTTGACTTTTCCTTATTATTTGGAATTTTTTATGTTTTCTGGATACCCAAACTACGTCATGTTGTTGAATTACATTTGTTGAATTATTTGCTTCAATAGTGGCTTGTTCTTTCCAAAACTTTTTTATTTCTTCTATTTTCAGTGTCTTTGTGTGTGTGTGATAACAGGTCAGTTTTAATTCTAGCACCTGAAGCTATGCAAGGGTACACCTCATCAGCTTCATGGGACTGTTGTACACATTCTGTAAAGTGACAACTGTGCAATACCACTTAGCATCTCAGAATCAGGAATATAATTTTGAATTATTTAAACACAGTCCATGGAGTTAAAAACAAAATCAGAAGCCATCTACAGTTATATAATTGTCAATTAAATGCTATACACCTAATACTCGATATAATAGTCAATATCTAGCAGGGAATGTTGAAAGCGATTTTAGATTTTCATCCTATCGTACTCTGTTGGGAATGTTTCTTGAGTAGGCATGTGACTTGCCAAAGATGGGACAACCAAGACCAGAACAAGTAAAGTTCTACCATGGTTTCTGTAGTGTTCACTTTTTTTCTTTGTCAGTTTTAAAAGTGAACAGCGAGAATTAAATACTTGACTTTACATATATACAGGTATGTTGTAAAAATATATTTGTTTACAAGCATGTAAAAATACTTGGTAACTAGTTTGATAAGAAAATAATGTGCAAAGGTATATAGCAAAAACATGAATCGTCTGTGACCCTGCAAAATCAATTCCATATTTTATATTACATCAAACAAAAACAGTTTTAGTTTTAAAAGGAAGATGGACAGAAATTATTATTTTTACACAGAACATGGCTGTGAAAAGAGTTAAATTAGAAAGACTAAGAATATTGGAATGCCAGAATGAGCCCAAATATTTGTCCACATAGAATATTATTGTCTTCAAGAGTAGGAGTAATAATGAAGGCTTTATAAGCAGTTTTTAATCAATAAATGTAATTGGCATTTTGATGTTTTGGTAACTGTAAAACAAAAGCTGTAGCATCACTAAAGGTCTGAGAAGTCTGTTTTGTAGCTTCAACTCAGTGTATTTAAGGTTAACTAAAGTTGACATCAAAATTTTTAGAGATGGACTTATTTACAGTGTCTTTTAATGAACAGATTTTAATTTTAATGTAATTGGTTTCATCAGTCTTCTCTTTTAGTGACTTTATTTATCAATAATTTTGTATTTTTCTCTCTCCTGGGACTCTGAATACATGAACCTTAGACATTCTGTCCTACGTATGCTTAACTTTACCTTTCAGATATTACTTTTCATCTTTCTGTACTGCACTGTGTGTTCATGTCTTAAATTTTATACTTCTCTTGTTTAATCCTTTCAATGAGTTTTAGTTTAATAATGATATCTTTTTTTTTTTTTTTTTTTTTTTTTTTTTTGCGGTACGCGGGCCTCTCACTGTTGTGGCGTCTCCCGTTGCGGAGCACAGGCTCCGGACGCGCAGGCTCAGCGGCCATGGCTCACGGGCCCAGCCGCTCCGCGGCATCTGGGATCTTCCCGGACCGGGGCACGAACCCTTGTCCCCTGCATTGGCAGGTGGACTCTCAACCACTGTGCCACCAGGGAAGCCCGATATCTTTCATATCTAGAAGTCCACCTCTCCCCCCAAATCTGACTGGTCATTCCAAATAGTTTTACTTTCTTGTCGATGTGATTCCATTTTTTATTTCTTTAAACATTTCACATTCTTTAGTGTCTGAAAATTCTGGTATCAACAGTCCTTGGGGTGGTGCAGGGTCAGTTGTTTTTGCTAGCTTTCTGCAGTGAGGTCTTGACTCCCTGTATGCGTAGTGATCTTTGGTTGTATTCTTTGGCTTGATCTTAATTTGTGGAGAATTTACAGGTTTAAGTGAAGGATGCTTTTCTCCCAAGAGGATTGGAGTTGCTTTTACCTGGAACTAGGGATACCATTAACCTCAAAGCCTCAGTGGTCCAGAATCAAGGCAGGAGTCCCAAGCTCTCTGCAATCTTTTATCTGACTGGGCATTTCCCCCCTTTTCTTCTCTGCCCTCCTTCTTGTCCTACTCATATTTACCTTTTTAAGGTGAACAGTCTTTTTATATGGTACTTTCTGTTGCAGATTTTTTTTGTTACTTCAGAATTTGCTCTACATTGGTTATTGTCTAGACTTTCAGAAAGAAAAGAAGCACTGCTGTAAAATTGTAGGTATTTTGGTGTGTAAAAATGCAAAAAGGAAAAGAGGTTTGTTTTAAAAGTAGAAAGTTTAGAGAATGTGATATTTTCATGGAAAGGAAGAAACAAAAGGAGCTATCACATCACACATTGTAATTAACTTTAAAGCAAATTGAATTTCACATGGGTCTAATTTTATTCTTACTGTGTAAAGATCCTAACGAAATCCTCTATTTTAAAATGTGACCAGAGCTTTCCTTTTAGTTTTTGAAAGGTGCAATTTTCACACATTACTGTGCAAAATGGATTGAATTTTGAAGTCTTTAAAACTAACCAAGTTTTATTTTTCTTTCTTCATTTGCATTACCTTTGAAACTTCAAGGGCTTGTTACAGGCATATGAATTGGTGGCAGTAATTTACATTAGCCTAGCTTTAAAGTAAGTGGAAATTGGGTGGATGGTCTTTTGTTTGGATCACAGTACACAGTAGGTGTTGGCTGGACTGCATTAAGGGTCATAGAAAGTGATGGTTAGAGCCAAATGAGGAAAGCATAATCTTTTAAAAAATACTAAATAAAAGTACCTGAAAACTTTAGTTAGAATCTTTAATAATTTCTTTTAGTATTTTCTCAGCATTTTACAGTACCTAGGAGGTGGATCTTCTTTTTTTAATAATTGGATTTTCTAATGAAATGATGTTTTTCCCCATAAATTTATAGATTTCAGAAATTATTGCTGGTCGCTTTGAGTCCAGCTTAGAGCTGGGCGTGCGGCAGTGAAGCTGTAGAGAGATGAAGGCTCAGAGCATTGTTTGGAAAGAGCCCCACGGGGATAACGTTGAAGGTGCTGAGGATGATGGCAGGAGCGGGGGCAGGGCCGGGGGGCAGGGGAGGAGAAACATGTGGGCTGGATATTGACATTGTTGAGGAAAGATACTAATGTCTTAGGTAAACAAGGTCCCGTGGTCAAATCACATCTGGGAAAAGTGGAGTTAAGCAGAGTGAAACAGGCTTCCTTATAGCATGGCCTCTCAGAACCTTCGGAGTGCCTGTTGGCACTGTAACTTTGTAAGAGGAGGAGAAAAGGATGCCAGAGTTTTTTGACCACAGCCTCTTGTAGAAGTAGTGTTCCTCAGAAGGTTATTTTGGGAAGAATTGGTTTGCTATGATTTTTGCGTTATTTCTCTGTATCAGGTGGGAACGACTCCTTCCTGGTAAGTTTTCTAATGTGGCATGTTGCTGCCCTGTCCTCCTTCAGTGTCGCAGTGACTGAGTGCCTTCACTCAAGAGGGAATCCCGGATGCTCATAGTCCCGGGAAGAAGGTGCTCCTGGCCTGGATGTGGCCTGTGTTCAGGGCCCCAGGCCCAGAGCTCAAGGGCGTGAGCTCAAACTTGGCACAGTCTTTCTGCATAGGTTTATAGATGCGTCGTTCATGCTGATGCCAGTTTGGGGGTGCTTACTTCCTCTGTGAAGTCCGAAGTCCAAAGCCTGGTCTTCAAGCAGCTCCTGAGTGCCTATGGTAATGAAAATTTAGGAGTTCTTTCAAATTGCCATCTGATTCTTGATAGGCTGATGATACAGAGATTGAAAGGAAAGATCCTTGATAAACTTCTCTTTTACACATATGTGTACAAATTATGGTCCAATGGTGAATTATTTCAGAAAACCAGGCAGATACAGGGTAAATAGACAAACAGGGCAGGGCAGGCTTAGAATGCACTGGGTTATTGGGATGAAGGGAGGGGTGGGACCAGGGAGGAAACGTCTGCCCAGTGGAGGTCAGGTGAGTTCCAGATATTGCAGATAAGCAACTGCTGGACATTGTGTAGAAGAGCTTTATATGAAGGGATGGGATCTGGGAAGAGGCATTTGTCTATGAACTTGGGCTGGTGTGCAGACTTTTCTGCAGAGACTTGACAGCTTTAAGCTTTGAATGGTTTGGCACATTTCGACCTGTCATTTTGGGGCTTGTTTGTAGCTGGGGTCTTTCTGGAGGCTACTTTTACACTAAATTCTATCACCAACTCCCAAGTGAAGCAGCTTTTCTTATAGGCTTTGCCAGTGTTTGTGTAGGGCGGCTGTATGCCTGGGTGGGAAGAAGGTAGCAGTTTTATATGTTTGCCTGTCCTAAATTTTAGTTCCTTGGATCTTTGTTGATAATTGATGCTGAGAGAAAAGGATGATATGCTGTATTTAACATGGTCAGAACTGGAAGCGTAGAGTTTATAAGTGAAAGCCTAGAGTCAGGTAGATTTAGGTTTATCTTTGCCTCCCACTCTTCTAGGAGCACTGGTTTTTTTTCCATTTGTTCATTTGGGTATAATGTTACCTGTGTTACAGAATTGTCTTGAATAGATGTAGTGTATATGTATGTGTAGAGTAGTGAGGTAGACTGTGGTGTCACACTTCTCCTAAATGACAAATGAGGTGTACTCCTTGTCTGAATCTCTGAAGGAGACCTGGTGCTCTTCAGAGTTTGAGTAGAACCTGTCCTTGGAGGCAGCTAGCCAGTTCAATCAATAGTAGAGAGCAGAAACTGGAGAAGGAATTTGGAAATAGTAAGATTTATTCTTAGCCTCTGTTATACCAGTTATTCTTAATATTTTAATAACCTCTTTTATTAAAATTATATGACTTTTTATTTTAGCAAAAGAAATTAAGCTTAAACATCATGGCAATCTTGGCCTTGCCCAAAAGAAACTGCTGCAGACATATGATTTGCCCATTAATGGGGAGAATTTCAATAGTAAGTTTCATAGGACTTTATTATCACTTACCATGTCTTTGGCTTTTGTTTTGGTAGAGGCTTTCCAGTAAGATTTACTAGAGAATAGTGGAGACGTTTATTTAATCAGTTCTAAGCCATAGTAAATTTTATTTTTCCAAAGGTTTTATGTCCTTCAGCCTATTCAGTACTCTGAACAGCTCTGGGAGGGTACTGTAGCCCTCAGGCTTTCACGAAGAAAGACTAGAAGCTCAGAAAATCTTGGTGATTTTTGCCCTGGGCAGTGGCAGAGCCGGAACCATAATCTGGGTCTTTTTGCCATCACTCATTCTTCTCTTCCCTCATCCCTTTAGACCCACAGGTCTAGGCATGTCAAGGGATTCAGCCTCAGTTATTTCTGAAAGATAGTATCAGTCAGAAACAAAGATAAGACTTCTCCAAATGCAGGAATTTCAGAGGGATGGTTTGTTCCTAAATTTGCAAGCTCATTCAGTTTAAAAATGATTCCTATAATATGGTACTCATTTATTACTTCATATTCATTGCCTCAGAAATGACTTTTAAATAGGACTGTATTATTAGAGTGATTGGACTGAAGTCTGATTGGACTAGAGTTAAGAGATTGTATCACTATAAATAGAGTGAGATAAAATATTTTACATGATTTGATTGAACTTTTATGAGGTCTTGTAAGTTGGAACCTAGGATCTTCTCTAAAAGGATACTTACTTTGAACAATTTCCAAGTAGCAAACTTCCTACTGTGGGGTTTAAGTTGTAGATAGAGTGGCTACCTTGGGGAATTTGGGAATTAAATTATTTCCCCGGCACTTTCAATTATATTACCTGAGGCAGAACTTCATTAACTGCCCCATCAACAATTTTCCTGACCCAAAAGCTCAAGGAAGTAAGATCACGACACTGATTATATTGTCATCTAAAGACCAGAATGAAAACAGAACAGCCCTGAAAGTTTTTAGTGCATAAGGGAACTATTAGACATGGTTGTCTGGGAGGCTGTTGGCATAGTTATTGGAGAAGGCCTTTTGGGTATACATAAATAAATTTAATGTCCCTCTTTAATAGCACCATGAAGAGGTTGAACTAGTTTTAAAGACATTGCCATTTACTCATGATTGCATAAAAATGGACCTAATCTCTGATATTTAGAATTTGATTATTAGAAAAGTATATGGGAAAAATACATAGTTGGTAAAAATGGTAAGCAGCTGTGAATTACACTGAATTAATAAGAGATTGGTAAGTTTTAATAAAACTGGAATCTTTTCCTGCCACTTTAACTTTTACATCAGTGACTCAAACTTTTCTGTCTCTTTCTATCACCAGTCATGTTGGGTTACTGTTATAAAACTACACTATTCCAGAAATTTTGCCAGAGTTTGGATAAGTATTTTTAGCAGTTATTCTTTGTTTAAAATTTCCCATCAACATAAGAGGCTAATATTTAGTTGAAGAAGCAGTAAAAGCATAATGATCTGTGGCTTAGAATAGTGCTAAGAATTTTCCCAATAATTAGAGTTGAATTTTCAGGAAATGATGTATCACATGCCAAAACTGAAATGGGTGGGGATGAGAGAGGGATGACAGAAGATATATTTTGTTAGTGGTATCTTGAGATGATATCTGATGTTAATATGACTTCTTAAGTAATGTACAAATAAACAAGCAAGCTAAAAACCAGGAAACCCCCAAAACTAAATGGTGTGCCAATGATGGAAAGCATGCTCCAGATCACATGCTTTGAATCAATGATTTTTCTTACTAACAGCAAATGGGGAGTGGGGCCTTAATTCTCTGTCGTTTGGTACAATTTTATACTAATGTTTATATAGAGCCACATTACGTTGGTAGTAATCTTGGATGATTAATCATGGATCTGTATAAATATGTGTGTGTGTGTGTGTGTGTGCGCGCGCGCGCACGTGCGTGCCTTGGATAATTGTTGCTTTATTTTTTATTTCTAAGTGAATTAAAATACACAGTGTAATACTTTTGGCAGATGATGTTTTGAGCAGTAAATGTTATCTTTATGAGTTTATTAATGTTTGCTTTTATTTTCCTCTCTCCTCTGATTCTAGGGTGTAGATGAATGGAACATAGCTCACCTAAACACAGTCTTGGATGTGGTTGAGGAAGAGTGCGGTATTTCTATTGAGGGTGTAAATACTCCTTATCTCTATTTTGGCATGTGGAAAACCACATTTGCGTGGCACACCGAGGATATGGACCTCTACAGCATTAATTATCTCCACTTTGGAGAGCCCAAGTCTTGGTAAGTTACATGTTTAATATTCATTTGCTTTGGAGTTTTGAAATTTGGGCAATATGAACCCATTGAAGATGAATTTTTTCCCTTTATCTGGTGGATTCAGATTTATATGAGCTGTAAGAAAGTTTTTTTTGACTGTAACAATTAATTATTACAGAGTCTTCCACTCTGCCTAGGGTTTTGCTCAAAACCATAAAGCTGATGGTGACTTGTATATCTAAAATTGCCTGTAGACCCCTTTTGTGGGCCATGAATTGATAGGTATTTAGTCTCAAAGAATTTGTTTGGGACTTCCCTGGTGGCGCAGTGGTTAAGAATCCGCCTGCCAGTGCAGGGGACACGGGTTCGAGCCCTGGTCCGGGAAGATCCCCCATGCCACGGAGCAACTGAGCCCGTGTGCCACAACTACTGAGCCTGCGTTCTAGAGCCCATGAGCCACAACTACTGAGCCTGTGCTCTGGAGCCTGCGAGCCACAACTACTGAAGCCCATGCACTGCAAGGAAGAGTAGCCCCTGCTCACCGCAACTAGAGAAAGCCCGTGTGCAGCAATGAAGACCCAATGCAGCCAAAAATAAATAATAAATAAAATAAATAAATTTAAAAAAAAAAGAATTTGTTTGGCGTCTTTACTTCTCTGAGATTTGCTGGAAAGTATGCGGGCAGCAGTTAGGAGTGAAAATTGACTTCCTGGATGTAGAGTATCAAGTAATCCTAATGATTTTCTGGTCTAGTCCCCTCTGAATAAATGACAAGTTCCATTTAGTATGTGGTGGCTAGAGGGAGAGGAGGGATGAATCAGGAGGCCTTTTATTGCTCTTTGTATGATGGATGTGGGGAAAAGAATAAGGTAATGTGAATATGTGTTCTTAACTTGGAATTTCCTGTGTTTGTGAGCCTCTTTCCTCATCTTTCTGAGCAACGATTTTAAGATTTATTGCTCTGTAGAATGCATCATATGTAATGCATCAAATAATTACACATTTGTAATTATTAGTCTGTCAATCACCCTGGAGTCCTTTGTGGTCAGCCAGTTTCACGTTTGAACTTGTTTTTGTGGGTTTTAGTCTTAAGAGAGTTTCAATATCAGTTGTATTTTGTAAAGTACACATACATGCAGAATAATTCAGAGACAGAAGCTTATGAAGTATCTACTTGACAAGCCAGGGAATACAATGTTTCTGCTGGTATTCAGCTGGGACAGGATGGGATGCTCTTCAGGTGCTTGTGTTAGCCCGGTAGATTTCTTGCCTCCAGTTTAAAGATAATGGCCTCTTTTCAAGTTCTCCTGCTGATCAGGTGTTGAGTACAGTGTATAATTTCTATCCCCATCTTGCCATTAGTTGCCCTTGAGGTTTTGTCATTTGGCAAAGTGTGAAGTTGTAAGCTTTCTCCAGCAAATTCAAATATAGCAAAAGTTCATAATGATCAAAAATGACATTTAATCAGCAGGAAAGCTTTAGGAGCAAGGGCAAAGCTCTTAGGACATAGAAGAGAAATCCAGGTATTTTCTGGTTTGCTGTGGAGTTTTAGGATCTGAAAAAAGTTAGTGAGAAGCTGTGTAACTTATTTTTAACAGTGTTTTACTTACACATTTTGTTTGAGAAATTCTAAGCATTCTGCTCTCTTAATGGAATAAATAAAATGTAAACATTTTTAATAGGTGGTCTAGGACCTAGAGAGGCTTTGGTGACAGAATGGGGTAAAGAAATAATTCCTTACAAGGTGTTTGTCGAGGACCAGCTGTGAGCACAAACTTTAGAACCTGTGAGTCTGTCATAGTTCTTCAGCACCCACTGTAGCGTCTGTTGGAGTGTCATCCTTTAGTACTTTTGGGACTTGGCTTTGAGAGACTCAGAGACATACTTTAAACAATGTGTAGGCTCCTGGGTAGTTTTTTAGCTGCATAGTTATCCCCATGATCTTTCTGATCCTCTGTTTTGTTGTGGATAAAATTATGTGAAATTGGTAGATTCAACATCTTGGTGAAATCTAGTATATAGGCAACTATATACTATACTTCCCTTAAGAAATATGAAAAGTTAGGGAATTCCTCAGCAGTCCAGTGTTTAGGACTCCGTGCTTCCACTCTAGGGGGCATGGGTTGGATCCCCGGTCAGAGAACTAAGATCCTGCAAGACGTGTGGTGCAGCCAAAAAAAAAAAAAAATCAAAAAAAACAAAAAACAAAAAAATCTGAAAAGTTAGTGGCAAAACTTTCCTGTAGGTTTGGAGAAATTCATGACAATGCCTAGGACATTAATTTGAGGTTTTAGTATTAGAGGAGTTGACATGAAGTCTCTGCTTTCTTATTAAGAAAGGTGATCCCGCCCCCCTCCACCCGGGACAAGGATTGTCGTGACCTAAAGATTGGTTAGAGGAGAATATTCTGTCTGGGATAAGACTGATTATAGTCTTGTGTCTTTGGGAGAGAGCACCACTGTTTATGAGTGAGAATGAGTACGCTGGATTCCAAAGTATTTCTTTCTCTCTGGAATGTATTTATATTTTCTGTATTTAGTTACTCTATTAGTTTTTAAGCATATAGACTCCATTATATGCATTAAGAGTAGATTTATAATATCACTATTATCTTTAACCTTGGCCATTATTTATAATGATAAAAAAATAAAACATAGCAGTGAATTATGACAGTTAATCTACATTCCATTTACTAGGATGACTAGTGTAGGAAAAGAGTGATATAAATGACTCTAAGGAACGATTATATTAGCGCAACATAAATAATTTTGAGGTAAACTTTATTATCATTAAAATTCACTTCAGTCGTCATCATAATATATTTGAAGTAAGGTTTGAAAGGTGGTAGAAGCAATACAAATTCATGTGAACACTGAAACGTGTGTGGCAGACTCAGACTCCAGGGAGCAGCGATCAGGGCTCTAGTCCTTACTCGACTACCGATGTGTGTGGCTTTGGGCAAAGAACCGTACTTCTGTGACCAGTTTCCTCACTCACAAAATGACAAGACTCATCAGGATGCTCTCCAGTGCTCTAATTCTGTAATGTGTGATCAGAACTATTGGAATATTTTTACCTAATCTACAAAATGAGAGGATGACAAGGTGATGTAATGTTCTGCGTGCGTGTGCGCACATGCCTGCACTGGTTTCCTTTTCTGGTGCCCTCTCCTTGTTCGTTTGTTTGTTTTTTTGCCGCTCCCCAAGGCTTGCAGAATCTTAGTTCCTCGAACCTGTGCTCCCTGCCATGGAAGCGTGGAGTCCTAACCCCTGGACTGCCAGGGAAGTCCCTGTTGTCCTCTCCTTGTTGAGTTACCTTTACTCTTCTCCAGGGGTGCCCTCTCTCATGCTTAATATGTCTGGCCCTGGCAGTGTGTCTTCCTCCTCTCTGGTCTTACAGACTGGCATTTAATTTCAACTTCCTTCTATTCTTCAGTTCTCTCAGGCACCAAGTTCTGGGTACGATTATTGCAGAGACTGCCTACGATTCTCTCCTTACTTCCATGACTGCACTACTGTCCTCTGCCCGAGTATTCCATAGATTTTTGCCTGAAGGCTTCCTGGACCATGCGTTGCCCCACCTTAGACATCTGCCTTTGCACCTTTCAAGGGGTTGTGACCACCCCTGCTGGCCCTTTCCTGTGCCTGCTTTGAAGTTCAGGGCTGTGTTTGCCTTTGAATCATCAGCGCTTAACACAGGGCCTAACTATAGGATTGATGCTCTGTAAGTAATTCTCATTTTGAATCAAGGGAGTTTTAAATTGTTTTGGATCAGTCTTTTCAAGGGCAGACAAGAAAATATATAAAATGTTCTATAAAGACTCTTGTCTCAAATGTAACTGTTAAGAGCACCAAGTTTCCAGAGATTTCTGAGTAGCTGCTGGTAGGCCTGGCTCCAGGTAGAAGCCGTGAAACATGCTTTTCTGTGCACAACATGTAGCAGATTTTGCTGAGTTAAGTGCTCATGAACACAGGTTCGTACTGCAGAGACTTTAGAGGAGCTAATGATTTATTTAAACATTTCTGGCATGAAGGTTTAAGGAAAAAAGAAAGCTTGAAGTAGGCAGATAGAAAACTGCTTTGGCAGTCAGTGGTAACATATTTATTTTCTGGGAATTAATGTTGACTTTGGAGCCAGAAGACCTGTTTTAAAATCCCAGTCACTTACCAGCTGAATGACTTAGGGCAAATCACTTAGGGCAAATCACTGTACTCCTTTCATCATGAATTTCTTTAACTGCCAAACGGAGGCATGATTTATTCTCTTTCTACTTAATAGGATTTCTAGGAGGGTCCAGGGATATACTGTGTATACAAGTGTTTTGTAAAGTGTAAAGAACTATACAAATATTCATAATTACTATTGTCTTAATAACATTATAAAACTAAATAATTTTTTGGTCATAGTAATTACTTAAAGCCTGAACTTGGCATGATGTATTTCTGTATATGATAGAGTGGGAGTTTCAAGGATAAGCAAAATATAATTTTCTTTCCCAAGCATCATGTGGTAGTGGTTAATTGCTGAGGAAATAGAATTTAGATGATGCCTTGAATCTTTCTTTCTGAGATCATGTCCAAACATAATGAATAAGTTACTTTCAGATTTAGTACTCTGTAGAGAATGAGAAAGGTAAGGTTTAAGAGGACATGTCTTAAGCTATGAAAGGTCTAAAATCAGGAAAGAAGTTTCTCCTGGATGTTTTTTAGAAAAATTAAGGATGGGCCGCAGCATTTTGGACTTGGCTAAATTTTATTCAGTAAGCTGTGTGGTTTTGTTAAATGTAGCAATAAGAAAATGTCAGATTATTCAGTATAATATAAACTTAGTTCCATGCTTTTTCTTTAGATCGATTTGTTTAGTGCTGTGTAGTATTTAAGAGCACAGGTTTTTGCACCAGAGTCTTATGTTTTGAGTTCTGGCATTGCTTTTTTACTTAGTATATCACCCAGGACAATTATTACATAACCCCCATGCCTCCATTTTCTCTCCTAAAATACTCACATGGTTTGATGCCCACATTGTAAGGTAGTTGTGTGGATTAAATAAAATACAAAGCGTATACCACGCGTATACCACAGCTCCTGGCATTATCGTAAGTGCTCAATGGATGTTAACATTTCATACGTTTACTTAACAAATATATATTGCATGTCTTATGTATAAGACCTTATAGATTCTGTATTAATAAGGATTCTTCGTTCTAAATGACGGAAACCTAATTTAAGCAAAAGAATATTTGGCAGTGTGTATAATTGTGATAAGCTAGAAGCAGGGTTCAAGCCCGAGAGTGGATTCTCGCATTGGGTGTCTGTCTCAGCCGGTCCCTTCTTTTCTCCCCCCCTGCCCCCCATTCATTCACTCTCTCCCATCTCCCCTACCCCTTCTTGCTGTTTTCCTTTTCCTTTCTTCCTGGGGTAGAGAAGGAGCTCTTTACTTATAAATAAATATTTGATTATTGCTGAATTTTAGAATTCAGGGCTGTCTTTTTAAAAGAACAAATGAATTATATGTCATCGAGTTGACCTGAGCTTGTGTGTTGTACATCTTCTTCATTACAGTGTGAGCTCCCAGAAAGGGGGTCCCTCACTGTCTGACTCACTAGCGTGTCTCCAGTGCCTGCAATGGTATCTGGCATGAGCTTGGCACACAGTGGGTACTCAATAAGTATTTGTTCAATGAATGGTCTTACTGAAGGAATTCCTTATTGAGGTTTTTTCCTTTAAACACCCAGAGCGGAATGTTACTTTAGCGATTGGACAGCTCGATACTATTTAATGATACGTTGAATTAACAACATACAATACTAACTCCTGTTGTTGACATATCTGTTTAGTAAGTTTAGACTCATTAATGTATTCTAATTGGAAATGTTAAGACTAATTGAATAATGGTAAAAGCTGTATCCTTCTGATGGTTTGTATAGAAAAAATACTCTTGGAATTAACAATGGTTTGCTTCTGCTTTTAATTATTCTTCCTAGAGAAATTTGACCTCTAAATAAGCAAAATACCTACTGTGTAGCATAGGGAACTCTACTCAATGTTCTGTAATAACCTATATGGGAGAAGAATCTGAAAAAGAAGAGATATATGTATATGTATGGCTGAATCACTTTGCTGTGCACCTGAAACTGGCACAGCATTGTAAATCAACTATACTCCAATATAAAATAAAAATAAAACAAAGAAAAATAGACTTTTATAAATATTTTTTAATTGAAGTATTAATAAAATTAATTGCATAAGTTATTTTGATCACTTCTAGGCATATCTATGTATATATTTTGAGATAATATTATTTTAAAAGGTTTAAAAAATTGGAACTATACCCCAGAAATATGGTATTAATTTTGTACTCAGCTGCTAGGTGTATTTGTAGGAAGAGAGTGCAGAGATAACAGGAAGCAATATTATCATATCCATGATATGATATCATATCCATGATTATCTGATCATATCCATGATCAGATGGATAATATTTTAGTTAGACCTGAGCCTGACGTGGAGATAAACACAACCACACTGGTGCACACACACATACCTGCAGTCCAAACAGTGAGTCCCGAAGACCCCTGCTCAGCACCGAGTTTTTTAAGGAAAGTCAGTGAGGTCTAGTGTTTGTGATTTTGAAAATAAATCTCACTCATTTCCCTGAAGTGTTGAGTTGTAATGCCTTTTCACTAACTGATTGGCGACTGTGGGTTCTCATACAGGAAATCTAAACTTATATTAATTAAGTACTTTTGATACCCCTGATAAGCATAGCAGGGGCTTGTAAATTCCTTCAGGATGCCTATTTCCTTGTTGCTACTCTTTCACTTAAAGCCACCACCATCACCACCTACAAGAACCCCGGAAAACCCTTTAAATGAAAAGACATTGCTGAATCAAATCCGTAACTCTTAGGGAAAAATCAGAAGGTTAATGCAAATTTATATACTATGTAGTTCATGGAAAACAAGCATTAGTGCTGTTAGCCTTGCTAATTACTGTGGCAGATATAGCAGTTCACAAATTATGTTGCTTAACTTATCTTCTTCCTCCATATTTCTCTTCCTCCTTTTCAGACTGTTTAATATTGCCTTTTAGATAGCACTTTGTAGAAAATATTTATTACTTAATATTTGTTTTATAAAAATTATTCTTTGACTTGAGCATATAGGAAAGCAGCTTTTTTTTTTTTTGATTGCACTTCTGCAGGTAGGCTTACAAATGGATTTATAAACGCTACTTCTGTGACCCCAAATGCGTTCATTCTTTGTCAGCTTACTTTTCAAGGTGTAGGTCTTGACTAGGATGGTGAAGTATGTTCTTTACCTTTGGTGACTCCATTTCATTTAGTGTGTATCTTTTATGTGTGCCAGGAACTGTGCTAATCATTTTAAGAAATCATTTCAGGTAATCCAGACAACAGATGTTTCAGGTAGGTGTTTTTTGGCCACATCTGTAAACTAAGGACTCTGAGACTGGCGCTTAGTGAGTCTTGCAGCAGGGATTTTTAACTTTTATTTGTCTGACTCTTCTCATAGATTTAAAGAGAAAAGGAAAGAGTAAAGGTGAAGGAACAGGCAAGAAGAAAGTGTGCCTGTCTTTCTTGTTTATACCATCAACTTTCTTTTAATGAGATTTTCTGCAGAACCAAAAGAGAAACCAGCCTCTTATACTTTGGGACAAAACTATGGCATAAAATAGATTTTCAGAAGGATAAAATGTGGCTAGATTCTAATCTTGTTATAATTGATAGCAATTATTTGGATGGGGGAACCATTGGAGTTGAGAGTGGGAGAGACCACTGGTCCAGCTTCGTTTGCTTCAGATTTGTTCTGTAGACATCCCGTGGAAATCTACTTGAAATCAGAAAGAAAACCCCACATTTTAGAAAGAACGAGTTTTACCTTGAGGATTTTGTCTTCCTCTAGGGAATGGGTGATGATTCTTCAATTAGACACTTACTTTCAGTCCCCTCAAATGAGGTTTTGGGAAAAGCAAGTCTGTTCCTGTTGAGAGCTAAGAGTGCTTTGTCTATCAAACCTATCAGATAAGAACTGCTAGGATGGGGACCAGCCTAACTTCTGAAGGCTATAACACAATCCTTGCTCTTCCAGTATTTTGGGTCAACTAATTTTTACTTTAATTTTCATGTTATTTGGAACATTTTTTAATCCATTTAAAAAATAATGTCTGCATTGGATGTCTCTGGATCGAGAATGTTTTGTTGAAATTGTCTTGGCTCCTTGAACTATAAACTCACTATGAATCAGCTTAGCCAAAAGGAAGAATTTAATTGGCTCACATAGCCATGAATGGTCAGAAACGTCTGGAACCCTTGGAAGTTGCCAGCGTGTGTTGGATCCTGGGCCCCACTTCTCTTTGTATGTTGCCTTCATTTTTCTCCCTGGCTCGTATATTTCTCCCTGTATCACTAGAAAGGAAAGCTGCCCCATTTGGGGAGGGACCATGGAATCTCCTGGCTTGGATTCTATGCCAATCTCTTGTTTAAATCACTGAGGCCAAGGGTAGGAAGGTATGAGGATTGTCCTGGCTTGGGTCACAGGCCTGCCTCTGTGGCAGTGAGGGCAGAGGCACGAAGAATGGCAGCCCCCGTTAGAATTACACGTTTGTGTTTGGAGGAGATGGTTCCCCATTAAGAAGGAGAGTGCTATTACCTGAATTATGCTGCACAAAGGGAATAAAACTCGATGTCTCCTACAGATATAAGGCAAAGAAAATCCCAAATAAATGTTCAAGTATTTGCTTAAAAATTTTAGGAAGGCTGATTCAATTACTTTAACTGGCTCTTAACTTATTTTCTGTAAGATTTGAAAAGATGTCCTGTGGGGATATTTCCCTAAGATGGAATGAATATGTATATTTAGAATATTAAAGTTATTAAAATGTATGTTTGTTTAACTTATTAAAAGCATTTCTAGCAATTGATCAGTAACTTTTACCCAAAGTAGAGGCAATTGGCAAAAATAAATCTTTACACTGGGCTTGAAACTAAAGAATCTGTAATTTGTTAAGTTTTTTTCTGACTACTTGAACCAAAATTGCTCTCTTTTCTCGTGACTTAAATAGTCACAATATCTAATAGTTTTACCACTTTATTATGTCCTGTTCTGATAGTCAGTTTTACCACTTTTTTATGTCCTGTTCTTTCAGAACTCTTTTTTTTCATTGGTTTGTGTGTTTTGGTCTTGTCTCCACAAGGAGACTTTCTGCTTCTTGAGGGCAGCACCACGGCACCTTTGTCGAGCCAGGCACCACCATAGGCTCATAGGCCTGTTTAATTATTGAAGCAGGATTCTGCTTCTGTTTTTGGGATCTGCTAACTTGTATATCACATATCTACAGCATCATGCTTTTTTTTAATTTTATTTTTTTACTTTTTGTATTTTGGCCATGCTGTGCGGCATGCAGGATGGTTCCCCGACCGGGGATCGAACCTGGAGCTCTGCAGTGAAAGTGCCGAATCCTAACCACCAGGCCCCCAGGGGGCTGTGCAGCATGCTTCTTTCAGTCTTTATTGATCTTTTTATAATACTCTTCTTGGTTTCTTGTGGGTAAATATTACAAAATTAGCCTATAAAATAATATAGTCATGTATCTTGTGTGATGCCTCGTATAGAATTGACCTGATGTATAGGAAATTTTTAGAAGTTACAAAAACCTGTTAGAAAGTTTTAGACCCTCTACTATATTTTGCTTGTCAGCGATAATAACAGATTTGATAGCTTGCCTAAGAGAAATCCACAGACAATACACTCCAAATTTAATATAGCCAAATGTTGTGTCCACCCCTTCTTCCCTTCCTCCAAATGACTAATTACTTGTGGGGGCTCCATACGTGGTTTCTTTATTTAAGGATTCGTGCACGAAGCTTCTGGAATGTTATTTTATAGCATATATTTCTGAGAGGACATAGCATCCAATTGTATGATCTCTGAAATGATCTTCTGACCAGAGACCAAAAAAAGCCCATTTAACAATCTTCCTTGAAAAATGAATATTCTTTGGCAAGGCATTATACATCAACAAGGGCTTGAATTAGATGGGTTGCCGTCACCGTCTTCGCTCTTATAAGTTACCTCTCTCAGCCCACCTGAGTAAATAGTAACATCATTTACGGAATGTCAGGTGTTGGCAGAAACATGTGACTATTTACTGTCTCCCCGCCCCCCCCAATTTTACTGAGAAATAATTGGCATACGGCACTGTGTAAGTTTAAAGCATACAGCATGATGGTTTGATTTACATATATTTTGAAATGATGGCCACAGTAGCTTCAGCTAATATTCATTTTCTCATATAGAGACAATAAAAAGAAAATGAAGAAAAAAAATTCTTCTTGTAATAAGAACTCATAGGATTACCTCTCTTTTCTATATATCGTACAGCATTGTTGGCTATAGTCATCATGTTGTTCATTGCATCCCTAGTACTTGTTTATCTTATAACTGGAGGTTTGTACCTTTTGACCACGTTCCTCCAGTTCCGCGTTTCCCCACCTTTGGCCTCTGGTAGCCACAAGTCTGATCTCTTTTTCTGTGAATTGGTATCTTTTTTTTTTTTTTAAAGAAATCTACATATAAGTGAATACTTCTTTTTTTTAAATTTAAGGCTGTATACCTTTTTTGTTTGTTTGTTTTTTGCACGTTGCTTGAGTTGTCTTTGGGTAGCTTGGTTGCTTTGTGTAACGTGCACTTTTGAAAGCCTCTCAATTTTCAAAGAGGTTTCCAACTGTACAGTGGCTGTGTAGGTAGTTTTCCCTTGAAGATTAAACTTCAATCACAGGAAATCTCCTTGAAAATGCTTCAATACTTTGTTGGAGATAATTGTGGTAGAACTCTGTAAGCCAATTGTAGTGGAACTCTTTAAGCTACTTTATCTTATTCATGGATGGTACGATTATCCTTTGAATAAATGATCACTTGGAAAGCATACTGCCCTCCGAAGATTTCTGTATAAGGTAAGTTTGTTTTTCATTGGGAAAATATTGGATTTGAAAATTTTTGATATGGACAAATAGCTTCTTATGGGCATGTTTCTGTTTATTACCAATTTTTGAAGTTACTATATTTTTGATTCTTCTGGAAGTAGCAGTTTGTTTCTGTTTTATTAATGCTTGATCCTGTAAAACATTGCATCTGTGTTCGGTGACTTTTGGTTTTGTTTCTTTCCTGTTTGTTCACTAAATATTTATTGAACCACCCACCAGTCAGGTACTGGGCTCAGTGCTAGCGATACCATGGTGAATAGGACAGAATGGTCTTCATGAAACTTACAGTTTAGAAATATAGCTTTTAGTACCCCCACCCTCCCCTTTATTTTCTAGCAGTAGCAGAACACTTGTTCTTAGCAAAATTTTATTGGAATCTAAATCTTACATGAATTCAAATCTTACACAGAATATTTATGCATAAACCAGAAAAAAATTTTCTGTGATGGGTCCTCACTTTGGAAAACACTGGCCTGGCACAGAGGTTCTCAAACTTTCCATTTGAAAATTTCTTCAGGAGGGCAATTTATATAAAATTGAAAGTAAAGGCAGAGCTGACCTGGCTGAAATGTGTTTGGTGGGACCCTCTCCCTTACCAACTCCTTCCCTGAGGTATCCTCAGGAAACCCTGGGGCCCTGGGGGTGCCACGGAAAACAGAAAATCAGTCATTTGATCATCTAGTACTTGAAAAATCACTATGCTACTGAGTATGTTGTCTGTTGAGTATTTTGGAGAGGTCAGTATTAAGACGTAAAGATTTCTTTTATGTTGTTTATGGGTGATATCAACTAATAATTTATAATACCTTTTTTCTTGCTGCAGTTGCCTTACTTATGATTGTCTACAGATGTGGCTGCTAGACTTTTGTGTGTGTGTGTGTGTGTGGTACGCGGGCCTCTCACTGTTGTGGCCTCTCCCATTGCGGAGCACAGGCTCCAAACGCACAGGCTCAGCTGCCACGGCTCACGGGCCTATCCGCTCTGCGGCATGTGGGATCTTCCCAGACCGGGGCACGAACCCGTGTCCCCTGCATTGGCAGGCGGACTCTCAACCATTGAGCCACCAGGGAAGCCCTAGCCCTTCTTTTTTTTTTTTCCCCCCATCTAATTGCTCTGTCTGGAAATGGGCCACAGGTGGCATAAGTGTGAGGCCAAGCTCTGGCTGAATTCATTTCCTCAGGGGCTTTTTATATGATGTCCCTGTAGGGCCTCAGTTCAAACACTTTGTCTTCCGGGTCATAGTTAGAGACGCCCAGCTTCTGTTTTCAGGACTGGTGTTTAAGAGACACCTCCTTACAAATATGTTCTTTGTAATTGTTTGTTGTAGTTTGTGTCACTCAGGAAGCCAACTTTGAGACTCAGATTTGTGTGCTGGAAGCAGCGGCCTTGGGGAGGGAGGAAGGCAGGACTAGGCAGAAGGGAAAGTTGACTGCTTTCGAGCCCTGGGCAGATCTCAGAGGCAGCTCTGGACCTGGCAGGGCCCTTCAGAATTGCCCCGAATGGAGGCAAGAGGGCCAGGCCTTAATACTCAGGCTTGGACCATTCACTGCATACGGGCCACCATCCCCTCCCTCGCCAGGGGCATGATCCTGGGGGAGGGAATGAGACCCTGGGTGAGCGGGATGTGGGGCAAGGATCCTCCCTTTGGTGAAGGTGCTGAGGGCCTCATCCAGAAAAGGAGAGGCTGGGCACCTACCAGAGCATCCCTTACAGTCACGTGTTCTGTTTCTCACATTCATCTATTTTTCAGAACTGAAAATGAAGCAAGCGGTGTTCTGTTTTCCACAGTTAACTAATGAGACTTCATAATCTAAAATATTAATGCTTAAACTTTAATAAATGAACGAATGGTAAAACTTGTTAACATCATCAGTAATGTGAAAATGTAATATAATCACACATATAAAATCTGTAGCTGTTCAGCCTTCTTTTTGGCACAGGGATATGCCTTGATTAAAAAGTATATTGTAAATTACTTCAGGAATATTGAGTTTTGTGAAGTATAATTTAGGCACTTTACTTTTTGATTCATGAAGTTTTTTATAACAAGAACTAAAGAAAAGTTTTGAGTGGTGGTTTGATGACTTTGTTCTTTGTATCTGCATTTTATCAATATTTAAAATGTCATTATCATTTGCCTGGTGTGTACTATAACTTTAGTTTCAAAGGCTAGTGACTTTTTTTGTTTTTCCAATTGTGAATTTTAAAAGTGGGTAAATGTAAGAAAGATAGCTGGGAGAACTATTCTGTGTGAATACTGGAACTTCGGCCTGTTAGCAGACAGAAAACTTTTTCTCCTAAAAGTTGGATCACCCTACAGTGATTGCAGTGATCATTGTAAAGGGTGTGGATATGTCCTTGGGAGGGACGGGCTTGGTAGCACCTGTCACTTCCTTCTTCTTGGCATCTTCCTGTGATTGATGAGAAAACAGGAATGGAATATGGGTCTGGAGAGCATGTCTTGGGCTTTGGAGTCAGATCTGGGGTTGGGCTCCAGCTCTGTCATCGACCTTGCTCAAGTAAATTAATCCCTCTAAGTCTTAGTTTCCTCATCAGTAAAATGGAGGTGTTAGTAGGAGAACTTTTATCAAAGGATCTTAGCACAAGGCTTGGCGTCTTAAAAGTGCTCGATAAATGGTAGCTGTGATAAGCGATATAATCATGTTTATTGGTCAGATATTCTTTTCACTCAGCCTTCAACACTTTAGTAACTATTGAAAGCAAGTCAGGCACACGTGCTTATGCCAGTAAAAGAGGGGAGGGTCAGTTTAGAGTTGTTGTTTGTCAGAAAACTATCCTTGTGGACTTGAGCCTGAATCTTCATGGGAAATGACTGAGTAAAACAGCAAGAAGGAAAGGAAATATATGGAGGAGGAAAGGGCCACTTCACACACAGCTTCCGTTAGGGGAACGGAGTAGAGGGCAGTGCTGTTTCAGGACTGACCTACCTGAGCCTGGCCTGGACATGGAAGGGGATCTCCCCTCTGTGGCCCTGGGCTTGGTAAGACTGCCCTTGATGTCACAGGGTGGCGGGGGTGTGTGGTGGGAGTGGGCCGGTGGGAGGTGCCAGTGGCCAGGGACCTCTGCAGCTGCCTGTGTGAGACAGCACAGTGACAAAGGTAGGGGTAGCGGGACAGCTGAGGACATTGATTTCTAAGTACATTATGACAGCCCCAGGGCTCCCAAAAGATATTAGGGAGCCCTTGGGGGATGATCTGAGAAATAGGAGTTACCCTTTAGTAGTGCTGGTAAACACTTCTTTTTTTTTTTTTTTTTTTTGCTGTACTTGGGCCTCTCACTGTTGTGGCCTCTCCCGTTGCGGAGCACAAGCTCCGGACGCGCAGGCTCAGCGGCCATGGCTCACGGGCCCAGCCGCTCCGCGGCATGTGGGATCTTTCGTACCGGGGCACGAACCCATGTCCCCTGCATCGGCAGGCGGACTCTCAACCACTGCACCACCAGGGAAGCCCTGGTAAACACTTCTGATAGACTAATGGACTGAGCATATCTTGAAACGAGAAGTGCAGAGACCAGTTCATAGAGAAAGCCTGAATCAGAGGAATGGATCTAGTACATTTTGAAAAATACAGCTTTACCTACTGACAGTTCGAAATGTCAATCCGATATTATTCAGTTAAAGATAGTATTTGTATTACAATCACCAGGATAACATCATTTTAGGTCTATGAGAAAACCACCCAAAGATGTACTTGGGGTTATTCTGTTTTCCTTGGCCTTCAAATTCGATCTTTTTCCCCCTTAGTTATAAAAGACTCTGGTTTTAAATAAAACACAACGCTGTAAATATCTAATTCGTGTGTCCATAGTTCATTAATGATTCATAGTTTCTTGATGTTAGCAGAACTGTTTGCAATATTCCTTATATCTCAAACAAAAACACTGTCCTAAAGGTTAATTGAACAGTGAGTAATTTCAGCACACCAGTGTGTACTTGAGGGTATACAATGGTAGGCATCTTATTTGGTGGTTTTCAAAGGACACAGAGAAGTGTGAGACACATTTATATCCTCAAAGAATTAAGAATTAGCTGCCTAACTGAGCAATGGTGGCACAGAACAGAGTGCTTGGCTATAAAGCAGACACTCACTATAAAAGGTAGGTTAAAATGGATAATTTGTGTGAAAATTTCTGGGTGGTGGTAGGCATTCTCTCCCTCACAGAACTCAGTGCCTATCCAGACAGAAGTGATTTATGCACACCACGCAGCAGCTAGCTATGGAATGTAGTAGATGATAAATACTACATGAGAAATATAACGGAAGGGCTCTGGGAGGACGAAAAGGGGTAGGGTTGCCGAGATTTCCAGTGGTCAGAGAAAGCCTCAAGGAGGAGGTGGAATCTGGGCAAGGCTTGGGAAGATGGGATTTGAAGCAGAATGGAGGGGCTGTTTGTGGTGAGGAGTGAGGTCAAAAAACCCCTGTGAGGGATAGAATAATTCATAGTCCAAACTGTGGAGAGTGGACTGCTGCTCTTTGTGGCTGCGGCTAAACTGTGTGTGTGTGTGGGGGGGCATCTTGAAAGCCAAGCAGTAAGGAATAAAGGTTTTTATCCTATGATAGTGATATGAGGTCTGTAGCTGCCCAAGGAGATAGAGTTTAGTTATGGTAATGGTCTAGCTGGGGCAGATCAGGGTTGGAATTGAGGTTTTGCTGCAGGGAGGTGGATATGAGGTTTTGAAGGTGTAGAGTGGATAGGACTTGTGACTGGCAGTGGGGGCAGAGAGGATGACAAATTAAAGAAGGGGTGACTCTGATAGTTCCAGTATAGGATGCTGAGGGCAAATGGAGTTCTGAACTGCAATGGGGAAGCTGGGGGAGATAACCAACTTAAAGGGGGAAATCACAAATTTGATCTTGTTTCTTGTGAGTCTTTTGAAGTGATAGGATACTTTCATAGAAAAGGCTAGAAGGTGGTCAGAGCCATAGAATTAGGACTTCCCTGACTGAGGTCACTAATTGTCTGTAATAAACCCCTATGCCTACGGACCTTCTAGCTTGCCTCTGCTTAGTCACCAGTTCCTGCTTCAGATAGATTTTAAACAAGTGAGGGAAGTGACATGAACTGATTGGCTACATGGACTAGAGAGGGTAAGGCCGAAGACTGGCTAAGAGGCTGCTGTAATGATGTGTGTGACAGAATGGACCAAGGCAGTTGTAGTTAGGATAGAGAAATGTAGACAGGTTCATGAGATTTCTCTTGTATAAGTAACAGGTGGAACACATAAAACTTGGGGATTGATTAGATAGCGGAGTACAACCACAGACAAATTCCATTTTTCTGGGCAGTTAGATGAGGAACTCTGTAAAAGAAGCAGGTCTGTCGTGAAGATGCCGGAGGATTAAGCTTTGGACAGATTGTGTTTGAGGGCTGCTAAATGGATTTGTTCAGTAGCTGGCTGGTTTTTGAAGTGCAGAACTCAGAGGGACACACATGGGTTGGAGATATGGTTCAGCAACACGTGGGTGATCTTGAAGGCTTGAGGGAAGGTGGCTCCCTTGGGGAAGAATGTGGAAGCACTAAAGCATGGTGCCCTGGGGAACGTTAGGCAGCCAGAAGGTAGGTTTGGCAAGAGCAGAAGGTAGAAAAGCACTGGAAATGACTTAAATCATCAAACTCAAGAGAAGTGAGTGTTTAAGGAGCTAGTTGAAAATTCCAGAGAGGACAAGGTAGGTAAAGACTAAACAACGTGGCAACCTTTGTCCAAGCAGTCATACTGAGTGTGATGGGAATAGGATCCAGACTGAGCTGGACTCCAGGGTGAATGGGATAAAATGAGGCAAGTACTGGAAGTGGTGTGCGTAAGGGGAAGAAAAGAAAGTAGATGGGTGGTAGCAGGATGAAGGGCCCAGAGAAGGTATTTTTTTGAGGCAGAAGAGATAAGCATGTCTAAATGCTGATGGGAAACGGTCAGATGGGTGGGCAGGTAGGCAGTATTTTTCTGCTGTTATTTCCAAATAAATGCTGAGAATTGCTTAATGTTTCCATGAAGTAGTAGAATTTACTAGAAGACAGAAATTAATAAAACCTTGTATGTTAGAGCAGCAGGATTTCAGACTTCTTAAAAGCATACGAGTGATTCAGGTTTTTAAGGGCTTTTATCCCCCCCATGATTGCTCTCGTTCAGGGCATTCTGTTTCAGTTATATTCTGATAGTTGCTTATATTGATTTTTTAAATTGTTTAGATGAAAAATATTAACATTCTTATGAAGCTGGAACTTTTTTCTGGTTGACTGGTATTTATTACCGTTTTTTTTCTTTTTATAAAGAAATTAGATGGTACTTTTCTTTGCTGGCTGCTACATTCATAGGAGCTAAGTTTTTAGGGCAGTTATATCAGGACCTTATTTTTGCCCCATGCCATTTAAGTGGAAATTAAGTGCCCCAGTCCTGCCCATCTACCTTGAGCACACTGTCCTTCACAGCGTAAGATCCAGGAGGGATGAAGAGAAGGCAAGGCAAAATGGGGAGACCATACTAAAAGTAGAGAGTCCTGGGAGAAAGATTTGATTGAATTAGGTATTTGAACGGATTAGGAAGTTGAAACTGGTAGAGTTGATCCTGAGTATGCCAGGCTGACCCTGTAATTAGGAAATGAGGTATTGGCTTATATAATTTCTTACCTGTTCTTCCACTTTCCCACTTTCATGATTTTTTTCTTCTTGCTGTATCCTTCCTCTCCTTCCACATCTTCCACCCTGGAGGGTGAGGATCATGATTCATCATTTTGAGAGCCACAAAAGTCAGCACACAGTTTCTGAGCATCTGCTTTTCTGGTGCTTTGTTCTAGGAGAGACACTGGTCCTTGCCCCTAGGGAGGTTGAAAGGAGAGAGGAAGGCAGAAAGGTAAAAAAATTAAATTCTGAGTACCATGGTGGAAACCTGTCTTCTGTGTGGTTGATAGAGCAAAAGGAGGAGTGTGGAGCTCTCCCTGGGGGTGACTCAAGCTGAGTGGAGAAAAAGGAGAGGAGGTTTTGTTGGCTGGACAGGGATGGTAAGGGTGTGTAAATCCCAGAAATAGGGGATGGAAAGTAGTGGTGGTATAAAGTAACAAAGGCACTGGAAGGACATTCAAGTGGTCTGGTAAACCAAAGAGCAGGATTTGATTGGGACATTGGTCAGTAGGTGCAACTGAAGAGGTGTCAGGATCGCAGCAGGTCTGTGTGTCCTGAAAAAAAGTTCAGCTTCTATCCTTCAGGTAAGTCAGCCACTGAAGGCCCAGGGTTTTGTCATGAACAGATCTGTAGTTTGCAAAGATGACTTTGGCACACCATGGAGGGTAGTTTGGAAGGGTACAACAGAAGGTGGGCGCCCACCTGTAATGGTCAAACTGCATTGAGGGGACACACTCAGTGCCTTACAAGTCATGTGTCTAATTTAAAGAATTTTTGATACATGTATAATGTATGGAAAAAATCTTTCTGATGATTAGCCTCCAGAGAATTTTTACTAGAACCCTTTTAAGAAATGTGTTTACTATGTGTTGGCTATGTGATTTTTGTCATAGAGTTGTGAAGATCAATTGAAAGACTATGTCAAGTGTATTTTTTATCCTTATAGTTACGTTTATATATAAATTTATATTTACTTATGTTTTCTGTGAGCAGATGGTTAAATTTCGGGTTAATGAACTTTAACTTTGATACCATTTTTTAAAAAAAGTGAACCTGGATATATAAATATCTCCATGTCCAGCCCTTACATGAGTGCATGCCTCATGTGTGTGTATACACGTGCATGTGTTAGCATGTACGTTATGCTTGTCTGGGGCATGCATGTGTATGTGTGTGTGTGTGTGTCCTTTTCTGGGTATATTTGGCAATGTAAACCAGGGATTAAAAATTGTTGAGAAGTGGCCAGTGTATAAATACATGTTGGGTGATTGTCATTTAGTTATGCTAAAATTTTATCTTCCCAATTCAGTTGGAATAATTTCATTAACGGTGCCTGAAGCAACAGGATATATGGTTGAATTTTCTTTTAGAGAATTGCCTAGTTACAACGGATCCAATTAAGTTCTGCATATGTTATCAGTGGCATTAAATGCAACCAAGTGTGGTGTTAAGTAAAATGAGAAAAGTTATTTTAGTAAAAAAGTAACTTGTACTTAATATATATTGAGCTAGTAAACAGCAAATGTAGGTCTGGAGAGTAATATATTCTTATTTAAAACATGAAATGATCATTTAACTTGAGATTATTGTTTTAAAATTTGTTAGTAAGTTCACAGTAAATAAAATCAAGTATGTAACTTTTGAAAACACCAGGAACTAGAAATGAGTAATACTTGAAGAAGAATTTCTGTTTTCCAAGGGTGAACAATTCTTTCTTTCTTTTTTTGTTTGTGGCTATGCCACATGGCTTGCAGATCTTAGTTCCCCAACCAGGGATCCAACCCAGGCTCTGGCAGTGAGAGCACCGAGTCCTAACCACTGGACCACCAGGGAATTCCCAACAATTCTTTTTTCTATAATCAAGATTTTAAAAGTCACATAATTGTGAAATAAATCAAAGCTGCCTTTTTTATGGCTGGTAAATTTTTATTTAAAATCTATTTGAAAAGTACAGTGTTCTTAGAAAGGTTTGGTGGAGATATAAATGTTACTATTAAAAATTTCATGTTCTATCCTGCTTGTCAGTAAAAAGCATTTTAAAAGGTTTTTATTTTTAAAGAAAACTTTTTTTTTTTGGACTTCCTTGGTGGCGCAGTGGTTAAGTATCCGCCTGCTAATGCAGGGGACACGGGTTCGAGCCCTGGTCCGGGAAGATCCCACATGCCGCAGAGCAGCTAAGCCCATGCGCCACAACCACTGAGCCTGTGCTCTAGAGTCCGTGAGCCACAACTACTAAAACCCGTGCGCCTAGAGCCTGTGCTCTGCAACAAGAGAAGCCACCGTGATGAGAAGCCCGCACATTGCAACAAAGAGTAGCCCCCGCTCGCCGCAACTAGAGAAAGCCCGCACGTAGCAACGAAGACCCAACGCAGACAAAAATAAATAAATTTAAAAAAACAAAAACTTTAAAAAAATTTTTTTGCTTAAAAACAAAGGCCAAACTAACCAAATGCAAAACAAAAAATATACAACCAAAAATAGCCCTGGATCGCTGGGGTGCTGTGAGTGTTACAAGGGAGGTTCTAAACTCCATGCTGTGGCCAGGTGCCCCATGTCCAAGCAGTTTGCTGGCCTTGGGCCTTTGTTCCCTAATGTGTAAAATGTGGTTGGAATGGTGAGCTGGGACACTGAAATAGGTGATTTAAGTTTATTTTTCTTCTGTTTAGTGTACAAGAGATACAGTTCTGTGTTTGGTTCTCTAATCTCTGCTTAGTTCATCTAAGTGGAGTTTGGGGTTGACCTTTTTTTTAAAAAATAAATTTATTTTTTTATATATTTTTTATTTTTGGCTGCATTGGGTCTTCGTTGCTGCGTGTGGGCTTTCTCTAGTTGCGGCGGGCGGAGGCTACTCTTAGTTGTGGTGCACGGGCTTCTCACTGCAGTGGCTTCTCTTGTTGCAGAGCACAGGCTCTCGGCGCACAGGCTTCAGTAGTTGTGGCACGTGGGCTTAGTTGCTCTGTGGCATGTGGGATCTTCCCGGACCAGGGATTGAACCCATGTCCCCTGCACTGGCAGGCGGATTCTTAACCACTGAGCCACCAGGCAAGTCCCTGGGGTTGGCTTTTTTTTTACATGACATTATTTAGGAATAGATGTCCTTAGGATACTAGCTGAACAATTATAAATCTAAAATTTTTATTTGTGTTTAAAATTTTAGGTATGCAATACCCCCAGAGCATGGAAAACGACTGGAAAGACTAGCTCAAGGTAAACTTGCTTTCTGTTTCTCATCTAGATAGGTTTTTTGTTTTTGAGGTATTGGGTTGGCCAAAAAGTTACTTTGGTTTTTAAGTAAAAATAAAAGACACATTTTTCATTTTCACCAAGAATTTTATTGAACAACATATTCACTGTTTTGTTCCATTACCTTCTGACATTTTTGGGGCAACTTCATAATTCCATCTTCCCAAAACTTTTTATCTTTTTGAGCAAAGAAGTGTTCCAGGTGCCTTTTACAGTCTTCCCAGGAATTGAAATTTTTTTCATTAAGAGAATTTTGTAAAGACTGAAATAAATGGAAATCCGAAGGTGCAACGTCTGGTGAACACCGTGGATGAATCAGAACTTCCCAGCCAAGCTGTAAGTTTTTGCCTGGTCATCAGAGAAACACGCGGTCTTGCATTATCCTGATGGAAGATTATGCGTTTTCTGTTGACTAATTCCGGACGCTTTTCATCCAGTGCTGCTTTCAGTTGGTCTAATTGGGAGCAGTACTTGTTGGAATTAATTGTTTGGTTTTCCGGAAGAAGCTCATAATAGAGGACTCCCTTCCAATCCTACCTTATACACAACATCACCTTCTTTGGATGAAGACCGGCCTTTGGTGTGGTTGGTGGTGTTTCATTTTGCTTGCCCCGCGATCTCTTCCATTCCACTTTATTGTACAGTATCCACTTTTCATCACTCGTCGCAATTTGTTTTAAAAACAAAACGTTTTCGTTAGGTTTCAGTAGAGAATCGTATGCGGAAATACGGTCAAGAAGGCTTTTTTGCTTAACTTATGTGGAACCCAAACATCAAAGCGATGAACATAACCAAGCTGGTGCAAATGATTTGGATATTTTGAGTATGTCGGTTATCTCCTGCATGGTATTACGTTGATTGTTCTCAATTAATGTTTCTATTTGATCACTATCAACTTCAACTGTTCTACCTGACCGTGGAGCATCGTCCAGCGAGAAATCTTCAGCACGAAACTTCGCAAACCACTTTTGACACGTTCAGTCAGTCACAGCACCTTCTCCATACACTGCACAAATCTTTTATTTGCATTTTAGTTGTTTTTAGCTTTCTTGAAATAATGAAGCATAATATGCTGAAAATTTTGCTTTTTTTTTCCATCTTCAATATTAAAATAGCTACACAAAATTCACCAGTTTTGATAAGCTTTTTTTTTAAATGCACGCCTGATATGACAGCTGTCACAATACAGTCTAACAAAATTGTTTCGAATGAAGTTAAAGACAACTAAGTGCTACTAGAGCCATCTTACGGAAAAGACCTAATGAACTTTTTGGCCAAACCAATATTTTTGCAGTGTAGAATATCACTGTGTTAATTTTATTCTTTTCAAGTTATTGGCATTTAAGTATTTCTCTCATTGAGTAATTTTAATTTTTTCACATTAATGTGTGCATATTTTTCCCTGTTGCATAATCTTCGTGATTATTTTAGTTGGCTGCTTAGCTTTTTGTCAACTGATTGCACTTAACCTATTTTGGTTATTTCCAAATTTTTTTCTCTTTTTTATAGTGTACTTAACATCACTGTGCCAATAATATTTTTTCTTCCTTTAGTTGTACCCTTGGGATAAATTCCAAGGAGTACTGATGCTGCATCTTGGGCTATAGGTGTTTTATGAGTACTTTTCATGTTGCCATATCATTTCACCAAAGGGTTGTGTTAAATCTCTTTTTGACCCCCTCATTTTTATTTGGCCCCCTGGGCCTGAGAGTGCCTGAAGTATGAAGGTGAATGTCCCCAGCTAACTGGATGAGCATGATATTGTATGCCTTCTTAGACTGTTAAAATTAAACATACTTTACTGGAACTTGAATTTTTATTTTTTAAGGCTTTGTCCATCTTCTTTTTTTCTTCTTCTAGTTTTGTTGAGATGTACTTGACATATAGCACGTTATAAGTTTAAGCTGTTCAGCATAATGATTTGACTTAATACATCATGAAATGATTACCACAATAAGTTTAGTGAACACGCATCATCTCATATACATACAAAAATAAAGAAATGGAAAAAAATTTTTTTCCTTATGATGAAAACTCTTAGGATTTACTCTTTTTAACAGCTTTCGTATATAACATTCAGCAGTGTTAATTGTATTTATCATGTTATATATTGCATTTCTAGTACTTATTTATCTTATAATTGGAAGTTTGTACCTTTTGACGACCTTCATGCAGTTACACCTCCTTCAACGCTGTCTGTCTTCTTAAGGGCCAGGTTGAGTCATTCTTCTGGGAACTCTATCAATTGCTTTCACTCTGTGACCACTTGTGTCTACAGAGATCACCTTCTACTTTTCTTCCCTGCCTTAAGGATATGCCAGGCAACTTTGTTCTCATCTGCTCCCGCAAGGGAGGAGAATCATATTCACCCCGTTACCCTCTTTTTCTGTTTTGCTAGCCACCCTAACCAAGGACGATGTAGACTGGTAGTGACTTATTTCCAGGGGAAAGTGGAGTTCCACTGAGTGACAACTGAAGATAAGACAGAAGTCTCATTCAGAATGCCTTTATTCAGAATTGAATCCTCAGGGAGCATTGTCTTTTCAGTCAGGTGCTGATCTAAGTTTCATTGGTATGTTAGGGTTGCCTTCTAGTAGAAAAGGAATTTTGTTCCTGCATTATGTATGCTTTCATTTAATAATGAAATGGGGACACTGAGAAACACCGTCCTTTGATTTGACAGTTCTGAACAGAAATTGTTAATGATATCTAAAAGTTACTTTCCTCCAAATTAGAGTTAGAGTGTCACGTTTGTAAGAATACGCATTATTATAATTTTGGCAGGCTAATAACTATAAAGACAGTGTTTTTATAACATAATACATTATAGTAATAATAGCAATGTAATTGTAATCTTGAACTTTGTTAGGGACTATTTTCATGAATATTAAGGTGGATGAATCCTGGTTCTGGATAATAGATTAGAGCACAGCTTAGAAAATGATTACCATAAGCCTTAAATACCCTGGCAATGAACTTTGTGCTAAATCTATATGCTGTGAACTATCCTCGTCCCTGTGATAATCATTCTACCATGTTCTGTTCAACTCATTGCCAGAGAACTTTTAAAATGGAGCCAGTGTAAATTTTACGGTATGGACTCACATGCTAAAGTTTTTGCTATAAACTGTCTGTAAGCACTTTGACGTAAACTGTCTGAAAATGACATTCCAGGAAAATGGATGCCATTTGCTTAATCAGTAAGAGATTAATAAACTTGAAGGTTGAACGAGAACTTTAAACTCAATTGCATGTTTTTTGAAAACTTATTGCAGCATTATTTTGAGAAATGATTCAGGGAAAAGACCCTATAGGACAGTGGAGGATTTCTATCTGCTGACCAGATGCCAACCAAATTAATTGAGTTCTGCTAAGTAATTAAAATGATAAAATAATGCAGTAAATGAGATGGAGCATTATAGGTTGTCTAGGTCAAGGCAGCACTTGATACATAAAATGAAAAGCAGCCTCGGATATTTTCCATTATCTTGTCTGAACATCATAATTATCACACTTGCCTTTTATGCATGAATGCTTTCATCTTTGGTTTCTATTGAAATTTTGATTGACTGTGGCACCTACAAATATTTTATCTGAAAGACGTTATGCCTGCATCTAAATAAAGCCAGGAGTTTGATTTTGCCCTTCAGCTGCTTTCTCATCTATACAGGTTTTTTTCCAATATTACGTAGACATAAATGTAATAAAAAATCTCAAGTGAATTGTTGCAATTTTTATACTTGTTATGTTCGCCTGTAATGCCGTTGCATTCTTCCTAATTTTTGGCTTGATACAATTGAATGGAAAGTATAAAGGAGAATAGAGATATAATATTAAATCATAAATGACAGTTTTGAAGATTTTCAGTTTTAAGAATGTCTAAATCTCATCTATTTTAGAAATAAGACTATCTTTGTGGTTCTATTAAGTTAAGGAAGATATGGATTAAAGTAAATTGGGAGCAGCTAAATTTTTTTGAGAGTAACTGTATTCCATTGGTCTCTCATTGTTAATAAAGTGCTAATATTTTTAAAAAATTGAAGATGCTTTACTTTGGTCAAAATTTTGGTTACTGGGAAAAGAATATGTGAGTTAGGACTTTGTGCAACAGATTTTGGAAATGTGAATGATCAGCAGGAATTTTGTTTTAAGTGACAGTATGGTAGGGTCAAATACACTGGTTCTTTTGGAGGCTTATATTTACCTGTAGCAAGTGTTTTCATTTTGACTTCTTAAAAAAGCGACAGTAAAAAGGAATGGATGAAGCATTGTTATGAAGGATTAATTTAGTTCAGGTTTTTTTAAGCAGTTAATTTTGGTGTGTGTGTGTGTATGTATGTTTTTAAATGACTAGTTGTCTTGAGTTTAAACCTGTGGAACAGAGTCTTAGCCTGATTTGCAGGGATCCCTATTCCAGGAGGTGGACAAAGGGTCTGTGCGTGGGATGCAGGCAGTCTGTGGACTCTCTGAAACTATATTCAAAATTGGGCATATATGTGGATTTCTGGGACGCTATCATCAAATCCATTAAGAGGGTTTGCTCCAAAAGAGATCATGAACCACTGCTATCAAGAGACTAGAAGATTAGCATTAAATAACAAGTCATTTTAATTTTATAAACATTCTAAATTGACCTGTTCTCATACCTCTGACTTGGAATTAGGAAATATACTTTTATCAGCTCTCAAAATGATAAATATATAATTCCCTTAAGCATTCATTTACATTGTGGCCTGAAAATATTATATTAAGATGCTTGGTTTTGAAAGGCTAATAAATAAAATATCCTTGATTATGAATAATCAATTTTAGGGGGCCCCTAAGCCCTAAAAAATGAAAAAGTCCAGCGATATATCCTCTGCCTTCATGCCTAACTCATGCTTTAGGCATGGAGGTCAATGTGTGGTGTGTCAGGGTATGTTTATTTTCATCTTCCTATCAGTTGTTACATTAAGAATAGTGAAACAATTCCTAAATTTAACTTCCTCATATTTTGATGTCAAATATCACACTATGTTTAATTTTGAATATTTTATATCCAACCATGTTCCTAGTAGGATTTTAAACATTGGACAGTAATACATAACATACACCACGTTAGAGTAATTAGAATGTGTGGTGAAAGACAGTTCTGAGAAGTGACAGGTAGGGAATGGGGAGGAAAATTCAGGAGGGGAATGCCAGCTAGCAGGGAAAGATTACTATGGAAGGAAATTAAGAGTTCTTTGATTCTCTGGGGGGTGTGGAGGAGGGAAGCTGAGGCAGGAAAATCCTGTTTAGCTTGACTGACCTGTTTGTGCCAAAGTGCTTGGCCTGAGGTGTCCTGGGTGACCTACGCGTGTGTGGTCCATATGTCGTGTCAAGGTGGGAAAAAGCTGGAGCTGAAACAAAGCGGTCTCAGGAATGCAGTAAAACACCATGTGTAATGGTCTATATACCTGTTAAATTAGGTGGAAGTTTTAACTCTTAAGTGTTCTGCCAACCAGTTTGAAGTGGAAAAAACTTTCGCATTACTCACTGCACTGTGTTCAAGAGTTAAAAATAAGGCACTTGTTTAGGAGAACCACCATCCTTCTCGATACCACGGTCAGTATGAATTTCTCCTGGCGCTCCTCCTAGAGAGCTCCATGGAGCTTTGTCTCTCCAGTAGAGATGTTGATGGATTACAGGACACGTGGAGCAGAGTGAGGCCTGCAATGTGATAACTTTCTACCCAATTATTAATTGCTCAGCGAACGGTAGGAAGGACAGAGAGGTCAACTACAGCTTAAACCTCTAATGTTGACCTCTTAACTAGGAATGTGGGTAAAAATACCAGGTTTCTCCCCACATAATGTAGCTCATTAGTTCTTTTCATTAAGAAGCATGTTAAGACATTTCATATGTGAATCAAATACATCTTTGTAAAAGTATTTCCCACAGAAGCATTCCTTCCATATTCTTTTCCTATGTCCTTTTCCTTACCATTCGTTTATATGGCTACTATTTTTTAAGCCTCATATCAGTTATATGAATATTGCAAAAACCATTACAGGCCTACCTCATTTTATTGTGCTTCGCTTTATTTCGAGTTGCAGATAATGCACTTTTTTTTTTTTTTTTTTTTTTTGCAGATTGAATGTGGTAACCCTGTGTTGAGCAGGTCTATTGGTTCCATTTTTCCAACAGCATTTGCTCACTTCTTGTCTCTGTGTGAATTTTGGTAATTCTCACGTTTCAAACTTTTTCATTATTATGTTTGTTTTGTGATTGGTGAGTTGCGAAAAGATTACAACTCACGAAAGTGTTAGATGATGGTTAGCATTCTAGCAATAAAGTATTTAAAAATTAAGGTATGTACATTTTTGGGGCATAATTCTATTGCACATTTAATAGACTACAGTATAGTATAAACATAATTACATATGCACTGGGAAACCAAAAAAATTCTTGTGACTTGCTTTACAGTAATGTTTGTTTTATTGCGGTGGTCTGGAACAGGCGGAACCTGCAGTATCTCTGAGGTACGCTTGTATAAAACTCTATCAAAGCATACTTGGGTAAATTTCAATTATATTCAAATTAAATTGTCTTAAATCTATTGCTAGTGTGGACATACACTCTACATGTCTGATTTCTCCATCTTTCCCCTCTGCTTTCCTCTCTTTTTCCTTTCTTTCCTAAGCAATTAATAACTAACGTCAGCTTCTCCAAACTAGTGTTTGTATATCTATAGAAAATGTTACTAAACTTTGATTTTAAAGTTTTTTTCCAAGGCTAAAACTTTGTTGGTTTAATAGTAGCAGCATGTGTTTGTCATATGAGATTGGGATTTAAAAATAGTTAGTAATAGCTAATATATTAGAAAATGTAAACCAGTTGACAGTTGGCAAAACTTCTTATTTGAAGGAAAGAGCACACTATTTTTAGAGTATATCTGCTCTATTTCTAAAACAATTTAAAAACATTTAATAATTTTTTAGGTCAGATTAATAGAGGTAAAATACACTTACAGTAAAAGCCACCCCCTTTAACTATACAGTTTTGTGAGGGTTTTTTTTTGTTTTTGTTTTTTTGCGGAACGCGGGCCTCCCACTGTTGTGCCCTCTCCCGTTGCGGAGCACAGGCTCCGGACGCACACACTCAGCAGCCATGGCTCACGGGCCCAGCCGCTCCGCGGCATGTGGGATCTTCCCGGACCGGGGCACGAACCGGCGTCCCCTGCATCAGCAGGTGGACCCTGAACCACTGCGCCACCAGGGAAGCCCCGACAGTTTTGTGAGTTTTGACAAATATATACAGTGGTATAACTACCACCACTATCAAGATATAGAACATTTCCAGTACCCCCAAAAGTTCTCTTGTACTTTTTGCAACTAATTCTTCCCACCAGCAACCACTCGCAGCCACTAATCTGATTTCTATCTCTAGAATGCCATATAAGTGGAATTATACAATGTGTAGACGTTTCTATCTTGTTTCTTTCACTTAGAATAGTGCTTCTCACATCTGATCACTTTTACGTTGAATTCAGGGCATCCTTGGATGTGTATAGCACCTGGTTCTTGAGAGGGCTTATGTGGTTCTGTGCATCCTCATGCTATAAAACTCCCAGCAGGACTTTGGCAGTCTTAGCAAATGTTATTGTGGGATGCTTTTAGGGTTTCAGGGCTCTATTGGGATTGCTGGAGTACATGTTCCTTATCATGGAGGAAATGGAAGATTTGTTGAACTAACATGATAACTAGAGTCAACATGGTGGAAATGAGTAACAGGGATAATAATAATGGCCACTATTCATTGAATGTTACTATGTGTCAAGTAGACTAAGTTTTATTATTTTTTTAAATTCACAAAATGTAAAATAAACCATTAACCGTTTTGAAGTGTACAATACAATGGCATTTTAGTATGTTCATATTGTGCAACCATCACCTCTGTCTAGTTCCAAGAGATTTTTATCACCCTAAAAGGAAACCCTTTATTTTATATTTATTTATTTATTTATTTATGGCTGCGTTGGGTGTTCGTTGCTGCACGCGGGCTTTCTCTAGTCGCGGTGAGCAGGGACTACTCTTCATTGCGGTGCGCGGGCTTCTCATTGCGGTGGCTTCTCTTGTTGCGGAGCATGGACTCTAGGCACGCAGGCTTCAGTAGTTGTGGCTCGTGGGCTCCAGAGCGCAGGCTGAGCAGTTGTGGCTCACAGGCTTATTTGCTCCGAGGCATGTGGGATCTTTCTGGACCAGGGACTGAACCTGTGTGCCCTGCATTGGCAGGCGAATTCTTAACCAATGTGCCACCAGGGAAGTCCCGACCCTGTATTTTTTAATTGGTCATGCTATATTTCCTCCCACCCCTCCCCAGCCCCTGGCAATTAGCAGTCTGCTTTCTCTCTAGGTATTTACATATTATGGATATTTCATATACATGGAATCATATAATATGTGATCTTTTGTGTCTGCCTTCTTTTATGTAGTGTTCTTCTATGTTATATCTATGTTATAACTTATAGCAGTACCTCATATTTTTTTATAGCTGACTAATATTTCATTGTAAGGATATACCATATTTTGCTCTTCCATTTTTCAGTTGATGGACATTAGGTTGTTTCCACTTTTTGATAATGGCTAAGTTTTTTGTGCATTATCTCACTGGATTCCCATAAGGATCCACCCAGTGAGGATAGCCACTGTGGAAAAAGATTGAAAGTAGAACTGACATATGATCCAGCAGTTCTACTTCTAGATCTATATTTGAGGGAAATGAAATCACTGTCCTAAAGATATATCTGCACCCCTGATATTACAGCATTATTTATAGTAGCTAAGACATGGAAACAACCTAAGTGTCTATCAACAGGTGAATGAATAAAGCAAAGTGTTATACATATATATATATACAATATACTATTATTCAGGCATAAGGAAGAAGGAAATCCTGCCATTTCTTTCAACATGGATGAATCTTGGGGTCCTTACGCTAAGTTAAATAGTCAGATACAGAAAGACAAATACCGTATGATGTTACTTATGTGTGGAATCTAAAACACCAAACTTATAGGTACAGAGAACAGTTTGGTGGTTGCCAGAGGCAGGGGGTGGGGAAAATGGGTGAAGGGGGTCTAAAGGTACAAACTTCCAGTTATAAGATTAGTAAGTTCTGGGGGATGTACTGTACCCTGTGGTGACTATAATGAACAATACTGTATTGAAAGTTGCCAAAAGAGTAGATCTTAAAGCTACTCATCACACAAAAAGCTATAACTATTTTTAGGTGATAAATGTGAATTAAACTTAACGTGGTAATCATTTCACAATATATACATATATCAAATCATTATACTGTATATCTTATATGATGTTATATGTCAATTGTATCTTGATGCTGGGAAAAAAAAAAGACCCCACTGAGGAAGGTAGTACTAGCATCCTGATTATATGAATGGGGAAATTGAGGAGCTGAGAGATTATGGGACCAGTCAAGGCTATATGAGTTGTTGGACTTGTGCTAGGAATCCATGTCTCTGTAGGGATTCTTAACTGTTATTCTCTTTTATTTTGCTAGCCATGTGGACAAGATGAGGGTGACTTCAAATAGTTCAAACAGTTACGTTTTTTCATCTAAAACTTAGGTCTGCTATTTAATAGCAATGAGAAGGTGTATGTTGTGAGCAGTAAATGAGAGAGGAAATTTGGTGTTCAAGTAAGCGTGTGTGTTAGGTGTCTGTAAGAGGAGATTGGACAAGATTTACACAAAATCCCATAACATAGTTTGCACCTCACAGTAGGCTGCCTCTCAAATGCTTCCACCAAAATATCCCTACAAGGGAGGAGAGTGAAACCCTACCACTCCACAACACTCCTGCAGATTTTGCATCTTGCTCCCTTAGTACGTTTGTTTGTATGCAAATATAAACCACGTAATTTAGCATGACATAAGTAGATGCTCAGAAAGATGTGCCAGGTTTATTCTGTGTGTTCTTCTACACCTGGCATGTTACCTGATGGCCATGGGGTATGTGAGGTGGGGTAGTGAGTTGCTAGCTGCTATGTCCACTACTAGATACTTGAGGGGTCAGTGTAGAACTGTTTCTTTATTGGAACTTCCTGGTTTTCAAGATTATGAAAGAGTGGATTCTCCAATTATGTGACTGGTAAATTGGAAAGTCTTACAGAATGTTGCAGTAGTAACATTCAAATATGGTAAGTTTAAGAGCAGACTTCTTCCAAATAAATTCTTTCCAAATTGAAAACTTAGAAAAAAAGCACATTAAGAAAGTAAATATTAGAATAGAAAAAAAAAGGTTCTGAAAGGCATATTTTAAAGAACTTAACTTGCAAAAATTTTAACACATACCTTGTTTTCTCTTTATTTGGTGACTTTCAAAAAACTCATTGTCTTAAATTGAATTTTTAATTAAATTTTATCTTTTCTATCTGATCTATTTTTGTTATATTTCATACATGTGATTCCAAATTTGTTTTTTTCACTTGTTATGAAAGCTGCTAACATTCCTTTAGCCAGCATAGTTCTGAGTTTTAAAAGATATTATCATTTTGTATCAAATAGTATTCTGGTTATATTGGCTTCTTTATATATTGAATAAAATATTTTTAAGAAATGGTGGAGTGAGGGTGAGTGTGAACCATGTACTTCTGCAGGTATTTTAAGGTAAAATTCATTTTGAGACACATACATTATGTCATAATTTGTGGTTTATGAGGTGTTTTCCAGGGCGATGTGAAATATAATTCTGATAACCTATTGAAAATATAAATTCTGAACCAATATGAAGTTCTTAACATATGGCAAATTGCCTTCCTTCAGTGGTTTTCCAGTTTAACTAACGACCAGTCATCACATTGTTCAGGTCCTGATTACAAATCCATATCAAAAGAAAATTAAGTAGACTCCTCTTTCTTCATTGATTTTAATTTAAAACTTAATTCATGCAGTGCTGCACAGAGTTACAGATTTGAAAAGTTTGATAGATCTATTTAAATTGTATTGCTAGAACTTTTCCATGGGTTATGTGCTTGGGGACTGCCCTGCTGTGCTTTACTCTCTGTGGTGTAGGCTCAGGACATCTTATTGTATAGATACGGCTGTTGCATTATATGGTACTTTCTCACCATTCACTAAGGTCTGCATTCTTTCAAAGGTTATTTTCTATTTATGTATTATGAATATTAACCATAAACGGAGGGCTGCATTAAATGACCAGATAGGGCACAATTATTCCTTTTATTCCCATTGGTATTGTAGCGAATGATAGTATTTCTGATGTTTCTGTTGGTTGTACTTTTTAAATATTTCTGTCTGTTCATCTTAAAAATCCAGGTGTAGATGCTTAAGCAGAATATACTGCTCTTTGCAGGTGGTTCTTTATACCCTAATGGCTTTTTTTTAGATGTTTCATTTGTTTCCTTCTGATGATCTGTGGTCTCACGTACTCCATGGTGGCATCAATAGAGGCTTGTTTACTTTAAAACTATTCCTGTAAAACCTTGCTATTCTATGAGGTTAAAATGGTTCATGATTAGGTAATGAGCGCTGGTAATTCTTTCATCAGACTGGTCATATTCTTGAGCTGTTTATACGTAGTGAGCCACAGAGTTAGGTAAGTAGCATTTCCAGTGGCCTTCATTTTGGTAGTGGAGGAGTTAAACAGCATCTGTGCTTCTTCCCACTTTACCCGGCTACATCACACATGCTTTCCTGGTGAGTTCTGTGTTCCTTCTGGGTCCTCTCTCTGATTCTCCTCTGTCTCTTCCATGTTTCTCTTGTCTTTCTCTTCTTGCTTTCCCGTTCTCAGTGTGGTGGTTTTTCCCTCTGAGTGAGGAAGGTAAAGAACAGGGTATCAGGCACATTCATTTTCCTCTAGCTTACATAACTGAGTTAATGAGAGTCTGCCTCAGACAGACTGCAGGATTGAAGGCAGAGATGGAGAGAAACAACTGTGTTTCAGTTCATAATATACTGTTGAATGAAAGGGTTTCTGCATGTTTAGCTTCTTCATTTAAAGGAGTCCTCAAAACAGTATGTACTGTTCCCATACAGGCTGGTGAGACAGGTTTCCAAGCTTTTGACTGGCCCTGGTTGGGAGTTACTTCAGGAAACTAGAAGCAGTTAAACTATTTAAAATCGATCAGAAAGAAACAAGGGTGGGAAACTGCTGTGTCTACTGTATGCCAGGCATTGGGACAAGTGCTTCTAGGAGTCTAAAATGAGAGATTCCCCTGTTAAAATGCAGATTTTCCTCTTCTGCCTTCCCTTAATATTTTGTCCATTTATCAGTTAATAGGTAGATTGAGTTCAGATCTGTTACAAATTGGAATTTGTAGGTTTAGTCATTTAATATCATGCAAACAACTCTTGGCAGATCTTTTTTTTGTAAAAAAGGTCAACCCTTGGTTATATAAATATGTATTGTTTAATTTTTAATAATTCTGACTCTGGTTTTTAGTACCGGGGTTTTTGATGGTGGACTTGGTCTATATTTACATAAAGCTGTCATTCTATAAGAGTACTAGAACATAAGCTTAAAAAAAGATTTGAAATTTTATCTTAATTGACACATTACTGCTTATAATTACTGTTTCCATTTAGGTTTTTTCCCAAGCAGTTCTCAAGGGTGTGATGCATTTCTTCGCCACAAGATGACACTGATATCTCCCTCAGTATTGAAGAAATATGGTATTCCCTTTGACAAGGTATATTAGTGTTACTCTTTAAAAAATTCATTTAATATGTATAGTATTCGTATTTAAGACAAATTTAACATAAACTAATATATCTTTGACTTCAGGTAGGATTTTTAGGATGTGGGGAGAAAAATTCAGATTCATGTTTTATTTAGGTAACAGTTATTTACCTAAATATTAATTTGAAGTTTCTTTTATTTCAAGATGCATTTACTAGAGATTTCATGCAGTTCTAGCTCACTTACAACAATACTGAAAGTAAAATGTAGCACATTTGAGAGAATAAGATATATAGCTCTCCTCCATTGAAGTCTCTTATATGAGCAACAAAATTTATGTGTATGTGATCTATTTTTCTTTTTTTTAAAGAAATCAGAGCAATTTTTATTAGCAGTTTGGTTGGTTAGAATCAGTGATTATGGTGCCAGTATGTTATTTCTAAACACATTCAGACATAATACAACTGAGATTTCATTATGGATAAAATTGCCTGATGATTTAATAATCAGATATTGCTTCTTGGGGTATTTCTGAAGATTAAGTTCTGTAAAACTCTGTACATGCTAGATCCCTCTTTCTTTGTGTCTGTGGGTAGTAATTGGGTCAGAATTATTACAGAGCATGAGCATTTTTATGGGAAGAAACTGAAATGAAAAAAGCTTTTGACCAGATAAATAAAAGGTCTCTCTCAGTTGGAGGAGGATTAAGACCTTAGCTACTTCAGAAACATTAAAAAATAGTTCCACTCCCTTTTTCATTTTTTATTTGACTGTCTTCCCATAATCCTTGCTGTTTTCCACCTTAGAAGCTTTTCACTTGTGACTAAATCTTTCCCTCTTCTTAATCTCAGGCCCTTAAAGTCCTGTCTTCCACCTCCCTCCCCCACCACCCCCAGCCCAGGCTTTGTTCAAAGTAGAATTTTTGCAAGGACGAAGAAACATTCTCCAACTTGAGGTGGTCCCGCTCTCTCACAAACAGGCTGTGCAGTAGTCATGCATGAGACATACTCGTCTTATGTGATGAGGATGCTCTCAACACTGGTTTAGTCACATACTTTTACCCATGACAAAAAGTGTGCCTTGAAGATGTGCACTATGGAGAAGGTCCACAAGTGTGGGTGGGCTGCAGCACTACTGCAGGTACAGAGGTCAGAGGCTGCGCCCCCCCAGAGGGGCCATTCCTTCTGGCGGGCCTTGTCTTACTTGCAGATGCCTCTGGGCATCAGGCTTTCCAGTCTCAGACATATCGTCAGTGCACGTTCTTTCAGGTGGTTGGCATAAGCCTGATTAAGCACTTTTATTTAAGTTGAAATATTAGAAGGCAGAGGAGAAGGAGTAGACTGGAGTCCTCCAAGGCAGGAAAACCTCTGCGGGTTTTGGGCTGGTGATAGGAATTGATCAAGCTGTTCTTTGGAGAGGGGTTGTGTGAAGTAGCAGGACTGCGGGATTGGCTCATTTGCCCAGGATGGAGGCCTTTGGAGTTTGTAGCTTCTTTCTCAAATTTGGGGAGAAGGAGGCAGGTGCCTCACACTCCTTTCTGGGCCGAGGCTCTTCAAGTGCTATTTGGTAGATCACTAGATGCACCAGGCTCTTATCTGGTCTTTTGAGGATGGGACATTTCGTGGCTTTTGTGGGAAGTGGAAGGGTGAGTGCTCGTCCACAGATGGTGAGACACCAGCAATTTAGAGGGCTGATTGGCAGTTGCAGTTTTTCATATGAAATACTGCCATTTCCCCTTCCACCTTGATGAAGGGTGTGTGATGATTGTGTGCTCCTCAAGGAGCTTATTCTCTGATGATGATAATGTAACCTGGGACAGAGTAGCACAGACTTCAGAATTATACTTCCCAAGTTCATTTCTGATTCCGTCACTTGGGTAAACTACATAATTTTTCTGAGCCTCAGTCTCTTCATCTGGAAAATGGGGATAATAATAGTACCACTTAATAGGGCTACTATGAGGATGAAAAGTGATGATCTATATGAGGGGCTTTGCACAGTACAGGTTATATATAATAATAACACAATCTTCCTCCTCAGTTTAACCTTCTCTCTTTAGGCAATCATTTTGCAGTTGGACTAACATTTTTTTCTTCTTCTTTCAGTGAATTTGTACATATTCGTACATATATATGAAAAAGTATGTTTAACAAATAGCTAATTTCTGCTTTTTGATTACGTACACTACCCTTTCTGACATTTTTTGCCGTATGGAATTATGATGCTTGGTTAGTCTTAAAATAAAAGGGACTTGTTCTTGTCTACCCCTATATCTTTTTTTTTTTAAAATATCAGTTTGTTACATAGAGGCAGTAAATTTGCCTTATATTTTGGCTAACTGGGATTGACCTGTTTCTAGAAATTATATAGAGGCATAACATTTAGGGTCCAATTTAATGGGAACAGGTACTTTTCAACATGGCAAGAACAGGGTTTTCTAGGGAGAGTAGAGAAGGATTGTAGGTGGAATTCAGTGGAGCAGTGAAGCTACTTTCCTTATCCCACTGACAACAGACTTACCCTCTTCCTCCACCTTATAGGGCTAGAAACAGTTGAGCAGAGTGAGTTTTGTTTTATCACATGGTACAAGGAAGTGCCTAGTTTCCAAGCACAATTATAATTAATGAGATTCAGTGAGACCAGGAAAGGAGAGAATCAGGCTTTGTTCTCAACGTGGCTCAGAATGATGGAACTGGAACCATGTTGAACACTGATAAGCCATTCTCTTCCTGCCAGGTGGCAGCTGGGTTGCCACTCATTGCAATAGAACACCTGCTGGGGTGTCACAGGGGAGGGGGTGATGAGCTAAATTTCAGAATTGTTGAGAAAGAAAATACTTCCACACACAACATTTTAGCATTCCTAAAATGGTAACTGAATTGCAGTGTGTGCACCTGTATTTATACAGTGTATCTCCTGTATGTTTCCACACAAGTGCATACTCACATATTCATTTATCAACATTTTAGGACTGAAATGAACCAAGGTAACTGAATGAATCAGTGAGTTATATATTTGATAGTCTAGCATTGAGTAGACAAGTTAAAAAAAAAACACTGAAAAATTTAGCTTCACTGTATTTCTATAGCTCATGGTGTGTTTTGTATGCTTTGGTGATTATAAAAAAACCAAATTTCTGTAATCTGAAAATTAGGAATGGACTGAATACATTTTTCATCTTTGCTTTTGGGCTGCTGGCTTATTTACCCAAGCTAGTTTAATTATATTTGAAAATGCACTCACCCACTCATACATACTTATATATTATACATATATTTGAATAACTATTTGGTAGAAATTTTACTATTAAATGGAATGAAGTCAATTGAATGTTTTGTAAGTATTATGAAAGGATAATTTGGTGAATACTATCAACTCTTTAGCAACAAGAATTCATAATATTCAGCGTGTGTTATCAAAGTTTTTATAGCTCTAACTTGAAAAATGTCAGTTATGATAGTCCTGTTATATAATTCCAGTAATGTGAATTTTTAAAGTATTAAAATATACATATTGAATGCTAATAAGAACAAATTTATTTGAATAACATAAAACAAAGACATCTTCAAATAGAATATAATTTCTTTGATCATGGACTGAATGATTGAACTACATTGCCAGAAGGTCACACCCTGTTTAGAAAATTCTTTTAAAAGTCTCCTGAAAAACTATTAAAGGATTAAGTAAAGGATCTGGGGGGACTTCTTTTATAGCTCGGACATCATATTTTTTCTTTTTTTTAATAGGAAATACATTTTAACTGTATTTGCAATTTGGGAAGTCTTATAATTGGGAAATATTATATGTTTTCTACCCTGCAGATCACCCAGGAGGCTGGCGAATTTATGATCACTTTCCCATATGGCTACCATGCTGGTTTTAATCATGGTTTCAACTGTGCAGAATCTACAAATTTTGCTACTGTCAGATGGATTGACTATGGGAAGGTTGCTAAATTGGTAAGTTATGCCCCAAACGCTTAAATTAAATGTGTATTCTGATTATTATAGTGGGAAAGCTAAGAGCACATGCAGCATTTATTTTTTTCCTCAATGATGTTGTGTGCTTGTCACCATAGTAATTTATTCCAGACAGATATATTTATTTTACATAGGCTATATTAATATTTGTAGCAGTGTTTTCCTGTTTTGAGATTAATGTGGAGCAATTTACTTTGAGAGGTAATTTTAAGCAACCAGTGCTTTCTTTCTTAAGCCACCAGTCTTCTCGTGAGATTTTCTGGTGGCTCCCTGTGACTCCATATTAGGTAGATGTGGCTCCTTCCATGTTAGAGTTCAGTCCATGGCTTAGAAAACAACTAGTTACAGAGGAAAGTGGTAAAATTGTTAACAAGAGGTGAAGGGAGGATGGTAAGAAGAAATAATTCAAACTGCCTTTAGTGTAGAAATGAATTTTTTGAAAGTAATAGTATAGAATGTATTTTAACAAGTAATATATCTTAATGTTAAATTTGGTATAAAAATTTGCATCTCCTGCTCAGTATATTTAATTTAGTTCACAAACTGTGTATTTTCATTCACAAGCAACTTGTGTTAAATTTCATTAATTGCCCCCCTGCAGCGTTAAATAAAGGACATTTTCAAAGTGATGGTAGCTCCTATTAGATTGCTTCCTTTCCTGTGGATTTTAAGGCAGATGTACAGGCTGGCAGAGGGCAGTTTCTTAATGAAACTGTGTGTTTTACTACAGAGTATGTAAAATTGACATATATTTGGTGGAAAATGGCACATACAGCCTATATAGCCTTATCTTAGCCACTGCATGGTCCAGGCAAATACTATTCATTCTACATTGATAAAACTTTCATGTGGAACCATTGAGTGAACTTGGATAGAAATATATTCAGGGAAGACAACTCTAGGTTTATTTTACACAGGTATTTAGAAAATTGTATAATATATTAAAATAAAAGTATAGCAACTCAGAAAGCATTCGAATGAATTCGTGACATAAAAGAAATCTCCTGCTAGAAGACTTTCTCTGTTCTAAGTAATTTTTATTTATGAGGGGTAATTTAGAAAGGAGCAGAACTGAACTACTTCTTTCCCTTACGCATCCTTCATAATACAGTAAACCTAATAAAAAAACAGAAAGCCCGGTGTACATACCTTGGTCAGCTACTGCCGTGCTTTTGCAGAAAAGTAATGCTTGTATCTGCATCAAAACAGTGTCATAGCCCTGAGGTTATAACAAGGTATGTTATTTTATGGTTTGCATCTTTAATCATTGACATAATAAGTCAGCTATCCCAGCTGTCAGTCACCAGAAAAATTAGTTGGTTCTTGTTTACTACAACTTTCAGTTCTAATTCTGAGTATTGGCTTCTTCCCAAGACTAAAATGTCCTGAGTGCATTTCCACCTTTCCGGGTGGTCAGAGTGGGAGTGGAGTGTGACCAAGTAAGAGAGGTCAGGAGTGGTCCTCTCTGAGGTCTCTCTCAGCTGATGGAGCCCAGACCTGTGGCTGTTAGGAGGCAGAGCCCCGTAGTGGAAGAGGCAGGGATTTGAGGCCCAGCTCATCTTCTTGCTAGCCAGAGAACATCAGGAAAGTCATTTCTTCTTTTCGTTTCTTCCTATAGATTAAAAATCCCTCTCTACCTCATAGATTTGTTGGGAGGAAAATAACTTAGCTATGTGGGTATCCACTCATGCTGTGTTGATTTATATCATTCAATTTAGTCAGGGGATATGACTGTCTTGGTTCTGGTTTTTTTTTACTGGGTACAAAATATTCAATGGCTATAATGCAGTTTGGGCCGGTTAATTTAAAATTGTAATTACATGTGTTTGAGATGTTTCTAGGTGTTGTCTCCATTCTTTCCTTACTTTTGGTGAGGTGGTGCTATTCTGAGAATGTATTAGTTTTCTATTGTAGCTGTAGCAAATTACCATAAAATTAGTGGTTGCAAACAATACTCTTGTACTGTTTCCTAGTCCTGTAGGTTATACGTTGAACATTGGTCTAACCAGCAAAATTCAAGGTGCTTGCAGGGCTGCATTCCTTACTGGAGATTCTGACGAAGAATCCACTTCCTTGCTCAGTGAGATTGTTGGCAGAATTCAGTTCCTGGCAGTTGTAGGACTGAGTTCCTGTTTCCTTGCTGCCTGTCAACCAGGTCTTTGCTCCTAGAGGCCTCTCTCAGGTCCTTGCTTTGGTCCCCTACATTTCAGAGCAAGCAATCCACAAAATCCTTTTTGTCATAAAAAATAACATATTCACAGATTGCAGGAACTAGGACATGGATATCTTTGCTGTTAGGGGTGGAACCAAGTGGGGGTGGGGGGTGTGGGTGTCAGCATTCTACCTACCACAGAGAGCTTCAACTGATAACTGACATGGTGACGTATTAAGACGCTACTTTGGGACTTCCCTGGTGGCGCAGTGGTTAAGAATCCGCCTGCCAATGCAGGGGACACGGTTTCGAGCCCTGGTCCAGGAAGATCCCACATGCCACGGAGCAACTAAGCCCGTGTGCCACAACTACTGAGCCTGCACTCTAGAGCCCGCGAGCCACAACTACTGAGCCCACATGCCACAACTACTGAAGCCCGCACGCCTAGAGCCCATGCTCCACAACAAGAGAAGCCACTGCAATGAGAAGCCCGTGCATTGCAAGGAAGAGTAGCCCCCGCTCACCGCAACTAGAGAAAGCCCGCGCACAGCAACGAAAACCCAGCAGAGCCAAAAATAAATTAATTAAAAAAAAAAAAAGGATCTACTTTGATTCGTGTAATGAATTTTGGTTATTCTGCATAAAAATAGGAAACTAATCTTGGATACAATTTTGAATGTTTCACTAAAACATCCTTAGGCTTTCTTAAATTTATTCCTCAGTATTAATGTTTTTCTGGGCTATTCTAAATTAAGTTTGCTTACGTTATAATGTGCCGTGATGGCATTTTGAGGGAAGATTTTATTGTCTTTTATCCCTTATTTGACACATATTTTTATTGATTTTCAAGTTCTGTTTCTTTAGGCAACCTTATGAATTTACTGTATTGTGTGTGTGTGTATTTACGTGTGTGTGTGAACATGTGTAATTTTTAATCTTAGGAAAATTTGTAAATTGGGCAGTTTTTGTGTTTTGCTGGGGACAAATGTAATGTATAGTGAATTAATTATGAATTGTACTTAAAGACTTTTAACTTTGATGATGGCCAAATTGGTTAGTCTTAATTCTTTGTCTTCTTCAATTCATTCTAAATGATAACTATTTAAAAAACAGTAATTTTTCACAAGTGATAATGAGTTATGCATTTAGGGGGGATAATTTAAAAAATAGTGGCATACTTTTTATAGTTGAAGCACTGGGGAATGACATCTGCTTTACCCGTCGCATGTTGATTTGAGTATATAAAATCATCTGATAAAGTATCTGTGGTGTGGCATTAATTAATTAACGTGGTGCCGAGTGAAGGATCTCTACTGATAATATTTCATATATTACAAACCAATATTTCTAATTTCATAACATAGACAAGAGCTGTTAACGAGAGGTTATTTTTTTAAATTAATTTATTTAATTTATTTGGCTGCATTGGGTCTTAGTTGTGGCACACGGGATCCTCGTTGCAGCATGTGGGATCTTTCGTTGCAGCATGCGGGCTTCTCTTTAGTTGTGGTGCGCGGGCTTGAGAGCGCGTGGGCTCTGTAGTTGTGGCATGCGGGCTCAGTAGTTGCGGCATGTGGGCTTAGTTGTCCCATGGCATGTGGGATCTTAGTTCCCTGACCAGGGATCGAACCTGCGTCCCCTGAATTGGAAGGTGGATTCTTAACCACTGGACCACCAGGGAAGTCCCCCAGAGGTTATTTTTTAATTTAAAAAATAATTTTGGAAAGATAACCCCAGGTTCACTGATATTATTGGTGGTCTTTGTTTAACAGCCAGCAGGCTTTGGTTAATAGGAACCTTTTAAGCCATTCAGGTGGCTTAATGTAGATGGGGACAGAGCTCTGTTTTTTCAGGTAATGCTTGTCTGCTTTATACCAGGCACCATGTATGTATCTGTGAATTCATCACTTGGAGGCTGACCTATTTGATGGGAGCCAGAAGTGAGGGTAGAGTTGGCACTGCAAGGGATCCAGGACTGCTTCCTTTGTTGTTGGCTACTTGACCTCTGGTGGCATCTCTGGAGCAGGACAGGAGATGGGGTTTCTGTGGATTTCCTTTGAATGTATTACTGACCTTTTGGTATGTGGTATTGGTTCATGAAACCTTCTGTTTGTTTAAAGTATAGCTAACATTGACTAGAACTTCCATGCCATTATTTGTGGTGATCCCAAATACTCGTCTTCCAAATTTCAGCAAATTCCTGAACCTTTGATATTCTCAACTAAATAATAATAATAACAACAATAATTATTATGTGTATATTCTACTGCCTGTCGGTATGTTCCCTGTATTCTAGCACTTAGTCCAGACGGCTCTTTATTATACTATCTACCCAAACTGCCTCACCTCTCACATAAGGCTTTTTTTGTGCCTAGATTGTGGAGAAGGTCTTTAGGTAACAGACATAGGTAGAAATGAGCCATGATAGCAACTTAATTTGACTATCCTTGTTTCTAAAAATTCCTGCTAATGCCCTTGGCCTTGCCGTTCCTCTTGTTTCTATCTTTCCCTCTCTTCTCTTTAGGATCATTCAGCTCTTTTTTGCCTTGACCTAGCAAATATAGCAAGCCAAATCCTGCATGATACTCCAGAAGAGAAGGGCCTTGCCTTAAGAGGGCCCACCTACCTAAGAAAGCAGTTGTATAATTCCCCCCCCCCCATTTAATTTATCAGAATTAAGGTTTTTCACTGAAAAAAATTGAGAGGAATGTTCCAGGTGGCCACGTACCCATATGCCTACTTATAGGCAGAGTTCAGCTTTGGTGAGTGCCCAGTGAGTTTCTTCTCTGGAACAGAAATTGTGCTACGTGATTGTACAAAAGGACTTGTTTTCTTTGTCTTCAAGGAGCTTTCATAAAGAGCAGAAGGGCTTTTAATAAACCTCCATTTGCAAAGCTATAGTATGAGTGGAACATATCATCCAGTTATTTTAGGCATTTTTCTAGCTTTGAATATCAGAGTAATCTAGAGTGAAACACTATATATTTTTTTCTAGTAGAGATTTAAAAATATCTACCAGATTGCATAGCAGTTGAACTAAGATATTGCTGTATATTCGAGATGAATGTTTTCTGTTCCTGGAACGTTCTTTCTGTCTGTGGTGAAATGGAGTCTGTGGTAACTTCTGTGCAGCAGCTGTGGTGGCATTCACAGGTCTGCTTCCTAGCTAGGACGGATCAGAGAGCTGGCCTGCAGGTTGTATTTCATTTTTCCGTTTGGTGGGATGAAGTGCCGTTGTTTTGATGTTAGGTTTGATGGATTTGTTTGCCACTGCATTCATTAGCTTCACATCAGAAAACTGACAGGCTGTTAAATGAAACTTTGGCTTAGATTTTCAGCTTGACTGTTTGGAGACATTTGTGAAGATATTATGTTTTTGTGTTGCAGCAGCCTCCAGCACTATGATTGTCTCTAAGGGAAGAAAAGTTATTTACTGTACTGATTTTCTTGAGTAAAAACGAATCATTGTCTGGGGGACAGTCATATCTAGCCTACACCATCAGAAGCAGTGTATTTATGACAGTGTGTGCCGCATGAGAGACTTATCTGTGGCATGATAAATAACATTATCTTCTTGGAAGGAAAGGTAATAGTTGGTGACTCCAAAATGATATCTCATATTTTACATTAATTTTATTTTAAGTGATAATCTATTAACATGATATGCCAGAAAGTTGAAAAATTGCACTGCAGAGCTGGGAATGTTCTCTTATGAACTCCAAGAGCATTACTTCACTATCTAACTTTAAAGCATTCGGACATTTGAATTCTCAAACGTTTGAACAAGTTTAAAAAGAGATGATAGAATGTTGAAATTGATTTCCTTTTAATCTGGAAGGGATTTCAACTATTAAATTGTCTTTCATGCAAGAACCATGATATGGGTTCATTTTATTTTATATTTCAATCCTTCTCTAAAATTAAATTTGGTTTTTCCTAAGTCAGGTAGCAGTTGTCCTAAAAAATCTTTAATCTTGGGCGGTCTTTATTAAAGTAATCAGGAATCATTTTAACAGTGAGTCTCCAGGTTATATTTTAATATGCTTTGGATTGTAGAATACCAGTGTAGTGACATTTCTCTATTCTTACAGCTTGTGAAGGAAAGAAAATGTAGACAGTGTTGCACATTGCTCATTTAACAGTTCTTGGCATTCTGATTTTAAGTGTCTGGTATGGCATATAAAATATGAACTTCGGGAGTTTAGTGATTTTATATTCTGCACTTTATCTTTTTACCTCTACTTTGTCTCTATGTCCTGGGTCCTGGCGGTACAACATAGTAGTGCTGATGAGTGACTCTCCTCTGCCTTTTTTACAGAGCTTAAAGGAAAGAAGAGAAAATACCATGTAGAGAAAAAGAAGCATACAAAGTCATGTCCTTAGGAGTTTGTACTCTAACTGGGAAGTTAGTATTTATGTATCAAGAAGAGGTATTGGGCTTCCCTGGTGGCGCAGTGGTTGAGAGTCCGCCTGCCGACGCAAGGGACACGGGTTCGTGCCCCGGCCCTTCCGGGAAGATCCCACATGCCACGGAGCGGCCGGGCCCGTGAGCCATGGGTGCTGAGCCTGCGCATCCGGAGCCTGTGCTCCACAATGGGAGAGGCCACAATAGTGAGAGGCCCGCGTACCACAAAAAAAAAAAAAAAAAAAAAAAGAAGAGGTATTAAGAAAGAAAATAGTCACATTATGTCCCCATTTTGTTCTGATGAAGTATTGAGTTGTGGGATTCAGAAAATCTGAGACTTCAAGTAGACTATTAGGAGAGCCAATTGATTAGTATATATTGTGTCTGCAGGAGAGATATTTGGGGCTTGAGTCCTCAGAGATAGGGAGCCTGATTTCATTCAGTGCTAATTTAAATTTGCTGGATTATGGGATTTGAATGGAACTAGGTATATGGTTTATGACACTGATGTTTAGTTGCTAACCTGAAATCAAGATAATATCTGTTTTTGAGGCTTTAGTTAACTCAATACGTTAAAAAAAAAAGTAAATTGGCTTATTGAATAATGTGTACCCTATACTGAGAAAAATTAATTTGTCTTTAAGCCATTCTCCTTTCATCTAGTTTGATAGTAGTAGCCGACATTGTTCACAGTCCGCCAGGCGTTGTGCAGGGCACTTCACACATGTTACTTCTTGCCGTCTCAGAGATAATGCATGTCTTCTGTCCTCTACTAGCCCCCTTTCTCAAACCAAGGAGTTGGGATGATGCCTAAAATGAGGATGGTGAGGTTGAGATTAGAGGCAGAAGGTTGGCCCCCTAGTGCCCCATATCCTTCTGGATTCATCTCCTTGGATGTGGTGGGTTAAACAGGTGCCAGCCAAGTATGTGATTTGTAGGATCGCTTTTAAGATACATGAGGCTTCAGAATGATCCTGTCCCACGTAAGCTGTAGTTGACAATCACCACCAGGTGGTGGTGATTCTCTCTGGCATTTGTTTTTGTTTGGGTTCTTAAAGCCAGTGGACACTTTATTCTGTATTCTTATGATCTGTTGATCAACCTACTTATGAATTCTTTTTTAGCCCATCGTTACCTCTCGGGCTTTGACCACCCTACTCTTTGATTAAGTTGGGGAAAAACAAAGGTTCTTTACTTCCTTCTTCATTTTGAGGAGTGAGGGGGATCCTGAGGCATCAGTCTGGACAAAAAGGTGTGTATGTAGAGAATCAGAACAAAGTTTATTATGCTCCTACCTTGACATATTTCATGATTATCAGGGACCTAATTTTATTGAAGCACTTTTTGAAGCTTTGGGGAATTTTTTGTTTACCATTTCTTTTGCCTTTTCCATGTTTTTTTTTTTTTTTTTTCAGTGTTTATAACAGTAAACATAGTAAAAAATTCCATAAAAGGCTGTGTCCTAGATAAACGTTTGGAGAAGACGGTAGAAGTTGGGAGTGAGTATTCGGGTCAGTGGTGATCCAGAATTCTAGGAGAGTAGTGGGAAGAACACCTTGGCAGTATTTGAGGGAAGCAGGTTGGCCAGCCCCTCAAGGGAACAGAGGGATAATGGGAGAATCATTTGGGCTCTGGGCACCCCCAGCATTTATAACAAACAGATTTCCTGGTTCCCCACAGCTTCTCATTCTCTCCCACACAGGGTTTACTGTGTTTTCCTCCTTCTGCAACTACCACTGAGAAGACAAGCAATGGTTTATCTAGTAAGGGGTGGTTTCCTCGCTTGAGGGATTCGGAGCCAGGTGGCCCCAGGGTTGGTGTATCTCAGCACTGTCATGAGGTCTCATGCTCTTCCCCTCCTTCTGTCTCATTCTCCTCCGTGGGAGGGTATTTATTAGCAAGCTTGCCACTATAGCTGTGCTTACTGCAGACGTTGTTTCTTCCAAGGAGGAAGGAGGGGGACAATGCAAAAATGTGGCTCACCCTCGTCCCTCTATCTGGGAGGAAAATCTTTCCTTGAACCCTACCTGAAAAAACTTTTATATCTCATGGCCAACCCAAACCATAAGGAAGCTAGGAAAGTAAATGGAAAGTCATTTGGGGAGAGCACCTGTTATGTGCTGGGCCCTGTGCTTTCAGTTAAGAAAGTAGTAAACAAGACATGTGTGGTCTCTGTCTGGTCAGTCGATCCACATTTAGAGTCTACAGCAGCTGTTCTCAACCCTGGGAGCTTTAAAAGCATGGACCCACCCAGACCAATAGGATAAGAATTTCTGGTGAAGGGATACAGCATTTGCATTTTAAAAATCCCCCTAGGTGAGTCTGCTGGATGCTTTGGGTTGAGAACCAGTGGTCTTTAGTGAATTAAATAGGCCTTTGTTGTTTGGGTTGATGTTTTCTTTTTTACATTTCAGCTGAAGGTTCACTGGCAGCTCTATCAAACAGACCAAAATAATTATAAATGCAATTTATATATAAATGTAATGTATAAATTTACCACATTTAAAAATTTTCTTCTGAGAACCTAAAGCTTTCCAGTCCATTTGTGACATCCATTTTTACAACTTAACTCATCACGTCAATTCAGATGATGAAGCCTAAGATTTCATAGCAGGAAGGGAAATGATCGATTTGGAAGGTTTTCGGACAACCTAAGAGAAAGGAAACATGGACCATTAAAATAAAGTCAGTTCTTCTCACACCAATAAGCTGATTTTCTTTGGGAAAATCACTTTGCCTTGCTAAGACTGTACTGTTGAAATAGTGGTCCTGTTCCTAAATTTATTCAAAAGCTGTGGTGGAAATGTCCACATGTTGATTAGGAGGCAGCATGGCGAGGGGTAAAGAGAGCACAGTTTGTAGCTAGTGGGGCTGGATTTGAATATGGGGACGACCGCTTGCTAGTGATTAATCCTAACAAGGATTCACTTGATAACTTTATGATCTGGTTGCTAATTGTTTGTTCTTACACAGTACCTCCCTCAAAAGATCTATATAATCTTTTGATTCAATGCTGTAACTTACGGCAAAAGCTAGTTATAGGAGGACTCGGGAAAATTCCTCAGGTGGGGTCTGAACCCTTGGCCTAGCCACATAGTGATTTTTCTTTCTCAACAGAAGAGCTAAGTGTGAATTAGGACTTCTTATATAAGGTATGCCAACCAAGGTCACTGTTCCCTTTCCTTCAAGATACTTGTTCTCTGCTGATTGAACAAAAGCAGCATGTGCAGATGCCCAGTTTGAAGTTTGATGTAGGCATCTTGCCTACTTGATCATTTGCTGTGACCTCTTTGAATCAAAAGAGAGCTTTAATGGGATTTCACTGAGGTCAGTGGCAATAATTAGACTTTAATCTGTGGATCCACAGTCTATCCTCCCTCTGCTGTGAGCAAGATGATAGAAAGCGTGAACACACCTCTCTTCAGAACCGCTTGTCAGAACTGTAGCCCGGAAATTCCCAGGGGGGCTGCAGCCCCGGAACACTCTCTCACCAGAGCCCCTTCTCAAGCAGAAGGTTGAAAGTAATGACGGTAGTAGCTGAACAGGGTGTTGATATTTAAATATCAAAGGGAATAAAGAATGGGTGAAGAAACCCCTGATTAATCTCTATTACTGTTTTAACGTTTCCGCACTTTCGCAGTTAGAAGAATCAGAGCGTTAGACAATTCAAAGAGGAAAGGTGCCCCCAGTTAGGCAGACCCTAAAAAAGTCTGATATCATATAGAAGCCCAGTGCTTGGTTCTCTCCCTCTTTCAGCCATGCCTAGCATTTTAAATTTACTATGCTTTTATTCCCTACAAACTATGCCTAGTAATATTTTTTTTTTTTGCCTCATTCTGCAACGAGGAAGGTAAAGCAAGAGTATCTTCTGGACATTCCAGATACTCTGGAGGGATGATTTCCAACATGATACCTTAGAGCACTGATTGATTCCTTGTGGCTCTATCTGTGATATTTAGTGCTCACAGCTAATTCCATCTGGCATTATTTTTGTCTTTCATTTGTATTGATCAGTTTGCTGATCCTGCCAAGTGCTGTCCTTAAGTGAGAGCAATATCGATACTTGTATGCCTCTTGCTTATTTATAATGCTGAGTGCAGTTTTATGATGGTGTTTTGTTTCTCTTACTGTCTGATATTTTGATTTTTATCATACTTGAGTATGACCAATGAATAAGTAGCTAAGTAAGGGAAGTTTCAAATTAGTGTTGTTAAAAATATGAAGAAATATGGGGCTTCCCTGGTGGCGCAGTGGTTGAGAGTCCGCCTGCCGATGCAGGGGACACGGGTTCGTGCCCCGGTCCGGGAGGATCCCACATGTGGAGCGGCTGGGCCGCTAAGCCTGCATGTCCGGAGCCTGTGCTCCACAATGGGAGAGGCCACAACTGTGAGAGGCCCGTATAACGCAAAAAAAAAAAAAAAAAAAAAAAAAAAAGAAGAAATAAAATCGTAATATTGGGGAACTGTCTATTTTATAATCATAACTAGCAAACTAGCAGTATTTTGGCGATGAGGATTGTACGTATGTATTTTACCAACATTGCTATTATTTTATAGTCTTTTAGTAAAAGGCTAGAAAAACATTAAAGCAGAAAAATTTAGCATGCCTTATGTTCCATGTATAATATCAAAGTTAGCTTTATAAAATTAATTATATCTTATATCTCCCTTCAAGATGCTTCATTAGAAATATAGCTCAAGTAGTTACTGAGATTCCATGATCTGCTTAGTATTGCCATCAGGATCACTCCTGACGTGACACAGGGTAGTGGAGGCGGCTGACACTTTGGAGACTAACAGACTGTCTTGAATCCCTCTCAGGCTGTATGTAATTCTTCTGAGCTTCATTTTCCTCATATATTAGGGAGGCATTGTTGTGCAGTGAAGGCGGACAAGTTCAAGGCTTGGCCAGGCTCTGACTTGAATTCTGCCTTTTCCTTTTACTAACTGTGTGATTGGAGCAAGTACTTAATTAACCTCTTTAAATGCCTTTTTCCCATATGTAAAATGGAGATTATAGCCTCTTTAAGTTGTTCTGAAAAATAAATGAAATTAAATCTGTAAGGAGGCTTGCAGAGTTGTGGTGGGGACTGGATAGATGTGTGGTGGGTTAGGATTGTGTTTCCTCTGCATCTTTCTTGCAGAATTCCAGTTTGGGGAATTGACCTTGGCTCAGTGGTGGGCCTGGCTGGTCTAAGAGAATTCCCATTTCCTTTTCCAGCGATGATGGATCAGATCAGTGGGCCAATCTTGGCCAAATAGAAAGGAGGGTAGGATTGGTGGAGAAATAGAGGAAACCGCCAGCTTGCCCTAGGAGAGTAATGGGAGACTCGTCTCTCTAAATGAGGACAAGGAAGCACTGAAGTCTCCAGCCTGCGATCTTAAGGGGACCAGACCTAGCTTAAAGCCCATGCTTTGGACAGCAGGTTAGAGAGCTGAAAGGCTTCTGTTTAAAATCAAAGCCTGGAGAAAGCAGGCCAGTGTTTTATTTTTCATAACTCTGTCAGAAATACAAGTGTTTGTTGCTCCATCTCCAGAGTATTTCTTTCCTTAGTTAAAGTGCTTTGATGGCTAATTTGAGTGCAAGCAAACAAAGACCCAACCCAATCACACAGAGCCGTGTTAGAATTCTGGTTCTGTGTGTGGTACTTGTGTAACCTGCATCTGTGAGCCATAGTTTTCCTACCTGTAAAGAGGGCTTTAACTGGTGCCTCACCAGGATGGGGGCCACAATGGGGGCAGGCACCTAGCACCATGCCTCTCTCACTGAGTACATTTTTAAAAAGCCATTCATCATGGTCATTTCTAAGTCAGGGAACTCCCTAATACTATTTGGGGAAGACTGGTGGGGTTCAGGCCTGAGGTGCTGAGAAACAGTGGCTATGGGGATAGTATTTGCAGCATACGTGCTAACAGCAGGCTGGGCAGATGGATTGCTTTATATATTTCTACTGAATTCTCACATTCATTCACTTTTACTTTCTGCCAAAATGAGGGCAGCATTTGGAGTTCTGTGGGCCAGATTGCCAAGAGGAGACATTTGAAGGAGCTGTTGCTTATGTGTTCAAAAACATACTGTGTCTCTTGGGCCCTCTGTTGAATTCGAAAGACCATGTGTTGTAAATTCTTGGAAAGAAAACCATCATGGACATTGTAGATTCCTGCTAAGTTTGACTCTCGTCCAGACATGACTTTTACATACTGCATACATATGTGAATTAAGAGAAAAGAATAGGTTGTTTCCAGCAACTTTCTAAATTTTCATAAACTATATTTTTATACGGCTTAGTCATAATATTCAGTGTTTCTTATATTCCCAGTTCTCAGGAACGTGTATTCTGTCCTTTAATTTTAAGTATTAATTAACAAAAAATTGGACTCTTCTGATGACTATTGAAATAGCATGAAAACCTGTTTCTTTGAAAACTAAAAAATTGTTCAGACTTCAGTAGTATTCATAGTAATACTGAAGGATTTTTTTTTCTTATCATATTAGTAAAGACATAAGGAAAACTCCCATTACTCTTGAGAATGTACTTGTTTGACTGATCACTTTGTACTTCTGTTGGTGGTGGTGTAATTGGGATAAGTATCCTGAAAAGCAGGTAGGTAATGTGTATCAATACTCCTCAACATCTCCATGCCCTTTGATCCATTTCTTACACTCCTAGGAAATAATTGGAAATGCAGGCAAAAGTACACTTACAAAGATGATTGTTGTAGTGCTAGTTTTATCAGCAAAACTTGAATTATAACTATCATGTCCAATGATATGGGAATCATTGAGTAAATTATGGTGTGCCATGTACTAGAATCCTTTTAATTTTACAGAAAATTATTTGAAAGGAAATCATGATGACTCTTTGTATTGTTACCTGTTGTTAAAATGTATAAAACATTAGTGGGCTTCCCTGGTGGCACAGTGGTTGAGAGTCCGCCTGCCGATGCAGGGGACACGGGTTCATGCCCCGGTCTGGGAGGATCCCACATACCGCAGAGCGGCTGGGCCTGTGAGCCATGGCCACTGAGCCTGCGCGTCCGGAGCCTGTGCTCTGCAACGGGAGAGGCCACAACAGTGAGAGGCCTGCGTACTGCAACAACAACAACAACAAAAAAAATGTATAAAACATTAGTATATGTCCATGGCCAAAAAACTTAGAGTACAGAAAAATATTTAATGGCATCCTTTCTAGTCCCTTCCTTAAAGGTAAAGCCTTTTAACAACTCCTTGTATATCCTTTCAAAAATATTAGCATATATCTGTCTCTATCTTTTAAAAAATTTACACAAAGTTAATCAATGCTGTTCACATTGTTTTCCAATGTCTTTAAACAGCTTTCCTTTTAATACATCTTTCATTTACGGCAAGTAAAACATTTAGAGTGTAAATATTTATTAGAAAAATCTTCTAGCTTATCTCAATAGAGTAGGACAGGTGCTTGCCGTGGATTTTTTTTGTGGGCCATCGTAGAACCACAGTAGTGCATAAGAGTTCATTGCACAGATCTCGTTAACAAATTAGGACTTTGAAAACGAATGCCTTAGTTCATTGCTCTGTTTCCCTCCCCCCACCTCCCCCGTGCAGAGCAGAAGGCTAGGTGGACCTGGAGCACTTGCACGTTTCCAGCCCTGTCTTTGTTGACGGGCCCTGCCTGCACCAGCATCTCAGCTTATTCTACCGCAGTTAATACTGGGAGATACTTAATGCCATCATAGTTTCTGTTTTACTGAATGACAGCATTTCTAACCGTGTCCTCATATTTGAAGGATTGGATTGGTTAAATAAATTTTAATAAGTTCCTTTAGAATTGCATTTCTGTGTCCTCATAAAGGATTATCCCAGTGAATTTGGAAGACATGACAGGAAAAAGTAACTGAATGACTTTTGTCAACAGTTATATAATAATGGGAAATTGAAATAGGAATGGCAGAAAGGGGAGATAAAACCCAGCCTGGTTGCTATGTACAGATATAGGCAAGAAAGGCTACATAAAATAAGAAAATGCCAACTGCAATAATCATAAAGGACACTCTAGATTTAAAACACGTACATGAAGTAAGACAATCAGGAAGTTATTGCCCATTGTTTCAAGAGAGCAGATGGTGCTTAAAATATCTCTTAATTTTATGTCATTCTTAAAAGCAAACAACCAAAGAGCATATACAATCTATATTTAAAAAGTTAAGTGCAAACTTTTCTGTTTTGGGGGGATGCTAGAGTAGAGCTGAAGAAGAACAAAAGTAGCATTAAATCTGCCAATAAAGATACACATTGGAGGCTGTCTTGGCAGGGGATTGAAGGCAGAGATGAGGGGAAAGATAACCAAGAGAGCAGTAATCCAAACCCTGCTCAGCTCCTGTGTGAAACTCTTCTCTGTTACATATTTTCCCTCTCATTGGCTCTAGTAAGTGACTTGATGTTTAAGTTTTGAAATGTCTAGATTATGTCTCTAAAACCACATCCATTTGGGTACATGGTCATAATTTTTAGAAAACGTGATTTCATACTTTAGTATTTCACATTTCATTAGAGAGAATTTTAGGAAGGTTTTTTGAATTTTGGTGCTGTTTACACTCAGCACCTCTGAATAAGTGCTGGATCATAGATCCTGAAGTGTTTAGTTTGAGTAAGCCTGACCAAGGCCTCTCAGATAAACTGCTGTTCTCAGATTTGTACACGGTTTACACTATAGCAGTGTGTCTTAAAAGGCATTTCTGTAGTGTAGTTGCCTTATGATCAATTCATGGTGCTTTTTTGCCCAGTTACTACACAGATGTATTTGTGTAGAGATGGAAGGTGTCTGTGGCACCTCAATAGAGATGGAAGGTGTCTGTGGCAAAGTTAAGTCAGTCTGTGATGTACTCAGCCACTCAGGGCTGGACTGAAAAGTGAACACAGATTTCTTCACAGGTCCCGTTTACCACTTTATGGTTTGTTCTCATCGGTGATCCTGCCTGTCAGAGCAGCCTAAGTGAAAGTGAAGACAAGGAAATGGAAGCTCAGATCCATATTTCTAGAAATATCCACCCTTTGAGTTGTGCAGTGGAGAATCTGAAGTCCATACTCCGTTACTGAGTAACTGATGTAGCTACTTACCAGGAAAATTGGGGCGATGCAATTCTCTGTGTTTTCAAAGAAACATTTTGAGGTTGGGAAGTTTACAAACCTAGAATTTCAATAAGCACAAAGTAAAATAAGAGTTTACTTTTTATTAGATTGATATAATGCAGTTTGGACTGAGTTCATTCTAAGAGATCCCCCTTTCCCCCTGTTTATATTCTGCATTTACCTTCTGGAACTGATTGACATGATAGCAGATTGAATCAGACTTCATAATTCCTAGACTTTATAATCATTAAGCTTTGAAGTAAATGGTGCTTCTTATTTAAGGAAATTCCACAGGATAAAGCCAAACAGGTACCACTACAGAAGGGATTGTCTTCAGTGGATATCATGTGTTCAGCTCCTAGCTGCTTATTGTCTTAATAGGGTCTGTGGACAAAGTCGTCCTCAGTGTAACTCTGGTTCTGGGCTTTCTGCTTCAATGTGTCTGTCTCTGAAGCAGAAGGCCTGGAACCACTAATCAGTGTCCACCAGATTTCTTAAGACTGGCGTTAAGTTTAATTCAACATCTGTTAATTACCTGCTGTATAATGACCTGTGATGGACTTCTGGGAGGAGGCCCCAGTTATCCTGAATACTGTGGGTGCATAGTCAGTTTGATGAGATCTTGGACCCACTTCCCTAAAACAGGCTTTTTGTCATGCATATAAAAATATTTTTTAAAAATTGGAATATTATCAAATATATAATTTTACATTTGCTTATATTTTTATTGGTTTTGAATATTTTCTCATGCCACTTCAGCATTCTCAAAAATACTATTTAAAATAGCTGAGGGGCTTCCCTGGTGGCACAGTGGTTAAGAATCCGCCTGCCAATACAGGGGACATGGGTTCGAGCCCTGGTCCAGGAAGATCCCACATGCTGCAGAGCAACAAAGCCCGTGCGCCACAACTACTGAGCCTGTGCTCTAGAGCCTGTGAGCCACAACTACTGAGCCCGCATGCCACAACTACTGAAGCCCGCGTGCCTAGAGCCCGTGCTCCTCAACAAGAGAAGCCACGGCAAATGAGAAGCCCGCGCACCGCAATGAAGACTAGCCCCTGCTCACCACAACTAGGGAAAGCCCGTGCGCAGCAACGAAGACCCAACGCAGCCAAAAATAAATAAATTTATTTAAAAAAATAGCTGAGTATTTTATCCTATGAATGTACCCTAATTTAACCGTTTACCTGTTGTTATGGAGTTTGGTTATTTACACATTTCAGTATTACAGATTACAGTGTAGTAAAGAGCTTTATGAATTCATTGCTGTCCAATTCTCTTTTTTCTCAAGAGATATAATTTTAGAAGGGTAATTCTTTTTTTCTGTTTAAGGATTCTTTTTTTTTTAACATCTTTATTGGAGTATAATTGCTTTACAGTGGTGTGTTAGTTTCTGCTGTATATCAAAGTGAATCAGCTATACATATACATATATCCCCATATCTCCTCCCTCTTGCATCTCCCTCCCACCCTCCCTAACCCACCCCTCTAGGTGGTCACAAAGCACCGAGCTGATCTCCCTGTGCTATGCGGCTGCTTCCCACTAGCTATCTGTTTTACATTTGGTAGTATATTAAGTCCATGCCACTCTCTCACTTTGTCCCAGCTTACCCTTCCCCCTCCCCGTGTCCTCAAGTCCATTCTCTACTTCTGCGTCTTTATTCCTGTCCTGCCCCTAAGTTCTTCATAACCATTTTTTTTTTTTAAGATTCCATATATATATGTTAGCATACAGTATTTGTTTTTCTGTTTCTGACTTAGTTCACTCTGTATGACAGACTCTAGGTCCCTCCACCTCACTACAAATAACTCAATTTTGTTTCTTTTTATAGCTGAGTAATAGAGAAGGGTAATTATTGAATCAAATAGTTTTTGGATACAGTTTGTCAGATTGTTTCCAGAATTTTTACTCACAGGTCACAAAAAAATTATTTTTTGCCAACACTGAGATTGTTATTAAAATAATTTTCCTTTTTTAAAGAAAAAGCATAATCATATTTTTTTGAATTTTATTTTATTTTATTTTTATACAGCAGGTTCTTATTAGTATTATATATATTAGTGTATATATGTCAATCCATAACCTTATTTTTTATTTTCATTTTAAAAATTAAAATTTAAAATTTAAAAATTTTAAAATTCCTTATGTTTTCTATTAATATTTTAATATTCAAAATATTATTATGAATATTATTATGAATTAAGGATAAGAACCTTTGGCTTTATTTTCCACAAACATTATTCCCAGTTTGTTTGCTTTTAAATTGTATTGGAGTATTTTTGGTGTCTTTATTTACAGGAGTCAATGTTTGCTTATGGCCCAAGGATTGAGCCAGTGTTCCTTTTTTCCTCTTAGCTGCCACTATACACCCACCTGGACCTTCTTTTTTCCGAATATTGACAGTGGAACAGACGTAGCCTTCCTAATTCCCACTCTGTTCCTGCAGCAAATTGTAGATGTCATTTGTATTAAGATTCATACTGCTAGTAACTGCAGGGCAACAGAGGATTGAGAGTCACACTTTGTGGGAGTCTCTGAGGTTTTAGGTCAGATTATGTCCTATCTACCTCATAGGGATAAGGATGTCTTTCCCCTGGTTCCTCTGTCTGTGCAATTGAATAAGGAGGTCTTTACTGTTTCCAGGTTCTTGACCTACAGTTTTCAGCTCCACTGCCCAGTTTTTACCCTCTTATGCTTCAGCTTTGCTTTATTGCTCTCTTTTCCCTAAACAGCTTTACACTGTATACATTATTGATTACATGTGGAAAGATGTCTTGAAAAAGCTTGCAGAAATTCTAACATCCTTCGAAGTTTAACTTAGTATCCCTTCTCTCCCATGAAGCCTTTCTTAGGGCAGCTCTATTCTGTTACTTGTGTCCTTGCTTATCTCTCTTCCCTGGACCTACCTCTGTTAAATAGATGCTTTTTTTTTTTTTTTTAACATCTTTATTGGAGTATAATTGCTTTGCAATGGTGTGTTAGTTTCTGCTTTATAACAAAGTGAATCAGTTATCCATATACATATGTTCCCATATCTCTTCCCTCTTGCATCTCCCTCCCTCCCACCCTCCCTATCCCACCCCTCTAGGTGGTCACAAAGCACCGAGCTGATCTCCCTGTGCTATGCAGCTGCTTCCCACTAGCTATCTATTTTACGTTTGGTAGTGTATATATGTCCATGCCACTCTCTCACTTTGTCACAGCTTACCCTTCCCCCTCCCCATATCCTCAAGTCCATTCTCTAGTAGGTCTGTGTCTTTATTCCCATTTTACCCCTAGGTTCTAATAGATGCTTCTTATTGGATTCATCTTCGCAGAGCAGGACATGTTATCTTGTCTCAAGGGGTCAAGGGAAAGTGTTTCTCTGCCTGCCATTCCCAGATGCGATGACTATGAAATCAAATCTAGTCCAAACACAGTGGTCTTGACTTGAGTTAAACGCTGGAAAAGCAATCAGTAAGGAAATTACAGTCTTGGGGAAACAGAAATAGGACACAGAGGGAAATGGGTATTCAACACAGTCAAGACACAACTATAGATTGAATGTTCATTCATTCACTAAGCTATACATTTAACAGAGGATGATAAACTCTTTGGGACTGGGCAGTTTGCAAGGGGGGAGAAACTTGATAAAGATCAGTTCCGATCTAGATGTGTGGTTTTTACAAAGCCTGTTTGTAGAGATGTGCAGACAGTAGAGTAAGTGCTTCTGTAAATTTAATAGGAAGGAGCATAATGACAGCTTGGGTGTTTGTGACTGTGCTGTTCATTAATGAACCTTCAGAGTAAATTTATAACTAAGTGAAAGGAGGACAAAGCTAGCCTATTTTATGCCATTTGTATGTTATGGTTTAAGCCCCACAGCAGAACTAATCACTGGAGTTGTATGGATTATTGAATAAAGATGAGGAAGTTTGAACTTCAAGGAAAGATGCTATTTATAGAGTTATTTGTATTTTCAGTTGGGGATTTTAGCTGTGGCTTAAAAGAAGTCATATAATGAGGAAAGATCAATGGGATGCTATATGGTTGCCAAAGAATGTCATTCTTAGGGTTACATGCTTATTATTTTTATGAGATTTTGATAGTTCTTTATAAGGAGAATATTTTTGCATTGTAAAAAACATATGAATACTCAAATATATGATATGCATTTTCCCTCTGTATAGGTACAGCTTTTGGTTTTTAAAGATTTTTCCTTGAGTCACTGAAAAGGGTTGACATTACATGTTTTTATGTACTTAATTGTGTACAGTTATAGACTCAAGTGGGTTTTAAAATCAAGTTGCTTCTAAATGTTAGTTTGGCAAAAATAAAAACTGCCCTGCATTTCTACTGTGCAGCTGCTAAAAATAGTGGAAAACATCTGTATGTACTGATACAACAAAGATCTCCAAAATATATTGTTAAGCAAAAAACAAAACGCTAGTTGATGTGTGCTTTGTATAGTGTGAAGCTGTGTTTTTGTTTTTGTTTTTGTTTTTGTTTTCCCGGTACGCGGGCCTCTCACTGTTGTGGCCTCTCCCGTTGCGGAGCACGGGCTCCGGACGCGCAGGCTCAGTGGCCATGGCTCACGGGGCCCAGCCGCTCCGTGACATGTGGGATCTTCCCGGACCGGGGCACGAACCCGTGTCGCCTGCATCGGCACGCAGACTCTCAACCACTGAGCCACCAGGGAAGCCCTGAAGCTGTGTTTTTAAAAACAATCTTTAAAAAAATGTAAATAGAAGAAGAAATGAAAGGATTCATATAGTTAATTATGGTGGCCTTTGGCCAGTGGAATGAATTTGCAGTGTGTAAAGCAGGGACCCTCACCTTTTATGCACTCTACTTCTGTGTTGTTGGAGACATTTTTCTTTTTCTTTCTTTTTTTTTTTTTTTAAACAAGATTGCTTTCATGTATTATTTTGTGCTATTTAAAAAATACCCAATAAGTTTATTTTTTATAGTTTTCAGTAGTATCTTTGTATGGAGAGCCCTAATATCTGATGTCTAAATGTGTCTCATAGGCACACGGTAGAGATATTCTGAAATCTCTCTGCTTCAGGATATTTAGCTTGTAACCAAAATTTCACTGTGAAGGAGGAGGTGATAAATATACGTGTCTATACATGCTCATAGTACTTTTTTTTTTTTTAAGTGACTCAGCCCTTGCAGTGTTGTTTTGGGAGGTCACCACTCTTTTTTTTTTTAATTAATTTAATTAATTTATTTTTGGCTGTGTTGGGTCTTGGTTGCTGTGCATGGGCTTTCTCTAGTTGCTGCGCGTGGGGGCTACTCTTCATTGCGGTGCGCGTGTTTCTCATTTGCAGTGGCTTCTCTTGCTGTGGAACACGGGCTCTAGGTGGGCGGGCTTCAGTAGTTGTGGTACGTGGGCTCAGTAGTTGTGGCTCACAGGCTCTAGAGCGCAGGTTCAGCAGTTGTGGCGCACGGGCCTAGTTGCTCAGCGGCATGTGGGATCTTCCCAGGCCAGGGATCGAACCTGTTTCCCCTGCATTGACAGGCGGATTCTTAACCACTGTGCCACCAGGGAAGCCCCTTATAGTACTTTTAAAACGTTTAAAACTTTATCCTGTAATTACTGCTTGATCTGTAATTAAGATGACATTCCTCATTGATTGCAAAATGGAAATAAACAACATTGATACACATTCAAACAATTGTTGAAAGAATTAAAGTGGAAATTTGCATTTAAATTATTTTCAGATAGAATATGTGTTCTGTATTTGTTGTAGTAAAAAAGCCTGAAATTGCATAATGGCTTTTTTTAAGGCATATACCAGGTGTGTGTTTGTCATTCCCATATAATCCAAACTCACTAGCAGATTCTGTAAATTGTTTCATGGACTATGGTGCTTAAATATTAATGTATTTTATTTTGTTCTCAAAGTGAAGATTCACGGACAGTGTGTATCATTCACCAGCAGAGAGCAGTGTCTCTTCACAATTTTTTTTCTGCAAAGTCCTTTGGAATGAGTGGGTTTCCCTCATAGCATTTGACCTAATTTGACATATAGAGATATAGAAGATATTATTGATTATGAATTTGTAATAGATATGTTTTATATGGAAGAGAAGATGATAAAAATCTATGTAACTTAATGTAGGAAGGGGTATTTATACTCTTGTTTTTATTCCTTCTAGATTAGTTGTTTCTTAAAAGAAATGCTCATTTTATGTGTAGGAAGCATTTAGCCTAAAATATCATCAAATTGAAATGCTTTCTTTTGTGAAATGAAGTTATAATTCCCCCAAATCTATTGCAAGCTGTTCATGGGTTTGGTTCCTACATGTTGTATAGTTTGGCTGCTGTGCAAAGGGAGAGCATGCCCCCCCCAAACACACACACACACACACACACACACACACACACACACACTCTCAGCACAAATGTATTTATTTGGAGGAAACTTACATGCTGACAAAGTAGCAGTGTAAGTCCCTGCAGATCCTGTTCTCCCAAGGTGAGGTGGACTTGAACTGGGGAGTATTGCTGGGAAAGGGCTTCAGTGGAAGGATCCAGCCTAGACCCTGTCATGTTGTGCTCCCTTATTTACAGAGAACCAGGAGCAAAACACGTGACCAGGAACCGCAGGAGATTCCTAGGCGAGGAAGTAGTCTTCATGTGAAGAGATGACACTTAATTTAGACTCCCTGGGCTTGAATCCTGGGTTGGTTGTTTGTAGGTAGTATCATTTTGGACAAGACATGTATAATTTGGGATAATAATACCATGTCATATAGGTTAGTTGTAAGAACTAAATCAGGTAATTCATATAAATTTCTGGAATAGTGACCGACACAGGGCATGTAATAAATGCCTCATATCTCATGAGGTTTTGACATTTATTAAACTTTAAAAAGCGGTTTGGGATCCCCATCTTCTCAAATTTTGTGCCATGGCAGTGACCATCAGTGCATTTCTGCATTTTGCTTCCCAGATCTGCCCCAGGAACTGGTTGTAAGCCAGGGCTCCTTGTTCTGAAATTACACCTGTGGTGGGTGCAGATCTAAAATACCATGTCACTGTTGGGCAGCTATCATTGAAATACACACCAGCCATGCCATGTTAACTGTCTTTCAGAATAAACTGTGAAGGTACCCAACATGGGGATGCATTCTTATCATCCATGTTCTGAGGGATTTCAAATGGGTCAAAATATTTATTCTTTGGTTTTCGTTTGGCTGTGTCCAGAACATACCAAAGGACTGTAGTTCTAGGACAAATTTTTATCTGTCATACATCAGGAACAGAAACTATCTGGGAGAAAGATTCAGTGTTGAGACACCTGTTCTAAAACATCCCCCCGTCCCCAGCTGATCCCTTTCTTTCTCTTTAAAATAAAGCAAGACGATGAAAGATTTTAAAAATGCAAAACTCTGCTTGAGAGTATTTATAAGTAAAAAAATGTAATTCTTTAATTTGCTGGATATGTGAACACCCAGAGGAAGAAGGGTTTGTTCTTAGTCCAACTCTGGCTCTACATTTGTGGAAGGTTGTCCTTTATTCTGTGGCTCTGGCTACGAGAGCAGGTGTACAAATGCAGGTGGGAGAAAGGGGACAGAGAGCTGCAAAGATCAACGCTTGCCCTCTCTACGCGCTTGGTCCACACAAAAAGGCTCGAGCATGCAACAGGTTTCTTTACTCCCACAGATCATTAATCTGGACGTGTTATGACTCTCTGCTCTAGCACATCCAGGGGCATTAATGCGTTGGGGATAGAAATTTAATTTGATAAACTCAAGGTATTCAGTGGTGGTCATGAAAAATCACCAGAGATGTAGATGGATCTTTGCCACTGTGAGATGTTTCAAAGATTTCTTCTATTAAATGCTGTTCCAAAATGATAGCATGCTCTTCAATTTTTTTATATAAAATAACATACCTTAAATATAAATAATTTTATTAAAAAATATAAAAACGCAAATAAAAATTGAGGTAAAAGACCTTGGGTAAATTTTATAAGATATGAAAGAGCAACATAAATCAAAATAGAAAAGCAAGGAGGAGCTTGAAATAAAATTAAAAATCCTTTCACACAAAAAAATTAAAACTCAAAAGTAAGTTTCCGTTTGTACTTTTTATATAGCAATCTTTGTACACCATTTAATGAAACAAGTACTTATATTGAATGAAATTCGTACTTATATTTTAGAACCTTCAGCATTTTAGGGTAATTTCCACAGAGAAAAAGAGGGTGAGGTTGGAGGGCAAGTGAGGGAAAATAAGTTGAGATTTCCATCTCACATCCAAACAAAATTCTGTATGGCTGAAATATTTCACACGTTAAACATTTTAGAAGAAAATTTAGGGGAATATTTATCTGATCTTTGGGTTGAGGAGGACTTTCCAAGCAGGACACCATTGCTGGTTACCATGAAGGAAAAGACGGTGAGATTGGAATTACATTTTAAAAAGTTGCAAACTAAATAAACAAGTGTACCACTGGCGTTACCTGAGAGATAGTGGATTAATGTCCTTAATAGGGTGCACCTCCAGTTAATCCCTCGATGCTACTTAATAGCAAATTAGTTGAAAAGAAAGTCAAATATTGACATAATTTGAGGCAGAATGTGAACTTTACAGGGGTATCTAAAATAAAACTGGATAGTTTAGGGAAATTTGGCACATCTGGGATGCTGCTTGGTCTGTACCTTCAGATTGCGTGAGGCTACGAGCTTTTCTTCTTTGCCATTAGGTGTACTTCAGCAGGCGAGTTTGAGAGGTGGCACCCCGTAAAGAGCCTCTCATTCTTGTCGTTAGTAATTACCGTGGCTAAAATTCAATGAGTGTTTACTCTGTGTCAGGCATAAAAGTTTACAGTAACTCATCTAAGTTTAACAACTGTTATATGAGATAGGTAGTATTACTACCCCCATTTTATGTTGGGGAATATTTAAGTGCAGAGAGGCACAAATGAGGATTAAAACATGTTGGTGAAGTGCTTAAATGGAGGTAAAAAGACAAGAGCGGCGCTTTAGAAAATATCCGAGATGAAGAATCTGATAAATCAGGGGTTACATCACTTGCTAGATTTGAGGCTTTGGGTAAATTACCTATTTTCAGCTTCAAACAGAAGTATAAATATCAGTAATCCCTGAGTGCATATAACTGTATCTAATATTTCTAGTGATGGCTGTGAGCCATTAAGCTAGTTAATGATTTTGATGTATCGCGTACCCTAGTAAAGAAAGAAAGCAAGTATATTAGGGACGGATGGAATTAAGAGTGTCAAATAGTTGAAATTCATCCCCACCCTTCTCATGGTGTATTTCACTACCTCCGTGTGCTAGATAAATCAGGCCTGTTTAATAATGTTAGCAGTTTTATACAAACGTTCATATTTCAAGCAAAAGGGGGGGGATTTGACTAATCTCTTGGATCTCTAAAATAACTTATTTTATCTGGAATCTTAATTAAAAATCTTTTTTTTTTTTGGTTGTGGGGCTTCTTTGGAGATATTTGAAAGGTGTGTTTATGAACCCGTATGACGTAGCTGGCCGCCTCTGGTCCTGCATAGGATGGTAGGTGCCGAGGGACGGCAGTGGCAGGGGCTGGACATGGTCCACTGAGACAGGAAGTGCTGCGCCCGGCCCTCCCTGGGGTCTTAGTGATGAGAGTCTTCTTCAGGGCTTCACCCCTGCTTTGGTCTGGGGTTATGGGTTAGGTTCCTACTTTTTTTTTTTTTTTTTGCGGTACGCGGGCCTCTCACTGTTGTGGCCTCTCCTGTTGTGAAGCACAGGCTCCGGACACGCAGGCCCAGCGGCCATGGCTCACGGGCCCAGCCTCTCCGCAGCATGTGGGATCTTCCCGGACCGGGGCATGAACCCGTGTCCCCTGCATCTGCAGGTGGACTCTCAACCACTGCGCCATCAGGGAAGCCCTAGGTTCCTACTTTAAACGGCTGTGAATGAGTAAGTTAGGAGCCTGATCCTGAAATGCCTTGCCAGCCATTCCATTTCTAAGGTTTCTCCCAGGAAGTTGGGACAAACAGGAAGATGGAAGGTGACTTTTGGAAATAGATTTTCTCAAGGTGCAGGCAGAGCCGAGGAGGGGCCTGAAAGGTGCTATCCTGAGACCTGCCAGCCCCATTCCTCCTCCTGCTGCACTCCAGCTCCTCCCTTTTGGCCGTCCTGCACCTCGTTACAGCACGGAGCAGGGAATGGTGCTCCTCCCCCCCAGTCTGATGAGCCCTATACACCTCGGGTCTCAGCTTTGCTGTCACTTCTTGCAGGCAGCATTCCGGACCCCACAAGCAGGTTAATAGGGCTCATATCTGTCTTCAGGTTATTCTGCAGGTTGTGCACATGGTGCTTGCATTCCTGGCAGTGCTCCTGCAAGCTGCTCTTCTCTGAAGCAGACTTACAGGAGCCCACAGAGCCCTGGAATTCACTGTAGAAGGAACGCAAATACCTCAGCCAAACAGTGGATCAAAACAGAAAGGCACTTTCACATGTGTAAATAGAGTAGGTTGAAGGTACAGAAAACCCATGTGCAAAGTTGTTCACTTTTCTATCTGAAGGGCAATATGCTTGGACATAACCTTTTCTATAGTGTCTGGTGAGATTCACAGCTTCGTGCGTTAACTAATTTCTGTTTTTCTGTATTCCAATGACATTTCTTTTTGTTTTACATATACCTATATATATATATGTATATATATATAGATATATGTATATATATATTCTTTTTCAGATTTTTTCCCATTATAGGTTATTACAAGATATTGAATATAGTTCCCTGTGCAGTACAGTCGGTCCTTGTTGTTTATCTGTTTTATATATAGTAGTGTGTGTCTGTTAGTCCCAGACTCCTAATTTATCTGCCCCCCACAACCCCTTTGGTAACCATAAATTTATTTTCTATGCCTGTGCATCTGTTTTTTATCTTTTTTTTTTTTTAAGATTCCACACATAAGTGATATCACATGATATTTACCTTTCTCTGTACTTCCAAAGACATTTCTGTTTAGATGAGGGGGTGTTTCTTTCCCCATTAACTGGGTTCTAACCAGGATAGCAGGTACTAGTGTCTTCTGAACCTTGAGCTGCTCCCGGAGATGTGTGTGTGCTCCCTATGAGTTTCAATAGGATGTTTTCCCTTTCTTTTTCTACTAATTTTGCTATTGAAATTAGAAGGAAAGAATACATTTTCTCACCAACATTTCTACTGTTGATGTTTCAAGAATTGTGATATTCTATTCTTGGAGTTTTTTTCTCATACGGTAACTTTTCCATATTGTTGCAAACCAGTGGATATTTCCAGTATGTTGAGAAATTTAACAAAACAAAAAGAAACAGCAAACAAAATAATGGCTGCCTCTGTCCTTCATCTGAAAAGAAATGGGACATGAAGATTGAAATGCTTGAGATATAGCCTTAGTTCAGTAACTGACAGTTTCAGTTCTGTGTTTTCAAATAAACAAAACACCAGCACTCATACCGGGAAAAGTAAATGTTCAGATTTCTTTCTAGGTAATATAACTTGATTATATTCTTTTAAAATTAGCTGCCCAGGGATAGGAATTGAAAAATAAAAATTCCTGCACAAAAATGTTTCCCTAGTATTAAAATTTAAATGCAAGCAAATTGGTTTAAAAAACAGGTTTTGGTGATCTTGAAGCATATGGTGAAACACACATTTTTTGTAATGTAATGCACCATTTATGGAATCTAATGCACTGTCTTAGGCTCAAGTTTGTAAGATGGATTTTTATGCAGTATATCTTTCTTTAGTCCATGCCTTGTGCCAGCTGAGGAAGAATACATGTCACATTCAGAGTGCTTCCCCAGCGGGGTTGGGGAGAGGCAGGGAGAGGAATGCTCTTTGGCACTTCCTCTTTCTGGTGTGGGGCAGTGGACTTCACCTTCCGTCCTGCTCTGGGGGTGGGCTTGGCCAAGGCTCCTTAGCAGGGGAGCTATGTCAGCTCTGCAGGATGCCCTGACAGCCTCTCCATCTGCCTTCTTTTCTTTTCTTCCTTCTCTTCCTTTATTCTCTTCTCTTCTTATCAGCAAAGCAAGCACTTGGGAAAAACTGGACAGGTTTTACTTTATTGTGATAATACATATAAGCAAAATTGAAAATTCCCAGATGAGAGTTCATACACTTACTGTTAAGCACATTATCTGTACCTGCTGTTTAGAGTACGCAAAAATGGGTGTTCTTTCGTCTACCTACCAGCATTTGTCTTAGGGTTTTCACATTTCTTTGAGGGGGTTAGGGGGTTGCATGGTAAAAGGGATAGAAAACAAAAGAAATTGACCTTCCTCTGAAGCAACCAGCATTTATCTTAGGGTTTTCACATTTCTTTGAGGGGGTTAGGGGGTTGCATGGTAAAAGGGATAGAAAACAAAAGAAATTGACCTTCCTCTGAAGCAATCATGTTCAGTGCATTCTCTTCTAACTACCACCATGAGGAGGAGTTGGAGATGCCTGACACTGAGATTGGAGGTTAAGTTCCCTTTCAATTCAAAAGAGACAGAAATGATTGTTGCAGTCTAGTCATTAAGAAGTTATTGTCCTCCTTGTACTTGGCACTTTTTATGCTATTTCACTGTCAAGATTTGATTGTTTTTAACCCTTCAGAAAGAGAACAACAATTTAGGGGAAAAATCTATTTGTCTGTCTCAAGAATAAAGAGATGTCTTCGTTTGGTTCTGCTTTCCTTGAATGGTGTAGCAACTTATATATCTTTGACTTGGACCTTATTGTAGCTTTAATCTTGATGGGTATACATTGCATCCCAAGGTATAGCTTCTGAAGAAAAAGGAAAGGGCCAGTTAAATGCTTTCTGTTTCCATTGTAAATGTCCCTTGAGTTAACATCAGCTTATGGTAGTGCAAGGACTATGCTGGGTGTGAGAAGCAAAGGCAGTTTTTTTGCACTTGAATATGTAAGAGGCTAGGCTTTTATCACTGATAAATGCTCTAACAAAGGTACAAGGTAATACAGGAATATAGGATGAGGAGAGATTAATTCCAACATGGCAGGGATCTGAAACTTTTTTTTTTGAGAGGAGTGATATTTGAGCTGGTGAAGATTAGATGGGATTTTGGTGGTTTGGAAGTATGTGTCTGAAAGGGAATCAGCAGCTTGAGTGAAGTCTTGGAGGCAAGAGTGGTAGGATATTTTTGACAATTGTCTCTGTGTGGTTTGAGATGTAGTACATTGAGAATGGGGGGGTGGAAGCAGGCTACGAAATGCCTTGAATGTTAGGTAGAGGCATTTGGACCTTTGAATTCTGTGTGATGGGTAGCCAGTGAACATTTTAGAAAAGAGTTTCAATATAAACTCTTTATAAAACACAGTGGTGAAAATACAACAATAGGTAAGTTTGCAATTTTAATAAGAGCATTTTTCTTTTTTGGCTAGTTTTTTTTACCGAATAAATTCTTTGCCATTTATTCAGCAAATATATATTAAGTTTCAGTTACATACAAGATAGTTTATATGTGGGAATAAAACATGAATAAACCAAATCTGGCCTAAGAAGAGCTCTTAGCGGGATGTTTCATTTTATTTCTATTTTAAGTATTGAATATTGCATACCTCTTAAGAGGATTGTGTCTTCTAAAATAAGCCTACATTTTAAAGAAATTCTGATAGCCTTTGAATATTTTCCATTTTGGTCAAGTGACTCTCAAAGCAGCAGCACGGTGTTTCCGTATGCTTGTGTTGATGGCCAAACGATTGCAGGGAGACAGTGGAAACATCCCAGTTCCACTTATTTTTCTCTCTAAATTTTAAGAAATGATATAAATGGGGGGGGTTCATATTCCATCCATTAAAGATTAGTTAGGTCATCAGGCTTTGTGTTTATTTGTTTAACTGAAAGAGTGAAGAGGGTTAGGTTAAATCATTTACACTGGTATGAATTATTTTCACTGGCAGGAATGACTTAGAGAATACGGAAGATTAGCCATAAAATGCAGGCTGTGTGAGAGATGTTCAGAAAGGCCTGAGGAAGTCACTGATGGGGAAGCTCCTGCCTTGACCTCCTCTCTCTGATCATCTTGAGCCCACCCTACTTGATCAGTAATTCTTGTGGTCTTAACACGTGTACTCTCTTCATATTCCCAGTTCTGGGCATCCCATCCTGTGACATCCATCTCCCGCCTTTTCAGCTCATTCCCTTTGCTACCCCAACTCCAACATGCCTGTGGACCCCAGCAGGGATTAAATCTATTGATCCTACTTTTCATGATCACTCACACCCTCATGCTCTTACTTCCTTCTCTATCAGGCTTATATTCTGTGATCCATTGTTGTATACTCTCCCTTGCCTCTCTCACTGTGTCATACTCACCTGGCAAAATCCCCATCTTTTTTTTTTTTTTTTTTTTGCGGTACGCGGGCCTCTCACTGTTGTGGCCTCTCCCGTTGCAGAGCACGGGCTCCGGACGCGCAGGCTCAGCGGCCATGGCTCATGGGCCCAGCTGCTCCGCAGCATGTGGGATCTTCCCGGACTGGGGCACGAACCCGTGTCCCCTGCATCGGCAGGCGGACTCTCAACCACTGCGCCACCAGAGAAGCCGGCAAAATCCCCATCTTATTCCACCCAACTATCTTCCTGCTCTCCATGCTTGTCCCTGGGCAGCTGCTGTGGCTGGGGACAAGTACACAGCCGTCCCAACTGTTCTTCCCAGATCTAAGACCTCATTTCTTAGAGATCCAACCACATTCTCCTAGTCCATTGGCTCTCCTCTTCTCCTCTCTCTCCATCCTCATTCTCTGCTAATTACCTTGCTTTTCATTTCAGTGAGAAAACAGAAATTTCCATGGATTCCCACCAGCACACCTACTACTTACCAGCCCCAGTGCCTGTATACTTGACCTCCCATTCCAGTATCCCAGATGAATTGTTTTTGCTTTTGAGGCCATTCGTACTCTTAACCTCAGGCCATCTTGCACCAACTTCTTTTTTTTTTTCCCAATAAATTTATTTATTTATTGGCTGCGTTGGGTCTTCGTTGCTGTGTGTGGGCTTTTTCTAGTTGCGGCAAGCAGGGGCTGCTCTTCGTTGTGGTGCGCAGGCTTCTCATTGTGGTGGCTTCTCTTGTTGCGGAGCATGGGCTCTAGGTGCGCGGGCTTCAGTAGTTGTGGCACGTGGGCTGAGTAGTTGTGGCACGTGGGCTCAGTAGTTGTGGCTTGCAGGCTTTATAGCGTGGGCTCAGTAGTGTGGCGCACGGACTTTGTTGCTCCGCGGCATGTGGGATCTTCCTGGACCAGGGCTCGAACCTGTGTCCCCTGCATTGGCAGGTGGATTCTTAACCACTGTGCTACTAGGGAAGTCCCTTCCACAGTTATATTTCTATTTTAAAGGAGTCGCATGCCCCACCTAAAAGGCTAGAGGTGCCAGCAGCACCAGTGTCTTCTCAGGCTCTGCTCCTTTTCCTACAGATGAAGGCAAAAACAGACGTGCTCAAAGACACAGTGGTACGCCTGTGTACAGAGGGTACAAAAAGACAGTTTCATAAGGAGATTTCTCAATAAATCCCCTCATTTCTTGCTTTGTCATATACTTTAGATTCTCAGGTGTGGATTTTCTTCTCTCTAAATTAGCCTTTTTTAGGATATTTATTTGATAAAGCCTGTGTGATTTAACATTTGCACTCTTTACTGGGTTTGGAAAACCCCTTTTCTTCCACTTGTTGACCAAGATTACAGTTACATGTTAGCTCTTTTATTATCATAGAGCATTTGAATCAGATAGATTCTTAAACTCTTCAAAAAATTTTCCTTTAAAAAATGTTGCACTGATGTTGCATCTGACTCTCCTTTCTGATTAATGTGACTGAGAATTGGGCCAGTAATGTGGTTCATATTTGTGGTTTTTATTGAAGTGCTGTTCCCTTTGTGATGCCGAATCATTTTATACTGACCTTACGTTTTTTTTGAGTGGTTACCTTACAAATGCAATTGAAATCTTTGTAGTCCACAACGACTGCACTTTAAGTTTAGTGTGAATGTACATTGCTAGTGAATTATATTCTTGGGTTTATTTGAATGAGTGAATGAATGAATGAGTGATTACAGTGACAGAAGAAAGGATGCAAATTTTAACCTTTCATTGAATTCCAAGAAATGTCTTCTTGAGTGTATGTGCTAAGGGCTATCAGGTGGCAGAATACAGAATAAGCCAAACGTAGTAGGCAAGTTCTGAGTCTTGTGGGTTTGGTATCTGGCCTAATTGCTTATAATTAATGATCAAAGAAAAAGATGTTCATATAATCACAGCAAATCGCTCTTATCTTTGTTGTTTGTTTCAAATGCTTTCTGTGTCACTGACTACAAATCCAGAATTATCTTTTTGGGGGCAGGGAATCAAAGGGGTACCACTGTGTCTTTGAGCACGTCTGTTTTTGTCTTCATCTGTAGGAAAAGGAGCAGAGTCTGAGAAGACACTGGTGCTGCTAGCACCTCTAGCCTTTTAGGTGGGGCATGCGACTCCTTTCTTTCCTCTGATATTTGGAAATTTCTTGGTAATTTTGGGGCGTATGTCTCTCTCCAGTGCCTTAGGCAAGACAGTGTTCACTTCTTACAAACCTCAGGTATGGTAATCCAGAATCTTCTTTCACACAGCTGCCGGAGGAAATGCAAGCTGAGGTTTTATACTTAAACTCAGAATCAGAACACTAGGAGGGAGGAGATGGTTAATGGTTGCATGAGTTTTTGTTTGTTTTAACTCACTGAGGGCATGGGCTAGTTTCCTATACTGCACAGGATTTATGCTCCCAGGTCTGCTTTGCACAGGGTCTCCACCCTGCTGCTCTGTAGGCCACAACAAAATCAAATTAGCCCTTTGGTTCCTGGTTGGAGGCAGGCAGTGGGAACAGGCAGGAGATTGGGGGGGTGGGGCACGGAGAATACAGCCCACCCTCAGGGTTGCCTCAGGCCATCCTCCAGGGACTCTTCTGGGTTCTGATCATTGCTCCCTCCTCCAGGCCTTTTAGACTGAGCTTTAGTGAAAACTTGGCTGTTAGCAGGCCCAGGGTACTACTCTGCCTCTCTTGTTTCTTTTTTTTTTTTAATTTAATTTTATTTATTTTTTTATACAGCAGGTTCTTATTAGTTATCCATTTTATACATATTAGTGTATACATGTCAATCCCAATCTCCCAATTAATCCCCCCCCCCCACCTTGGTGTCCTACGTTTGTTCTCTACATCTGTGTCTCTATTTCTGCCCTGCAAACTGGTTCATCTGTACCATTTTTCTAGGTTCCACTCATTCCTGATGGGAGGGACTGGTGGTGGGCAGAGCTCAATAAAACTTTAATCCGCTTGTCTGCTGATGGGTGGGGCTGGGTTCCCTCCCTGTTGTTTGTTTGGCCTGAGGCAACCCAACACTGGAGCCTACCCGGCTTTTTGGTGGGTCTGTTGGCGGACTCTGGGAGGGCTCACGCCAAGGAGTACTTCCCAGAACTTCTGCTGCCAGTGTCCTTGTCCCCATGGTGAGCCACAGCCACACTCCGCCTCTGCAGGAGAGCCTCCAACACTAGCAGGTAGGTCTGGTTCAGTCTCCCCTGGGGTCACTGCTCCTTCCCCTGGGGCCCGATGCACACACTACTTTGTGTGTGCCCTCCAAGAGTGGAGTCTCTGTTTCCCCCAGTCCTGTCGAAGTCCTGCAGTCAAATCCCGCTAGCCTTCAAAGACTGATTCTCTAGGAATTCCTCTCCCGTTGCCGGACCCCCAGGTTGGGAAGCCTGACGTGGGACTCAGAACCTTCACTCCAGTGGGTGGACTTTTGTGGTATAAGTGTTCTCCAGTCTGTGAGTCACCCACCCAGCAGTTATGGGATTAGATTTTACTGTGATTGTGCCCCTCCTACTGTCTCATTGTGGCCTCTCCTTTGTCTTTGAATGTGGGGTATATTTTTTGGTGAGTTCCAGTGTCTTCTGTAGATGATTGTTCAGCAGTTAGCTGTGATTCGGTGCTCTCGCAAGAAGGAGTGAGAGCACATCCTTCTACTCCGCCATCTGGACCCAATCCCTCACCTCTCTTCTTTCTTTACACCCTGCCTCCACCTGTTCTGTCCCTTCATTCAAATTATTCCAAAGCTTCATTTTATCCCTGTTTTCTGCTGGGACTCAAACTCATACAGTGTTGACCCAGGAATCTCCTGTGGATTTTGTCTGAGGAGTTTTTATTAAACATAAAAACTGAAATTGTTTGAGGTCATTCTTCATAGAAAACTATTCTTTCCTTTGGTCTCTGGATTCTGCTTTGCTATTAATATGGACACAAGATAGGTTACTATATGTATTTGTTGAAATTAAACTCTTTAAAAACACATTCTGGTAACAAAGCTAGAATGTTGATGTTTTGTGTTACTGAGTCTTAGTCTTCCTGCTTTGAGGTTCTGAAATGAACCATGTATATGACAGTGAAGATTCAGGGAAACCTATATTCTTTTTACTATTTAACGTTCTAAACCTTTTTTGAGGGTTCAGTATTCCATTTTGAAGCTTGCAAAGTGTGGGTTCTTAATTTCAGGCCACTTATTGTTTCTTCTTTAGCCGCTTTTGTGGGTGCCCAAGTTGTGCTTTGCTGGGGCTTGTTAAGATCATATGTAAACATTTCGGGGCTGCCACTGCTGGTGACACATCTCACCCGATAGCCGCGGAGGAGCTTCTGATGGAATAATTATTATGTGAAGAGCATTGTAGGAGGTTGTTACCATAGAAAAATATGATGTGGATCAAATAAAAGAGACACAAACTTTAATAAATTGTGCTTGGTTGCTTTCTTTTGCCCAGGATAAGCTCGCTTCCAGAATTCTCCTGGTCTGCTGTAGTGGAATGATGGTTTATCACAGGCTTTTTCACTGTTTTTGAAAATGCTGTTATAAACAGGTTTTTAAGGAAAACTTTTACATTGAGTCATCAGTTCACTTCTCTGTCCATCTTTACCACCCCCCCGCAATTAACATGCTAGTTACTTAAGTTTTTAAACTGAAATTCAAATCTCGGTTGAGATTTGAGGTTTTTTTCTGTTGAGATTCAAGTTCAAAGTCAAGTTTTGTTTTTATTTTTGATTTTTGTGGTAGCTGAAATGATGTAAGTACCACCTGTTGAGAAGTCTAAAGTTATATTTTATAAGAGGGCACTGGGACGTGAAAAGGCACTGTTTTTTTTTTGTGTGTGTGTGTGTGTGGTACGCGGGCCTCTCGCTGTTGTGGCCTCTCCTGTTGCGGAGCACAGGCTCCGGATGCTCAGGCCCAGCGGCCATGGCTCACGGGCCCAGCCGCTCCGCGGCACGTGGGATCTTCCCGGACCGGGGCACGAACCCGTGTCCCCTGCATCGGCAGGCAGACTCTCAACCACTGCGCCACCAGGGAAGCCCAAGGCACTGTGTTTTTGTGTGTGTTGAACTGCAGTTTAGCCTGCAGGAGTACTGCTATTACTAATCACTGCAGCAGATCTTTGCAGATGGATCCTTAATGGATCCCGAATTCCCCTTCCTTGGATTACTAGAGAACAGCTTTCTGAGAACAGCCATTGTGAGCAATAAAAGCTTGTGGTCAGAGACATCCTGTATGGGCATCATGGCTTCAGTTTGCTCTTACAAATGACCTAGTGATCAGCTGGTAACAGGGAAAATACAGGTCCCCTCCCCGCCCTTTGGATGGTGCTTTGTTGATGAACCAGGTTTTTCTCCTCTTTGTGAGATTATCCAATGTGATGGCAAGTGGGTGTCAAGCATTGGGTATTACGAGAAAACATTCCTGAAGCTGTAGGCTTCAGCTAGGAGAGGCATCTATGGTGATGGTGGGGAAATAAAACTGGCCTTGTCGGAATTTGATAGACTGGTCCACTCATGTCTTTGAGCTTCAGTTTTCTCATTGCTCATGTGAGAATGCCTGTAAAATGTGTTGGTATGAGAATTAAATTAGCTAATATAGGGGGGTTTGTAACTGTAAACAAGTATGAGATAGTATTAGAGAAGCAGATGTAGAGAGAAAATTAACAAATGAGAGATCAAAGTAAAAATGAAGGAGAGAGAAATATTAGGTGAAAGGTAGAATCTTTGAGTGCTTGTTTCATTTTTTGCTTTGATAAGATTTTGTAGCCATATTCAGTTCTTCGCATAATCAAAGTTATTTCCTGTGAGTGGCAGTTACAATATAAAACTGTTTATATCCTTCTAAGTGAGAAGCCACAGGATCTTTCCAGTATTAACTTCAGACGCTCATTTATATCTCATTCTACACTCTAGGGTGAATAAGGCCTGGTGCTAAGAACACACGTTGGGAAAAACAAATCAAACGCCTCCAAACGCTGTTTATCACAGATATGGACTAGGGAAGTGGATGCTCAGAATTCCAAAACAATTGGAATATTTTCAGCAGTTTACAAATTATTGAAAGGTTCCTGATATTTTGACTTATCTGAGGGACTCTGTATTATAGTGATTTAGAATTTGTAGTTCAGTATTGCAAATTCTATTCAGATGATCTGGTCATTCTTAGTGACATTGTTGCCTTTTAACTATCGCTCACTTTCATATTCATAAATGTGCCCATATTATTGGTACATGCAATTAAATATGTGTTCATTTTAAAAAATGTTCCTGTGATTGATGGAAAATGTATTAGGTGACTAGAGCTTCTTGGTAAAATCAGTGCAGGCTTTTTACCATTATTACTAGAAGAAAATAAACTCTTCAGGCTTTATATTTAGTAACTCCCTTGATCATTTTGACCTAGAGTCTAAAGTGATGATGGTAAAGGAACTGATGATAAACAACATTAGTTAGAGTATGAGACGTATCAGATTTACCTCCCAAGGCAAGAAGCTTCCCTTTGAGGTGATCATCCGTCCTCTGTGTGGAGGCTTCTGGCCCTTCCAAGGCGCCCTCATCATTGTCTTGTCTGACTACTCCTTTGAAACTGCTTGAGCCATTGGCCTGTACCTTACCTCAGCTCAACAATCAGCCTGTGTTTTTATCTTATTTGACCTTTTGGTAGCAGGGGGCCCTTCTTCCCGTCTTGAAAAACTTTCTTATCTTGGCTCCCACACCCTCAAACTCTGGGAAGGAGTCTCACTGTCCCTATTTCGTCCCCTCTGATGGCTTCTTTAGCACACTCATATTGGGCTGTCGCAGTAGCTTTTATCCAGTTTACCTCTGGGCCAAAGCCAGTAGTCAGTCTCCATCCTCACTTTACTCAACTCCTCAGCCTCCCCAGCCTTGAAACACCATCTTCTTTTTCCTCATAACACCATACCCACCTGGTTTTCTTCCAACTTCCTGTCTGTTTCTTAGCCTCCTTTATGAGGCCTCCAAGTATTAGAAGGCCGCGGAGCTCTGTCCTTGGCCCTCTTCTCTGTCTTTAAGTTCTTTATCGATTTGGTCATTTGTCTTCCCTGTACAAGGATGTAAGTCCCTTGAGAGCAGGCACTTTTATCTGTCTCGTTTGTGCTTGTATCTACTGTGCCCAGAGCAGAGCTCTGTAGGTACCAACTGACTGGCTCGACCCTTCACCACTCCTCTCATTACTTGGACTTGTGTGTCCTAGCTCCCCATAGTTTCATAAAGATTGAAGCCAGTGGTTCTGTGATCACTTTGAATGTGACTTCAGTGTCCTGGAATAGAGTTTATATAGTTTATTACTTCACTTGACCTATGTCCTCTTTTTCCAATAATGGTACTACCTCTTTGTGGCAGGTAAAACTGAGGCCTTTGGCTGTGTTATCGATGCCTCCCTCATTTTTTATCCCCTGTGATCAGTTACTTTGCTTACTGCCTTGTTACCCATCCATTCCTTTTCAAACTTTTACTTTTTAACCACCTTGGAGGGTGATGGTTAGTTACCCCTTGTCTTGACCCTCCCTCTTAAAATCTGTCGGATTATGCTGAGAACGCAAAACTCTGAAGTTCCCTTATGAAAGAAAGGATTTTGAACAAGGAGTCCCAGTTGCCAGTATTCTAAGTCTCTGCCTCCTTACACCCATGTTCAAGTGCCCTCTATAGCTTTCTGTCGCCTGTTTGTGGGCCCAGCACTGCCTACAGCGTGTGCTTTAGCAAGCCTGAGTTACCTTGTACACACACCTGTGCTTCTTCATCTCCCTGCTTTGCATGTGCTGTTACCTGGAATATGGTCTTTATGCAAACTCCACACGTAGTTCAAGACCATTTCAATTGCTTCCTCCTTTGTGAAGATCTATCTGCTCACCCTAAGCTTGAAGTAATCTGTCTCTACTGTGAAATCCCTAGTTATCTTTACCTTAACGATAGTGCTCAGATATTTCTTTTTTTGGGTTTGCTTATGTCTTATCTCTCTTATAGGTCATTGAAGACAGATGCTTAGCCCTTGCCTTTTGTTCAATAAATATTGAAGGAATAAAAGAGACTCATCTCATGAAAAGAAAACTAACTGCCCTTTTACTATTTACTTACCTATCCTGGGTGTCAGTTCTCTTTTAATTATGTTTATTCTTCCATTTCCAAGTTAATAACAGCTAACATTTGAGTGTAATGCTTTACTTTTCACAAAGCATTGTATATTTATCCTGCTTGACTTTTTCCCTTCAACAGTTCAGTAAGGCAACAGTGTATGTAAACCATAAAATAAGGCAGAAATTGAAGTGCAGAAGCTGTTTCTCTGGTTAGGTGCTACTGTGCCCCAGTCACTGGTCCATGAACTTTTCCTGTACTATTGAGTTGACTCTTCTTAGCAGCCCATTTTTTCCTAATTATTGAGGTATAGTTGATTAGCAATAATATGTAAGTTTCAAGTGTACATCATAATGATTCACAATTTTAAAAGATTACACTCCTTTTATAGTTATAAAATATTGGCTGTATTCCCTGCGCTGTACAATACATCCTTGTAGCTTATTTATTTTATACATAGTAGTGTGGCAACCCTAACTGATACTTCAGTCAGGTTTGCAATTCAGGTGTATTCTCTTGGGATATGGGAGAAGGAGGAATATTTTGTGGGTGCCAAAAGAGGATATTTAAGAGTTTCATCTTCCCTATTTTGGAGAAATTGTAGAGATTTTCTTTCACATGTCTTCTTCGGTTTTTAAGGATTAAAATAGACTTGATTTCTACAACCCTCTGCCACTTCTTTCTTTTATGGCTCATAGAGTCTCATTTCTGAAATGTCATTAATTTTATTGGCCCCTGAAGGATGTTACTCACTCTTGATGAGTCCTGAGGGTCTTTGGGATATTAGTCTCATTTTAACTGTTCCTGGTGTAATTGGATCAGTGTGATGCTTTTGACTTAATTGGTTCCAGTTTGTCAGAGGAGAAAGACATTCTCCTTGGTGCGTTGCTAAAGGGTCTCTATCTCCCAGGACTCCCTACAGAAATCACATTATTCAGAGTCAGCAGTTCTTGGGATCTCCTAGAGGTCAGATTCAGCCACTGGTGGGAAATTCCCCAGGGAAGCCACAGGTAGGTTTTAGGGGTATGTAAGTTGAACTTCTCACATCCTCAAAATAACTTCTGTCCCATCTGTCCAGATTAACAGAATTATCAATATTAATTGCTTTTTATAAATTCCCTCTATAACCTTTTCATATAAATCCATTTTTAATTTAGCATCTAATATAGAGAATGTCTAAAAAATAAAACAGCTGTTGAATTTATTTAAAAATATATTTTCGAAGGCTCTGCATAGCATAATTCCTTCCTACCTCTTAAGTAATCAGTATTCCTCTGTTGTAAAAGAATGATCTCTCTAACCTGGTAGTCCTTTCATTTTAGTGTACATAGGAAACCGGAGAACTTGTAAAAACTATGGAAGCTGGGTCTTACTCTTCTGCACCTACATTTTGCAGGAAGCACCTCAGAGTATTCTGATGCCTGTGATCCTCTGAGTACGTGTTGAAGGTACACTGCTGCAGTTTCACTGTTCTTTGCCTGTGACTACTGTCTTCTTTTGCCAGAATCCTTCAGGACAGCACTGACATTTACACAGGGTGGCTTCACCTCTTGACTCTTGGGTGTGTGGAGTACTCTGTCTCCCACCTCGCCACACATACCTTAGGCCTTGACCCCCTGTCATGAGTGCAGCAGGCATTGCTGGTTATTCCCCTTGTTTTTTCATTTAGGGAGCCCCCTACCAAACCCACGCCACCAGCATACATACCGTGTGAAACTACTATCACCTCACTGCAGTAGGTTTATAATTGCTTGAAGGGATGTGTATTGAACAAAATGATTTTGGTGAGAAATATGTTGGTCAACATCTATGTGCTGATACACAACAAGTAGAGCTGCTAAAAAGTTTAAAAGGTTTAAAAAAAAGGTCACAGTAATCATGTTTTATTAAGAAATGCTCTTCATTTGGTTAACAGGGATACTTTTTGTACTCAATTAATGGCCCTCAACTAAAATTCATGTTTAATAATCATTCCCTCCGGGTTTTTTTTCTTTTTTTAAATAAATTTATTTTATTTATTTATTTTTGGCTGCGTTGGGTCTTTGCTGCTGCACGTGGGCTTTCTCTAGTTGTGGCGAGTGGGGGCTACTCTTCGTTGCGGTGCGCGGGCTTCTCATTGCAGTGGCTTCTCTTGTTGCGGAGCGCGGGCTCTAGACGCGTGGGCTTCAGTAGTTGTGGCTTTCAGGCTCTAGAGTGCAGGCTCAGTAGTTGTGGCCCCCTGGCTTAGTTGCTCCACGGCATGTGGGATCTTCCCGGATCCGTGTCCCCTGCATTGGCAGGCAGATTCTTAACCACTGTACCACCGGGGAAGCCCCTCCCTCTGGGTTTGAGTGAATATTACTCTTGAATATTAGTCTTGTTGGGGCTGTGGTTGTCAGTAAGCACTGGTCATATCTTAATGGCAGTGTTACCTGAGAAGGGTGTTTACTGTGTAGTTCTATGTAAGAAGTATATTGCCCTATAAGAAAATTGCAATCCATTCTCTAAGGTAGCTGTGCAATTAAAAAGAAATCTTAAGTAATAATGTGGCTAGGGCTCTGGCTAGACCCTGCAGGGTGGACAGAGGAGTAAGGACAAAAAAGGCACCTGAGTTTTCGTAGAGAAATGAGTCCTGATGGGCTGTAGCCATCACAGAGTCATTAGTGCCCTGAAGAGTACAAGTAGTATGAGAGAGGTTCCGCCAGAGTGTTTGGTGGCTGGGTAAGAGAGAGATGATTCGGATGCCATCAGGAAAATACTTCATGAAAGATGCTGGGATCTAACAGGTGTAGAGGTACACATGTGGTGGAGTTATGTAGCCCATCAGACAAGAGTCACAGTTGGAGTACAGAAGGGAAAGTATGTGATGTGTTCCAGTGACCAAGTAGATCATCCTGGTTCTCTGGTGCATAGACTATAAGTAGGTAGTAGGATTTGGCATCGTATTCTTAGAGCCTGCAAGCCTGGGCTTTTAAGAGAACTCTCTAAGTAATCCATAAGCCTAGTAATGCCCCTCCCCCACTTCTAAAATTCCTTAGTTTTGTATCCTTAAGAAAATTTTTTTTGGAAAAGTACACATTTGTAGCTTAGGGAGTCAGAAGTAGAGAGAGATGCTGCAAAGTGTACAATCAAAACAGTCATAGCAGTAGCAGTAGTCAGTATTCAGTTCTTTTCTCCTTTAATCCTTACAACATGTATTTGAAGTAGGGGAGACTGAGGCAGAGAGGTGGAATGTCTCCCCCTGGTGCGTACACAAAGGAGCAGAGGTAGACTGCACCCTGCATGTGGCCATTTCCACTAAAACACATCAGTTCTGAACCCTGGGATAATCTTGTCCACAGGGGACATTTGATAATGTCTGGGGACATTTTTGATTGGCATGACTGGGGTTAGGGCCACTTGCATCTAGTGAATAGAGGTCACAGGTGCCGCTAATGCACAGTGCACAGGTTAGTGCCCCACCACAAAGAATCATCTGGCCCAAACTGTCAATTGTGTGGAGATGGTACCAATTGTACCACCAGACTTTTTTTTAATTTTTTTGCGGTACGCGGGCCTCTCACTGTTATGGCCTCTCCTGTTGCGGAGCACAGACACGCAGGCTCAGCGGCCATGGCTCACGGGCCCAGCCGCTCGGTGGCATGTTGGGACACGAACCCGTGTCCCCTGCATCGGCAGGCGGACTCTCAACCACTGAGCCACCAGGGAAGCCCTGTACTACCAGACTTTGTAGTCACCGTTCATGCAGACCTCTATTAAGTTTTCCTTTAAGCTGTAGAGCTAAATTAAGAAAAAAAGCAGTTTATTTTATTCTTAGTTTTTTGATTGTGCAGGAGTTATAGTGAGTTCCTTTATATGTCTGTGGTAGTAAAATCTTAAAATATTTTAGTTCCATAAGAAATATGTATCTCCTGTGCTAAGTATTACTGTATTGAAATGGAATCAAATAGACCATCAGCATAAATTTAATCAGCTTTTCTAAAGCACATTCTGGAATTCTCCTATGGGAGCAATAGGTATTAGGATGTTAACTTGAGAAAGCCTCTATTAGATTCTGACAGGTAATTATGCCTACAGGTTCCAAATCCCTTGGTTTCTTTAATTCTGCAGGTGGTGCTGTTTGCCTAAGGGAAAGATAAATGCCAGCATTTCCTGCCTGTTTGAAGCAGATTCTAGTTATCTGCTGCATGCACTGCTGGTTGAGGGGCATAGCTACCACTGGTTGAAATGAAACAGATTTAGGAAAGGAATGGCTTGGGCCACATTCAGGGTCGACTTTCCTCATGGAAAAAAGTAATTCTGATGAGCAGTGTTCTCTGCAAATAACTTTTAGGCTAAAATTTTACATAGAATTTAAGAGGGAATGCTATGTTAATAATACACTTTGAAAGGGCAAATAAAATTCTGCCAGTACAATTGAACTTGATGGTAATTTGATTAATATTTACTTACATATAGGTTTTTTTTTAATTAATTAATTTATTTATTTATTTTTGGCTGCATTGGGTCTTCCTCGTTGCCCATGGGCTTTCTCTAGTTGCGGCGAGCAGGGGCTGCTCTTTGTTGCAGTACGCAGGCTTCTCATTGTGATGGCTTCTCTTGTTGTGGAGCACGTGCTCTAGGCACACGGGCTTCAGTAGTTGTGGCGCGAGGGCTCTAGAATGCAGGCGCAGTAGTTGTGGCACACAGACTTAGTTGCTCCGCGGCATGTGGGATCTTCCCGGACCGGGGCTCGAACCCATATCCCCTGCATTTGCAGGCAGATTCTTAACCACTGAGCCACCCGGGAAGTCCCTACATATAGTTTTAATACACATGTAAGACAATGTGTAAATCTCAAAAGGAGTAAACATTTTAGTCAAGAACATAGAGGTTTGACAGTCTAATAAGGAATATAATACGATGGTAAGGATTTTGGCATGTTTGTTTCTGGAATGAATGGTTCTTTGAATTACAGTTTTTCCAGATCTTCCACTTTGTAAAACTCATTATCGAAATTAGAGTTGGATAATTTTTTCTAGAGTTAAATTTCTATACTATCTTACATGAGCTGATCCTTTTTTTTTTTTTTTTTTTTTTTTGCGGTACGCGGGCCTCTCACTGCCGTGGCCTCTCCTGTTGCGCGGCACAGGCTCCGGACGCGCAGGCTCAGCCGCCATGGCTCATGGGCCCAGCTGCTCCGCAGCATGTGGGATCTTCCCGGACCGGGGCACGAACCCGTGTCCCCTACATCGGCAGGCGGACTCTCAACCACTGCGCCACCAGGGAAGCCCTGATCCTTTTTGTAAAACAAGATTTTATAACAAAGTTGAGGATCATTATTAATATTTAGGATTTTAAAAATATTTCGAATATTTAAAGTCTGCCTATATTCCTACTTTTCCAATTTCTCATAAACGTTTTTTATTATGAAAATCATACAGGACTTTGTTTATATTAGGAAGTATGGTATAAAACAAAAGACATTATGGAAGGCTAGTAAATATATTGCTTTAATGTATCTCTTTGTAGTTTGTGTTATTTCTGTTGTCACTGAACAGCATTAAGTTCTTGTAGGGAATCACTTGCTGAATAGGAAAGTCCTGATTCCTGCTGAAAAACAGTGTAAATTCCAGATTTAAAGGTTGAATTTTTTGAAGACATTATGGAAAATAGTAAACAGTAATAATTTTAAAATGTCAGCTTCCTGTTTAATAAAACCTATTGAATTACATTGGCAGACAAGTATACTTATGTTTATTTCACATAATTTGTTTAGATTAAAAAAAATAATTTTGTTTAATTTATTTTGGCTTTCAAGTGAGAACTAGAATTTTTTAGAGCCAGAAGGTAGCTCTAACACATGAAGTTTATCCAAATCCTAGGGAGAAGAGAAACAAATTCATAAACCAACAACATAAAAAAAAAGATACCTTGTGATTTCAAGATATCCAGATGTTCATGTGTTTTCTTTTTAAACTCCATTGCTTACTACCTTGTTGTTTTTACTTAAGTTAGAAAGACTCCACCCCCCCATAATTATGTAACTTTGCATCTATTTTTAAAACTACATATGCTATAAATATTGGAGATTTGTAGGTATGTGTATATAGGAGTACCTTGAAGATACTGTGGGTTTGGTTCCAGACCACTGCAATAAAGTGAATATCACAATAAAGCGAGCCACAAAAACGTTTTGGTTTCCCAATGCTGCCTATAGGAGTTATGTTTACACTATAGTTTATTAAGTGTGCAATATGTCTAAAAACAATGTACATTCCTTAATTAACATACTTTATTGTTAAAAAATGCTAACCGTCATCTGAGCCTTCAGCTACTCATAATCTTTTTATGATAGTAATGTGAAAGATCACTGATCATCATAACAAACATAATAATAATGAAAAAGTTTGAAATATTGGGAGAGTTACCAAAATGTGAAACAGACATGAAGTGAGAAAATGCTGTTGGAAAAATGGCGCCAGTAGACTTGCTTGATGCAGGGTTGCCTCAAATCTTAAATTTGTAAAAAACGAAGCACAATAAAACGAGGCATGTGCATATACACAGTATTGCTTCATGTGGACTTGATTTGCTTAGCAAATCAACACATAGATACATTTATCCATAGATAACAGGGCTTGAGAAAAAGACATTGACATTGGATATTTAATATTTTCACTTTTCATTTCAGTGAAGGTATCATCTCTTTTGATAGTCCGGTAAATTAGATACTACTGTCTTAAGATAAATGGAAGGTGTCCCAACGGAAATCATTCAGTCCATTCGCTCGAACTTTCTGGATTGCTCCTGGTACTGTAGTTGAATGGTTCAGGTTGCATACTCTAGCATTCTGATAAGTGAGAATGACCCTTGCTCTGATGATTTAGAAAATGGAAGTGTTCATTCTCTGGGAGCCAGTTTGTAGAAAGACTCCCATGTGGGAATAGTATTTTGGGAGGTACAGAGTATAATGGTTACAAGCAAAGGCTTTAGAGTAACAGCCTTTAACTCTCATTTCTGCCACCTAGTAACTGGGTGCCCTTATTTAGGTACTTATCTCCTCTATGCTTTAGTTTCCTTATCTGAGATAAGAGCACCTACCTCCCAGAGTTATTGTGAAAGTGCCTTACGTAAGGATTTTAGCACAGTGCCCAGCGCTTACTACCGAGGAAATGTTGATTAAATGTCTGTTATTACTGACTTGGTTTCACGTACTGATTCTAAAACCAGAAACACATAGTTACTTAAAATCTTTTGGCCATTTTACTATGTAAACTATGTGGAAATCATAGACACTTTTATCAGAGAAGTAGAAAAAGGGGAACACTACAACTAATTTATTACTGTAGTCACTAGGAAAGAGTAGAAGGAAAAGTTTATTGATGTTCTCCTTGTTCATTGTATTTATAAGACTTAACGGTCTCTTAACTATATAGCTTAAGTGGTTTTAAAATGGAAACTGTATAGCTTTCTAGGTTTTCAAAAAGAAACATCATCATCATCAAAACTTAAAGTTATTCTTACAAAAGCAGCAGCATCTGTAATATCTGATCAAAAGGCTCTTGATAGCTTCATGGTTCAAACCTTTTTAGAGATATAATCTTTGTAGCTCACACTGTAAGCTCTATGTGCTTTTGGGGTTTAAACATTTATCAGTAAAAATAGATGTTAAGCGTTTCCCTGGTGGCGCAGTGGTTGAGAATCTGCCTGCCAATGCAGGGGACACGGGTTCGATACCTGGTCTGGGAAGATCCCACATGCCGCGGAGCAACTAAGCCCTTGCGCCACAACTACGGAAGCCCGTGCACCTAGAGCCCGTGCTCCACAACAAGAGAAGCCACCACAATGAGAAGCCTGCACACCGCAACGAAGAGTAGCCCCCCCCACCCCGCTCGCCGCAACTAGAGAAAGACTGTGCACAGCAGTGAAGACCCAACACAGCCAAAAATAAGTAAATAAAATACATAACTAAAATAAATAAATTTATTAAAAAAAATAGATGTTAAGTGGAAGACTGTAACCCTGATTTTGTGTTTCTAGTGTTAAAATATATTTGTTTCACTTATAAATTCTGTGTTAGTAATTGAATATCAGTTATGTGTGTGTTTGTTTTGAATCTCAACATGGGAGTTCAAATTAGACTGCCTGAGATGTTCATGGGAGGTGAGGAAGAAAGACTCCCTAAAAACCCCAGAAAGGATGGGATCAGGATATACAGTATAGTTTTCTAAAGAAGTTAGAACTGGCAATCTATACATAGCCTTTCCTATTTCCTCTCACTGTTTTTCTTGCAAAATTAGGTTTCACAGTTAAAGTTTGAAACTCTGAAACCTGAAAATGCAGATCAGATTTTAAAAATAAATGGCCATTTGGTTAGTGGAAGCATAAATAATTGAAAGGTGCATGTCAGATTCTCCTGTGGATTGTACATAACAGTGTACCCCTCAGGAGGGCATTTCCCTTAGAGGTGATTTCATGCAGTTAGGATTTGCTTTGGGGATAATGCCAAGCATCAGTCTTCTTACTTGCTTTTTTTTTTAAAAAAAAAATATATATATATATATAATTTATTTATTTAGGCTACGTTGGGTCTTCGTTGCTGCGTGCGGGCTTTCTCTAGTTGTGGCAAGCGGGGGCTACTCTTCGTTGTGGTGCGCGGGCTCCTCATTGCGGTGGCTTCTCTTATTGCGGAGCACCTGCTTTAGGCACGCGGGCTTCAGTAGTTGCAGCTCATGAGCTCAGTAGTTGTGGCTCACGGGCTTAGTTGCTTCACGGCTTGTGGGATATTCCCGGACCAGGGCTCGAACCCGTGTCCCCTGCACTGGCAGGCAGATTCTTAACCACTGCGCCACTAGGGACGCCCCAGTCTTCTTACTTGTAACATAATAAGATTATTCTTGTGAATTAAAGCAATCTTTATTGTAATACTATATATTATTGGATATTGACCTTTTTTGTAGCAGAGCGAGCAGTTCTTACCTCTTGTGTCTATGTAGCTCTCCCACACTGAGAGTCCTCCTCACAAAGCCAGCTACAGAGTCATACTTTTGTCTTTTGAGTCCTGGGAGCACCCCTCCCTACCTTTCCCCTTCTCTGCTGCAGAATATATGTTTTAAATTTATCATCTTAGTCAACTGCTTTCAACACTTTTACAAACTGATGACATATCTCATGTAAATGGGACAGAACAGGGTAATTTAATAGTTACATACACAAGGTGTTCTCCAGATCTCCTCCACCTCCTTCCTCCAGCCAAAGGTTTCATGTTTGCATGAATGATATGTATATCTGTATGTATATATAATTTAATATATATTGCTATATCACAAATTGAATATGTCATGTGTATATATTTGATATACAGTATATTTTAAATAAAAATATTTATTTCATAGCTTCATTCCCATGACATAACACACATTTTCAGAGGGTTGCTTGTGATCATCCAGAGAATACTGTAGCTGGGTAAGGAAGGTGATGGTTTTACTAGTAAGTGAGTAAACTCAGGTTTAAAACTTTTCAGGAGGATGAAAAGAAACAGTAAGTCCTTGGTTCTCTTCTAAAGGAAGTTAATATTTTCTTTGCTCCTCCTGTGTGAAGGCTGAAAAGGAAAGGGAAAATTGAAACCAACCATATAAAGCTGTTCTTGGAAGATACTTAAAATGAGAACAATCTTCCAAAACAGCTGGCTTTTTAGTCAGCTAAGCCATCTGTTTAGTTTTTCAGCTGGTACTGTCTTCAGTCTCCCTGATTTTTATAGCTTCCCCTTGGGAAACCACAAGATTCCAAATCATCACAACATTGCACAGCCCTTCGAAGAGCTGTGTGTGACTTAGATGATTATTTGTTAGTCTTCTTTTATATAATTCTGAATGGTTTTTACTTCTGTGGAACTTGTGGTTTTATAAATTTTGGGAAGAGGGAGAGTCTGAGGAAAGAAGAAAGACGGTTTTTCTTATGTAAGCATTTATTTTCCAGTAATACACCACTAATAAAATGGTAGCTCTTTCATGTTTCATTTAATGGGAATGCATAAACCGGTTAATCGAAGTAAAATTGTTTTAGATTTTTCAGTTCTGCCATTTAGTTGGTTTCCTTCTTATGTCAAATTCAGTGGTGTTACATTTTTGTTGCAAACATTCCTTAAAGGGTGTTGATGTTAAATTTATTTATACCTCATTACAATGATTATAGTTTCTTAGAACTACAGAATGGATATTTTAAAATTGATGCATAGGTATCAACCTGTTTTTTTTTTTTTTTTTTTTCTGTGGTACGTGGGCTTCTCACTGTTGTGGCCTCTCCCGTTGCGGAGCACAGGCTCCTGACGCGCAGGCTCAGCGGCCATGGCTCAGGGGCCCAGCCGCTCCGCGGCATGTGGGATCTTCCCAGACCGGGGCACGAACCCGTGTCCCCTGCATCGGCAGGCGGACTCTCAACCGCTGCGCCACCAGGGAAGCCCTCAACCTGTTTTTAATGAATGTGTTCTTTTGTTTTAAAAGTTAATCATATTTGTAAGGATACATTTTAATATTATCATATGGTGATCAACAAGTGACTTCCACTGTCTCCCGGCTATATGTATATATATATAAAATATATTTTGGCAGAGGAAATAATTGGCAAAGAGTTATGCTTTATCCTGTGTGTAGAAACTACATTTCTTGTTCGCTCACATGTGCTCTAGACATAGAGATAGCAATTCTCAACCTGCATATCATTTGAGCTTCAAAAGGTGAACAATTACTACCCATTATCGTCACTACTCTGGAGAGCGAGATGAGTATAATTTTTAAAAAGTCTTTGTGAGAATCGTGACAATTCTCAATTCCACCCTCACAAAAATAGGACCAAAATGTTAGGGGATAAATACTAATGCAAATAATTTAATGCTTGAATTTGAAAGACTCACAATTATCCACACGGCAGGAATAGTCTTTAAAGTCATTTCAGCTCTAAAATTTCATACTTATATTGAAATATTGGGAAAAAATAGCCAACATTTATATAACTTTTCATTTCCATTATATATTTCATTAACATCATAAAACTCATGTTTTATAGGCATATATATATTCATACATCACTAGATGTATAATTGTACCACCTTTCTTCCCTAGTAATTAATTGCTTTCTTACCATCTTAGTTGCTCTTTAGCTGTCTTCATTGAGTGAGGCTTTATAAAATATTTATTCTTTTACTTGATTTTGAAACCTCAAAGTACCCATCCTTCGGAATTTTTCCTCATGCCTGAGAGGTAAAGATGTCTCTTTCTTTTCAGACTGAGTTGTGTGTCATTATCCTTCTCCACCCAGTTTCCTTGGGTCTTCACCTCAGGGGCTTCTTACTCTCTGTCCACTTGCATGTCCGGGCCCAGCTTCAAGAGGGTCCTCAGCTGTGGAACTGTTCCTGGACACGTTCATTAGCAGTGGGCTTGCAGGTTTCACTCCTCAGAAGGCACTTACTGTCTCCTCACAGAAATTAGATTGCTGCCTTGTATATATTTGCTGTTCAGTTCATGATTTAAAAATTTAATCCCATATAAAAACTTTTTTTAAAATGTTGAGTTAGTTTAATTATACACTATCTTGATGTAGCCAGGATGAAAGTACTTTTTCCTTTCTTTTTTGAAGAACGGTGCTCAATAACTCATAAGACTTGATAAAAAGTACTAATCTAGTGAAGATGTGAATATTGATTTTATTCTTCTTTCTCTGATGAATGGTATCATGGGCAGTTAAAATAATGCATTTTTATTTTAGGTGAGACTAATGGCTGATAAATAATGAAGTTACTATATTTCTATGAATTTTATCCTAAAATATAGGTTGGTTGTAATTTCCTGTTCTGTGGACCGACTCTTAGAGAAGGATCCTTACTCATTTTGTTTTAAGTCAAGATGTGTAAAACTTTACTGTTTTGGTCCAGCATGGGTCCAGCCTAGGATATTGGATGCATTTTGTTTATTCCATTTGCAATTTTTGCTATTTGAAATTGACCTTCTGGTTTTTTTTGTGGTAATTAATATTTTTTTATTGACGTATAGTTGATTAATACTGTTGTCTCAGTTTCAGGTGTACAGCAAAGTGATTCAGTTATACATACATATCTACCTATCTAATCTATTTTTTTCAGATTCTTTTTCCTTATAGGTTATTACAAAATATTGAGTACAGTTCTCTGTGCTATACAGTAGGTCCTTATTGGTTATCTATTTTATGTATATCAGTAGTAGTGTGTATGTTAATCCCAAATTTCTAATTTGTCCCTCCCCTACCCTTTCCCCTTTGGTAACTGTAAGTTTGTTTTCTAGGTCTGTGGGCCTATTTCTGTTTTGTATAGGTGCATTTATGTCATTTTATTTTATTTTTTAGATTCGACCTATAAGCGATATCAAATGATAATTGTCTTTGGCTTACTTCATTCACTTAGTATGGTAATCTCTAGGTCCATCCACGTTGCTGCAAATGGCATTATTTCAATCTTTTCTATGGCTAACACTCCATTTTGTGTGTGTGTGTGTGTGTTTGTGTGTGTATGTACCACATCTTCTTTATCCATTTATCTGTCGATGGACATTTAGATTGCTTCCACTTCTTGGCTATTGTAAATAGTGCTGCAGTGAACATTGGGGTGCGTGTATCTTTTTGAATTATGGTTTTCTCCAGATATATACCCAGGAGTGGGATTGCAGGATCATCTGGTAACTCTATTTTTTGTTTTTTTAAGGAACATCCTTAATGTTCTCCACAGTGGTTGTACCAATTTGCATTCCCACCAACGGTGTAGGAGGGTTCCTTTGGTAATTAATTTTGCCTCTGCTTCTGTCTGTAAAAATGTCTTTGTGCTGTCTTCTGGAATAGTTTTCTCTGCTTCCTGTGGCTTAATATCATAAATGATTATTTTCCTAAAGCATTAAAATTTTAGAAATGAATGCACAATAGCCCCCAAATTATGTAAAACAAATTCATTCTGAGATTATTAATGGAACATATTCATGGAACAATGGAATGTAGAAACTAAAAAAAAAAAAATCCTATTTCCCTTGAGTGTTATTAGGAGAACAGAGCATGCCTGTAGACAAGAGAAGCAAGAGAGAGAAAATGGAATGACTTGCTTGTTATCACGTGTATCATCGATAGCTTCATACTAGTCCTCACGGCAGCAGAGCCATCAGAGATGGCTGTCCACTCCATGCCGCAGCCATTCTCAACCTGAAACCACCAGATTCCCCTGAAAGTTCAAGAATCTGTACCTAGCAGTCATGTAGCCATGACCAGCCTACGTGTATGTGTGCACAGTGGTGGCTCACAGTGTTCTTTACATGTTTGAATTATGTTAATTGCCAATGTTTAAATATCAGGAGATTTCACAATAAACTCTGGAGTTACAGGTTCTTAAACACTGGGACAATTTGAGAACGTTGCCCCCATATTCCCTCCCAGGCAACATTTGGCTGGTGGTGGAGGCCTGCTCCTTTAGACCATGGAGGCTCTCTCCATTTCCCCCTAGTTCTCAGCTTGCTTTCTGCCAGTCACACACAGAGGATTTTGGGGCCTACTGCCTCCTGTGCCTGCCTAGTTATTTTGGGGACACCTGGCTCACTGCACTCATTGTTACTTGCCTGGTTCTGTGGCTATTTGGATTTGCTCCCTTCCAGTTTCAGTGTTCCTTCAATTGACCAGACAGTTAAATTTATTATTGTGAATGTATTATTGTAATCTAACTGTTTGAAACTTAGATTGAAAATTGATTGTTTGAATAAATGCTGGAGAGGGTGTGGAGAAAAGGGAACCCTCTTGCACTGTTGGTGGGAATGTAAATTGATACAGCCACTATGGAGAACAGTATGGATGTTACTTAAAAAACTAAAATAGAACTGCCATATGACCCAGCAATGCCACTATTGGGCATATACCCTGAGAAAACCATAATTCAAAAAGAGTCATGTACCACAATGTTCATTGCAGCTCTATTTACAAAGACCAGGATACAGAAGCAACCTAAGTGTCCATCAACAGATGAATGGATAAAGAAGATGTGGCACATATATACAATGGAATATTACTCAGCCATAAAAGGAAATGAAATTGAGTTACTTGTAGTGAGGTGGATGGACCTAGAGTCTGTCATACAGAGTGAAGTAAGTCAGAAAGAGAAAAACAAATACCATATGCTAACACATATATATGGAATCTAAAAAAAAAAAAAAAGGTTCTGAAGAACCTAGGTGCAGGACAGATATAAAGATGCAGACATAGAGAATGGACTTGAGGACACGGGGAGGGGAGAGGGTAAGCTGGGACAAAGTGAGAGAGTGGCATGGACATATATACACTACCAAATGTAAGATAGATAGCTAGTGGGAAGTAGCCGCATAGCACAGGGAGATCAGCTCGGTGCTTTGTGACCACCTAGAGGGGTGGGAGGGAGATGCAAGAGGGAGGGGATATGTGGATATATGTATATGTATAGCTGATTCACTTTGTTATAAAGCAGAAACTAACACACCATTGTAAAGCAATTATACTCCAATAAAGATGTTAAAAAAACAAAGACAATTGATTGTTTGGGGCCCTTGATAGTGATCAGTTAGGACTAAACTAAAAAAGCCATGAACATCTGTGTGCATAAAATATCTCATTAATAATGCTCATACCAAGTTACAGAAAAATTAAGCAGTGGTGAAAATTCTAAAATATGAATTAGTATTCCTTCTAATTTCTGAAAGGAGAAGTCTTTATAAAAGAACCTTCCCCACCCCAATCAGTGAAGGTGAATATTTGTGTAGACACAGAGGAGCTTGTTCTCTTTCCCTCGGTGCTGCGTGGGTTTGCCTTCCTGACTCCTGTACTGTGCTCCTCTGAAGCTCTCCGCGTCTGCCCACTGAGCTTGGTGGCGTGGCACTACAGCCTCCAGCCCTGCTTCCGTGACCTCTGCAGCAGTACAGCTGAGAGTCCAGGTGACAAGGAGCCCTTTTAAGGGGATTGTGGATATTAATTGGCAGAGCAGTTATTCTGCTTCTATCTTCTTTAGGATAGGTTTTACCATATTGAGTTTGGAGGAAAATATAATTGCCTAAGAGTTTCAGGGAAACAGTAGAATGATTATTAAACTAAGGTGAAACTCGTTTATCTTTTTTTTTTTAAAGTATATTTGATTTACAATGTTATTTTAATTTCTGGTGTACAGTAAAGTGATTCAGATATATATATATATACACACACACATACATAACATATACATTTTACATATACATTCTTTTTATATTCTTTTCAATTATGGTTTATCCGAGGATATTGACTATTTCCCTGTGCTATACAGTAATACAGTAGGACCTTGTTGTTTAAATGTTCTATACATAACAGTTTGCATCTGCTAACCCCAAACTCCCAATCCCTCCCTTCCTCACCCCCACCTCCCCCCTTGGCAACCACAGGTCTGTTCTTTATGTCTGTGAATCTGAAACTGGTTTATCTTTATCAAATGTATACCTACATTTGGTTTCCTTTCCTCTTCTTTTTTATTGTCTGTTTTGCCATGTCTATTTTTCTGTTTCTAGTCCTCAGAATTTTATTTTTTCCTCTCTAGTTACTTCCAAATCTAGTAGCACTAACACTTGTAATTTAGGTGGTTAGGTACTGAATCTTATGGCTACTGCTTTTACATCAGGCAGCTCTCACTTGTGCCTTGAACTTCATAGCATGTCAGTACTTTTCTGGTACCCAGAAGGCAGGAGCTGAGCATAAAGTGTGCTGCGCTGTGTTTTGTTATGATACTTCTTTCTTTATGGTTTGTGAACTAATTGCTTTTTTCCCCTTTGTTTTAGCCCTGTGGACCTTATTATGAATATGACTGTGTACTTTTGTAAACGAAGGCCTCCATTTAGTGGCCATCTACCTTTCTTTTGATGATATTACCCTAATGTTTTATATAATGAAGCAAAGCTCAAGACAGAAACATAGAAGCATGGAAAGAAGAAAAAAAAGCATATTCTAAAATGCTAAACATTGATTAACTCTGTAATAGGATTTCAGGAGATATTTAATCTTTTGTGCTTATCTCTGTTGTCCAAGTTTGAAAGATTTGAGCATGTTTTCCTTTAATCAGAATAAAACCTATAGACATTTTTGGAGCATAAATATTAAGAGAAGTAAATTACTTTTCTTTAGAAATTTATAAACATTTTAAGTCATTATCTGAAAAAAATTATTAAAAAATTTTGTGCTCTTTTTCTTTGACAAAACAGAGCACACCGTTAAAAAATTGTACAAGTAACTATCTGCCCTGGTGGAAACACTTTGATCTGCTACTAAAGGGTATTTCCATGCAGTGTGTATAAGTATTGGTGTGTATAGGTATAAGACCAATGGCCTTCGGTATGAGAACCAAGTGAAATGGTTGTTAAAAATGTAGATTTCTGGGCCTCATTTCATCACTCACTGCACAGGAAGAATCTTGAGACTACTTGAGAAAAATGTTTTCTTTTTTTTTTTTTTTTAAAAACAAACTCTCCAGGTGTTTCTCATGCTTGCTAACGTTTGAGACCCACTTCCCTTTACTCGGCTGCCAGGAGAGCAGTGTTAAATTCTAAACTTGATTTTTATCTGGATCCTTTCAGTCATTCCTGGCCTAAGTGTAAAATGTTATAATGTGTTCTTTCAGGTTAGCTTAAATTTATGTATCAGATAAAACTGCACTGTTTTAAAGATTGATTTTGTTAAATTATGATGTTTAAGAAATCCTCTAAAATGAAATTAATTATCTACAATTAATTATCTACAAAGCAGGTGCTGTTGAATTGGCTCTGTGGTCTGAATTTATTATTGATTGAACATCTTTATATTTGAATTTATGCCAGGTTCAGAAGGTCTAGGTGGTACCAGGAAGTGGTTAATATTTCAGTGACAGTCAAACCTTTAAGTGCCTGAAAGCTGGGGTGTTAAACTCCCTTCTGCAAATTGATTTTCAGTTGCAGGATTTCATGCACATCAATGACGGCGATGTCTTTTTTACTAGTTTGAAATTGTGGTTCAGTAGATATGCAAATCTATTTTGCTGAGTTTTGGTGACTTTTTAAGAGTTTGGTTCATGTCTTTTTTGCTTTTTTCACCTAAGTTAGAGTATAATCAAATATATGAAAGCCATCAAAGTATTTTATTTTATTTTTAAAATTTTTGGCCACACCACACAGCATGTGGGATCTTAGTTCCCTTCCCAGGGATTGAACCTGCGTCCCCTGCAGTGGAAGCGTGGAGTCTTAACCACTGGACCTCCAGGGAGGTCCCTCAAAGTATTTTGGCACTCATTCTCATCGTGCAAATTCTGTTCTTTTTTTCTCTAAAACATATGGGTTACTTTTGGATAAAAAATTAGCTTGAATATACTTTCTGTAGATTCCCTCTAACCAAATCACTTGTAGTGAAATAAAGCAGAACCTTTTGCCTCTTTGCAACAAAGGAAACAGCACAGCATGGGAAATTATGTATGCTAGGAGGGGCTAATTATTGACTTTGGGCTTGTTTAGGTGTTTTGGGGGAGGGTTCAATGGAAGAGTGGTTTTGGTTTGGATTGGGTGCTGGCAGAAAGTGGGAAATTGTATGATCTGATATCTTAATTTTTAGGGCAATAGAAACAGTAGGCTACAGCTGTAATTGGTAAAGAAGTAGCAGTTACTCATATTAGCTGGAACTGGGGATGTTAGGTTATGGTTGTGGTTTGTATAGTGTTCTTATTTTTGTCTGTGTTTCAACACAGTTGTGCAGTGATTATGTTTTTGTCTTGCTCTATCCTGATCATGGAGTGGTCTTTTCTTTCTCATTCTTGCCTTACACACACACACACACCCCCACACACCTACCCCATATATGGAAGCTTTCTCTTGTTTTAGTCAGCTCATTTAGGTAAACAATAAAAAGTGAATATCATTTATCTTTTATTAGTTAGAATCAGTCCAACTTTCCTTCTTAAAATAAACAGACCATTTTTACCTGCCATTCTGGCTGTAAATATTTTTTCAGGTAGGATAAATTCAAGTTGATTTGGGAATTATAAACCATCTAAAGGTAGCATTGATGTCTTTGTATTAATATTCATTTGCTTAAGTGTCTGTTTCTTGAACTCATGATTAAGGAGAAGGTAGCACAAGATTAAATTTATTAACTTCGACAAAATCATCAGCTTTTAAGTAGGACTTATTTGATAAGGTTAATAGTGTGCCTATTAAATTTATAATCTGAGAATCAATCTGAAATTAGATAGACTTTAATACTTAGAAATAATATACATGTTTAATTATCATTTCAGATTTTAAATATGGCTTAAACCTAATAATGTTTTATTAATATAGTTTGGCTTTTAATCTGAAGTACATACTAATATTTCCTCAAGGTAATAGAAATAAATTTTTACATGTTAAAGTCTTGAATCACAGGCAAAGTGTGTTTTTATATGTGCTCTCAGAGATATTAAAGGAGCTTTTTCTGGTCATGTAAGGGGATAAACTGTCATATTTCATGTAGGTCAGAAGCAGCACAATTAGAACCCACAGATTTTAAGATATTTTGTTTGATGCAGATGTGTCTTTTCTACTGGTGTTTATGGCAAAATTTGTACCATTCGAATGAACTTGATTGTGGTAAATGAACACAATTTCTAATGACTTTCTTGCCACAAATTAATTATGTTCTGGGCAAACATGATCTCATAGTGTTGCTCAGGGATGCTAGAGGTTCCTACTGATAGGAGAATATGAGGTGGCTGTAATTGATACTATAGATGCAGGAATTTTAATAGTCCATATTTAATGAAATTATACTTACTGTATTTTTAAATTTAAAACAGTATGCAAAGTGGAGTTCTTTTACTATTATATCAATATTATACTTTAATTTCATATTTTAGTTTTATCGTTTGATAAATTATACAGAGATGTACATGGTGCCTTTCCCTAACACTTTTCCTTACTTTTTTTGGCTGCCTATCATTGATCTCCATTTCATACTAGCAATTTTGTAACATTTTCTAGAGAGAGTATAGAAAGATGACTAATTTTTTGCTCTAGTATAGTTAAAACTTTTTTACGGTTATTTAGTTCTAAAACGTTTCCTCTATTGTCACAACTCATTCGCAGACCATGCAGATTTTCAGGATTGATGTCCGTATTTGGGATAAACCTCTGTCTAGTTTTTTCTCATATGTGAGCTGAAATATTTCCAGGCTTTTCAAGGTGTTTGTTTGTCTGGAGTGTGTGCATGTGTATACAGTGAATAATTGCATATTGAAAGTATTCTTTGAATTGATGGCACTCATTAACCAGTATGTCAATGATGTTCTTTTATAGTACCTTATGAATTTTACATTATTTTTGTTGATGTCAGTATTTAATGTCCCGTAGCAGAACACTTTTTTTTTTCACTTTCCCTCAATTTGATAATAATAATAATTTGATAATAAAGTAATCCTAAAGCCTTGCCATTACTTATATTTAAAATTTTACCTCTAATCTCAAATTAAATGCACCCCAACTCAGTTGCTTCTTGGCCAGATCCCAAATACTCCAGCAACACTCTGATGCCATCTGGCATAGGTGAAGTGGGGGAAGAAAAATTAAATGGAAGAGGTCAGTGCTTTTAACAGAATCAAATGAAAATCTTTTACTGTTGTAATTAACAAACAACACATAACCATGTGAATACGTATCTGGGTCCTTCCCAGGATAATCTATGGAAAATATTTATAGTGACTATTTTGTGCCACATTTCTCTTAAGAATGTCAACTTATAATTTCTACAGCTGTGTTCCTCTGTATCTGTAATGGCTCTGAATGCGAACACTATATGTTTGTTCTAATTTTATTGGGGAAAATGGAAATTGTTTCTATTTGCATTTCTTTCATTTCTATAAGATAGTTAACATTTATCATCTTTATTCATTTTATGTTTCAAAAATTTTTTTCCATTTTGTCCTTTAAATATTATTTTCCCACTAGTGTTTTTCTTGGGGCATTCTGTGAGCTCTTTGTTTAGTTAAAGACAGTCATATCTACCAATTTTCTTTTTTAACTCATATATTACACATTTGGTGTTAATGCTCAGAAAGACTTTCTTTACTGTAGTATGTCACAGCAATTAGGATTATCATTTATTAATTTTATAATTTCTTTTCTTTAAACCATCTAGAATTGACTTTATTGTATAGTGTGAGGGAGAGACCAAACTTAATTTTTTCACAAGTCTTCTCATTTCAAATTGTTTGTTTGAAATTTTGTTTTAACTAATTTTTTTAAAAATTGAAGTCTCGTTGATTTACAATATTGTGCTAGTTTCAAGTTTAAAGTCATTTTTTAATCAGTTTATCTCTAACCTATTTATTTTCTTCTAATATGGTTGTGTATTAGAGTTACCTGGAGAGTTTTTAATCAGTATTTGGACCCTCATCCCAGAGTGAGTAGGTCTGAGTCTCTGGGTGTGTGGACTGTTCATTGATATTTTTTCCAAGCTTGTCAGGAGACTGTAATACGTTCCTGAACTGAGAGGCACTGCTGTAAACTTTCATAATCATTTGCATTTGTGCTTCAGTTTTCATTTTGTTTTTATTGGTCTCTCCATTCCATATTTGTTTCTTATTTGTAATGGATGTACTCATTGTTAGGCTTCCAAATGTAATTTGATTTTGTTTTTATTCTACGAGAGATGCTATAGCTTCTTTTATTCAGTTAGTTTGAATCTAGTTTTATAAATTGAATTCCCATTTTTATGGTACTTCTGAAAGGAAATAAAGTTACCTGATATTAGTTGTAGTATCAGTATTTTTAATTTGTAATCCTAAGAGTTACTAACTAGCTGCATTAAAAAAAAGTTAACTGTTTTGTGACTTATGCAAAAATTGATTTTTTCTGCCTAAAGGATTACTTTTTATTTTATTAAAATTTTTTCTTCCAGTTTTATTGAGATATCATTGACATTCAGCACTGTATAAGTTTAAGGTATACAGCATAATGATTTGGCTTACATACATCATGGAATAGTTATCACAATAAATTTAGTGAACATCTATTACATCATATAGATATAAAATTAAAGAAATAGAAAAAAAATTTTCTTCCCTCATGATGAGAACTCTTAGGATTTACTCTTTTAACAACTTTCATATGTGACGGCAATGTTAATTATATTTATCATGTTGTGCGTTACATCCGTAGTACTTTTTTATCTTATAACTGGAAGTTTGTACCTTTTGACTGCCTTCACCTAATTCGCTTTCCCCCAACCCCTGGCCTCTGGTAACCACAAATCTGATCTCTTTTTTTGAGTTTATTTTTGAAGTGTGATTGACCTACAATACTATGTTAATTCCTGTTATACAACATAGTGGCTCAATATTTTTATACATTTCAAAATGATAACCATGATGTCTAGATTCGATCTGTCGCCATACAAAGATACACAGAATTTGATTTCTTTTTAATATGAATAACTTTGCAAAACTGCCTGAATTCTACAACAATTATTAGATAGCATTCATTAGCTTCAGCTAACTCCTTAGCAGAGATGCAGCAGTAATTGTACTAGATATTTGATATACGTTAACAGTAGAATTATGCTCTGATATTATATATATCATATATAATATGTAATATACAATATCACATACACGTATATACAATTAGACCTTGTAGAAAGGCAAACAATAATGTAGAGATGATATATATGACTTTTCCATTTTTCTCTTTCCTCACTTTTTTTAAATGAAGAAAAGGGATCAGAATATTATAAACTGATGTTCTTTTTGGATTTTAAGATCCTGTATTCAACCTTTGGATTAATGGGTTGAAGGGAAAGCAGAGGCGTTTTATACTTTTATTCTCTCAATATATTATGTTTTATTTAATGTGCCAGTTTCCAACAGGTCCTGGGTATCTTTGTTTTTTTCTAGCCTAGAGGATTCACATTTCTTGATAGTTAACTTTGAAACTTCCAAGGCCACCTATATACCTTTGAGCTATAAATTAAAAGCCCACAATAAACCCTGTTTTCCGGACTCAGAAGCCCAGTATCAGTTTCTTCCAGCCATGATCTAATTATGTTCAGTTGCTCATAGGGACACTGATACAGCCCGTGACATTTGGGCACCACTTCTTGCATCTTGTTTGTTATTGGGAGTTGGCTTTCTAAGAAATTGAGGGATGTCTTGGAAACTGGCATCAAGAAGGCCTACGTATGGTGGAGGCTGTTAAGTATCTCCTGTAACCGGAATTAACTATTTTAGTTGAGTGTTAAGCTGTGTGCAACCTATAGATCGTTATAATAGAACAGTGACATATAGGTATACAATTTTAGAAATAACATTGAAAGACACACTACATTGAGAATTTGACTATTATTTACATATTTTATACATTTAAGTATAAAGTAAGCATGCAGGATAGAGACATTCAAATTAATTATCAAAGGAAAAGTTTGTGTGATTTACTTCACTTTGATACTTTGTTAGTAAATTGGGAATAAAATCATAAAAGCAGTAATTAGCAGCACTATTTAAAAGACGTGTTATTGGGCTTCCCTGGTGGCGCAGTGGTTGAGAGTCCGCCTGCCGATGCAGGGAACACGGGTTCGTGCCCCGGTCCGGGAAGATCCCACATGCTGCGGAGCGGCTGGGCCTGTGAGCCATGGCCGCTGAGCCTGCGCATCCGGAGCCTGTGCTCCGCAACGGGAGAGGCCACAACAGTGAGAGGCCCGCGTACCGCAAAAAAAACAAAAACAAACAAAAACCAACCAACAAACAAAAAAGATGTGTTATTAATATACAGTTTATGAGAATTGACATGTTTTGTAATTTTAAGTATATTTAGATGTCTTCTCTTCATTCTTTTAATATTAGTAGAGTAATATGATTTTTGAAAATTGGCCTTGCTATTACTTAGTTCATAATTTAAGAAATATAATAACTAGCGGTCATAAGAATGAACTTGAATTGGTTTAAAACATATTGCTGGTGACTAATTAGTTTCATAAACTAATCTTTATGAAATAAGTTGAGAAAATGTCTGAAAAACTTAAAAAAATATGCATACCCTATGATCTGGCATTTTACTTCCAAGAATTTGATCTAAGGAAAGAGATATGAAGAAATAGTTATACGTGCAAGATTTTATTTGTAAAGATGTTCAACATAGCATTATTTACAACAGTAAAACAAAACAACAACCTGACAGCACCTCTGTGTGTAACACTAGAAGATTAGTAACATAAATCAGGGTACTGTTATGTTGGAGAATGCAGTTGGCCCTCCCTATCTGTGGCTTCAGCATCCACAGATTCAACCAACTGCAGATCAAAAATATCCAAAAAAAAATTCCAGAAAGTTCCAAAAAGCAAACCTTGAATTTGCTGGTGCATTTATTTACATTGTGTTAGGTAATCTAGAGATGATTTAAACAATACGGGAGGTTGTGTGTAGGTAATATGCAAATATTAAAAAAAATACCCCATTTTATTTTTATGCATTTCTTTTTTATTAATGTTATGACTTCTACATAATATTACTGCATAATTGGAAATGCATGTCTGAAACACATTATCCCTTCAGTACAATATGAGAAGTAAGTACAGATTTGCCATCCCTTGCAATAATTCCATCTCCATCTCCACCTCTGGATCTTAGGAGAAGCACAGAACTGCAGTAGAACCCAGCTGATCCCCAACTCCTTTACTCTGACCATACTGACAAAGCCTAATGCACAGGAATATGTTTGTAACTTCTGTCACAAAAGCTCAGACTTCAAGGATGTCCCAGAGTAAATGCAAACTACCCATATGAGTACACATGATAGTGGCCTACAGGTGCCTGGGCTCTTGGATTAATTACAAAAAATGAGGGCAGGACCAGCTACATAATTTGCAGGGTCCAGTGCAAATGAAATGCAGGGCCCCTTGTTCATAAATTTATTAAGCATTTCAGAATGGTGACAGCAGAGAATTAAACCAAGTGTGGGGAACTTCTGGACATGGGGTCCTATTTGATCTATGAAACCAGCCTTGAACTGGGGCCAGGTATACACCGAGATGTGTGCTGCACACAGTGGACTTTTATGCTCATCCAACAAAATCTGTCAGCATTTAGCAAAGCAAATGTAATAGTGGCACCTACTATGTGCCAGGCCTTCCTCTAAGTGCTTTGTGTGTTATGCTACATTTAACTGATGAAATAGGTATTATTATTCCCATTTCGCAGAAACCAAGACCTAGATAGGTTTAGTAACTTAACTAGTAACCTGCTGTATAGCACAGGGAGCTCAGCTCGGTGCTCTGTGATGACCTAGATGTGTGGGATTGGGCGGGGGAGGGAGGTTCAAGAGGAAGGAGATATATGTAAAAATACCCCATTTTAAATAAGGGACTTGAGCTTCTGTGGGTTTTGGTATCTGAGGTGTTGGGGATGGGATGGGTTTCCTGGAACCGGTACCCCCAGTGGAGACTGAGAGATGACTGCACTGGGGAACCATTTTAAAAGAAACACCACGTGCAGTATTGTTCCACTGACAGAAGTGCGTTTGGAAAGGTGAATGCAGGAAAATCACGTTAAGTGGTTATATGGTTCTCCCCAGGTGGTTATTATTTTCCTCATGGTATCCTTTGGCATGTTTCAACATTACTCCAGTGAGCACGTTTCAACTTTGTAGTTGGGGTAGGGGACCCAACGCATATTTTTAAAAGATTTTGCTTCTTGAGATGACTAGCACTTGCATTTTTATAGCATGTCTTTTTATAAATGGCTTAAGGTGCCCAATATGATAATATGTAACAAAATGTAACACATCATCTGAGCCATTTTTATGATTAATTGATACTTTTGTATTTTAGATGTTACAAATTTCCTTGCCAACTTTTCTCTGTGAAATGGCTGGAATTGGCCATAGATCTTTTTTGTTCATTTCAGCACATTTTATGAATGGATATTTATTATGAAAAGTATCAAGCATCTTCCTTTCACTAAGACAGCCAGAGTGTTCTCACTCGATTGAGCTGACGGCTTATAATAGTCTGTTTATTTAATCACTTTTGCTTACTCAGCAACTTGATCCACAGTGGAGTAAAGGCTCTCCCAGCCTTTATTTTTTGAAGATAAAATTGAGCGATTTAAACATGATTTGTTCTTCTTTGACCTATGGTTTGAATTAACTTGGCTGTTTGCAGAGAAGCATTTAATCCTTGCAAAGCAATAATCTAATCAATCCCTTTGTTTTTCAAATTGCTCTGGAGACAGTCCTAAACTGCCTAGATTGTAAAGCTTTCTTTTATTAGAGTATGAAATGCAAAATTGATTTTGATAGCTCATTTGGAAAACAATATGTATTTAAGGGAGGAACATTTCGTTTCAAATAAGTCTCACTGTGCAATGTTATACAAACATTTCCCCAATTCACACTAACGTTTTCCTGCAGATCCTCAGGTGTGATTAATGAGCTTTGAGAGAACTAAGGATTTTTTTCAAGTGCTGTTATGGGATTAGTTCTGGGTGATAGTAAATACACTGATTTTCCTAATGTTCTGCTATCCGACCTCTTTTTTTCTACCAAACTTCTTGAGTGGGTATCACATACTTTCAGGTGTAGCTGTTGGGGAATCAGTAAACAGTGTTTCCCACAGAGGCCCTCTGTGCTCTTTTCTTTTACTCCATTCTCAAATACTACATTTCATTCTATAACCACACTGAACTGACCAGGCAGTACCCCTTCTAACTGAACTGTGCTCTCCCTACGGTCTCCTTTCATTTTCTATCGCTTTTGATCTTGTGTATCTTTCAGTGTCTACTTCAGGTAGCATGAGCCCCCTTCCCCATGCAGTATGACTTGCTCCTGGGAGTCTGTTTGAATCTCTGTTTAGCACTGGGTCATGGAAATGTCTTCGTAGTGCAGTTGTTTTTATGCTCTTCGAAGAGTGAGGCTGTGCTTTTATTTATCTCTAGGCTTTCTTAGAACCCTCTGGAATTCCTGCACATAGAATCCCTCAGTGTCTTCTATATTGAATAAAATTAAAGATGTTATGTGATAATGAACTATTCTGGTAGCCACACTTGCCAAGTAAGTTAGACAAAATGCACAGGACATGATCTTTACTCGTCTTTTCTGAAGTACTTAGGGGTCCAAGGAGCCCTATAAAATTATATGAAAAATCCTTATATATGTTCCTATGTGTATTTTTCTGAAGTTTAGATTCATAGCTTTTTATCTGATTGTAAACAGCATATTTTACCAGGTTAAGAACATCTACTTTTAAATGATTTAGGTTTCTAAGTAATTTCATAAAAGTACGTAAGTCCAACAAAGGAGAATCAAAGCCAGTAACTCTTGTTGGGTAGTTCATTCAAAATCTCTGGTCCAGAATTCATGTACCCTCTCCCTATTTCACAGATTTCAGAACTTGGAAAAATCAGAAAATTCTTACTCAGTTCAATTTTGGGTTAAGTTGACCAGGGACAGAGTATGGCAACTTGAGAATTGAAGACTGCATTCTGGTCCTAATTACTTTGCTTCCATCTCTAGTACCTCCAGAGGCATCAGGGAATTTCTCTTGGAAGAATGGGAACTTTTAGTTTGCTAGCGTGAGCAGTCATATACTGATGGTGGTTCAGTACTAGATCATTGGGCCTCCCCTTTAGAAACAGGTGAGTGCACTGCAAGTTTAAAGGGCGCAGTGCTGGTAACTGGATGGTGGAAGCGTCTGGACTTCTAATGTAGAACTTATGTCTGGATGCCTCTCTATGTTTTAGCAGTAATTCTTCTACTACGGGGTGAGAGGAGTGGACACACAGTTGTTTTTTTTTTTTTTTGCAGTACGTGGGCCTCTCACTGTTGTGGCCTCTCCCGTTGCGGAGCACAGGCTCCGGACGCGCAGGCTCAGCGGCCATGGCTCACGGGCCCAGCCGCTCCACGGCACGTGGGATCCTCCCAGACCGGGGCACGAACCCGCGTCCCCTGCATTGGCAGGTGGACTCTCAACCACTGCGCCACCAGGGAAGCCCCACCCTTTCTTTTTCATGGAGGGCAGTGGACCATGACTCAGGCCCCACAGAGCCTAGTGTAGAGTTTTCTTCTCCAAAAAGCTGAGCAGGAATTTCTTGTCTTGGATTCACGGACTCATTTGGCTCTCTCCTTGTGTTGCTGGCAGATTTGCATGGAATTTGTGCTGCAGCCTTATCAAATATGCTTCCCGGAAAGGCAGGTGTGACTGGCTTCTAATTAATGGCATGATCGTGATGGCTTTTAAAATTAGGCACTTGGAAAATTTTCAGCTTCCTTTTTTTTTTATTTGTAAAATAGTTGTAATCTTTTGGCTTCTTTCCACATTTACCTTACCAGCCAATACCAAGTCAATTAACTCAGTTGTGGGGAAAAATACTCTTTATTTCAAAGTGTCTCATAATTTGATGTATTAACTTTAATTTCCATGGCAAGTCATTAGCTTCGAATGGCATATGGCTACATTTTTGTCTAATACAAAATTATTCTCAATCTTTATAATGTGAATAAAAGAGCACATTACAGCCAGTTGCCTTTAGCTTAGGTTGGAAATATAGCAGAGCTGCACCACCTCGCTCCATGCCTTGTTTCCAGAGCCTCCTTTAGTTCTTTCAGAAATGGCGATGTGGGTGCTGGTAACTCCTGTCTTTTGATTTTGTGTTGGCTGCCCATTCAAAAAGTCAAATGCCACCTCACCTGTTTCTCTGAAACTACATTTTTTTCAGGTCAGTGGTTGGCAAGCTACGGCTCCCTGCCATTTTTGTGATAAAGTTGTGTTGAAACAAAGCCATCCTCAGTTGTTTGTGTATTGTCTGTGGCTGCTTTTGTATTACAATGGCAGATTTGAGCAGTGTGGCAATGATCATATGGTCCACAGAACCTAAAATAGTTACTACCTGGAATTTTTCAGAAAAAGATTTTTGACCCCTTCTCTGTGAGATCTGACTGGGCTCAGATGTTGCATATTCAGGTGTTGTCTACACAGCTTTGGTAAAGAACCCGCTGGCCTGCTTTTGCTTGTTGGTAGCAGAGAAATGTTTCTTTCCTTTCCCAAAGCATGCATAGTGGTATCCTGTTCTTTGGTCTGAGAACTCAGCCGGGGCTCTGTTATGCTCTGTGGCAGTGTTCCTAGTCAAGCCACAGCCTTTTCCAGCATATTCAGGCTTGGCTGTATTTCTGAAAAGGTATCTTAAGGGTCAGGCTGCTTTGAGGTACCCTCGCTCACAGTGAGCGTTGCACTGTCACACTTGGACAGACAAGGGACCTGCTGGCTTTGCTGACTCATTTCGCAGTGAGGCTGATTAGCATGAAGCCTAGATCTCGTTTGTGATATTTTTTAGGCCACAACATCTAGAGGTAGAAAATAATGACTTTGGCATAAACTCTTTTATTTGTAGTGCCCTGCAAACACGTGTGCAAGTTCTCCCTGGCACACAGCTGCTGAGGAAGATGATGCCTGCATAATGCCACCCGTCATCACTTTTTTTTTTTCAGTAGTTACACCTAAATGTTATTTCCTTTCTCCTTACTACAAATCAGAAATATCTGTTTAAAAATGTTTTTCTGAACAAAACATTCATCTAACGTTGTTTTTCAGTTAAATAGAAAAGACCATGAGAACATTAAAGCTACAACGCTAGGAGGATCTAGGCAAGTCAGCTGACTTCAGAGTCCAATAAATCATATGTAATTTCAAGAAATCCTTAACGTTGTGCATTACCCATGTACCTTGCTCATGTTTTAGAAGTAGAGGGAACCTTATCCCCAAATATTTGATGAATGAGAGAATATTAAGTGCACAAATAAGTTCTAAGAAACTTGAAGTGTAGCTTTTACATATTAGCAACAGAAGGAAGGAGGAGAAATGGAAACTAGACACAGGAGGAATGAGGTTATAATCATAAGGCTCAGCTAAGAAAGGTCCACAGTGATTGCACTTAAAGCACAGTTCACTTTCACTGCTCTCAGGGAACACTGCTATGCTATGAATCCACAGGAAGAAATGCTATTACCTCAAGTAATTGTACTTGGACCATGAAATAAGAAAAAGTGTACCTTTGTGCTAAAATCACAGCATGAAACCATTCTAGACAAGAGCCAGGATAATTTTTCAATAATGATACAAATTACTTATAATTTAGTAGTAAACAAAGAGACAAATACCAGTTACTTCATCTACTCATATACTTGGCATACTCAAAAATTTCAAATGTTTTTAACCTAAGATATTTCAAATACGGAAACTGCAAAAACAATAATATTCACAGCCCCCCATAAAGGATTCCTTTCAAACAACATCCAGCAGTGCCTTTTATTCTTCTGATTAATCATATTTATTTCCTGCTTGTGGAGGAATTCGTTGGATATACAACTTGTGGGTAAAATCTATAGGCATTCCGTATTTAGACACCAAACATGCACACATCTTCTGTTCGACATGGTAAAGAACTAACTAAGGGGAAGTGCAGAGCTATGTTTCATAACTCCTCTTCTAGCACTGATGCAGCCTCAAAGAACTATGCAAGTAACGAATTTCAGAATTCCACAAAGGTATTTCAGAATGTAGTGAGAGAACTCTAGAATACTGTGGTAAAATGGGAAGGATGGGGCCAACTACATGTGATTTTATTGTAGTTATAGTCTTTAAATTTATAACAAACTATCCTTTAAAACTAGGTCATAAAGAATCTTAGCATATTTTTTCATGGTCATAAGAAAGTCCTAAGAAATGCTGAATAGCAAAACCGTATCCATCTCCCCCCAAGCAAAAGGACCTTCTGTTTCCTTCCCAGGTTACTAGCAATCCCAAATGACTTCTTCATTAGAAAAAACAATCAGGATTTTAAAGAAGGAGAGGCATCAATGAGTAAATTTCCCATCCCTGCCATGCTTATAAGAGAAAATTACTAATTACAGTCAATGTTTTAGATAATATATCACATAACACAGACTTCTCAACATCATCACTTTTGATATTTATTTCTATCACAAATCCTTCAGGATGTTTTATAATAAGTAGCACAAACTAAACCTACCATTCATTTTCTTGACAAATGAGTAGTTGCAAGACTGAAATCTATGTCTTGGCTTTCATGGAGGTTTTTGCCATTTGCCTCTCCATTCATCATTGAAATCTTTCTGATGGGACTTTATTTTTGGTCTCCTGGCAAAAGAGAGCTGCATTTTGGCCATTTAGAGCTGGTCAAAACCATAATGAAATTAGAGAAAACTTTTCCTCTGTGGTAATGGCAGCCAAGTAGCAGCAGTAGTCACATCATCAAAGAATGTTTGTGGATGACGATCCCACCACCATGGTAAGAGATGAAACACAGAGACTGCTGATTCTCAGAAGGCTGTGCCATTCCATTCTTCTGTGCACAGAACCATTGCTCCTGCCCAGAAGTGTGGTGTGTTGCAAACGATCCCTGACATGCATGCCTCTGACCAGGTATTCAGTCTTACAGACTTGGTGCCGTGCTGCGGTGAGTATTCTCTAATAGAGATACAACTTTATTGTCTGTGCAGTGGAACCAGGAATGGGTTCATGTTACAGAGGAGTCACGTCATGCGAGGCAGGGTGATGACAGGGTGCTATGTGCTCAGGTTTGGAGGCACAGAGCTGGGCCCACACACTGGCTGTGCTCTTTATTGGCTAGACAACCTTGTACAAACCCTTAGCCCTTCTGACCCTCACATTCCTCTACAGTAAAATGCATACAATCCGGGTATATATGTTTATGGTGGCAATAATAAAAAGTATTATCATCAGAAACCTACAGAATCCATGCTTAGGGCCACAGAGATGTTGGATGGTGAGATGGTATGATCTTCAAGTGTATCACTCATTCAAGGGAAAGAGAACAATTGTAAACATACAAGCATTAGTGGCATTCAGCTAATCCTGATTTTGCAACCAACGTTTGGGGCTTTGCTATAGCAAAGTAGCCTTTTGGTTTCTTTTTAATTGTTTGTAGATTATCTTTCCGTTGCAGGGCAAAGATTGGTTTTATCCAGCTGGGTGTTTGCAAAACTGATTCATAATGCTGTCCTTACCCTGTCACCTCTACAGTCTTGCCAAACTATTAACCATAACACCAACACAATTACCAAAACACTACTAAAAGAGTGTTTTTAATAGAAATCAATTATTGCTATTGCAGTTAGGGACAAATAATAATATAGCTCTGAGTAAGAAATCATTATTTCTTTTCCTGATTAGTTCAGCAGTAAAGGTTAGGATACATTTGCCTTCTTTCATATGTAACTTTATGATAACATTATGATGATAGGAGAGAGGAAATAATAGGGTTTAGTAGAAGGTCTTGTAGAGTCCTAAAGGGAAGTCATAGGGTCTCTCCTGTGCCTCCCTTTCAAAGCCTAAAGCCTGGAATAAGACATTTACAGTCATTCCCACACTTTCTCTTCCCTTTCTGAGATATCCAGGAATCCAAAGACCAGATGACTTAGCTTGATATAGTCCTACCCCAAACTCTTTCTCTAAGAGAAAAAGGTGAGAAGATGAGAGCTGGAGAGCCCCAAGTTTTCTTCCTGGTTTTACAGTCCTTTAAAATACCCTCCGATCTTGCACTGTTCCCCATATGTGACCACAGAGGAGAGGATGTTGGTTGCCCCTTCTCTCTTTAAAACCTTGGTCTGTTTCTTTGCATCATTGCCGTTTTCTTTTGAATTTTAGGCTATAACGTCTGTCAGGGGCTCTCGGAAAATATGTCTTGTATTGTTATTTTTGAACTTTTACTTGCTTAATAAATGTTAAGCGTTGTGACTGTGACTTGCCTGTGGTTATCATAGCACAGTTGTACCTGATGTCACATCTTTAGTCTGAACAACTTGAAAAGCCATTTAGTGGATTTTTTTATGCCAGTCAGATTTACCAAGTATATATGCAGCTACTGTCATTCTCTAGATTTGTTTCAATTTATGAGTTCCTATTATAGTTCATAAGACAACTCCAAGGAGTGTAAGTGACTTGTAATTTATAGCCATGGTATGTTAATTCTGTGAAATCGTAGTCTAGTTAGGCTATACGAATTGTGATGACACTTATCAGTTGTTTACACGAAGCAACAGGATAGATATGTATGTCTTCCTTTGAGAAGTAATAAAAAGAAATGCCTGTCAACTTAATTTATCACCAGACATTTTCATATTTAAAGCCCTTTATAGTGAAATAAAAGCTTGACCTAAAGATTATGGTTACTGCAGACTTGACAGCAGCTGTGACTGTGGCGTAAAATACTCTAAGGGCCTCGACTGCCGTAATAAAAGCTGGGTAGCTCCTATGAAAAGCTGTTACATGAGGTGAATGTTCTTGGATATAGAAACGGTTAAGTAATCCTTCCAACCAGAGATCTGAGAGGTCATCTGGCTGTTTATGTTATATCAGAATTGTGCCTTTTCAAGCACTAAAAAATTTGCTGAAGAAGGTATCTAAAATTCTTTTTCTCTTTTTTGAAAGTTTAGATATTACTAGTAGTGAATAGCCAGGAAATATCAAAGGATGATTTTATAATTATCTAGTGGTAATTGCATTGTGCAGTTCTGCCATCATGTAGCTACATACATGCCACATGGACCAGGGGCTGGTGAGTGGAAGATCCTGTACAAGCACAGAAAGAAGAATTAGATGGTTTGCTTACAAGTTTAGCACATGGTATTTATTATTAATGACTTACTAGGTCTAGCTCCTGAAAAGTATCCAGTTACTTTCCATCAGAGATAGAAGTCATTGTACAAACTGTCAAAAGTTTATAAAGTTTCTGTTTTTCAGTAGAAAGTTACATTTTAACTATTTCTTATCGGAAAGAACATAGCATTTATATATAGCATAATTTATTGGTAATTCATAAGCTGTCTTTTCATATCTTCTTATTGTGACTTAAATTAAAAATTATAATAGTAATGTTTATTATTAGAATTCAAACTTGCAGTCATAACGGGCAAAGTAAAGGTCTGTGCCCCTCTCAAACAAAAATAAAAACTAGTAACCTCTTTGGTGGTATTTAACATTGTTATTTGTCTGTAATCTGTTCACTGCCATGGTTATTTTTCCATGTAATTTCTTTCCTCCATAGAAATTGCCATCATTTTACGCTTTTTCCCCTACTGGCCTATGGTGTTTGACGGATGTTGTGAATGCAGTTTCTGTGCACTACTGAGTATATGCATTAATCAGAGACTATGAAATGCCCATTGTTCTCTCAAGTTCATTTATAAATCATTATAAATCATGACCAAGCTACTGGCTAGGTTATGTTTGCTAACATTCACTCTATTATGTACTTATGTCTGAGTGGTGGGGAAACGTGGAGTCATGGCGAGCACAGATAGCTCCATGGGGTATGATTTTGAAGAAAATGAAATAAATTGAATGACTGATAAAAGCAAGGATAGGACTGATGATGATTAAATGTCCTGTACCCAGTAAATTCTCAGCTGAACCTGCAACAGCATCCTGAATTAGAGGCACTTACTTCATAGCATAAACCCCTTCCTATGTTTGCTCAGGTTAGCAGTGTTAGCAACCAAACTTGGGTCCGCTCGCCCGAGCGCATTAAGGCCAATCTACTGACACCAGGCTGTGGTGAAGGAAAGTGTAGTGTTTATTGCAGGCACCAAGCAAGGAGTCGAGGTAGCTAATGCTCAAAAAACCTGAACTCTCCAATGGGGTTAAGGGAAATGTTTTTAAAGACAGGGTGAGGGAGGGGGGTTGTGGGGTACGTGATCAGCTTGTGGGCATTCTTCTGATTGGTTGGTGGTGAGGTGATTGAGTCAACATCATCAACATACCGGTTCCAGTTGGTCTGGGGTCTATGTGCTTGTGATCAGCATACAGTTAACTTCTACCTGGTGGAGGTTTCAGTATCTGCAAAACAGCTCAAAGGACATGGCTCAAAATATTATCTATAGTCCTTGAGGAGGAACTAAGCATCTTTGACTTTGTTTAATGGCTAAACTATTATTATTTTGTCTTGCTTAACTGTTTTCCTTTGTTTCTGCATTTTCTTACTTTAATTAAATTTATCCTTTGGAACCTGGGGAAGGTCTGGGAGGCTAAAGTTTTTCTACAAACAAGAGGCAGGTGGAGGATGGGATGGGAAGGGGGTGAGTCAGTGGCAGTGGAGGGGGATCCCAGGAAGGTCCCGTAGGGTCCTGCTCAGTTACAGCAGTAGTTAAAGAAAAATTTATATCTAATGCATTTGAAGACCAGATATTGATAACCTATCCAGTTTTCTAGTTTTAGAAATACAAACTGACCTTTGGATACCGAATCTATCAATGTTCAGATGAGTTAAAGGCTAACTGAGATTTTTAACTTTTGTGGTAATCACATAGTTAGACCATATGAAGGCAACTTTTTTAAAGGAAATATGTTCAATGATCATTTTAATCGGTTTGATTTTATTAAAGGAAAAAGATGTACTATAAATAAACGTTTTTAACATTTACATTTTTACAAAATAAATCTTTTATAGTCAAAATGAGAGATTCAGTAAAATAAGATGCTTATTTCTTTGTTCCATTAAAGGGGGAAAAAAAGACCTCAGCTTAAACAATTGCCTCAGCCCTCATGTAGATTTGTTTCTATTTCAATAAATCCTCTGGGCATTAGTATTATAATATGTAAAAAGCAATAGGCAATGTGAAAACTTTAATTTATCTATTTCTTCTTAAAATCTGGTGTAATTTTTTCATTACCAAAAAAAAAAAAAAAAAAGAACTCAGCATCAAGAATCAGTTACTGACATTTTCCATAGTTCACTATACATATACGAGAATTGCAGAGCTAAAATGTGAAACCCCAGACCTCTTACATATTTTACAGGATACTTTTCTTTCAAGTAGCCTTTAATGGACATTGTTTTCATAGCATTGTCTTAAAATTACGTAGCAATGAATTGTAGAACCAAGCTGCCTGGGTTTGAATCTTGCAAAGACCTTCGGCAAACTACTTAACTTCTCTGTGCATTGGTGTTCTCATGAGTTAAATGGGCATAATAAGTATGCCAACCTCCTAGGGTTGAATTATTAAATGTAATGTGCTTAGAACAGTCCCTGGCATTTAGCACATGCACTCTACAAGTGACAAATAAGTAAATAAATGTAGACAAATGATTTTTTTAGTGTTAATTTATTGTTGAAAATATATCCAAAGGACACATTTTTTTCATTCAATTTATTAATTCATGCAAAAAGTATTCATTGACCCCCGCCCCCTTCGTTGAAAGGCACAGTGATGAGCAGGACAAGCATGAACTTTGTCCTTTTACAGGCAAGGCTTAGAAACTGACATTTATAAAATAATTATACAACTAATTACTTAATTATGATGTCATTTGTGTCACATATTCAGGATGTTGAGTTATTTTGTAGTAGGGGGAACTGACCTAGTCTGTATGAATTTAAGGTGAAATATGAAGGATGTTAGCTAGATAAATATGCTTGGTTATAGCAAGAGGATGAGAATGTTTCCAGTAGGGGCAGCAGTACCTAGGAAGATTTATAATGTAGCGTAGCAAAAACAGTGGAGAAAAATGACAACACGAGTCCATAAGGTGTTTCATTGCTTTTTAAATTCATGAGATCTGCTCTTTCCCCTGTTATGTGCCCTGTTGTCTGTCCTCCTGAACATTCTTCCAGAGCAGCATCCCCTTTTCTGCCTCTCAGTCTTCCTTGTGGCTCAAGGACCACACCGACCCGCCCCCACCACAAGCAGAGTCTGTACATTCTTTTGTTTGATGGTGCTGCCATCAGCCTGTCGTTTCCTTGACACATTCCTACTCCTTTTTTATCCTGCTTTTTCTTGCTCTCACTTTTTCAGCTGTTCCTAGGTCAGTTACTTATTCTTCAGTCCAAATAAATATTTGAATATTTGAAAAATGGGTAAAAAGAAGCTTCTTTTGCAAACTGTTGGAGCTAATAATTTAGGCTCTTTGGACACTAAGAACATAACTCTGATGTTATTTTATTGACTAAGGAAGTCTTGCTTATTTTTTGCTTATGACCTAAGAAGTATTCTATTTCAGAATTTTTCCTGATCATCAAAGGACTAGCTTAAGTTAACTTCTACCTGCATTATTCTCCTAAATAGTCTTTTTATATCTATCCAGATTTTTTTATCTTTTGATCTCTGTTTCTTGAATGCCAACCTTAGAAAAATGGGAATTTCTAAGAGGCTTCTTTATATGCTTTATTTCTCCATTACTACATCTTAGGAATTATATCAATTAAAGAGAGAATAATTATTAGTAGGAAATAAAAGAGAAAGGTGGTTCTGTCTGTGTAAGCATAGGCATGTGTGAACTTAAATTAAGGCGATTTGCAGGGAAATACCTAAAACCATATACCCCTTTTATGTTTCTTAATACAGATATGTTATAGCTGAACTGTGGTAAAGTGAGGGTAATTGATGACTAAGTGGCATTTATCTCCAGAACACAAGAGTATTACTCAGGTTTCTCCAGAGCCAACAGGATGCATATATGTAAAGAGATTTATTGTAAGCAGTTGGCTGCAATTACGGAGGCTGAGGTGTCCCAAGATCTGCAGTCAGAAAGCTGGACGTGCAGGAATAGCTGATGTTTCAGTTCTAGTGCAGAGGCAGGGCAAAACCCTTGTCCCAGCTCAATCAGTCAGGCAGGAGGAGTTCCCTCTTATTCCTGGGGTGGTCAAACATTTTGTTCTATTTAGGCCTTCCCCTGCTTGAATGGCGCCTGTTCATATTAGGGACAGCAATCTGCTTTATTCATTGTACTGATTCAAATGGTCATTTCATCTAGAAGCACCCTCACAGACACACCCAGAGTAATGTTTGACCAAATATCTGGGCACCCCATGGCCAAGTCAAGTTGACACATAACGGTAACTATCACAAAAAAATTTGGTTTAACGTTTAAAAATCAAATCAGTTTAACCCATCACATTAACAGAATAAAAGAGAAAAAACATATGATCATTTTACCAAATGCAGAAAAAGCAACATTCATTTCAGATAAAAATGCTCAGAGGGAACTTTGTCAATAAAGTAGGTATAAGAAACCTACAATGAATGTCATACAGAATGGCGAAATATTGAACAGCTCCTCCCTAAGATTTGGCGCAGAGTGAGAAGTTTCATTCTCACCACTTCTGTTTGTTATTTCACTGAAGACTCTGGCCACTGCAGTAAGTCAAGAAAAAGTAGTCAAGAGCATGAAGATAAAAGAGAAGTAAAACTGTCCCTATCTGGAGATGATTGTTTATGAAGAATATAGCTACACATAGATCTAGATCTTCTCCAATAGAAGAGAAGAGAGAATCCACAATAGACCCACACTTATATGGCATTTAATTTTTGTCAGTGGCACCAAAGCGATCCAGGGGGGAACAAAGAGTGTTCAACATTTGTGACAAAAATTAACCTTGAACCCCACCATATAAAACTACTAATTCAAGATGGATCCTAGACCTGAAGGAGAAAACTGAAATATGAAGCTTTTGGAAGAAAATATAGGAGAATCTCTTTATAACTTGGGGATAGAAAAAGGTTTCTTAAGTCATAGCAATAATTATAAAAAGCAAAAATTGATGAGTTAGACAAACTTCTGCTCATTAAAAGACATCATTAAAAGGACACAAATTAGGAGAAAACATTTACAAAACATCTATTTGATAAATGACTGGTATCTGGGATATATAAAGGACTCAGACAGCTCAATAATAAAACAAGAAAAATATCTCAATAAAAAGTGGACCAAAAATATAACAGACTCTTCACAAAGGAAGATATACAAAATTAAAACGTGTTCATGAATGTGCAGTTGTTCCCAGTAGTTTGCTCCTAGTATGAGCTAGGCTGCAGCATTGTTGGAAGGACTGGAGGAGTGAAAGGGTGTGTAGGGAAGATGGTGTTACCTGAGCTCGGGAACAGCCGGGACCTTTGTGCCCCTGTGCTCCTCAGCCTGGCCTGCTGCTGTCACTTCTCCAGCAGCCTGCTGCTGAAATCTTTGGACTGTCTTCTGCCTTCTAATCTCTGCAAGTCTCCTTAATATCAGAGCCAAATCAGAACCCTTTGGCCTGGGGCAGCTCCATACAGGGAAGAGTTCAGATGGACTGGGATGGTGCTGAATATCAGCACTGTATATCCTGTACTGTCAATACATTGTCCGTTTTTAGGAACACTGATACTGATGATGAAAGGATGTAGACTCAAGTCTTCATTCTACCACTTGCTTAATTCATGACCTTTCGCAAATTATTATTTTTAAAAATATTTATCTATTTATTTAGGTTACGCCAGCTCTTAGTTGTGGCCGGCAGGCTCCTTAGTTGCACCCTGCAGCCTCCTTAATTGTGACATGCAAACTCTTAGTTGCAGCATGCATGTGGGATCTAGTTCCCTGACCAGGGATTGAACCCGGGCCCCCCTATATTGGGATCACGGAGTCTTGTCTACTGCGCCACCAGGAAAGTCCCATGACCTTTGGCAAATCATTGATTCTCTGTATCCTACATTAGTAAAACAGAGTTATTAATAGTTCCTCATAGGGATGTGAAGACTAAGTGAACTAATATAAGTACCGATGCAATGAGAAAATGCTTTGCATTTATCACTGTGCCTGGCACATAGAAAGCACACAGTATGAGATGTTTGCTATTATAACCATCAGCTTGAATTCTTATTTTTTACTACAATCAATTAAAACCTTTTAAAAACCAAGAACTGGTATTTAAGATAGGTCCCCCTTCCTCTTATACTTAAGAACTTAGGAGACTAAACATAAATGAAAAAATACCACGAATAATTTGCCATTGGACACGAGAAGCCATGAGTACCATTGCTGCATTTAACTGATCGCTTTTGGTGAGACAGTTCTTCCTGCTTCATCCACTGTAGGAGTTTCACGTTCTGCTCAGTCAGGCCTTCTCAGAGGCAGGACTTCTGGTCTGTGATTGACAAGATTCTTGGATGTTGCTGCTGCTAAGTAATAATTAAGTTAAACTGTTTCATTAAAAATATAAAAAGGAAGTAGTTGAATGTTAAAAAAAAAATTTACACATTTACTTTGTTTGAATTGCTGGAAGAAGTCCAGAGTAAAGGTTCTTTTTTAAATTTGGGATTCCAATAGCCTTTGTAGTTCAATACCAGTAAGTTAACCTTATCCTTTGATATACATAATTCATTTTCAGGCACTTAGTAATTTTATGTCTTTGTGGTTACAGGTTGCTGTATTTCTGACATTTTATTATTAAAAGTAGTATTTAGATCTGAGTATTAAAGTGAGATGGTATTTTAGACCAGGCTTTTAAAATAATGTATTTTACATTGGGTTTTTAAAAATTTAATATTAGTCCTGGGGCATTGGAATATGTAACTTCTGTTTGTTTTAACACTACTTAATTGCTATTTTGATGTTTCTTTCTTGATGATATAGAGACAGAAATGTATTTATACGAGTATAAACTTTTCCTGTTGAAGGCTTTTTTGTGTGTTGTGAGTGACATTTAAAATCTTAACTGGTTTAGACAGCCATATGGATTCAAGTCTCCAGATTAAAAACATGGGGCTAATTTATCTGTTTATCTTTAGGCCTGATATTCTAAACATGCTAATTGACCTTAATTGTTTCGAACATATGTAAAAGTGGAAATTTGAAGTAGTCTTCTGCTTTGGCAAATTCTTATCATAATGGTCTGTTACTGATTTTCTTGTTAATTTAACTTTTATGACTTGTTCCTGGCTCACAGTATATGTCTGTCTTACCTGATAACCCATTTCATTTCATTCTGACTATAAAATCATTTTCTTGTAAGTCAAATGCTAATTGTATTGCTCTGGTTTCAATTGTAGGTACATTTCCAGTAACAGTCTGGAGCAGTAGATTTAAAAATCCTTCCTATGCTCATAGATGATTTTAACTTTTCTTCTGCATATGTCATGTACTTAGTTAAGTGTGTAGATTCTGTCTTAAGATGATCTTAATGGGTCAACATTCTCAAAAGTTGTAGCCTTCCACCTCCTTTTGGCGCAGAAAGAAAATGGACTACCTCCTTGACGTATATCTTCAGATATCTGTCTGGATCCTCTTACTGCACTTTCTTCTCTCTGGTTCTTTTATCACACTTGGCTTCCTTCTCAGGCTTTTGTTCCCCACGTTGTGGCATAGATAACTGTTGGCTTTTTCTAGGCTAATAGACTAGGAACAAGTCCTGAGATGAATCCCCTTGGCCTACCTAGGTCCTGTGCGGATCCCTGAACCAGTCACTGTTGTCACTGGGATGGAATGTTTGATTGGCTCCGTCCAGCCGCACCTAAAACACAGGCCCTGGGCCTGGGGGAAAATTGTTTTTAGTGCTTTTTTTAGTCAGAAAACATCCTAATAAAAGTCTTAGGAGTGAACCACGTAATAAAATTTAGTGATTTAATCCTGCTACATCAATTTCAGTAAATTTTTTTTTTTCTTCGGTACGTGGGCTGTTGTGGCCTCTCCCGTTGCGGAGCGCTCAGCGGCCATGGCTCACGGGCCCAGCCACTCTGCGGCATGTGGGATCCTCCCGGACCAGGGCACGAACCCGTGTCCCTGCATCGGCAGGTGGACTCTCAACCACTGCGCCACCAGGGAAGCCCAGTAAAATTTTTTGAACAAACTAAATAATGAATAGTAAATTATAAATAAAAACAGCCCTATTCAGTTTCACAAAACTTAACCAATGGTGAGAATTGCAAACTTTTTCCAGATTTCTGACCCCCCTCCATGTAGCTGCTTATTTATGAAGTTTGGTAACTGTGCCCATCATACCTCTTTGCTCATATTAGGCACTGAAATGTTTGTGGAATGAATGCTGTCATAGCTTGTTACTCTGGACATTATTTCAGCAGCACAGGTATTAAATTGAACTGAGAATGGATGTAATTTAATATTTGATTGAAGGAATGGGCCTTCTACTGTTAGTTTTCTTTTCCATATTCATTTCACAGAGAGGGGAGATAAAAGCTTGTGGTAGGGTAGGCTTCGTGCTTCTGCACTTGGAAGGGAAGGCTTGCCATTTGCAGTCTTGGGCCAGAGATTGTATGGATCAGGTGGACAATTTGCAGCAGAATGGATTTCCCACACAGAATTAGAGTACTGGGAAGCCATTTACAACTTATTTCCTATGTTCTTGGACAAAGTAAAAAGGCAAAGGATGAGCAGACGTGGTATGTGATAGTTGTTTATTGCTATAAAAAGTCCTCCCTGACCCCTGCCCTGCCTTCCAGAAGACCTCAGCAACAGTTCTTGGAATGTAAAATGAACCAAAACTGAAGTGATGAACTAGTGTCCTAACCCTGCCATTCCCAGTGCTTTACCTTCCTCTCCCCTTTAGTTGGGTCTCTCCAACCCCATGAGGAAAAAGATTTTTGCATTTTGATTTAAAGAGTCACTGCTACAGCTTGTATTTATTCACTAGTGAAGGCAGAACATTCCTGGTTTTTTGTTTCTTGACAGTGATAGATTGTAGTAGGCAGCCACATCTGAGGAAATAAGTGAAACTACAGCCCTGAAATAATTTCTTATTACACATATAGATGAATAATCTTTACTCTGATTATTGTGTAAGTTGTACAAATAGGGGGCTTTATTTTGGCACCAGAAGTTTGGTTGGATAGAATTGTTTTAAACTGGAGTGGTCTTTAGTACTTGGCAGTATTTGAGGCTGATATCGGCTGTGTTTATGATTACTTTCTGGACTCAGTCCAGTTTGAATTTAAATATATTTAAAAGTACATGTGAATATGAGGGAATGTAGATCATTAAAATTGCATTTATTATGTAGCCTTTCTTTTTTTTAAACATTTAGACTGATTAATGAGTTTCTGTAGAGTAAAAATAGAACACATCCTACCAAATCACTTTCTAGATTTTATCAGTAGACCCATTGCCCCTGGGGTAGTGAAGGACTTCTCTTGTCCAGAGCTTGTTAATGATCATTGCAACAATGACAATTCTACATTTTATTTGTATCAACCAAATTCTTAGAGAGTGGATATAAAGTTAGAAATCTGAGTTGTAGTTTGTAGCTGTGTCATTTGCTGGACAAAAAAAAAGCATTCCTTAACATTTATGACATGTTTCCGTTAATTAAGGCAGAGCCCTCATATTTGCTAATGAAATAGTTTGAGGTCTTCTAATGAAAGGTTCTACATAATGATAAAGTAATTCAATTTTTAAATAAATTATGTAAATAGAAATGAAGCAAGTAAATAATTCAAATATAGTAAGGTCAACATTAGATTCATTTTCATTTTTGTTTTGCTTCTTACATTACGGGCAATATTCTAGCGTTTGGCAGTCATTCAGCTAGTATTTATGGAGCACGTACTATGTGTTGGTGACGGTAAAACTGATCTGAGTCCTGTCTTCACAGAATGTAGGTTCTAGGGCAGGAAATAGATGTTAACCAAATAAACATACAAACATATGATTAAAAATTGTTATAAGTGACCTGAAGGAAAAGAACAAGGTGCTAGGAAATGAAATACTTTTGGTTTAGGTAAATCTAGAGAGATCAAGAGTGAGAGAGAAACTTCATCACTTAAGAAAGGGATTCATCTATTTATGGATATTTCCACTCCAAGTGTAGAGCTTTAGTCCAAGCACCCTCCTCATGCCATACCCACTTCTACTTGTACCCACCACTTCTGTCCCCACACTGCTCTCCCCAGTATCAGATTTAAGGAAATGGATCAGTCTCTAACATGTGTATGTGCATTATAGGTAGATAAATGTATATATTACATATATGATCATGTGTAACCTGTTATCTCCACCTACTGGTAATGCTTTCCCATATCTCTAAATCCCATATCTCTAAATCCCAAATCCCATATCTCTAAATGTTCTTCCGTAAGTTATACCATGAGTTTTTAAAGGAATACCCTCTTGTTTCTAGAAAATGTTTTTTTTTTCCTTTTTTTAGATCTTTGATAAACACTGCTGAAATGAACATTCTTAAACATAAGCTGGTACATTAAGTAATAATTATTTTCTTAGGATAAGTTCCCAGTTGTTAAATTACTGGTCACAGATTATTCATATTTTAAAAGTTTTATTACATATTTAAAAGTTCTGTGTTGCTAAGTCATTGGCATGATTTATCCTTAACATGTCACAGATTGGTTTAATGCAGCTTCATTTTTTGCTATTTTTTAAAAAATTTAAGCCATTATTTCTTTTTTTAAAAATTTATTTTATTTTTGGCTGTGTTGGGTCTTTGTTGAGTGCGGGCTTTTCTCTATTTGAGGCGAGCAGGGGCTACTCTTCGTTGCGATGCACGGGTTTCTCATTGCAGTGGCTTGCCTTGTTGCGGAGCACAGACTCTGGCATGCAGGCTTCAGTAGTTGTGGCACACGAGCTCAGTAGTTGTGGCTCGTGGGCTCTGGAGCCATTTTTTGCTATTTTTGAGTCTATAGTCAAGCAAATAATAGTAATAGTCATGGAAGTTAGTTCTGCATGTTGGATCCCTATTGGCCTTAAACTGATTTAAATCCTGTTTTTCCCATCTTAATTTCTTAGAATAACAATGAATCCTCTTATAAGAAATGTTTTTCCATAGACTTTCCTATTTATGGTTTTCTAAATTTGGCCAGAGAGAAATTGAAGAAACACAAATCCATTGTGTGTTTTTCTATCTTCTATTTGTTTTTCTACTGGTTCAATGAATATATCTACCTTTTTCCCCTGCTTTAAATCATCTCACAAAATTAATAACAGAAAAGCTAATAGCAGTGCCAGACATATTCTCACACTTGAATGGGAATGCAGGAATTGCCAGATAAAATGAATCTGAGATGCTGAATTATTTACTTATAGTGCTGTGTGGTTTCCTAAGGAAGTATTGCTGAAAAAGTATCTGTTGTCAATTTAAATAATTTTATTTCCAACAAAATTATTTGTTTTCCTTTGATTATTTAATGTTAAATTTCCAATCATATTGTTAACATTAGAAAGCCTGAAATAAATTATACTTCTTCCTAAAGGCATTAATTTTTTGACCTAGTTAGCTTTCATCCGGTTGTCTCTTATTTTGGAAATAGTGCCAGAGAATTTTTTAGGTGGCAAGAGACATGTGATCAGAGTGCGTTGAGTGTGGGGTAGTGTTTATGACATGACTGTTAAATAAATAAAGGTTTCATTTTTTCCTGAAAAATATATTAAAAATTCAGTATGACATATAGGATTTAAACATATGGTAACCTAGAATTTATTAGAAAAATAACAAGTTATTTTTGTTTCTCCTAAGCGAGAGCACCCTTGATATATACGGTCAGCTCTCCGAATCCTCGGGTTCTGCATCTGTGGGTTCAACCAATTATGAATTGAAAATATTAGGGAAAAAAGTCTAGAAGTTCCAAAAAGCAAAACTTCAATTTGCTGCCCACTTTGGTAGCTATTTATATAGCATTTACATTGAATTTATAACTATTCCCATAGCAGCTACATGGTATTAGGTATTATAAGTAATCTACAGATAATTTAAAGTGTGTGGGAGGATGTACATAGATTATATGCAAATATTTACTATACTATTTTATATAAGGGACTTAGGCATCTGCAGATTTTGGTGTCTGAGGGCAGTCCTGGAACCAATCCCCCAAGGATACTGAGGGACAGTGGTACTATCCAGAGCTTCCATTCTGGGGATTACGTTATGCATACATGGCCTTTTTATTCATTTTCCTCCTCATTTGCTCCTCCCTCTCCTCTTTAGAAAAACGGTATTTACTTATTAATCATATTTCCTACATTGATAATAGTGTTTGAACTGTACAAAGAAAGATGGAAAAGGGTTAGAGGATGTTGCCTTCATCTCCAGTTCCACAGAAGTGAACATCTCCAGCATTAGTCAGATGGTTCTTACCATGGCCAGTGTTCTATCGTGAAACTTGGGGCATGGCTAATTCTGCATTCAACCCCTTGAGTTACTCAGCATGGTCCTATGTGCTTAGTGGCTCAGTGAATGGGAAGCTGAGAATCCCAGAGATGCTGGTAAGTAGGATGAGTCTTGCATCACTTGAACTTTTTTTTCCACTCACTATCCTTGTGCCATCCAGCAAGTCACTTAGTATTTTTGTGCCTCAGTTTCCCATCTATGAATTATGATAATTAGAGTGGATTTTTTATTTCCTAAGGTTCATTCCAGGTGCAGGATGAACTTCTAATTGTGTCCAATTAGTCATTAAAAAATATTTGCAAGATTCAAAAGTCAGTGTATCTGAGCATCTTGGGAGGAGGATTATATGTTGTATACTTCTATGTATTTCTGTTGGCTCTCTCGCATATGATCTTACAGAGTCTTAGGAGCAAATATTTATATTCATAAATCACTTAGATCCCTAGGACTCTGCAGAGCCCCATTTTTTATCTGATCTTGCCCAAATTTATCACCCATATAAAGTGTGTGACATGCAATGCATGAATTCAGAACAAAATAACTTCATCTGTTCCCCAGTACTAAAGAGTTCAATTTCATGCTGTGTTTTACATGGCACAGTGGGAGTAGATTGTTTAATGTCTGTAACTCTGAACTTCCTTAACCTTTCTATCAGATACTTCGGTAAGTGTTGAGAAGCAGAAATTCTAAAAATAATTCCTACAGTTTTTTAGAGACCCTTGGAGCAAGCTATTTGAGCCCATTCCCCTTCTTTTTGCATAGTTTTTCATTGTCTATTTGAGCAGTGTTCCCATGGGTCAGAAAGATAGAGTTTCTAGTTTCATACCTTAAATTGCTTTATAATTGCCTTACTTTATAAGGGAGATATACCTTATAAAGTATGGTGAAGCCTGAAAATATTCAGAAGAAATTAATCTGAATCTATTAAAAGTAGGGAGAGCGGAGGAAACATATTTCAGAAAGTTGCTAGCTAGACTGGATAAACTCTATCAATACAGCATGATGTCATGCATAAAAAGCTAAAATAATGACATCCACGCATTTATTCTCAACTACAATTTCAACTTGGTTATGGGTCATAGAAAAAGAAGTTTAGAATGGAAAAGTGTGGCCCATATTTAAATTAAAACCATTTAAAATGTGTTAAATATGGTTTGGTTTTGAATGTCTACAGTAGATTGGTTAAGAGTATGGCAGTTATTCTAGATTGAATCTGGTAAAGGCTGTATTACTTGTTAGCAGTGTGACATTGGGCAAATTAAGTAAAATTCTCTGAGCCTCTGTTTCCTCATACGTTTATAAAAGGTTATTTATTGAAAAAATATTTTTAAGGGCCTCCAGTCCTCTAGACAACTAGAATGTACTTCTCAGAAAGACAGACACAATGTACATTTTCATGGTTTAAAATAGACTGGGAGGGGAAGGTCAGATATGGCAAAAGTATCTGAAATAATTCACAATAATGATTTATTAAAGTGAGAATAAGAAATTTAGTAGTGGTATCAGACTTTCTTACTATGAATATGATTATCTTTTTGGCCATTAGGGATATATATATTTTTTTGTGGTATGCGGGCCTCTCACTGTTGTGGCCTCTCCCATTGCGAAGCACAGGCTCTGGACATGCAGGCTCAGCGGCCATGGCTCACGGGCCCAGCCGCTCTGCGGCATGTGGGATCTTCCCGGACCGGGGCATGAACCCGTGTCCCCTGCATTGGCAGGCGGGCTCTCAACCACTGCACCACCAGGGAAGCCCCCATTAGGGATATTTTAAAGCTATTTTCTTCTTTATGTCCATGAGAACAAAACATTTAGAAAATTTCTCTGGGTGTGTATCCTGGGATCCCCAGAACCTTTAAATGCTTTGTGCACCCTGACAACATCAGGGTTATGTGAGCTCTGCAGAGCAGTCTGGGGAAAAACAAGGGATGTACAGGTCTCCTGCAGAACTTGCTTCATTAATGGATATAAGGACAAAAGAAATGACCTTTGCATTCTTTATATACTTTCATTGTTGATTAATACTGATCTTAGAATTGTATTTCTTTTATCTCCCTGCTCAGTCAGTGTAAACATAATTATATAGTTTACTCTTCATGTGATCTGGTGAAATAGCCTATTACTTGTCTTTGACTGATATTATATGAAATGTTACTCAGGAAATCAAAGTGCTGTTCAAATATTATTTTCACCTTAATTAGTTTTAAGTATTTAACAACTCTGTTTCTTGTATTAAAATAATACTTATAAATTAAGATAATTATAATAATTTTCTCCCAAAATTATTAATGAAGAGGGTACATGAACAAATGAGCAATGATTGAATAAGTACACGGATGAAGAAAATCAGTATTATAATGGGTATTACATATGACCAAGGGATGAAGAAGGCCCATTTGGTGTACAGTGATGGATACCTAAATATGTTCCATAGATAGGAACTGGCAAGAAATGGGGCATTTTCTGTTCTACTGTTACATTAATTTCACGCAATTTCTTTAGCTCATTTGAAGAATCCCATGGCTCTACCATCTTTGAAAATAAGTTCTGTAAAATATAAGTATTTGAGCCCAGACTGAAACTTTAAAGCATTACATTGCTTTACAACAGCATTTTGAGTTTCCTTCAGTATTTTGTGAGGAAGAGGGTTGGGAGGATCATAATCATAATCATGTTTAAGGAGCTCGGCTGATCAAGTGTATTTACACTTAAAATTTTTTGAACCTTTGTGAGAGACCCAGGAAGACATTTTTATATGAGGGAGCATTCTCAGAGCTCAAGACTTACCATTTTTACTCAGCTAATAAGTAGAAGAGCTGTAGTCAGTTCAGGGTTCAACAAGTATATAGATAGAGTAATGTGGCTACTGCTTATTCATCATATTAAAAACATAGTTGTATTCATTAATCTGGTGGATTCATCACCATTGTGGACTTTAAAATTGCCTGGTTTCTTTAGCTCAGCACAATGTATATTAGAGTCATCTACATTCATTATACTGATTCTGAATTCCCCTTTTTCTAATGTATACTTAGTTTTGAGTCAGCTAAGAAATACTGATCTGTTTGGAGTACTCCAAGGAGGGTGAAATTCTGTTCAGATTTGTAACTGGCAATGAAAATTTTATGATAATAGAATGAATTGACTACAGAGTAGAATATTCTACTTTTTAAAAAAATTTATTTGGAATAATTTCAATATAAATAGGTTCCTTTACATTTTTTTACAGTTAGTCAACACATTAAATACTTTTATTCATTCTTAATTATATGGTGAATGTAAAAAGAATGAAAGTTCCTTCAAAAATTTTTGTTGTATCTCAACAGGTTAGATACTTCTACAGATAGTATAATAATACCCTGTCAATAGATGTTGGCTTCATTAACTGCATAGTGCATTTATTTTCTAAAATTGTTTTTATTTAATGATTCTTAGCAACCGTTTAAATTAGGCCATGTTTCTGTTAAAATAATTAATTAATTTCCGTAAAAACTGAGTGGTTTCTCTATTGGAACACAATGCCAGAAAATATTGATCAGAAATAGTACCTTAAAAATTTGAGTGCATATTGGAAAATTTTGTTTCTCATTCATATTTGAAATGAAAAATAACTAAGTATAATTGTACCAGAAAAAGTCTGAGGTTCCTGGACTTCTGCAAATTTAATATGGGTTAACAGTGTGGCAGTTTTCCAAAGAGCTGGGTCCTTTCTCTTCTATAAGTTTGGTATGATGCAGTAGATTGGATGTATGTTTATGTAGTTGTGAAATGAAGATGGAGATTCCAAAGTACTAGTGGATTGATAGTAACATAGTTTGTTTTAATGCTAACAAATTTACCAGCAGGTTATTTTTTTACATGTGGAGGGAAAGAAGAATTTTTAGGTTTTGGACATGACTAAGTTGAAAACAGATAAAAGGATTAAAAACAAAAACAAAAAAAAGAAAAAAAGGGTTAAAGAATAGGAAGGAATGAAAGAGATGTAAATCTGGAAGAATAAAGAGTAAATCATAGATCAGTTGGCCACAGATTTCTCTTGATGCTCTAGTGCTAGAATTGTCTAAACCTTTTTTTTTTCCAATGAGGTATCTGAGCTTCCTGAGTGCTAAATTATCTATTTACTATAAAAGGTAGTTTGATGGTTTAGAATATAATTATATTTCAGGCCTAGTTACTGACTTTGGCTCTAATTAGTTATCACCATCAGTCACATTCTTGGTTAAATAAGAGGTTGCTATGCCTAAGTAGTATCTTTGTTATTACTTAGAGTAAACAATAATGAATAGTTGTGTCTAATTATGTTAATAACACATTCTTCTTAATTCTTGTTGTCATAGCTAAAGGAAGTGTGTTGTTAGAAAACAACGAAGTGGAGAATATTTCTCTTCCCTTTATTCTTTATTTATGATGTTCTTTCAAAGGGCAACTGGTAATACAAACTTTTGGGTTCTCAAAGCAAATGAATGGTGATTCCATTGAAGGTTTGGCATTTTCCCATTTGATACACAGTCCTATATTTTCATAGCTTATGTGTTTGGAGATGTAAGACAGTTTTGCTATGTGTTGGATAGGAAATGGATGCTTCTTTCTTACTGTATTTCTAATTTAATGTAGTAATTTGGTTGTACCTTGAAGATAATTAACAGATAACCTTCAAAAACAATAATTTTCTTGGAGGGGGACTAGATTTTGATAAAAACCTAACTTTTCCAATTATTGATTTGAATTTTTGAAGGAAATAGGAATTGATATGCTTGTTTGTGTTTTTAAAATGAGTCATTTTCATTGTTAAGTACAATTAAAGTGGTTATCATAAAGGACAGTAACTTACAGTGTTCTTAGGTTTTAAGATACACCCACTACTCATGTGCCAACAGCAGACAGCAATATATGCTTCATCAGACACTTATAAATATTCAAAACAAGAGTTTGCCATCATTGGCTCCTTTCCTCTTTTTGACTGTCCTGTTCAGTAAATCTGTTTCATCTATGCATTGGTCCCTTTTTATAATTGTTGGGAAATTAATAATTTATAAGAAAAATTTAAACATTATTTATCCTCTTTGGGCTATGATATACTGTGGTTGACATTCATTGGAATTTTGTATGTAAAAAAGAGAACATTTTCCTGTATATGTACAGAAAATTAGTTTTTAATTCTGAGATTGATAGTATCTCATGTCTCTTGAAACTACATACATGGAGCCATCTAACACCAAGCTCTTATATTGATAAGAGGCCCCATTTTGGGGGATACAGTAGAGAAGTCACATGAATTCATCCCCCACCCTCACCTTATTCTACCTTACAGTATCCTACCTGGCAGGATTCACTTGGGTCACGGTGTTTCCCCTCGTAAATGCCTGACTTCTGTTGATCCTTCAGTTTCTGTTGTTTCTTCAAGAGGGGAAGCCGAGGAGTTGAGTCTGATAGGAAGGACCCAACCAGGAGCTGGATGTGCACCGCAGTGGGTTCCACCCATGACAAGGGCCCAGTCCTCTCACATTATCTCTCAATCCCCTGCAAGGTCATAGTTGCTCTCGATTCTTCAAAACCTCTGTGCACTTCTCCTTCACTCTTAAGACCCCTCGTTATACCGGAAGCCTGATTCTTACTTCCTCAGTTGCTTCAACTTTCCCAGTAAGGCAAAATTTAATAACACTAAGAACCTCTATATTCTTGTAGTCAGACCAATTTAAGGCCTTGTCCCCTGTGTGTCTGTGTCTCTTCTTGTCTAATAAGGGCACCAGGCCCATTGGATTAAGGTCCCACCCTACTCCAGTAACCCCTTATGTAATTACTTCTGTCTGCCATAACCCTTTCTCCAAATAAGGTCCGCATTCTGAGGGGGGTTAGCACTTGAATATACCATTTGGGGATTGGGGGAGGGAGACACAATTTAACCCATAACAGCCACATCAAGTGGCTATTAGGCTTGTTATCTTATTTTAAGCTATTCTTTCCTTAGTTCCTTCCTAATTATCATTTAATTGTTACAAATAGACTGAAAAGCAGGATAATTTCACACATTTTTGCATACCTTCAAAGCCTTCCTTATCAGACATTTGCACATGAGAGGTTTTTTCCCTCCCATAATTAGCCATCCTGTGTGTCACAAAGAAAATATGTTAAAGTAATAGCTCAGTTTGGGTTTTTATTAAACATCAACTTCTTATTTTATTAATCATATATTGTGGTTATATGAAATTTCCAATTCTACAATTCATATGACTATTTGCTGCCTTAGAAAGTTGCTGATTTTTAGAAACATTTTCATCTTGAAATTAGATTGCTGGTTTTCAATATAAATAACGGAGAGCCTGAATTTGATTTCCTGGGAGATAGGAACAAATAATCATGATTCTGTGTAACAAGTCTTAGGGTGGTGAAATATGGAAGAATTCAATGCTTAACAGACTACTGACGATTCCCTTTAAATTTGAACTTAGCCATTACATACATTACATATTACATAACTAGTATGAATGTTCTTAAAAGAAACAGTAAGAAAAGCCATTCTTATTAGTGTTTTGAATTCATATCCAAAATAGATTACTTGAGAAGTATTACCTATTATTGGTTATTGCTCTTTGTACCAATATGTAGTCTGTAAATTTCTTTGTTTCTAAATGGGAGTGTTAATGTCTTCCGTTCCTACTAATAAAGTCACATAGCACGTTCTATTAAATGATCTCATCTAATCTTTAGGGCTTTAAGATGAGTGTATTATTTGTCACTACTGACAAGAGTAGATTTTCTCTGTGCTGTTGAAGTTTACTTCAACTATTTTTGACTCTGGCGTTGTTCCCTTGCATTATTTTGGGTATCTTATGACTCTATTTCTGAATACTTAAAATCAAAGACAAGACATACATATGTTTTATTTTAAGGAAGTCTTAGAGTTTATTTTTTTCTTAAACTTTTTATTTTCAGATAATTGTAGATTCACATGCTGTTGCAAAAGATAATACAGGTAGATCCTGTGTATCCTTTATCCTGTTTTCCCCCATGGTAACCTCTTACAAAACTATAGTACAATATCAAAAAAGAGGAAATTGACAATGATAGAGTCAAGATACAGAATATTTCCACCACTGCAAGGATCCCTCACATTGCCCTTTTATAGCTGAACCCAGTTCCCTCTCACCATCATCCCCTCCCTTAACCCTGGCAACCATTAATTTGTTCTCTATTTCTATAATTTAAGACACATATTCTTGTATTGAGTCAAACAGTCAGTTGAGTGGTAGATCTTGTTGCATGTATACAAAATTCAAGACTTCTAGGAGAGAGGAATGGGAAATCAAAATCTAGGACAAAATTCTTGCTGTGGAAACTTATATCATTTATATTGTCCACTCCTTTTTCTTCATGAAGCAAATATTAGTAACACTATACGAAAATAAGAGAGTCTCTGCTGGTGAGTCTAAACTTATTTCTTCCTTTAGTGAAAGGTTGCGTCTTAAACCAAAATATCTTTAAATTTCTCAGAATCCTCATTTTCCATATTTCTAAGCTAATTATAGTAAAAATGACTTAGAACTCTCTCTTTATAGGCATGCCTCAGATATTGTGGGTTCAGTTCCTTTCCCCACAATAAAGCCAGTCACACAAATTATTTGGTTTCCCAGCGCATATAAAAGTTATGTTTACACTGTACTGCAGTCTATTATGTGCAGTAGTACTATGACTAAAAAAACCCACAATGTACATACTTTAATTAGAACATACTTTATTGCTAAAAGATGCTTAACCATCATTTGAGCCTTCAGTGAGTTGTAAGCTTTTTGCAATAGTAACATCAAAAATCACTGATCACAGATCACCATTATAATGAAAAAGTTTGAAATATTGTGAGAATTTCCAAAATGTGGCACAGAGATACAAAGTGACCAAATGCTGTTGATAAATGCTGTTGGAAAAATTGATAGACTTGTTTGATGCAGGGTTGCCACAAACCTTCAATTTGGAAAAAGCGTTTTATCTGTGAAGCGTGATAAAGCAAAGCGTGATAAAGCAAAGCGCGATAAAGCGAAGTGCACTAAAATGAAGTTTGCCTGTACTTAACTAATAATAGAAAGCAGTGGTGTAGATAAATAGTACTCCATTCAGAAGAATAATTGGTACAATTTGCATTCAGTGTTTAGGATGAATTTTCTTTGGATGGCAGAATGGTGAGCAGGAAGGCATTGTGGTAGGAGCAAAAGCACTGAGGTAAGGAAGCTCGTGGTGACTCTGCTCCTTGGGTTGAAGAGGAATGTTCATGTTGACTTGCAGTGGGAGAGAAACCTGGAAATCTCACTAGTGGAGTCCAAGCTTAGAGCCCTTGAATGCTGGGCTCAGGACTTTATTTTAAAGGCAGAGCAGAGTATTACACCTTATTGGACTCCGAAGTGAAAGATTATGAGATATTTGAGGGAGATTAAAGTGACAGCTGTAAAGATGAATTGGTGCTAGGAGAGACTGCAGGCAGGGAAATTAGTTAGTTTTGTTATGCTAGGTTTTAGCATCTGACAGTGAAGGTGTCCTGGTAAAAGGATTTCTGCAGGTAGAGGAAGAGCTAATTATAGATGATGACAGACTGGATTTCTAGGGGTAGAAGGCAAGGGAGGGATTAGGAAATGTTGATTGTGAATATAGGAGAATAGAAGGATTGTCATATCATTTATAATAAAATTTTTGTTTGTATTTGGAGAAGCTGGTTTTAGGCATACTGACTGTTAGCTGTGTCCTGTTTTTTGTTTTTTGTTTTTTTTCCTTTTTTCTTTTTCCTGAACTTTCAAGGCAAGATTGGAACTCTCTGGAGGAAGTTTTAAGCTGGAGATTATTAGGAAATTTTAAATTAATTTGCATGGAGATGATAATTGTATTGCCAAAATATTGAAAGACTTACTGTTTCAAGGCTGTTGTTGAGTCAACCAGTCTGTTGCCAGGTGTGTTAGGGATGGTTAAGGTATGTTACGTCTTTGAGACTATCTCTGTTTCACTATTTGAATTCTATCTGTTCCATTGCATGGAATACTAACCTAGACACAATATAACCTGTGTGAGGTCTTTATAGGAAACTTGCTTTATATGATATGACTTCTAACTATGTATTCATGAGAATCAAAGTTCTAGTGGATTCAAAATAATCTTTTCTTTGAACTTCTTATCTTAACACTATTCCTTCTTTCTAGTGGATATGATTGTAGTGGTGATGGTGGGTGTTTCATGTGATATGATGTAGAAGAGGCTGTTTATTTGCTCCTAATTGTTGGTTACTTTGTGAGAGTATATTTGTTAATAAACATTAATGTGATTAAAATATATCTTGGAGAAAATTTATCTCAACCTATTGGTTAAATTATTCTAACCACACATTTATTAGCTACTTTTATTCATTGTCAACCTAGGTTTTCAGCTTTACAGTATTCAGCTGCAAGAACTCTGCAATGCATTTTTTTTTTTTTTTTTCCCCTTTTTTTCCTTCTCCTTCTGCGGCACGCGGGCCTCTCACTGCTGCGGCCCCTCCCGCTGCGGAGCACAGGCTCCGGACGCGCAGGCCCAGCGGCCATGGCTCACGGGCCCAGCCGCTCCGCGGCATGTGGGATCCTCCCGGATCGGGGCAGGAACCCGCGTCCCCTGCATCGGCAGGCGGACTCCCAACCACTGCGCCACCAGGGAAGCCCTCTGCAATGCATTTTAACATCTTATTCTACTGTTTATAGATGTGAATATACAGGTTATCACCTCCATTCAGAAGAAATTGAGTTTATTACTCACTGACTGTTTTTCTTAAAACTTTAAAAAAAAATTTATTTTATTTATTTATTTTTATTAATTTTCAGTTGTGCCAGGTCTTAGTTGTGGCACATGCGGGATCTTTGCTGTGGCATGTGGGATCTTTTTTAGTTGTGGCGTGCAGACTTAGTTGTGGCATGCGGACTTCTTAGTTGTAGCATGCATGTAGGATCTAGTTCCCTGACCAGGGATCGAAACCGGGCCCCCCTGCATTGGGAGTGTGGAGCCTTACCCACTGGACCACCAGGGAAGTCCCTACTCACTGAATGTTTGAAAATGTAAAACATTATTCTCCATTATGTAGTGACTAAGTATTCATGTATGGTACATTCAAAGGACAACTCAGTGTGACTTTCTGTAGTTAGCAAAATGTTTAAAGCACTCCAACCCCATTGCGTTTCAGTGCACCTGCAGGAAAGACATGGTGAAAATTTCAATGGATATCTTTGTGAGGAAATTTCAGCCAGACAGATACCAGCTTTGGAAACAAGGAAAGGATATATATACCATAGATCACACGAAGCCTACTCCAGAATCCACCCCTGAAGTAAAAGCATGGCTGCAGAGGAGGAGGAAAGTAAGAAAAGCATCCAGGAGGTAATGATCCTGCCCACACCCCATCCTACTTGTACTTACTCATTTAAAATGGGTCCTTGAACATAATGTTCTCAAAGACTATTTATTTGCTTTTTTATTTCTGTTTATTCACCATCAGTTTACTTAATATCTTACGAAAAATTTGACGCAAAGTATTTTCAGTTCTTTGGAAGTGTAACAAATAAATAGAATATAAACAGAGATGTATATTGTATTTGAGAATATTTTGAAAGTTGCAATGCATGAGAAATAGAACAATTCTAGACCTTCTAAACCCCTTACATTAATGTATTTAAAGATTTATCAGTGCCCTCTATTCATCTCCTTATTTTTGTCAACTTCAGTAACTCGATTTCCAACTTTTTAATTTTGCTGCTGATTTTGACTTTTAGTAGTTTTCTTTTTCATTTGTCAAACATCTCAGATATTACTTTTCTCATTGGGATGCCTATATATTTTGCTACATTATACACACTTGGCTTTATTCTTTCACAAGATGTAAATCAGAGCATGTGGTGTTTCTGTAACGTGGTTGTCCCTGTGTACTTTAATCTACATTCCATTTTTGTGGCCAGTGCCATTTCAAAAGCCTTTAGGCCTGTTGTGGTCATCTTGCTGTCTTAAAACACATTAAATAGGGTGTGTGTTATGTTGCTCAGGTCCTCAGGCAACCTTTTTAGACTTTTATATTTTCCAGGTTTATATTACATTTTTACTCTCCAGTATTACTCATTGTTTTTCTTTCAGATTGTAAAAGTAATATTTGTGCATTGGAGAAAATTTGTAAAATAAGGAAAAGAATAATGAAGGAGTCCCAAATCACCCATAACCTCACAATCCAGAGATAACCAGTGTTAACATTTTGTATATATCCTTTACATATATATTTTTATTTATTATATAATATTATATACATTTCCAAAATTGGGGCCATGCTCTTATTAATAATTTGATGACCAGTTTTATATTTTTTCATGTAACTGAATGATTTGCTACAACGTAATTTCTAATGCCTGCATGTATTTAATCTCCTGTATTTGGACCTGTAGCTTGTTTCTAGTTTTTTGCTACTAACCAAATAACACTGCAATTTTAAGTCTTTGTCCACACTTCTGTTGCCTATTTTCTGACTCTCTCTCTCTCTTCCCCCCCCACCCCCCCTGACAATTTACTTTCTGCTATTTTAGAATGCTAGTGAGTGGAGGAACCTTAAGAACATGGAGTGAAACCAGCATTTTGTAAGAGATATACTTGACGCACAGAATTAGTTAGTAGCAGAATTAAAACCCAGGTGTTCTTAGTTCACCGTATAGTCTACAGCAGGAATTTTCAAACTTTTAGTTTTCAAAGCAATTTAATAGGTTAGGAACAACATTTTAAAATTAGGAAGTAAAAGAGAATAAAATGCATTGTAGTTCTTCCCATGAGGTAAGGGTAAGTATTAATTCATGACATGTGTGAGCATGTGTATGTGTGTATTGTGTCATCATCTGAAATGTATAACTTACTGTGGGTTGCATTCAGAAGAGTTTGGGAAACACCGATTTAGAGAGTCACTGTGTTTTGTAAATGTGCGAATCCGCATTGCCAAAAAAGTTCACTGTGGAAGGAGGGGCAGTAGTCAGTCTTGAGTTCAGTAGCCAATGGCACATCTTGAGAATTGTTCTTTAATGGACAGAAAACACAGTACTCCAATTAGGTGTATGATGTGGTCTCTTAGTTACTAACCACAGTGGTCCTTGTGGGTTGACATTGAATATAGATCTATGACATTGAACAGATTCGAAATGCCTTTCAGTAGGTTAAAATAATCAGTGGTCTTCACTCACCCAGTTAGAAAGCCTAATGTTAAGGGGCTTGTTTATTATGCTCACCTTTGTGGTTTGATCATCGAGTTTGCTGATCTCCCTTAAGTAATATGCTATATCTAGGAAAATCTAATGAAGGGAATGATTCACTGAAATCTCAAAGAGATGTCAGCCATCCTATTATAAGTGTACTGTGCTATTCATAATGTAGAGATATTCCACATAGGCCACTGCATGGGTTCTCAATAAAGTGATGATGATACCAATACTGTTACTTCCAGCAGCAGCCAAAGCTAATTTACATAGGTTATCCCTGGCTACCCCCTTTATCTTATCTGTGACTTCCTATAGAAAAACACTAATGTGTTTTCTTGTGTGTGTGTGTACTCTGAAGTACACGTCATTTTGATTTCAGTTGTAATTCTTCTTAAATGAAAGTGTTAGAAATGTGTCATATACAAAAGGCATCTGCAACAAAGCTATCAAGTGACTTGCTGGAAAATACTAGAAGAGGAAAACTTTAAAAATGGCGTCCACTCTGAAAATAAATAATACATTGATATAAGATGTTAAATACATATGGTTTGCCTTCCTCCTCTCTTAATTCCTTTAGCTAATGATAATTGCATTTAACCTTAATGCTTTTCATGCATATTTCAGAATTGTACGAAACTCAGGGAAATATAGCCACCAGTTCACCTTGGAATGTAAATAATCTACTCAAATTTTAACAACAGCTTTATGGAATCTCCTCATTTCCTTTTTCTTTCTTCATTATCTAAATAATATTTTCTTTTATCCTTATGTCATCATTTTTCACTTTATTTTTCGCTTTAATATTGTTATAAAATTTTAAGTGATTTTCCAGTAATGTTTAATAATCAGTAATATTTAATAATCAATAATGTTTAACAATTTAGAGTTGTTTTAGTTTTTAGTAAATTGTTATTAAAACTGTGCTTAACATTTCAATTTGATCTATTCCTCGTGAAGATTATCTTTGTATAATGTGTTTAAAAACCAATCAGTTTTCTCTTCTCTTTTTTCATTAAGTGAAAATAATATTTGTATATATGTTTTTTCCTGTCCATTGGAAATATTGTGTTCTGACTATAGCTTCTTTTGTTAAAAGCTTCCAGTGCACTAGTTCTCACTCTAAGAGGCCTAAGAATGAGGAAGATGAGGAAGTGTTAGCTGCAGTTGATGGGGCAGAGGGCCCCACTCCTGACCCAGACCCAGATGAGCTCAAGGACAGTGAAAAGCCAGAAGAAGCAGTGAAACTAGCAAATACAGAAGCACCTTCAGAGGAAGAGGCCTCTGCTAGCAGGATGCAGCTGGATCACAATTTATCAGATAATATCAGATTCGCAGGTGAGAAACTAGCTGATTATGTTTCACGTATTAGTAGTAGGTGATTGTTGATCTGCCTTAAATCTGTGTTTACTAGGGCAGATATGTTACTTTTCCACGTAGCTTAACCAATAAGCTATCTAAAACTATGCGGTAACTCAATCAAAAGGCCAAGGGAGTGTTATGAAAATCAGAAGCACCACTGCTACGGGTAATGGAATTTTGAGGCAAGCAGCCAGCAGTGCCTATTTCGTTTAATAAAAAAGAAGATTCTAAAATGAAAAAAATTTACTTTTAGTGCAACTCAATTTATAATATACAATACATTTTTTGGAAAGCCTCTCTCGAATTCACATGGAATAGAGAAAACCAATTATAGATAATTCTTTGCAGATTCTTAGCGTCGACTTAATTTTAGGAAGAAAATAAAGATTAAGGTTTTACAGAAGAACAGCAAACATTATTCAGTCCTGTGAAATGTGTATATAGTCCCCTGGCTGTTTCTCTGCGCCAAAGCCATCATCTGTAAATCTCAACTGCTTTGCTTTTCCCCGCTTTTATAGCATATTTCTCTGAAATTGTTTTAATGCTTTGCTTCTTTAATAGTTGTTGGAGATTTTGTCCTTTTCCTAATCGAGCTTGTTGGTAATTCCTGTCGCTCTCTCATACCCCTCATCTATTGTATCCTTCAACTGTGGGACTCTCCCCAATCCAGCCACCCCCTTGCTTCCTCTTTGTTCAAGGCACGTTATCTCTTGTCTGGACTGTTGCAGAAATTACTTCCTTCCTGTCTTGCCTGTGTCCACTCTAGTCACCCCTACTAGTCAGTTCTCCATATGACAGTCATAGTGATCCATTTAAAAGACGTGGTTTGTTTTGTCCCTCCCATCTTCTTGCTCTTATTGCACTCAGTAAAAGAAAAAGTCCTGATCATTGTCCTAGTTAATCGGATCCTTGGCTGCTTCTCTATTCTTACTACCTTTTGCTCTTGAAATATCTATGTTAATAGGGTTTAAATCATAGACTTTTTTTTCACTGAGTTTATATTTAATTGGAGAGCTAGACAAATAAATATATAATTCTTATCTAGTGTGCTGAGTGCCACTAGTAGCTATGGCATAGGGTGTTCCTGGAATACCAAGGAAAGACCTGAAATAGACAGGAGGCTGGACTGGCAGGGTTTCTTGGAGTAAGTGATATCTGAATTGACTTGTGATGAACACATGGAAAATAGAAAGTAAAGAAGGTAGGGAAGGGAATAGCAAGCAGTACAGAGAACAGTTATGCAGTGCTTACGGATATTTCTTTATAGTCTCTCGCCGTAGTTTTTTTTTGTTGTTGTTGTTTTTAATCACACCAGGTTAAATTAACTACTTTACAAATTACTGGGTAGTTTAAGCTAAGGGTACCCAGGTTTATTATTTGTGTCACTGCCTGGTCTCTTGCATTTGGACTTCCAGGTTTTGAGACCTGGCAGAGCATCTAATAGAGGACTTGGCTAGTGCAGCATCCGAGCTACTGTGTGATAGGTGAAATGATGCTTGTGTGTGTGCACGTGTGCGTGTATGTGTAAGGAAGGAAGGAGGGTGAATAGAGATGGCTGTAGGAGAGAAGTGCATGTGATATTCTTCTCCTTTCATATGCTGTCATTGTATGATGCAGGATTAGTGTAGGAAATAATTTTTATTCGATCTCACAGTTTTACATGTGGTTTTTCTTTTTTAATATAAATTTATTTTTGGCTGCGTTGGGTCTTCGTTGCTGCGCATGGGTTTTCTCTAGTTGCGGCGAGCGGGGGCTACTCTTTGTTGCGGTGCACGGGCTTCTCATTGCGGTGGCTTCTCTTGTTGTGGAGCCACGGGCTCTAGGCGTGCAGGCTTCAGTAGTTGTGGCTTGTGGGCTCTAGAGCGCAGGCTCAGCAGTTGTGGCTCACAGGCTTAGTTGCTCCATGGCATGTGGGATCTTCCCAGACCAGGGCTCGAACCCGTGTCCCCTGCATTGGCAGGCGGATTCTTAACCACTGCGCCACCAGGGACTTCCCTACCTGTGTTCTTGAGATACATCCTCTGAGCTGGAATGTTTCGTCAGTAGCATATATTGGAATTAAGTTCTTATTTTTAGAAAGATCTCAACTTGCTATTGCTTGGGTAATTATTGTTATTGCCCTGGCTTTTGACATTGGTCTGCAGTGGAACCTCTTTTTAAATCCCTTATTTTGTCAGTAAGTATATTATTTTGCCACCTTAACAATTACGAAGGCTGCATGGTGCTTTGGTGACCTTTCCCACTCAGGTCTTTAGTGGAAATTTAGAGGGAAAGTTTGATGGTAGAAATTTAGTTGAGAATAGTTCAACAGTTCTCAGCAATAACACAGTGTAAGATTTATTAACAGTCTTTTGTTTTACTCCTCAGGAAACGTCTGCCTAAGCACATCTGTGGCAGAGAAAATCAAAACTGAGGCTGACCAAACCTGTGCCACAATTCCGCCTTCAAATCCCAGTGATGCTGACGATTCCATGTCTAGTGGCCATGTTATGTCTAAGGAATCAGAGCCACCCAAGCTTCCATGGCCAAAGTCACCTGAGTCGTGCTCCTCTGTGGTGGAGAGTAACAGTGCTTTGACAGAGGGAGAAGAGAGTGATGTGGAGAGCCATGGGGTAGGCCTTGAACCTGGGGAAGTCCCAGAGGTCCCCAGTGGAGAGAGAAATGGCTTCAAAGTCCCCAGTGTATGTGGCAGTGTCAATTTTTACCATATTTATTATGTTGTCAAGGCACTTTCTGCAAACAGAATGCTGTGCATCAAAATCTTGCTTTAGGGCAGAAATAACATTTCACATTTATGGGTCTTAATCATATTTGTTTCAATGACCGGGAGGTAAGCCTTCTGTGAGGTCTGGCTCACATGGTAATAATTCAGAGAACATGGAACTTTTGGCCACATATTGGAGCTTAATTTTCTTACTTAAAAATTTTTTCTAACACTAAACTCTTTATTTTGAGATAATTGTAGATTTACATGCAGTGGTAAGAAATAGTATAACAAGGTCTTATGTATCCCTTTTGCCCCAATAGTGTTTTCTTTTTTTTTTTTTTCCAATAGTGTCTTCTTGGAAAACTATAGTAGAATATCACCATGATACTGACATTGATGCAGTCAAGATACAGAGCGGTTCTGTCACCTCCAATAGTAGCCAGGCTGGAAATAATTCCAGCTGCAGGGCTCTGGCCTCCTTCTGCCAATGCTTAATACCTCTGGGTTGCAGGCTTCCCACAGCCTCTATTTTAAGATTAAGGCTCATCTGGTCATACTTTTCCCTGACTCTTTCCTCATGGACTCTGAATCTAGGACCAGGCTGACCCTTCTGGTCCTGCCCACCGTGGGAACCAGGCCTTTGCCTCTTGGAAAACTCAAGATCCCTCTTGATTTCCAGCCTCCCCATTCTAACCCTTTGCATAGGGCCTCCCTGTTTCTCATATGTTCTTGTACGATGTTAATATCATATGCTCTCAGCGTAAACTTTCACTGTAACTTTAAGATTGTGAGTGTATCAGCCAAGCTACGACTGCATGTAGTGATTGTCATAATTTGGTAACCTCTTTTGACCTGCACAACTTGATAAAGGAGTTCAAGTGGATGAGTAAGGGAAGCCTCAAATGTTGGAGCTGATAAATTGTGCCGGCCACTGAACAGACCCACTTCCGGACTGCTCCTGGTCATTTCAACTCATCACAGGCCTTTTGGAGCTTTAGTAGCAAGGGAGAGTAAATAAAGACATCAACTTGGAATACTCTGTTCATAAGTAATTTTAAAATGTCCAATAAAATATAGATGATTTCCTAATTTCACCCAATAACTTTTATCATTTTTATGCATGATTGTCCTACTGAACTATAAAATATTTCTCAGAAGTATCTGAGAAATAGAAAAATATGATCTAATTTATTTGAAAAGGTTGCTGAGCAATTTGAAAATAGTATTCACATACCAGTAAATAAAATTTACAACTTAATTTCACATAGCGATTGTAGCTGGATAGATATTGGGATTCTAGAATGGTGAATAAGTCACATGCCTGTTTATATTTGGTCAGCTTCTTTAAACTAGAATGGAACGGAAAGTAAGTTTTCTGTTTCCTTGCTTTCAATGGAGGCAGTTGGATTCTCAGTGCCGTTAACCTTCATCTTTATCATTTCTCTGAACAAAGCCTGACTGCCTAGGAAAGCAAGTGCTGCTGTTGAGGGCTGAGGGACTTGGTTTGCTCTCATCAGAAACGGCTGTGTGGTATTCTTTTCTCATACCATGGTGTCAGACAGTCCTTCTAAGTGATACAGAGCCATTTCATTTTTGTGTAGTGTGACCAGTGTTTCTTAGTATTAAGCGTGATGCTACGTGTATGCTGGTAGCAGTCAGCTTTAGTCAACCTTCTCAAGAAACATTGCGTTATTTTTTAAACAGTGTCTGTCTATCTGTAACTGGACTCCATGCTTTTCCTGGAATAAATCAAATGTGTTCAAACCTTACCTGCTATTCCTGCTGTCCAAAATACTCCTCCCCTAGAGAGCTAAATGGACCGCTTCCTCATTGCACTCAAGGCTCCACTCAAATGTCTTCTTGTCAGAAAGGGCTTCTCTGATGACCCCATATAAAATAGCCTTCTCCCCATCTCTTTCCATTCTTTGTCATGCTTTATTGTTTTATTACTATTGCTTAATAGTACTTCATAAATATTTATTTTCTACTTGTTTTTTGTCTGTGCTCCCCCCACCCCCACCCCCAATCTATATTGCACTCTTTGGAAGCAGGGACCTTCTGTAGCTCACTCTTAGAACAGTGTGGCATGTAGTAAGGGTTTAGTAAATATTTGTTACTGTTGACTAAGTTATAATTCCTCACATTAATTTTTAGCTGTTATAAACTACAGGTAAATCTCACCCTGTATTATACTTTGTGATCCCAGCTTTGATTAGAATGCTCTCACGCATTTTCTCATAATTCTGTTTTGGTGTCAGATGTCAGCATAGTTTCTCTCCCTCTGGGCCCTGCTTCTTCAGCTTACTGGGAAATTCCTGGGACTCCTTTCTTTTGCAGTCAAATGTTGATGCAAACCCACTAGTTTCGAACTCTTTCTCTAACCACACCCCTGCCTTTTTTGGGGGGTTGCTGCATGGGCAAGAAAGCTTGGAAGTAGTTTCTGCCTGGAAGATGTCAGGATGCACAGGACTTTTTCCTTTACCTTTGAAAGGAGAATGTAGTCTGGGCAGCTCAGACAGAAGATTTTACGTAAAATTTAAGTGGTTTCAAGATGACAGTAATGTGCCATATTAAACAACAGCAACAACTTTTGATTTCCTGTTTGATCCTCAGAGAAGTGGCGATTCATTTTTGAATGGAAGGAGGAGTACAGGCTCACCTTGGCAGTACTTCCTCCTGTGTGAGGATAGAAAGCAAAATAACCTGCCACATAGTCACACATGACCAAATGCCATGGTCCTGTTTTGTTATGAATATATAATCCTAAATTTAAATTAGTTTTAAAGAACTTTTGAAAACTAGCTAACTGCTGAGTTTATTGTAGGTTTGAGAAGCATACCCTGCACTACAGATAGTGTTTTTGTGTTTTTTTTTTTTTAAATATTTAGGTATCTATTTCGGCTGTACCTGTCTTAGTTGCAGCATGCGGGATCTTCATTGTGGCATGAGGACTCCTTAGTTGCAGCATGCAGGATCCAGTTCCCCAACCAGGGATTGAACCTGGGCCCCCTGCATTGGGAGTGCAGAGTCTTACCCACTGCACAACCAGGGAAGTCCCCAGATAGTGTTTTTGTTTTTGTTTTTTTAAATTTGTATTTTGTTTTTGGCTGTGTTGGGTCTTCATTGCTGCGCGCAGACTTTCTCTCATTGCTGCGTAGTGGCGAGTGAGGGCTACTCTTCGTTGCGGTGCATGGGCTTCTCACTGCTGTGGCTTCTCTTGCTGCGGAGCACAGGCTCTAGGCACGTGAGCTTCAGTAGGTGCAGCATGCAGACTCAGTAGTTGTGGCTCACGGGCTTAGTTGCTCTGTGGCATGTGGGATCTTCCCGGACCAGGGCTCGAACCCGTGTCCCCTGCACTGGTAGGCCGATTCTTACCCACTGTGCCACCAGGGAAGTCCCTCCAGATAGTATTTTAATATGAAGTGGAAGAATAGTTAACTGACTTCCCTGTCAGTAAAATTATTAATAGAATGGGTTCCTATTTCTTTTGACTTGTAGGTTTAAATTTCTTTAACGAAGTGTTAATTCCTCAGCAGGTGAATGAGTGTAAGAGTTCTTCATAATTAACTTGTTGTAAATCATCATAACCATAGTTTTTTGTTTTAAAACAAGTCTTTAACGGTGGCTGTTTCTCCCCCATTTGTGTTCTGTAACCAGAGAATAGAAGGAGAAACCAAAACTGCTAAAAGTTGGCGCCATCCACTTAGTAAGCCTCCAGCAAGATCCCCAATGACTCTGGTGAAACAGCAGGCAACGAGTGATGAAGGTGAGCTTGTGTTGTTTTCCAGTATTTATTCCGTATAGACTGTATAATACTCAGAAGTTATTCTGTCAGTTTGTTGTAACAAACTTTTCTAAAAAATGGCCTGGTAGAGAAGAAATCTCACCAAGTGGCAAATATATACACCATAAGGAGACCATAAGTAATACATAATTTATTTGGAATTTATATTTTAGGGATACATCCTTGCTTCACATAATCTAGCCATGTTAAAGTCTTCCTTTTTTTATATGATGGGGTAAATTGGTCATTTCTGACATTTGCCTTGAGACCCTCCAGAAGGAGCTGACAATCATTTTTCTCAAGGTATCAAATTACGGAAATAATATGCTTTGTGTTTCTTTGCATTGCCTTTGTTTTTAACTTGAATCCTTTAAATTTATTAACACCATCTGAGTACGAAACTAGATGCAGTACTTCTATATCCTGTTACACCTGGTGTGTCATGAAACATCCTTTCTCATTAACTAGATTTTACTGATGTGGCTTGGTGTGAAGTAGTTTTATTTACAACCAGTTACTATTCCTAGATGTTAACATTTGTCTGTTTGTCTTACCTAGTTGCCCCTTTTACCTCTCTTTTTCCAAAAATGTTTTTTTGTTGTCTTCAATCATACCTCTGACCAGCTGTTTCTTCCTTACAAGTATCTCATAGCATCATAAGGGTCTGTTTTTTTTCCATCTCTAAAAGGATCAGTTCAAGCAGGTTTTCTGTAAAAAGCCCTTCTTTGAGGTGTTCTCATTTCCTGGTGGAAATTGTTAATCAAGTCTGTGAGGATGCTGTCAAGGGAATAACTTGAATCTTGGGTTCAGGCTTCCATTTAGTTTAAATCCAGTTTATCAGAGTACACATCTTTAGCAGATTTTTTTTAACTTTTATTCACTGTCTTCTTTTATGCCGCATGTTTAGTTAGAAAAAGAGATCCTCAGTGTAGGGATCAGATAATGATAGTAGCAGTCTCTGTAATGCCAATTCAAGGTAGAATTCTGCCTTGAGTAATAAAAGTAATGAAACATATTTGCCTTTATTTCCATATATCATCATGTTCAATTTTTCTTTCTCCAACTTTATCATATGCAGCACAAACCGTTTTCCCCTTAGTGCCAAGATAAAGGACTGTTCTGTATAAAGTAATTAATACTTAATTTACATTACTTATGGATTTTCATTACCCTTCCCCATCATAGCCTCTGACAGCATAGCTTCTTGGAAGGGAATGGGCTATCCTAACACATAAGGAGAACTGCCTTCTCCTATGTCATTATCTTCCTAGGAAGTTTATTTCCATGTGAATCATCGTAAATTGGCCCAGAGTTTCTCCATGGAGAGAAGTTCTGATTTCGATCAGTATAGCTTGCCAAATTTCTAAATGGATTGGTTTAACGAAGACATCTCCAAAGTCTGAGGTTAAATATCTTGCTGAAACACTGGTGATTGTAGCTTTTGCAGCAGTCTCACCCTCTATTTTAATATATTAAGGACTGCTGCGGTCCTCTGGGGATTTTTGAGAATTGAGAGGAAAAATCAGAGAATTACAGTGATGGCTAAAGATTTTTACAGACTTCCAAACAAAGAGTGGATAATATTCCGTGTCCTGGAGCAAATTACTTATTTATTGGGCATTGAATGTCTTTACCTCAGCCTTCTCCCTCTGTGTCTTGTACATCTAAAAGTGAATGAAAATCATCATTATTATGATTATAATTATGTCATTATTAGACGTCATTATTAGAAAGTGACGAAGAGTGGGATTAGTGCTCATTGGGAGCACACAACTCCAAATCTAGCGTCTTTTGGGAATTTCCTACCATAACTACTGGGCTCCTTTTGCACTCCTCTTATAGAAGTAATTGTGTATACAGGACAGGATTGGAGCATCTGAGAAATTGCATCTCTAAACAGCAGTGTCCCTTGTTGGTGAATGAGCATTTCTCTATTCAAGCTGGCATTTGACTCCCTAACAGAAAAGCAGCAGAGGGGAAAGATATTGATCCAGCACCTCTGGGAGCTTATGTGGGAGATAAGAGTTACCTCTAAGCTGCTCTTCTCAAAGGACAGTGCAGTGGCTCTTTGATACTCAAGTGGCCTGAAACTGTAGAGATCATTCTAATTGGTGGCAGATCCAGTAATTACAGGATCAGCAAGGATTTCCTGACTCTTAGCCTGTTCTTTCCTGGAAGATTTTCCATACTTAGCAGAAAAACACGAGGGTCTACAGTGGTGGAGCAGAGTGGGGAGATACCTAAGAAATGAATTGATGTTTCAGAGTATATAGCATTTTTACATAAAAACTAATATCTAATTCATTCTTTTTAGGAGGATGAAAAACTCTCTCAAATGTATACTACATATTATTATTATAAATTTATTTATTTTTGGCTGTGTTGGGTCTTCATTGCTGCATGCGGGTTTTCTCTAGTTGCGGTGAGCAGGGGCTTCTCATTGCAGTGGCTTCTCTTGTTGTGGAGCACGGGCTCTAGGAACACAGGCTTCAGTAGTTGTGGCATGTGGGCTCAGTAGTTGTGGCACACGGGCTCAGTTGCTCCACGGCATGTAGGATCTTCCCAGACCAGGGCTCGAACCTGTGTCCCCTGAATTGGCAGGTGGATTCTTAACCACTGCACCAACAGGGAAGTCCCTGCATATTCATTATTTGTAGTTTAAAAGAAATTACTAATCTGTCTCTGGTTTTCTTTTAACTGAAGTGTTTTTCAGTTCCCTTTTCCCTTAAGTCAGGCAGCTGCACTGCCTGATCAAGGTGATCCTGAAGCATGGATTAATATTCTGTATATTTTTCTGTTTTTGAAGCTAATTATACAATGTTGAAACAGACTTGAAAGAGAAGTGCTTGGGTGGGTCGTTTTAGTTTTGAAACATTCTGGATATGTATCCATTCTCCTCTTGTGATGTGTCACTATAACAGCATGTTCCCCTTCTCCGATTTCAGACCTTTGTGATTGAGTGTCTGTAAGGAAAGGGGTGTGTATGCAGCACGGGTGAGCCAGGGAGGCTCTGAGAATAACAACTTGCCTGGCCTCAGAAGGCCCTGAGTGTGAGAGGATGGACCCTGGCGGGCGGGAAGCTCAGAAATCCGCCATAGTAATTCTTTTTTTTTTTTTTTTTTTTTTTTCTGCGGTACGTGGGCCTCTCACTGTTGTGGCCTCTCCCGTTGCGGAGTACAGGCTCCGGACGCGTAGGCTCAGCGGCCATGGCTCACGGGCCCAGCCGCTCCGCGGCATGTGGGATCTTCCCGGACCAGGGCATGAACCCGTGTCCCCTGCATCGTCAGGCGGACTCTCAACCACTGCACCACCAGGGAAGCCCAGTAATTCTTTTTCTTTGGTTGCCGAAGATGTCTGCCCAAAGGCTCTCACATATTTCCCTTAATGTTATAGATTCGATTGAGGATAAGTGACTTTAAGGCTGTTCATGATCCAGTACCAGCTTCTCTCTGCAGCTTCATTTCCCTCAACTACCCAACGTGAATCCTCCTTTCCATCCATTCAGACAATTGTTTGTTTTTTCTCCTGAGTATGTCTGCTGCTTTATGCTTTCATGCTTTCCCTGTGATGCACCTTTCCATCTTGGGACTCTCACCTACTTCTCACCATTTACCCCTCCTTCCTCTTACTTCTCCTCTACTGTCCTATCCCATCTATACTTAGCTCTAGCATATCACTCGTCATCTTACGCTGTGCTTCAGTATTTTTCTCTGTGTCTGTCTCCTCACTCTCACTCCTTTTGTCTCCCCACTCCAAGTCCAAGGTCAGTCTGTGGCTTAACTCACCTGTGGATCCAAAAGCAGGAAGTCCTTAATGATTAATAACCTTGAAATCAGCCATTCAAAAAGATAATGAAATACTTTTTTTTTTTTTTGGCGGTACGCGGGCCTCCCACTGTTGTGGCCTCTCCTGTTGCGGATCACAGGCTCTGGACGCACAGGCTCAGCGGCCATGGCTCACGGGCCTAGCCGCTCCGCGGCATGTGGGATCTTCCCGGACCGGGGCATGAACCCGTGTCCCCTGCGTCAACAGGCAGACTCTCAACCACTGTGCCACTAGGGAAGCCCATGAAATACTTTGATATAACGTATGCTGTCACGTTAAAAGGAAAACCAAAAATCTTGTCCAGGAAGTATTCTCTCTGTATATACGTGTATAGAAGAACATATGGTTTTAATTAGCTGTAGATATAATATGTCACCTAACTCAGTTTTGTATCCTGAATGTGTTGGAATCCTCTTTCTACTGTGCCAAATCCTAGAACCTACTCAAAGTTAATATGAAGCTGACGTGTTGCAGATGTGGCCAGTGCTTTGGAGACCTGAGGGCCCCCAGAGTAACGATTGGGATAGTTGCTTAGCTAGCACCTGGGTGTGTATGTAGGGGTGTGTGTGTGTGTGTATGCACGCGCGCATGTGCGTGCATATGTGTATTTCCTTCCCAGTTTGAAGTCATTCTTATTCAAAAATTTTTCACTAATGTGTGCTTTTTCTGACTAGTTTTCATTGGCAGCAGTTTGTGCTGACACAAACTCAGGACTTTTCCTGAACTGACCTTAGGCTAATAGACATTGTACATTGACATCCATATTCTGAACATGCATTTTATCCATCTCCCTGCCTTGCCCTTTATGGTTCATTGTTTGGTCTTTAACTTCTCCTGCACACATATGTGCGTTTTTTAAAATTGAAGTATAGTTGATTTACAGTGTTTCGGGTGTCATGTATGTGTTTGTTTCCCACCTAAAATTTTTTTTTTTTTTACTACATTTGTTTCCGGTATTAATTTTCCAACTTTTCCTACTATTGACTTACAGTATCTTCACTGCTTTTGTACTTACTGTGCACATAACCCCCTTGGTGAAGTGATAAGGTTAATGTTGTTTCTAAAGCACCTGTAAAGGAGAATCCCTGCAAACACACAGGAGACCTCATGAACGTGGCAGTGGCTGACGCAGTGATACTGTACTCAGTGATTCCCGTGGTTGTTGGTGTCAGTTTGAGTTGACATACTAATGCTGTCTGTGGAGTTTTGCTAGAGACTTAGAAAGTTAAGTTGAAAGTTTATAAGAAAATATACAAGATTGTTATCAGGTGATTTTAGTTCTCTTTTCTTTGCTGATGACTTTTAAAACTTTTTGTAATAAATACATTTCTCTTATATTTGGACAAAAAAATATTTTAAAGAGACAGAGAGTGTGGATGTGATGTACTGGATTACCAGATAATCCTCCAGTTACAAAAGAATCAGAAAAATAATTGATAAATAAAACAATCAACCTTTATACATGCATGGAGAGGCAAAAGTAACATAAAGGGTCTTATTTCTCCACGTCTGTGGTCATGGTCAGCCAGCTGCAGTGCTCCATTAGCTGCATGACCCTCCATGCTTTGGCTCTGTGCTTACCAAGTGAAGACTGTAGCAGCCTCTGCCACATGGAGCTCTTAGGAGGGTTAAAGGACTATGTGTAAGGCACTCAGAACAGTGTCTGGCACATAATGAATGTTTGTTGTCTGTGTTGTGACATGAGGAGCAGGAAGAGGCTGCTAGCTGAGCTCTCGAGAAATGAGGGAAATCCAGAGGGGGAGTCACGGCGAGACGACATTCAGGTGGGTAGGAGAGAGTGAATGCCGTGCTGTTTGGAGGAAATATGCCGGGACTAGGGTGGAGGCTGGGAAATCAGAGCTAAGACCTCATAGGATCCCCCAGACTCATAAAGTGGGACTCCTGAAAGCCTAAGCCCTTAGTTAAGGGTGTGCTAGGGAAAAACTAAAGACCAAAATGGACCATAGGCCCAGGCAGAGGCCAAGAGGTCCCGCTGCTGGGTCTCAGCTTGGATGGGGAAAGAGGATAGGATAAGAGAAAGTCACCCTAACAATTCTTAACCATAGGGCTGCCGTCACATTTATGCCTCTTATTCCAATCAGAAATTTAAAGTAAAAGTGCCTCCAGGGCATCTAGCAGAAGCAATTGGAGAATCTTTTGAACCCACCTGAATAGGAGTTTAGTTGACTAAAAGACAGTAGACGCTGACTGAAGTCCTGACCTTTGTCCCTTACAAGTTTTTCGACTTCTGGCAAGCCTTCTCTCTGGCCTCAGTTTCCTTTTGTGTAAAATGTGAGCCTTGGTTTTGAGTAATTAGGGCTCCTAACCTACAGGTTCATGAATGGATTTTTGACATTTCAAATACCCTGAAATAATGTGGTGATATGTTGAGCTCATCACCCTGGGACCAAATTTTTGCTTGTAACTCTTCAACTATAATTTTATACGGAAAAATTGAAAGATGCCATTACCCATCTGTACTGTTTACCCAAGTGCAGAGGTGACGCCACCTACACGTTTGAATATTGACAAGATTCAGATTAAAGCGCTAGTTATGGCTCTGATTTTCTTTAATCTGAACTGTCTTGGATAACTCTTTCTAAATCATCAGTTCAGCAAGTGCAGTACTATAATGAGCTGTTAAGGATCTCTTTGAAATTAAAGACAGCTTAGATCCTGATCCTATCTCTGTAATGTCTGCATGCCTTGAGGGTTACATTAAAAGTGTATTTCAGGCAGTGTTACAGCAATTTATTTTTTGGACAGTCTGTCTATATTAATATTATAATTCATTTAGTAATAGATTAAATATTTAAATATAGAGATGGAAGAGGTGGAAATTGCTACATTAATTAGAGATTATTCTTGGAGTTTGGCCATTATGTAACCTATTTAAGCTACATTTTCAGTTATTTTGAAGAATAAAATGTGTACATTTAAGTACATTTAAGCAAGGAAAATCTCAGGAACTCACATCTGACAAAATCTGATTAATTCCTCAATGTTTTTCACACTCATTTTGTGGAAACATTCGTGTTTATAATGCAATTGAGGGCTTCCCTGGTGGCGCAGTGGTTGAGAGTCCGCCTGCCGATGCAGGGGACACGGGTTCATGCCCCGGTCCGGGAGGATCCCACATGCCGCGGAGCGGCTGGGCCCGTGAGCCATGGCTGCTGAGCCTGCGCGTCCGGAGCCTGTGCTCCGCAACGGGAGAGGCCACAACAGTGAGAGGCCCCGCGTACTGCAAAGAAAGAAAAAAAAAAAAAGTTATAATGCAAGTGAATGATAAATTGGTGCTAAACATGTTTTCCCAAGACTAATTTCACTTTATTAGAGATTTTTGTTTTCTTCTGGGATTGCCTGATATTTCCTGGGTATTTTCTGAGCTTTACCCTGTGTCATTTGGTAACTGTTAGTTCTGTTGGTACAAAAGCTGGCTTTTGGGCTCTTTGTAATCATCCCTCAAACAAAAGGACATTACTTTGAATTGGCTGTTTTACTTTGTCTTTGGCAGACAGATGTTTTGGAGAATTAATGCCCTCCTGCCCCTGGCATGCTGTAACTCCCTCCTTTCTAAGAGCATTGATATAGGTTTGCCAATCTTCATTTTGTAAAAAAATTTTTATTTCAAAGATTTAAGTGGATATATTGACTAAATATAATAGTGATGTCTTTTATTGATTCAAACTTTAAAAATGTTATTCTAAGTATTAGAATAAATTAAAAATTTGTTTTAATACCAAAAACATTTTTGCCAGATGGTAATGGGCACCTGACTCTGTTTCTGGTTAGCAACCTGAGACCTGCCTTCTAGTCTCTCCTTGGCTGTTAATGGCTGTATGGCCTTGGAAAACTAAGTCATGTAACCTTCTAAGGTTTATCATATGTATGATGAAATTGTTGGATTAGTGATCCCAAAGTTTCATTCAGACTCTAAAGGTCTCTAATTCTATCAAAATATAATAGGAAGAAACTATCACAACATTTTAAATCAACTATACTCCCTGCCTCCAAAAAAAAATAAAATAAAATGTAAGGTCCCCAATCCTAATATATATATGTAATAGGAGAGGATACTGTGTAGTCCTCTTGCTTCATGCTAGCCTTTCTTGGAAAAGCAAAATAGTGAAGTATAAGAACGTTCCTCATCAACAGTGTTTCCCCTCTGTAAAAAGTCCTTTTCTCTGCCAGTTTTGAAAAACAAATGCTGTTCTATGATCGTTGCATGTCATGCTCCAAATGTTATTAATTTTTACATAACGATCTCTTCTTTGTTCCATCAATTCTTATTAGCTTGAGGTAATATTATACTTTCATAATAAGCACGGTTATATTTCTGTCTGTTTAAGCAATAAAACAGCAACTTCAGCAGATTACTAAGCAGATTGGCTTGGAATGTTTGTTGATAGGTCACAACCAGTGTTTTCCTGCATTATGTGGACATAAAACATTAGATGTTGTTGGCACTCAGATTTAATGGATATTTTATCTAGCACTTAGCTTTGTAATAAACGGGCGTTCTCAGTTTAGCTTGATTTTTCTGTTAGCAAAGCCCAGTGGAGTCCCAAGGGCATTGACCTTTTCTGCAATACAGGGAATAAAAATAAAAAACACCTTGCCCTTATTATGGAGTGGCTTGGTAAGGGTTTGATTGAATTAGACAAAAATGCGCTAGCTTTTTAACTCATGTTACACGGTTGCTTTCTGTAGTTTTCAGAATCAATCTTGAGACTTTTTTTAAAGTGGTTGGCATGAAGTCTTATGATCAGATGTCTATAAGTGCTGAAAGCATTGGGATTGTAAAATGAGAGTCAAGACTTTGATTTATTTGAATTCATGTGTGCCTTGTTTTACTCTTAAAGTCTTGTAGAAAACATCTGAGGAACAGCTTTTGATATTATAATTGTGTGGTTCATTCCATTCCTTAGGAAAATAAATTATTGTATTAGGTTGAAATGTATGAAATTGCTATTTGATTTTCATATATCTTCATGTATTACTTTACATTTCCTTAAACTTGTACACAACCCCTTCTCTCTGGAGACAAAGATGTCTTACCCTATAGGCCATTGAATTATCCTGTGTTTTGTACTACATTTTAGGCATTTTTAGTTCTATCTTTTGTTTAGCTGTGAAACTATGAATATTGAGAATAAGCATGCAGTTTGCAAAGTTAATGTAGCTTTTAAAATTTAATTTTATAATTACTTTATGGTCTTCATTTTCTTTGTTTTGTCTCTGACTATTGAAAACTTAGCTCTGGGCTGGCAGTGTTTTTTGCAGGCTGACATTTGGGGACCGTTGTCATGGATTTTAGGAAAAGACTTTTTACTTCTGGGAGGGTTGTTAAGTAATATGTGTAAGGCTCCCAAATAGTGAGTGGTTAGGAAGTGGCTCACTTTATCATCATTTAAATTCGATATAGTATTGTTTTATTCTTTTTTCTGATTCTTAGTTTCCCAGTTTTAGGGAAGTGATGAGGTGACATTTTTTTATACATACCACATGGACCTCTAAATTCTACATTGTTTTACTGTTCATGTTTGGTTTGTTTTGTTATGGGGAGACATTTTCAAGATTGAAAAGTGTAGGGATTTTTGTTTTGCTAATAAAAAAGTAGAAACCAAAAGAGAAAAGGTTTGTGATGATATATGAACATATTTGAATATTACTCAAATATTTCTATAGTTGTTAAGGTCTTTTCTTGAGGAATCATACTTTATGATGCCTTTAAATGGGTTAGCCGAGGATCTGGGGTAAGACTCTTCTTGGGAGAAAACAGTGAGTACAAAGGCCCCAAAGGAAGGCAGTTAGTGTGGCATGTTTGAAGAACGGCAAGAAGAACCCCTGATGGCTTTGGATGTGGAACAACAGAATGAACGTTTGCTGCCTCGTCCTCTTCTTATTTCCGTACATCCTCTCGTGTAGTCCACACCCTTGTTTCTCTAGTAGTTGTCATTGTGGCTGCTCTGCATGAAGTTCTCTGTCTCCATAGCAGCCGTTTTGTGTGATCTGCCAAGTGACACCTCTGTTAGTTCTTGGGTCAAAGTGTCTAAGGGTCCTGCTGTCCTTTACACAGATGACCAGAGCTGCTTTTAGCTAAGAGGAGCAGTTTTTTTTTTTTGCAGGTAAAGTGCAACATACCAGTTGTTCTTTGGTTGGAGATCTTGTTTTGGCCATTTTAATATAGAGGCTGTTAATGAAATACTTTAAGAAACTAAAGGGTTCTTCCATGGGAAGTTTTGAACTCCTTGAAGGCAAGGGACTGTTGATTTTTGTTTCTTATCTCCAGCATCAGTCATATTGCCCAGTACACAATGAGTTTCATATGCTGTCTTTCACCTATCTTTGATTTGATTCTCAGAATAACTTCCTTTTGGTGCCATGTTGTCAGCTAGTTTTCCAAAGATATGCCAGCTTTTCTTTTTTTAACATCTTTATTGGAGTATAATTGCTTTACAATGGTGTGTTAGTTTCTACTTTATATCAGAGTGAATCAGCTATACACATACATACATCCCCATATCTCCTCCCTCTTGCATCTCCCTCCCACCGTCCCTATCCCACCCCTCTAGGTGGTCACAAAGCACCGAGCTGATCTCCCTGTGCTATGCAGCTGCTTCCCACTAGCTATCTATCTTACATTTGGTAGTGTATATATGTCCATGCCACTCTCTCACTTTGTCACAGCTTACCCTTCCCCCTCCCCATATCCTCAAGTCCATTCTCTACATCTGCGTCTTTATTCCTGTCCTGCCCCTAGGTTCTTCAGAACCATTTTTTCTTTTTTTAGATTCCATATATATGTGTTAACATACGGTATTTGTTTTTCTCTTTCTGACCTAGTTCACTCTGTATGAGAGACTCTAGGTCCATCCACCTCACTACAAATAACTCAATTTCATTTCTTTTTATGGCTGAGAAATACTCCATTGTATATATGTGCCATGTCTTCTTTATCCATTTATCTGTTGATGGACACTTAGGTTGCTTCCATGTCCTGGCTATTGTAAATAGAGCTGTAATGAACATTGTGGTACATGACTCATTTTGAGTTATGGTTTTCTCAGGGTATATGCCCAGTAGTGGGATTGCTGGGTCATATGGTAGTTCTACTTTTAATTTTTTAAGGAACCTCCATACTGTTCTCCATAGTGGCTGTATCAATTTACATTCCCACCAACAGTGCAAGAGGGTTCCCTTTTCTCCACACCCTCTCCAGCATTTATTGTTTCTAGATTTTTTTGATGATGGCCATTCTGACTGGTGTGAGGTGATACCTCATTGTAGTTTTGATTTGCATTTCTCTAATGATTAGTGATGTTGAGCATCCTTTCATGTGTTTGTGGGCAACCTGTATATCTTCTTTGGAGAAATGTCTGGGTAGGTCTTCTGCCCGTTTTTCGATTGGGTTGTTTGTTTTTTTTGATATTGAGCTACATGAGCTGCTTGTAAATTTTGGAGATTAATCCTTTGTCAGTTGCTTCCTTTGCAAATATTTTCTCCCATTCTCACGGTTGTCTTTTCGCCTTGTTTATTTTTCCTTTGCTGTGCAAAAGCTTTGAAGTTTCATTAGGTCCCATTTGTTTATTTTTGTTTTTATTTCCATTTCTCTAGGAGGTGTGTCAAAAAGGATCTTGCTGTGATTTATGTCATAGAAGGGCACATTCTTTTGAACACTTCTGGAAAAGTTATTAATCTTTTTATTATCATAAATATACTCAGTGACGTTTTTGACTGAATGGGAGAATAAAGGCCTTTTTTTTCCCGAAAGGATAAATCTTGAAATATTTTTATATAGGAGATAACTGGGTGTCTGTCTAGATTGGCTCTTTCTGTTCCAACCTGTCTTGTCATGTTAAAAGTTTAGTGTTTAGGGCATACATTTTAAGTAATTTTCTGGATGATCTTTGAAGAGATTTGCTGGAGACCCAGAAGGGAAAGAATCATCATCTGTTGAAGCCCTAGGTCTGTCTTACTAATGAATAGCAGCTGTACGGCTGGTAGCTCGTGTACTCATTTGGCAGATGAAGGAATTGAGGTTTAGAATTATAACCAAACATTAAGACCACATAGATTACATGAATGAAACATTGTTTTAATTTATTCTAATAGGTTGGGATCAGAGCTCTACTCTTGTAACCATGCTTACCTCAAAATAGTTGAATAACCATTGTTCTAGGCCACGGGAAGTCAGGGCTTTTATAACATTTGCTTCCTAATTTATTACTTTAACTGTATAATGTTTGTTATAGATTTAATCTTGTGATCACTTAAACGGATATTTTTAAGTATTATTTTTTAGTTTCACTGTTTACTAGTTGCCCTCTTTAAAAACTTGTATATGCTTTTATATGACGAGCAGTGTAAATTGTTTATGTAGAAAGTAAAAAAATAAACCCTTAATCATTAAAGTTAACAGTGTACATCTATAATAATCCCTGGGATCACGTCTTAGTGAGGCCCCCACCACGCCGTGGGAAGTGTTATTAATTGAAGGGGAAAGTTGCTCTCTAAACAATGGGGTATGCCTCTAGATTAGTATAAGTAGAAGTCTCAAGAAGGTTCTCCAAACATCTTAAGATTCTCAAGTGAATGGCAGCAAGCCTGACTTTCTTTTCAGAGCCAGAAAGTTTTCTGAATTCCCTGAGCTCCCACTTTTCTAGGGACCTCCTCCTCCTTCTCTTCATATGCTCTGCAGGATTGACTCTTTCCCCTGCAGTACACTTGTTGCTGCTCTGGAGTCTCTGGGTCAGCATGGGATGTACTGCTGACTTGCAGACTTTATAGTGATGTATGGACAGGACACATTTCTAGTTGTCCCTTTGAGACTGATCTTTTGAGAAACAGCATTGTTTATGGTCGTGACGAGAGGGCGGGTCCTACAAGCGAGGGTACTTCGGACAGCAACGGTGTGGCTTACTTTTCCCAGGCGCCAACTGGTGTCCTACAGTTTAGTTTCTTTCTGACACTAATGACTCAGCGTTAGCACAGCCCCTGCAGGTTAAGGACTCAGTCCAGTCTCACCAGTTGTCCCCACTTCAGATGCCAATTTCAAGTCCTTACACCTGACCATTGGGCTATAAAGTCTGGGGATTCCCTACAGTTCCCTCCTCAGGTTTGATAATTTGCTAGAATGGTTCAGGGAAGCCAGGAAAACACTTCTTACATTTACTGGTTTATAACTCAGGAACAGCCAAAAAGAAGGGATGCACAGGGCAAGGTATGAGGTGGGGATAGGTGTGTGAAGAACTTTCATGCCCTTTGCAGGTACATTACCCTCTCGATCCCAGAACCCTGTCATTTAGGGGTTTTGTGGAGGCCCCATTGTGGCTACACGATTGATTAAATCACTGTCTATTTGGCGATTGACTCAGTCTCCAACCTCTCTCCCTTCCCCTGACGTCAGAGGTGGGGCTGAAGTGCTAACCCTCTACCCATGCATTGACTTTGTATTCATGCCTTGGTCTTTCTGGTGACCAGCCCCAATCCTGAAGCTATCTAGGCGCCCCCAGCCACCGGTCATCTCATTAGCTGACAAAAGACACTTTTCAGTTCTGCGATTCCAAGGGTCTTAGAAGCTCTTGTGTCGGGAACTAGGGACTAAGACCAAATATTAATATTTTAACCAATGATGTTCCTCTCACCCATATCATTCAGGAAATTCCAAGGGTTTTAGAAGTTCTGTGCCAGAAACCAGGAAAAGACCAAATAAATGTTTCTTTTTATGTGACAATATCATAGCGAGTATGATTTAAATAGCAAGCTGGGAGGATCATTTTGGAGAAGTATTTAAAATACATTGGAGGGACCTCCCTGGTGGTCCAGCAGTAAAGAATCTGCCTTCCAATGCAGGGGACGCAGGTTCGATCCCTGATCAGGGAACTAAGATCCCACATGCCGCAGGGCAACTAAGCCCGGGCGCCACAGCTATTGAGCTCGTGCGCTGCAGTGAGAGAGCCTGTGTGCCGCAAACTACAGAGCCCACATGCTCTGGAGCCCACACGCCACAGCTATAGAGAGAAGCCCGAGCGCTGCAACGAAGAGACGAGCGCCACAACGAAAGATCCTGCATGCTGCAACTAAGACCCGACGCAGCCAAAAAAATAAAGAAATAAATAAAGAAGATAAATAAATATTTAAAATACATTGGAAGGATGGAGGGGAGTTGTAAGCAGGCTGCCTGTGAGGGGCTACTTACTGTGATTTTATCTGCAAGTAATTTTAGAGGCAGAAGTTGTGGTTGACCTCTTAGTACCCAGCTGTCACAAGTATAAATCAAATATTGTGGTTTAACTTTTATTTCTTCTTGAGCACTCTTAGTGGATTCTATATGCATATCTATTTCTATTACCTTTCTCCAAGAGCTTTTATTTCTGCCAGAAATATTCGGAGTTGGAGGCAAAAGCTTGGTTTCCTAGGTGTAAGTCAGAAAGAATATTTTTAATATTCTGGGATACTGTGTGCGTGATCCAGGAGCTTGGTGCTTGGTTTGTAGGCAGGTAGGTTCTACTGATTGTTTTTTAGTGATGTGGCGATTGGAAAATTTTAGAGCAGCCATTGAGGGTGCTGCTGGTATGACAGCAGTGTTTTCAGTGGTTTACTTCAGTACGTTTATCCAGGGTCATGTCTGTTTTCCCCATTCCCCCACCACAGTAGTGCTTGTCAGGGGGCTGGCTGTCCTTCATAGGAGGCCGCTTTAACAAAGGAAACACACCTCCTCTCGTATTTCTGTAAATACAACAGTCCAGGAGTCTAGATTTCTGCCATGCGATAAGAGGCCCACCAAGAAAAAAGATAATTAAGTGTCGGCATAGAATTTTTTTTTTCTTCCCTGCTATAGCTGGCAAACCTTGCAGACCTTGAAGAAATGAGAAAAGAAGGCTTTCTTGCAGTATTGACTTGTTTTCTTTTTGCTTAAGCATTACTCGTTGATTGAGGAAAACAGTTGATGAGATTCTTGCTTGACTGTGAGAACACAGTCTACACCAGCTTTATTAGGGCTGTGTTGTTCAACAGTGACTTCGTGATACTAATACTTTTGGGTGAAAGTGCACATGTATAGTCAGTGATTCTCAGTCTTTTCCTCAGGACTGCTTATGCTCATAATCATTTTGAGGACCCCAAAGAGGTTTCATTTCATCTCCTTTCTTTTCATTTCCTTTCTTGAACTCCTTTCCCTTCCCTTCCCTTCCCTTCCCTTCCCTTCCCTTCCCATCCCTTCCCTTCCCTTCCCTTCCCTTCCCTTCCCTTCCCTTCCCTTCCCTTCCCTTCCCTTCCCTTCCCTTCCCTTCCCTTCCCTTCCCTTCCCTTCCCTTCCTTTCTCTTCTCTCCCCACCCCATTTGCCCCCTTGCCCCTTTGCCCCCTTTTCCTTCCCGTGGATTTACCTTAATGGTACTTACTTGCTGAAAGTTAAAACAGGGAAACATTTAAAGTAACAATCATAAATGCATAAACAGTTACATTTCTTTTCTTGAATTCATCAATTAGTTTTATTTTCTAGGTTAAAAACCCCAAATTACTCTCATCTTTATTCATGTTTTCTATTATTAAAACAATTATTATTTTTTGTTCTTTTTAAAAAAAAATTTTTTTAATTAAAAAAAATTTTTTATGGAAAGGCATTTTATTTTAAATATAGCAGTGTGTACATGTCAATCCCAAACTCCCAGTCTATCCCTCCCCGCCCCACTTCCCCCCCCCCGCCCACCCCCGTAACCGTAAGTTTGTTCTCTAAGTCTGAGTCTGTTTCTGTTTTGTACTTATTTGCTGAAAGTTAAAATGGAAAAATCTAAAGTAACAATAATAAATGCATAAAGAGTTACATTTATTTTTATAAGAAAATAACAGTTCTCCCAAACCATAAAAATAAAGAGAAGAACAGCGTTGTTTTACATTTTTTGCAGAGCTCTTTAATATTGGGTTTAATAAAAATTGGATTCTCATGTCTGCTCTGCATTCAGTCTGTTGGACCATGTTGTTCTGGTTGAGGTATATTTGAAGAAAGTCCAGCTTACTAGGGATACATGGTTAGAAGGGGTGCAGTATTTTAATAGCCATAAAACTTGACAAATGGTGATTTTTTAAAGATTAGTTGCAACATGAAATCTGAAATCCCATCAGTGAACTTTTTGTTCTCTATTAAGCTAAAAATTCATTGGTCTGTCTTGCACTTTGAGTGGCTCTTATATGCCCATGCATGCGTGATTTTGTAACGTCATGCATTGGTAAACAAAGATCTGTGTCATACAGGTCTTTTTATATAATATAAAAAAATTACATTTGTTATTTTCACCATCAATTCCATTAGAAATAGCTTTAATTATTGGGAAGCTGTCAAGCTCACAAAAGTGGATACAAATTTTCCAAAGTTCTAATTTTGACTCAGAAGCTTGAATTTCATCATTGTCAACAAATACTGTCCGTAGTTTTTTTGTTAAAATGAAAGCTTTCTTTGTTCACTTCCATTGCTGCCAGATACCCAAGTCTGAATAACCATAGCTTGTCTGTTAGTCATTCGTTCAAAAATGGTGTTCCATGAAAAAGGCAGCTCATTCAACATGTGATTCAATTAATTGCACATGTGCTTTTCCCAAGACAACCATTGAACTTCAGGGTGCGGCAGAAGTGCTTTATGCATACATCCCATTTTATTGCACATTTAATAAAATTGATACTTTTTTTTTTTTTTGCTTCATCAAGGCATTGTTAAGAGAACACCCCCCCACCGCCAACTGCAGATTTGAGATAGTCAAGAATATAACGACTGCAGTGGTGCCACTGCCTTGATTCAAGCTAAGGCACCAACAGTTTTACCCTTCATTGCTTTTGTCTCACCGTTACAGATGTCAGCAGTGTGACACAGGCAAATAACGTCTTCGTGTTATTATTTTTTCAGTTTATTTTTTAAATTAATTTTTATTATAGTTGCTCCTTCATGTTATTATGAAATTGACCATACAGACCTCATGAAATTGTGTTGTGTGTCTCCTAGAGTACACAGACCTTACTTTGAGAACTGCTGTTACACTATTAGCTCTTCTTTTGTTCTTGTTGAGAATACAGTTGGGAAAGAAGGGAGTTCTATGCTGGTAACATTTTCACAGATTTCCCAAACTTTGATGCATTTGCACCAAGGGACCTTTCCTTTGCCTCATTCTCTCTTGATTCTATAGCAAACTGTGGCACTCGGGGTGAGACTCAGAGCTTCTGAATGTTGCTGTGCTGGTATATTAAAAAAAGAGATAATTATAGTAATAAAAACATTGGTATTCATTGAATGCTTACAATGTCCATGTCCTTGTATGGTTTTTTTTTTTGATTTGATATTTGTATATATTGTGGAATGATCACCAAAATTAGTCTAGTTAACACACATCACCACACAGTTACAAATTTTTTTCTTGTGGTGAGAAAAAGATCCACTGTGTTAGCAACTTTTAAATATACAATACAGTATTAATCAATCAATCAATTACTAGTTAACTATTACTAGTTAACAATTACTAGTTAATTATTACTGATACTATTGATATCTTAATATTATATAATAGGTAACTATTTTTTTAACATCTTTATTGGAGTATAATTGCTTTACAATGGTGTGTTAGTTTCTGCTGTATAACAAAGTGAATCAGCTATATGTATACATATATCCCCATATCTCCTCCCTCCTTGTATGTTTAATATCTGCCCCTGCCCTCTTCTTTTGTAAAGGTGTTGTGAAAACTAATTTGATATTTAAAAAATCTTTAAAACAGTGTGGTCTATTTTCATTGCCTGACATCTTACAAAATACATCATATAGGGAAGTAAATATATACCAACGAGATTACAGTGTACCTTTAGAGGTTCATTAGTTAACTATAGTTGAAGAAGAGGAGGAGGAGAGGAAATTCCTAGGCATAGTGATGCCAAATGATCAAAACACTTAGAAGCTACGATGCAAAAAACATTTTCCCTCTTCCGTATATTGGAAGATAGAAAGTATTTTTTTCAAAAGTAACTGGATGAAGAAGGTACACTAAAAAGAGACCAGAAACAGGAAAGGTGTTTAGAGGCTGAAAGGGAGGATTTTCATTTGGAATTGTGTGATGATGAGAGTATGTAGATATCCTGAAAGTACTTTGCCCCCCAGAATATTTAAGGCTTGTAGTTTACATGAATATCATGAGTCTGGGAAAGGCAATAGCTAAGGTTAGTCTATTCTTGAACAATACCATGGTTCAAAGGTAAGCAAGAGCTCTTGGAGATAGAGGAGGGGTGAATAATTTGATGAGATAATTTCAGGAAGACAAAATACTTACCGTCAAGAATGTGCCAATGTTTCTGACTTTTAAAACTAAGTTAAGGGCTTCCCTGGTGGCGCAGTGGTTGAGAGTCCGCCTGCCGATGCAGGGGACATGGGTTCGTGCCGCGGTCCAGGAAGATCCCACATGCCGCGGAGCGGCTAGGCCCGTGAGCCATGGCTGCTGAGCCTGCGCGTCCAGAGCCTGTGCTCCGCAATGGGAGAGGCCACAACAGTGAGAGGCCCGCGTACCGCAAATAAATAAATAAATAAAAATAAAACTAAGTTAAAATCTGAATAATCATTATCATGTACTTATGATTAAATGCCGTCTCTTTTTCCCCTCTCATAAAATTCAGCATGGAATTGACAGACAGATCATATGAAAATAAGATAATTGGATGGATTTTACGTAATAACATGTGCATTATATAATCACTTCAGAATTTACAAAGAATTTTAGTACTTTGGAATTTAAAAAGAAATTTTACATTTACTATTTCATTTTAATATTAAAAAGGAAAAAAAAACCTGAAATAGGTGAGAAAGGAATAATCACCATATGAGAATCTATCTTACGGAAAGAGTTAGAATTTAAAGCTAGGTCTTTGGGGGAGTTCCCTCGCAGTCCAGTGGTTAGGACTCAGCGCTTTCACTGCCGTGGCCCCAAGTTCAATCTCTGGTCAGGGAACTAAGATCCTGTTAAGCCGTGTGGTGTGGTGGGGGGGGAAAAAAAAAGCTAGGTCTCTGGACAGACAGTTCCTGTACTTGGGACTGCACAGTGTTCCTGCCATGCTGCTTTGCATACTCTGGCCTGGAGAGCATCCAAACAGAAGACAAATGCTCTTTGGGCCAGAATGTGACCTCATTTGGGGGCAGGACAGCTGTAGAGCAGGGTCCTCTACCAGGTCAGTGTTGAGTCTGAGGACAAGTTCAAGGTGTGTCCTAGATCAAGTCTTAGACCAAGTCTGCCAGAGGGCTTGGCACACACACTTTTCTGCTCTCTGACTCCATTGTTAAGAATTGTTCTTTTCCCGTACTTCTTGTTCATTTTCACTAGGCTTTTAGGAATTAAATATTTCCTTAATCCCTAAAAATATTTTGAGAACTCATCACCTTATCTTATGACCATCTAAAGGAATAAAAGCATCATCCGCCTTGTGAGTTTCCATCTTTTTTAATAAAGCAAATGATACGATAAATTCATTGTGAGCCAATAAGTAGAGTCCAAGTTATTCAAACCCAAGGTTTTTTTTTTTTCAGTTTAGATCTCATTTTTAGTATGTATGTTGGAGATATTAGCTATTAGACTTTTTGGTATTTCAAGTTCCTGGTTAACTTTCACTCCCATCTTTCATTTGTCAAATTTTGGTCTTCACAGTAAGTCTTCTATTGTGTATTATAAGGAAACTGAGGTGGAAACTGTTAACGTTTAGTGTCAGATTACTTTATTTCAAATGTAGGCAAAGGTTCTTACCTTTGTTTCAAACACCGCCTCTGACTGAATGCTAAGCATTTTCCACTGTAAATGATAATGCTGCTGCCGCTGCCGATACCATCACCACCACCAGCACCGCCATGGAAACAGGAACGTTCCCTTGTGCTTCAGTTGGCATTTGATGTCTTTTGAATTATTTTCAGCCTAATTTAGCTGTTCCTATTTTCCACTTGAGCAAATCCACTTTGACTTTTTCTAAAACAGGTAAGTCAACAAGGCAAGGACAGGAGCACATTAGTTCATAGGTATACCCCTTCTGGGTCTTGAGGACATTGCTCTACAGTATTTATTTGTAGCCCTGAGACAGCTGGTGAGGAAGTTTAGAGTGTATCACAGCTATATCGATATCAAGTACTAGAGGTAGCTGTGGTTGCTGCCACCCGCTTTGATATACTGTCCTCTGCTATGGGCGTGAGGAATTTTTCCTCTTAACCTGTTATGTCTTTCTGTATTTTTCTGGCCTTCTATAAATTTTTGTAAAATGTCATTTTTGTGGCATAGATCTATGCCTCTTTCATGTTAACAGATATACATGCTTAAGAGATTTGACCCTCTGGGAAATCACATTGAACAAATGAGATTTGACGTAGGGATTGTCTTTTATACCCATGTAATGGCAGTATATCGCTTGGCACATGATAGGTGCTCTGTAAATGTTATTTACATGCATTTTGAACCTAAAAGTTAATTAAATGAAATATAATTAATAAATTTTTATTAAATCATGCACAGTGTTAGGTCAGAAAACTAAAAATATCGGTAAGACAGGTAGTGGCTAGCAAATTCCACTGCTAGCTGGAAGATAATCTCACACATATAAACCCTTTTACCCTGGGAGGTATCATGGTAGCACAAGAAACACAGAAGGAGTGGAGTTGAGAGGAGAGAGCGGTTCAGTGATTCCTGGCAGGGATGGGGAAGGAGTGGAAAGGAGGGTGGTCTGTGTGGGCGTTGGATCTCCGGTGATGATGCGGACGATGAAGATTTTGTTTCACCTCTCGGAATATATTTGAAAGATAAAATAGGTTTCCTGTCTGACATTAATATCACAGGTACTTGGGAGTGTGTGCTTCTTTTATAATCAGGGTTATTGTTTTAACCTGAGTCCCCTGCTCACTGTGTTTTCACACCCTTTCTCTTAAGAGTTGCCTGAGGTTCCATCGATTGAGGAGGAAGTGGAAGAAACCGAGTCTTGGGCAAAGCCTCTGGTCCACCTTTGGCAGACGAAGTCCCCAAACTTTGTGGCCGAGCAAGAGTATAATGCAGCCATGGGCAGAATGGAGCCGCACTGTGCCATCTGTGCTCTGCTCATGCCCTACTACAAGGTAGCCAGCGGGAGGGGCCCCTGCCCACGTCTCCTTTCACTGCAGCACTTTGTGTGACTGAAAACACAGGTGAATCTCTGTAGGGTTAGTAGGCACACGAAGAGGAAGACATTAGTACTTCTGTAGCTAATGGCTATCATAGAGCAGCAAATGGAATTCCTGAGTGCCACTTGAGAGACTTTTCTGTGACAGTGCTTTATCATTTTTAAATGTCTTGGTTTATTTCAGTCAAGGGGCAATTCCAACCTTTCTTTCTACCCCTTTCACCAAGAAACACAGAGCTTAAAGCTTATGAATAGTAGAAGCTTACAAGGAGAACTTAGATCTAGTCTCTATGTTTGAAAATATTACTCTCAATCATATACATGTCGGCTCTGGGCCCACATTTAAAATATCTCTCTTCATCTTCCCATGTGGAACACATGCAGGAAGACACAGCAGGAAGAACACATGCAGGAAGACACAGCAGGACTCAATGCAAACTGAATTGTCCAGTTCACCCTCATCAGCCAGCCATTCATGATATTATTTTCAGAAGTCATTTTGTATATGTTATGCTGATAGCATCTTAGGTCACAGAGGGCCACATTCTCCAGCACTAACACAGACAAAATGATCTTTCAGAATCTGGTAAGAGTAAAACTACCAGATCCGTTTTTAGATACAATATATTTTAAAGTCTGTTGATGTGAACATTGTGTTCTGGGTTATATTTTCACTGATAGAGTCAGAAATATTTTACTCAAGATCACATCATTCCTAGAGTTCCACATTTAGTAATTCTGGTTAGACGTTTCAGAGCATGAATATGTGTGATGTGCCACATTCTCAGACCTTTGTAAATAGAGGAAGTAGTTCATTCACTTGTCTTTGAATGTGACACTGGTGAGTGATTAACCTTATTTTTATTTCCCATTTAGTCACTAATTTTCTGTATTTTCTTGGAAAAACTTACCTTTATATTGATTCTTGCTTCTGTATCATAATCTGCCTGTATATTTCCCCGATAATTAAAAAATTCCAACTAAAATTATAAGATTTGGGGAAATTTATTAATATAGGGTCTCTGGGGATAATAAGATAGTTCATTAATTAGTTTCAAATAAACACTGAATATTTGTTGTATATTTTGGTGAGAGGTGACGATTTCTTTTTGAACATTATCCTTTGTTATTTAATGACATTTGCTAGATCTTTCTGTCTCGCTGTTTTAAAACTTTGTGGTGAGTCAAAAGCCTTCAAAAACTCTCTAAATACTGTTGTACAAATTAAAACTGAGGTCTTTGAAGATACTCCTTCAGGTGTAACCAGGTAAGATTCTTCAGTAAATGAAATCAGATCTGTTAACCTAGTGCAAATAAAGAAGCAAAAAACGTTCATCAGAAGAATTGATGCTTTTCATGAACTATGTATTTAAGAACGTAGTTTTAGTAGCTCATCGATTTCTGTACCAGCAGATGTACAGAATACCCTCTCATTCCTACAGCTTAGCTTCTGGATGGGAGCCTGAGGAGCGGCACTGATAAAGAGCTAATAGTGGGTCCGGGAGAACAAGGGGAAGTACAGCAGCTGGAAGTTAGTGGATGAACAGCTATTAGGGGATTTGAGTGACCAGAGCAAGTGATCTGAGCTCTTTTCCATGTTCTTTGCTCACGTGGAAATATTCTGTTTTTCAGCCAGATAGCAGCAATGAAGAAAATGATTCTAGATGGGAGACAAAATTAGATGAAGTGGTTACTTCAGGAGGAAAGACTAAGCCCCTCATTCCAGAGATGTGTTTTATTTATAGCGAGGAAAATATAGAATATTCTCCACCTAACGCCTTCCTGGAAGAGGATGGAACAAGTCTTCTGATTTCCTGTGCAAAGTGCCGCGTACGGGTTCATGCAAGTAAATGAGTCTATCACTCATTAATCGCTGGCTTTTCAGTGCTTCACATAGTCTCTATTTCTCACCCCTTTGTAACTTGCCAAATCTATCACATTGTACTGTTGGCATTATTAATGGTTAGATCATTCTTTATCACATTTCTTCTAAGAAAGTATGAATAGGTGTAATCATCCTTTTTCCTCCAATTTTATGTGGTATCAGTGGAGAACAGATCTTTCTGGTTCTGTTTGTTTGTTTGTTTGGGGTCGAAATGTGGGGTCATTGTGGGATTCCTTTCACGTGCTTGAATTTTACTTAAAGTTTGTAAAAATTGAGTTTTAATCTCTAATGTTGATTCATGACTGTTTTCCTTTGTTACTTTTGAAAGAGAAATGAGTATTCTTTTGGTGATTTGGGGAATTATTGTTAAATTTAATTATCGAGTTAAAATTTTATTCTTTGTAAGGGTAGGGAGATCTTCATTGCCTTCCCGGGGGGAAAAAGTGCTTAGGGTTGTTTTCCCCCAAGACTGAGAAAGTTAGGCTCCACACCTGTCTCAATTTGGTGTTTTTACATAATTGGGTTAAGTGGCAAATACATTTTTTTAGATTGGTCTGCCATTTAAATCCTCTAAAATGTATAAAATGGATCTATTAAACATTGCAATTCTATTTTAAAGCATTTTAATATTCCAACTCTTACCAAGTCAAATGTTCTGTTAACGTTCGTATGTATGGTGTGAGTCTGTCAGTGTAGTATGAATGATTTATAATAAAGGTATTACCTTCTATATTTACCCCAGAGTAATACCAGTCTTGTGTTAAGGTTGAACTTGCCTGGCTATCTAGCATTTATTTATTAGATACTTTCATCTTCCCCAAGGAATTTGAACATCATGTGCTTGAAATGTAATTATATAAAACTTCTTATTTGCTTCTATCAGTTTGTAACACACATACACATATATATACACATTCACTCTACGTGATTATATTTATATGAGAGACAGTGCACCATTTCACAAACAAGTTTGGATTTAATCTTGACTCCAGAATGCACTAGCTATGCAATTTAGCCATAATATTTTATAAACATGTGCCTGAACTAAACACTTTATGGTCTTGGGTAACTATGATAGGCTTTTCTTTGGGTAATTACATTTCTGTTATTTTCTCTTCCCATGTCAAATGTTATAGAAATTTGATATTAAAAATTACTCCTTTAAATTTTACTCATTTAAATCTTTTAAAACTCTTTCTTCAGGAAACCAGAGTAACACATGTTTGTTGATACCGTATAATTGCTACATATATTTATATCATCAGCTATCTCTTTACATTGTTATTTTGAGTCAGGCATGTACTGAATGGACAAATAGAATTGAAGACAGCTCTTCATCACTAACTATGAATTGTGCATCCTTTGTTCCTATCACTGAAATTAAAGCTAATTAAACATAATTTTTGAAATGTACTTTTACATTACATTAATTTTATGCACTGATTTTATGTGCATAAATATTGTGTCACAGTTTATTTATTGTGTCATTTTAAAACTTACCCAAATTTTGCTTCATAAATTGCAACTTATTTTGAAATATGTTTTGCATGAGTAAAGGACTAGAATTGACAATTTAGAAATTTTCTAATCACACATTAAGTATTATCATCAGTATTCTCTATAATAACTGTTGTGAGCACTGGTAACTATTAAGATGCACACTCTCATTTTTTTCTGGCAGTGATAATCCTATTAGCTATGAGGCATGGGAACCAAAAGTATCTTTGAGCCAGCCTTGCTAATGTTTTGTTCTAAGCAGTGAGAATCAAAAATGGTATGGTAGGCTGCTGTTCCGATTTTATTTGTTCAGTGCTAAAATGTGTAATATTGTCAAAATGCAAAAGACTTTAATTAATGGGTCCATACTATTATTTTATAGGTTGTTACGGTATCCCTTCTCATGAGATCTGTGATGGATGGCTATGTGCCCGGTGCAAAAGAAATGCATGGACAGCAGTAAGTGGCTAATTTTAGTATCTTTTAGCTCCTTTTCTCACTCCATCCACTGTGGGTCCATTTAAATCTAGTGGTCAGGTAAGGTAGTACACAATGCTTTTGTGTGCCATTCCACAGTTACCTGTATTTCTTGTCTTCTCTTTCCAAATCATCCTACCTGGTAGCTCTATATCCATTGTGGAAATGTTAAATACATTTCTAGGCATCACCGTTTGCTCAGGAACCTGTGGAGACTACTGGTTTATTAGAGCATGTCCAAAGTATTGCTTCATGTTCTTGCCCGGCTCTATTTTGCAATTCTTGAAAATAAGTCTTCTAAGTAACAGTGAAGGTGGGAATCTTCAGTGACCTCTCAGGAAGCTGTGCTAATTCACAACTATTTCACTAGCGTGAGATCTTCCCCGCTTATTCATTCGTACATTCATACTTTAGAAAATTTTAGAGTGTTCTGTGCTAGGCATTGCTGTGAACTTGAGATAGAAACTTCAACCACAAATGGTTCCCCACTTGGAGAACACAGATTTCTCTTCACCTAAACTGTTTTTCCTGAAGACCCTGTTGAAACTTTAGCTTACATCCAAGCATTACGTTCCATTCTGTTAATCCACCATGTCACCCATTTTGCCATTTGATTATGTGCTACCTTAACTTTTCTTAAAAATTCTCTTTCAAGAGGTATCAGAACATGTTTGAAAGTGAAGACCGATCAGATCTCAAGACTGTATCCCTCACTCTTGATCTCAGAGCAGATGCTCAGCTTGATTTGGATTATAATCGTAGCATTTGCTTTATTCCTTAATGATCTCTAATGTTAATGAAGTAAATTTCCTTGCAACCAAAGTTACAAACCTGAAGGACAATGCTTTACATGAGGAAAATTTATGTCATGATTATGTATGTTTAGCTCTCAGTGTTGAAATAGACATATGGTGACTATAAATTAAAGGCATCTGTGAGAATGTCTTTCTGTATGATTTTTATAGCTGGCATTCACTCTGGGTAGTGAGGGGAAAATGGGGCAAAATATGGACACTCTTTATAGTCCAAATAATCTGATTTCATATTAGAGGTAACATCTCCAACTTAAGAATTCTTTTCATTAGTGGGCCCAGATAACATTTTGGTATTTCCTTTGGTGTGTTCATTATGTTAACAAAAACTGTATAAATGTACAGCATCTTTAAAACAGCCATGAAGTCCTGCTATAATAAATATATTCAGCTCTTATTTATCAAGCTGGTTCTAGTCATATTATATGAGCCAAAGTAAAGCCTTGTAGAGTCAGTTTTACTCATGATATCCCCTCATTCACCCTGAAGTATAGATTCAGAATTTAGAGATATTCTAATCCAGTTCACCAAGGCATGAAGAGTTCTCTGTTCCATCCACAGTTACTGCTTGGCTCCTGTGCTCACACACCGAGCAGTCCTGTTACCCAAGGTACTACTGTCCTTTGCATGGCAGAGCCAGGGCCAGGTCTAGGCCAGCCACCCTGATTCTAAGGCAGCTTCTGATCAATTATGTCATTTTCCTTTAGCATGTCTACAGAAGGAAATACTTAATCAGTCTCTGCAACTGATCTGAAGCATCTTTCTATTAACCTTAACCCCTCCGCACCCTCAGAAAATACCGTGTGCCTTTTGTATTTTAATATTGATACCATGTAAATCTCTTTTAATTTGCAATAAAAATGGGAGCTCTTAAATACAGCTTTGCATTGATTTTTTTAGACCTACATAATTTCTTAGTTCTAATTGGAAATTATCTGAATTCTCAGTGAGCCTATTGTTTTTTCAGTTTATTCGTTTTGAGTGAACTTTGTCCATGAAGCTCTATTTCTAAATTTTTCTCCTGAGAAATAACTGAATTTTATTTTAATCGTTGCCGAGAAGTAACTGATAATATTGATATTTTGGCTTTAACACCCTTATTTAGTGTGGCATTGAGTGTTGCAATATTAATTTTTTACTAAGTACTTAAGTATGATTCTTTGGATTTTGTGGCTGAAATGATTGCATTTTGAAAGTACACTTAGAACTTGCTTTCTTAGGAATCAGTCTCACACTGTTAGTTTTAGGTTCCAGAGGAGTCCTAGACCTCCTTTTATTGATAAATAGAAGCTCTAAAAAAGCTAATGGAAATCTAACGAAGCAGCTGAGGTCAAACGCTATTTCATTGCTGGCTTTTATTTTACTAATTCTAATTACTAATTATTTCCTGGGATTTTCTTTTTAAACATGGTTTGTGAAGGTAAGGCTTATTCATCATGAACACAAAACACTCCAAGAGCATATTTTGCTTGGGATATGTATTTATACAACAAATGTGATTGTTTCAGTTAATTCTGTTTCCTTTTATGATTAGTGCTTTGAGTATCTTGAGGGTAAGAAAAGGGTAGCCTGAAACACCTTGTATTCATTTTCATAAGGTATGTGTGAGAATTGTTTGTGGTAGTTCTATTTTTTAAAGATTCTTCTTAAAAAGAGTGTCTGTTGATGGGTGAATGGATTAAAAAAAGGTTGTGTGTGTTTGTGTGTGTAGATACACATACACGTACAATGAATATTATTCAGCCATAAAAAAGGAAAGAAATCCTGCCATTTGTGATAACATGGATGAACCTGGAGGGCGTTATGCTTAGTGAAATAAGTCAGGGAAAGGCAAATACTGTATGCTCTTACTTCTATTGGAATCTAAAAAAACCCTGAACTCATAGATACAGAGCATAGATTGGTGATTGGCAGGGGCGGGGTGTGTGGGTGAAATGGGTGAAGGTGGTCAAAGGGTACAAACTTCAATTACAAGATGAATACGTTATGAGGATCTAGTATATAGCATGGTGACTGTAGTTAACAATGCTTTATTAGATACTTGAAAGTTGCCAACAGAGTAGATCTTAAATGCTCTCACCACAGAGAGCAGAGTAGATCGTAAATGATTTAATCACAAAAGATAATTATGTGAGGTAATGGAAGTGTTAATGAACCTTATTGTGGTAATTATTTCTCAATATATAGAAATAGCAAATCATCACATTGTAGAACTTAAACTTATACAATATGTCAATTATATTTCAATAAAGCTGGGAAAAAAAGAACACTATAGCATAGAGATAAGTATCAATTATTTAAATTTTGGAAGCAAAGGCATGTCAGTGATTGTTTCATCCAGTCCCAGACCATAACTAAGTAAATAAGTTCATACATTAGAAGATTCTGTCAGCTTCAACTTGGGCTTGGTGGGTGAGAATGTACATAAGGCTGGAATCAATGTTCACAGACCAGCTGTCTTTTTATTTACCAATTGTAAAGCGTGGAATTTGCTCCGGACCAAACTGCCCTGCTAGTTTTTAAGTAACTGGAGGCCAGAACTTTGTCTCGTTTTTCTCTATAACACCCCTAACACCTGGTATAGTGTTGGATCATTTCTGAACTTGCAGAGCCTTTATCTGTGACCTTGGTCTGTGACCTTCAGTGCTCTCACCATTTCCAGTTTTGGTTTAGTCCTCACTCTGTTTCATTTTGCTATTATTTCTTTACTTTAGCCACTTATGTCATCTAAAATAAGAAACATCAAGCTGTATTGCAGCTTTACCTGCATGTGTTAGAGGGAGAGATTAGTTACAAAGTTTGAATAACACCCTAACTTGGATTCTAGAATCCTAGCTCCCTGCTCACATTCAAATGAAGTGAAATGAAACAGTGAAATAATTCCCCACATACCTGTCTCTCCTGACATTCAGGTTGTATATCTCATAGTTCTAATTAAATATCATTGCTTTGTGCCTGTTTTCCCATTTCAGTACTGCTCAGATAAATAGATCTGTATGAAAGCTATGTTTGCGTTTATTAGAGTATTTTATTTTGAACTCTGTTTGTTTCCAACCCTCTTGTGATTATGTAATTCATTTTGGAGCCATTTTTACTCCTTCATTATAGTATCACTTTAGAGTGCATTCCAAACATTACCAAGTTCTGTTTTTAGGTGTTGAATGTCATTACTCTGATTCTAGAATGTATTTCTTGCTATTTTGAGTCTTAATTTGAATCTAATCACTTTTGACCTAAATTACTAGAGTTTTGTGTCTAATCTGTTTATGGATTTCCATTTTATAATGACTACAAGTTACTGCTAATTAAAAATATAATGTAATATTCTCACTGTAAAAATACAGAATTTGTATTGCTTTCGTTCAGGTTTTTTTTCCCTACCATTTTCTTTTTTATCCCTATTTTGAAAAATTGTTTTTGAGTCTGAGTATTTCTGTAAAATTCCTGAACTTACTTTAGGGCTTCACTTCTAATTGTGAAGGAGGATGTTAGTTAAATGTCTGGAAATGAACTGGTAACCTAAATACTTTTATTGTAAAAAATAATAATCTATGTGCTGAATACTCTGTGGAGTATTAAGAGGTAATATGCTAATAAATCACAGGAGGATTTTCTATACTATCTTCTAAAGAATTTATAAATGGAATTCTAAAGAATAAAATATAAGCAGGTTAAGAGGTTAAAGAGGAATATGGGTAAGATTTTCTCTTTTTAAAATTTAGGAATAATGTAGCTTTTTGGTGGTTGTTTCTTTGCAGGAAATCTGGATGTTTCTTTTGCGGTGGGGGTCACTGTGAGGTTTTGTTTTAGTGCCAAAATGGGAGTGAAAACTTCATGGGAAGATTGGTAATTTAACATATGGGAAGTCACGTCATACTCAGATTTATGACTCTGGCAAATCTTGAGTTGCCAGTCTTCTGTCCAGGGTAGCGTTAAGCCTGTGCTGTAGGTTTTCATTGTCAGTGTGAAAAAGTCCAGGTAAAGTATCATTTGTGCTATGCCTTACTAGGGAGCTTTTTTAATCACCATATGTAATTCTTGAGGGGAAGGGAGGGGTAGACACAGTAGCTCACATACCTATAATCTAAAATCTTAATTACAGGAAGATTTAAAAGCAACGTAGTGAGAAGGTTCGACTAGAGATGTATATCTAAGGCCTCTTCTCACCCTAAAATCCCTTGATTCTGTGTTGTTTTTTATTTCCATTTTGCCTTAATTAGTTTTCCTTAAGAATTGGGCAACTTCAAGAAATCTAACTTTATTCCTGTATTTCTTAACCTGGTCAGAGGTGATGAGTAACAGAAAAGTATAGGAATTGGAAGTGACATTGGTAATTATTGGCTGGATCAGTGTAGATTTTATGTGTTCCAGGAAACTTTCATTGTTTTTTAAAAAGTGACTTTAAAGGCCTTACTATAACTTTATCTATCTGATGTTCAGGAATCTGTGGCAATGCACATCATCCTCGGGATTTCTTTTTATTTCAATATATCCCTTTGCTCTTAATTTAGGAGAATTTGTTTAAATATTTTCGTTGCAAAGTAATACAGTAAAATACACAGTTGTATATTATATTGTTGGGTGGATATTGCCGTGCTATGAAAAGGTAGATTTTGAAATGGAAAATTAAAATAAAACATCTTAAAGGTTAGAATTTTCGTTCTGTATAATGAAATACATGAACTAGGTAATTGCACACATTTATTATCTATTGAAGAGCATTTATTATACTCTGTAGAATAATAAAGTTGTACTATATATGTATAACAAACATAGCATTCTGTTTTGTTTTGTTTTTTCAAAATGGTTTTAAGAAATCAAAACCCAAACATGAAATAGGTTTTCACCTTGGCCACCTATCTATTCACTGTCTTTATTTTGCTTATTTGTTTTTTTTTTAAATGGACTAACAGATATGAGCACAGGCTATACCTTGATAATCATTTGGAATTAGCATCTTCTTTCCTCTTACAAAGAGTGGAATAAGCAATTGCAGTGATTAAAAATAAACATTTTGGTGCTGTTTGTTTATTTATTTTTGTTGCTTGATTATAAATAAGTGGCATCTATAGATTGAGTAGTGGTTGCCATTCATGCCTTCCAAGGCTGCACATAGCTATTTTTTGGCTTTTGAAAGAAAGTGAAGTGTTTTCTCTGCATGAATCATAATCACAAAGTTAAAATCTGGAAGTACCTGAGGTATTGGTCTTTAAAAAACCCAACCCCACAGTGTTGCTAAAGCTTATGAGCTAAAGAATCTGTGTCATTTGTTGGAACACATTTATCTGAACTCTTAATCTTTGGAATATACCTTAGTCTTTATTTTTTTTTAATTAATTTATTTTATTTTTATTTATCTTTGGCTGTATTGGGTCTTAGTTGTACGCATGGGGTTTCTCTAGTTGAAGCGAATGGGGCCTTCTCTTCGTTGTGATGTGCAGGCTTCTCATTGCGGTGGCTTCTCTTGTTGGGGAGCACGGGCTCTAGGCGTGCGGGCTTCAGTAGTTGTGGCACTCGGGCTCAGTAGTTGTGGCTCACGGCCTCAGTAGTTGTGGCTCGCGGGCTCTAGAGCGTAAGCTCAGTAGTTGTGGCAAACGGGCTCAGTTGCTCTGCGGCATGTGGGATCTTCCCGGACCAGGACTCGAACCCATGTCCCCTGCATTGGCAGGCAGATTCTTAACCACTGCGCCACCAGGGAAGCCCATATACCTTAGTCTTAACTCCCTACCCTTAAGGCTCAGGTAAAAATGATCAACTTCTTGGAAAGTTGGTAACTCATCTTTGGGAATGATGAGGTCCCAGTCCCTATAACTCTATGTACTCTGGCTAATAATGGAGGAAGGTGGTCTAATAGGTAGAGTCTGACTCCTACTTTGCATTGAGGCTGGTCCTATAGATAGGGGCGTAACTGATACGAAGCAACCCTAACTGCACTCTGTTAAATCTGAAGGCAGTGCTTTCTCTTCTTTCTCTCTGACATGGGAATTCTCTTAGGGAAGAGATAATTAAAGAAAATGTATGTGGCTAAGGATTATGTCACCCTTATCGCATAATACAACCATTATATCTCCTCTGCAACTCCTCAAATAAAAATAGGGGTACTGATCATAGATGTTAGAATTGCCAGTCATTTGGCTCTTGGAAGTCTTGTGTTTTAAAAAAAGTAATAGTTTCATTTTAAAATGTTTGACCTACAGATTCAGAATAACTGCTGATTTAAATATAAACCAATATAAGTAGCAAGGATAGAATTTTTCTAGCTTCCATAAAATTTAGTACTGGCAAAGACTAAAGAATTCTTCATCTATCTCAGAAATTTCATTTTACAGATACTGAGCCAGGGGTTTGAGAGAGTAACTTCTTTGTCCAGGATCACCCCTCTATATGGTAAGAGAGCCCAGATTCATGGCAGTACTCAGGCCTCTCACTCTCAGGCCTACACTCTTTTTTTTTTTTTTTTTACTCTTCTCAGTTACTTGTTTTTAGAGTGGAAAGAAGGCTGAACAACCGGCCTAATTCTGAGCAATGTATCTGAATGATTTTTGTTTGTTTACATTGAAAATAAAGTCAGCACTAATAGTGTAATATGGAATGATTAGTGTTATTGGGTGGTTGAGTAGAGCAGTGTCCTTACTCTTTCATATTGACTCTAGTTTCTGCCTGGAGGACCTTTTCCCAGAGCTGGATAATCCCCTGAATCTAGTTTCCCAATTGACAACCGAGTTGGCATTTTTCTTTAACAAGGAGCTCTGAATTGGCTTTGTAGATCAGAGCCATTGATGTTTAGATCTGATTGGCTGTGGCCTTGAGCGGTCGTGGTGGCACGCCTGCTCCCTGTGATGTGGTTTATGCTGTGTTTCTTTTTTTTTTTTTTTTTTTTATTCCATGGGATACTGTCAAGACCAGGTGGTGAGAGGCTGTCAGTCTGAAAGGCTGACTTTGATCCTCAGACACAGTAAAACTAGTAGAAAAAGAAAGGCTGTATTCTTGTTGAATGCCATGGCTGTGTGTAGCCAAGTGGTTGCTTGTGCCAATTCTCCTCTCCAGTGAGGTGTCCCTGGAAGCCGCTAGCCAAACCACACTTTCCCATTTGAGGTGACGCATTTGAGTTCAGAATTACCTTTTCCCTCCTGAGGAGGCAGATTTTCCTGAACAGCTGCAGACTTAAACCTTGGCTCACAAAGGCCAAGGTGGTAATAATTATTTTACTTTGAGCAAACAGAACAGCGCATTTGAGGATATCAGTTATCCTGACAGCATAGCTATGATGTGGAGGCCTTTATGTTAGGGAACTGCTTACAGGCTAAAAAAGTCACAAATCTTTTTTTTTTTTCTGTTCATTCTTCTCCCTTTTGCTCAAAAGACGCAATCCCTCCCTACCCCACTTTGGTAATGGAGAGAGAGAAAGAGAAATCTACATAGCTTTTTGTAAGTGGAACTATATTCATAAATAGCTTCTTGATTGAGAACAAATGCCTCATTAATCTTAAGTGCTTCAACCAGAGAGCACAAGTAAAGTCAGGAAGAATAATGACTGACATTATGGGGAGCATAGCATACTGCACTGCACACCAGGATGTGCATGCCCGGAGGTCACTGGGCTAAAAGGCACATCTCCTTAGCAATGAGGAAAGAGATCCCTAGGAAGCGTGGAGGGGGAAAAAAAAGTGCAATGCAGGCGTTTCTCACGAACGGCAAAAACTAGTCCAGTGGCAGGATGAAGAAGTCATGTACTTTGTTATTTGCTATCGAAGGTCATGCTGGGAAGAAAGAATAAACCAGCTGGGTTTTTATTTGAAAGCCAAATGTTGTACAGTTTTAACAAAGTAAGATGTATGTTCAGTTTCAAGTACTTTGCTTAGGATCCTGGAAATACTATTATGTAAATGCCGTGAAGTTCCATGTAGATTACCTCTGATCAGTCTTAAATTATAGAGGTGCTTCTCCTTGCTATCGAGCATATGCCTGGCTTGCTATCAGATAGGTGCTCTGCAAACCTCAAAGTAAATTTTATACTGCTGTAAGGAATGACATTAGAAAGATAAATGGTTGGGGGGATGTAATTTGAAACAGAGAGTATGATTTCCTCTTCTGTTATCGTCCTTTCATACATATGGCTGCATGATAGTATTTAAATCGTTAAAATGTAGTGAGAACATCTCCCCCCCCTCCCTGCCGCCGGCATGTCTACATCCTAAACCCTGGAACCTGTATGTTATGTTGCATGAAAAGGGAATTATGGTAGCAGATAGCATTAAGGTTGCTGATCAGCTGGCTTTACAAATAGGGATATTATTCTGTTTACCTGGGTGCATTCAGTGCAATCAGAAGGGTCCTTAAATGAGGAAGAGGGGGGCAGAAAAGGTCAGAGTAATGTGATGTGAGAAGTGCGTGGCCTGCTGTTGCTGGCTTTGAAGATGGAGGAGGAGGGCCTAGGACCAAGGCACGTGGGCTCCCCTAAAAGCTGCAGAGGGCAAAGAAATAGATTCTCCCTGAGAGCCTCCAGAAGAGAGTGACCTGCTGACACCTTGATTTTAGCCCAGTGAGACCCATTTTGGAATTCTGATCTACTGAACTGTACATACTTATGTTGTTTTAAGCCACTGTATTTGAGGTAATTTGTTGTTGCAGTAACAGAGAACTAAAGGGTGTACAGTAGAAAGACAGCCTTTTGAAAGGGTAATTAGTTTTCACTCTTAACCATTCGGCGTTCCACTAGGTATGTTGTATTTTCAGTGCCATCTTTCATTTTCAGGCATCTCTTTCTCTGACTACCTTCTGTCTGTCTAGCCCACACCCTCTGGTTCTGGGACTCCAGCAATCCTTTCACCTCACTGTGATGTATGATTCAGTAATGCTCCCAACTTTTCAGTCTCTCCCTCCCCTCATGTCCTTACTTCTGTTTAAGCTGCTGTATTTCCTTGCACATAGCTCCCTTGCCACTCTCTGACTTTGTTACTCTTCCTTGGTATAACTCAACCCTGGTAAATCCAACTATCTATCTACTCTGTACCTGCACCTCTGTAGCTGAGTATGGCTGTGGAGAAACACCCCATATGCAGATTGCTCTTGCTTTCAGTTTGTAACTGGAGGTTGGTCCTCAACGGTGTGGGTAATTCATGTTGCATTCCCATCACTCATTCACTCTACTACTCTCCTGATTGACTGTTTCATATCTTCTTTCTCCTCAAGCTTCCCCATCTTCTCCATCCTCACCCTCACCTCATGAAGTGTCTTCATATTCATGGAGAAATGGGAAGACACCAATAGAGATCTTAATGTTTCTACCTGCTTCATATCTATAATATCTCTTCTCCTAAGGCCATCCGCTCTCTTATACACAGGATCATAGTAACAGTAATTCATCCCTTTCTCGCCCACATCCCTTCTCCAGATGATTCTCATTATCATCCACACACTGTTATTTTTTCCATCTTCAAGTAAACCAAAAAACCCTCTCCTGATCTTTCTTCCCACTAGCTCCCACTCTATTTCTCCACGCCCCTATATATGTAGTAAAATTCCTGAAAAGGCTTATCTTTATTCACTCTCTCCGACCCTTCTCCCCCACTTCTCTCTTAAATTTATTCCAGTCATAGGCTTTGCCCCACTTTTTCTTAGAAACTTCTGTTGATCACTGTCTCCTGTTTGAAGCAGTCCTCACTTGGCTTCCAGGATCCTGCACTCTCCTGCTTCTCCTCTCACTCCCCAGAGTTCAAAATGTGGGCCTCTTTTCTACACTAACCCATTTGGTAACCTCATCCCATCTCATAGCTTTAATGGTTGTAAACAGCATCTAGGCATTGATGGCTTGGGCATTTCTGGTCCAGCTCAGTCTCACCCTTGTGGCCAACTTTATGATAGCATCTCCTCTAGCATGTCCAATAGCTCAAATTCACCCTGTCCTGAACTGAATTCTAGATATTCTGCAGGCTTCCGTATCTCCAGGCCTTCCAGTTGCTGAGGCCAAGAACTTTAGAGTTAGATTTGATGCTTTCTTTTTCTCATACCTCATATCTGTCTGACAGCAGATCCTGTCTTGTCTAGTTTTAAAATGAATCTAGTATCCTGTCCACTTCTTAGTCACCTCGGCTGACATAATCCAGACTAATCTGCTCATTACCTCTTTCCTGGATATGGTAGTAACCTGCTAACTTCTCTTCACCCTTGAACCTTTGTTGTCTGTCAACACAGCAATTGGGATGGTCTGATTAAAATATAAATCAGGTTATATGTCCTTGGTGCATTCAAACCTTACAGTGGCTTCAGGCCATCGACTTTTTTTTCATGGCTTATGAAACCTTACCAGATATTCTTTCTCTTACTTTCTGATAACCTTTCCTATTAGAAAAGGCCAGGATCTGCTGCCATCACCTTTCCCTAGAGAACTCCATGGCCCACTCTCAAGTGCTTAACATCCTTTACCTTAAATAATCTACTGATTTAGTTTGTCTTCTCTCCTAGCCAGAGTGTGTCTTTGTCATTCATTGCTGTTGCCCAGTGCCTAGGACACAATATTGGTGATTCACCAATATCTGTTGAATGAATATATATTTTCACTTATAACACAAATTAGGTGTGAGCATCTAAATTAGGGAACTCACTTGCTGGTATAAAATTTATTGGACCCTGTGAAATTTCCATTCAGAGGATTACTGTAGGAAACTTGTCATTCAATTTCCTAATCACTCAGAATTCTTGTCAGCCCCATCCTAACATGAGATTCCATCCTCTCTTCAACCCTGATAACTGAGCCCCATCTCCAGAAATTGTTCTTCCGTGTTTTGTTGATCAGCACTTTGTAAGCTAGTTTTCCATTAATGTGATTAATTAGTCTTTGTTTTCCCAGCTCAGACAGCCCTATTTTATGGTTTTGCATTTCTGTAATGAACACGTCAGATAAATAAGGCTGTGGGGAGGTACTTCAATCTTGTAATTTTTCTATAGCACTGAAAATTGGCTTTAGTGTCATTTATGGATATGTCAGCTAAAATGAGAGCTCCTTACAAGGCAGCTTGAGAATGTTGGTATTGACATTTCTTTAATTGATGTTTTATAGAAGAGCCATTGGAACATGATTTCCCTCTAGGACAAATAACAAACAACTGTGATAGCCATATTCTAACAATGCCTTTCTCACCATTGTTGTTAACGTTGTGTCAGCACTTTGATTATAAACACTCTTTTTCAGTTTAATAACTGAGCTGTAAAGAAATCATTGTGTTGTAAATTGGTATACTAGCTGTTCATCTCAGCGGAGACTTTTAATGAAACCAAATTTTAAAAGTAACTTGGTATTATTAAAAGGGGATTTTGTGAATGGTATTAGGTGAGGGAAAGGGACCTAAGTAGGAAAGGTACAATGTCCAGAATATCTCAATTTATACTTTTCCATTCAGCTTTTAGCTGGCCTGGGGGTGGGTTACACAATAGAATGGCTCTTTAGATGCTGTCCTTGGGAGCCAGGAATAACAGCTGCTCATAGAGTAGTCATTTTGTAACAGGCGTTTCAGCATTTTTTTGTTTTGTTTTAGGAAACATTAGTTGACTAGCAATATATCTAAATCTGTATAATAGTGAGTCATCTTACACTGGGTGTTATTGTTTCTAGAAGAGGCATGCTCATAAACATAAGGTAGAAAAAGCCTGGCAATGAGTGTTCACTGTGGAATTTTATTTATTTGTTTTGTTCTGCAAGGCTGAACAATTTTGGTATCTCCTCAGGTTAGGTTGGAAAGAAGTTTCCATACGCTGAAAGACTAGTAGAAATCACAGATGCCCATTTAAAATTTTCATTTAAGTAAAAAAAATTTAGGAAAAAAAGATAAACCTCCATGATTACATTAATTTTAAATTACACATATTTGATGGAAGAAGGTTTTTTTTGAATTTTATTTTATTTATTTTTTAATACAGCAGGTTCTAATTAGTCATCCATTTTATACATATTAGTGTATATATGTCAATCCCAATCTCCCAATTCATCCCCCCCCTGCCACGCCACTTTCCCCCCTTGGTGTCCATACGTTTGTTCTCTATATCTGTGTCTCTGTTTCTGCCCTGCAAACCGGTTCATCCTAACCATTTTTCTAGGTTCCACATATATGTGTTAATATACGATATTTGTTTTTCTCTTTGTGTCATACAGAGACTGTCATACAGAGTGAAGTAAGTCAGAAAGAGAAAAACAAATATCGTATATTAACGCATATATGTGGAACCTATAAAAATGGTACAGATGGAAGAAGGTTTAATTTCTTTGTGTGTCTGTGAGTTTTCTTTTTTTAATGTAAGAGTAATAAGTATTGTTAGGAAGGTCTCCCATTCCCAACATTCTCAGATTCTCAAATCTCATTTTTCTTTACAGAAAACTACTCATACTGTTTAGTTAATCAGCCTTTCAGATCTTTTCTGTGCATAAACTAATGCTATATTTTGTTCTTGGGAGACCCAGATGGTGTCACAGATTATTCAAACATGCCTTAGTGTTTTCACTTAATATTTCATTGTGTAATTCTTAGTAATTCAGTAATTTTTGGATTTACCATATCTTTTTCATCACTATTTTAAATTTCAAACCTGAATCTAATTTAAAAATTCAGACATTACAAATAAAATAAGTAACTGACAATTCCAGTTCCTCCCAGAGGTAACTGTTTTCTCTATTATGAACAGAAATGAAATGATAGTCATTGTATATTCCTACTTCTGCATAGATGTAAATGTTTAGCTAAGATAGATTCTAAGAAGGTGAATTGCTTGTTGTAATTTATGTACATTTAAAATTTTGATTGATAATGCTGAATTCCTCTCCACAGCCATCATAACAACTCACATACCCCCAGACTATAGATATTCTGATTTAAAAATCTGAAGTTAACACTCATTATTTCATTTTCTTTATTCTTGAAATTATGTATCTTTCATGTATTTATTGGCAATGAAGAGTCTTTGAATCTTCTGCCTATTTTTCAAAAGTGTGGCTTTTTAAAAATTATTTTTTGGATAACAATCTTTGTTTTTTATTGTAAATTTTTAATCTTATTTTATATTAATTTATATAGTATTTTATCCTTTAGAATTAAAAAATTTTGATGTAGTCAAACTTTATTAATGTCTACATGTCTTTTGTTTTTTAAATGTTATATTAAGAAGTCATATTTATCCTAAATTCATCAATATATTTGCCTAAAATTTCTTTGAATATTTCTGTAGTTCTGCTTTGTTTTTGAGTTTAGGTCTGTAAATCAATTGGAATTTATTTTTATGAATCAGAAATACATACACACACATTCAATTGAATTCATTTTTGAATAGTTTGTGGTATTAATTTTTGGTTATTTATCCAGCTCTAACTTTCTGTTTTCTAATTTTCTCTTCAACCAAGAGTAGTCTGCCTTTTAACATATCACTAAGTTTTTAATTTCAGGTTATTTTGTTTTGGTTATAGAATTTTTATATTGTTTTTAAAAATCTGATCTGTTATTTATTTATAGTCTCTCACTTACATTCCTAATACCCATATTTAATTTTTAAACATGTTAAAATGCTTATTTTACATCTTCTGTCTGAGCTCAATGTGCATCTAATTCTATTGTCTTTTTTTTTTCCTGCTTATGTAACCATATTTTCTTGGATGTTTTTTGAGTTTTTATTGTGAGCTTATATTCCTTCGAACTTAATATTTGGGAATTTCTTGAGGGCTTTGTTATAGGTGGTTGCTGAAAATTACAATTTTCATTTTTATATTATCAAAATCCACCTTCCAATAATATCATCCTACTTCATGAACAGTGTAGGAACCTTACAACGGTATAATTTGATTAACTTGCCTTCTGTTTGTGGTCTTATCTTACATTTTACTTCTGCATAGACTCCACTCCATAGTATTGTTATTTTTGTGTGAAACAATCAAGTTTTTAAATGAAACTTGTATAGTCTCTCTGTCTCTCTCTCTTGCTCTGTTTGTTTGTGTGTGCGTATTTGAAGATACTAAAGCTTTATTTTATATTTACCCGTTTTAGGTGCTCTTCATTCTTTCCTGCCACTTCATGGTTCAGGCTGGTGTCATTGTCCTTCATTCTGAAGATTTTTTTTAGTGGTTTTTATAATGTAGATTCATTCTCATAGATTTTTGTCTCTATGAGATTATTTTTATCTTATCTTCATTTTCAAAGGATATTTTCCTTGGAAATAGAATTTCAGGTTGCCAGCTTTTTTCTTTCAGTATTTTATGGATATTGTTCCATTGCCATTTTCCTCCAGTGTTTCTGGTTATGTCTTCTAGCCTGAGCTAGACTGGGTGGTTGATGCCACTGCTGGGAAACTGGCTTGGGAAGAAGACATGAGCTCAGTGTTGCACGTGTATTTGAGATGCCTGTGGAGCTGTCAGTGAGACATCTCAGGAGACAGATGTTTGAGTCAGTGGCCTTTTGGGAATCAGGGTAGTAGATCCAATGCCTGGCAAACAGGTGTGGAGAGAGGAGTGAATAGGCCCTGCTACAGAAATTACAGTGTTTAAGGAGCATGAAAGAGATGCCTGTAAAGGAAACTGAGTATCAACTAGAGATGGAAAAGGACGATGAGGAGAGTGGCGGGTCATGGAAACCACAGGGAGAAACTGTTTCAGGCACAGTTGACAACGTTGAATGCTGCTAAGAGGTCAGGCGAACCAAGGACTTGAAATATCCATTACATTTGGTGACATGGAGGTCGCTTGTGACCCTAGGAAGAACAAGTTTCATGTTGTGGCAGGCGGGAGTCTTCTCAACTCCACTTAACACCTTGAGTCTACAGATTCCACTTTAGAGGCTGTTTCCTTCTGTTATATTTGGCTCTGCAGCACGTGTACCTGTTCATGACCCTAATCAGGTGCCTGGAAGCAGCTTCCATGCTGCTTTGCTATATTTCATTCTGCTAACTCGTCCCTTTAGGCTTCTTCTCACTACTAGTTTCATTAATCAGACATCTAATTCTCTCAGTGTCTGCGCTTCTCATGGTCCACAGCTCTCCTTTCCTGCATTCCCACTTCCGTATTAACATCTTTTTATGTTAGTTTCAATGAAAACATTTGACCTCTGTTTTGTTTTCATTTTCATCCTCTCTCTGTAGCAAGTGTGGTAAATTACTGAAAAAAATAAAATCAGTAACATTTTATGAAATTGTTATTGAATAATTTGGATATTATTGAATAATGTGAATTATTGGATTTCTCATTTTCAATATTTGGATTATGAAATTTTCCTTTCATTGTGTGTTTCATCAAAACCAGTTCTTTCAAGGGCCGCTGGAATATGGCTTTGCAATAGAGAATGTTCTTCATCAAATTATCTTCTTGAGCTGGGTTTATCATGGATTCAAATGGATATACACAGGGCAGCTTTTGCTACTCTGAACCTTTAATAATCACCAGGGAAATTTCAAATAGATGTGCAGAGACTTTCCAGACAAGTAAAACCATTGAACATTTCTAGTCTTTTTGCCTTTTTTGCTGCCTGTTAAGAGTTCTACAGCTATGTTGATCCTCCTCAGTGGTTTTGGTGTTGTTCTCAGAAAAAGAAAAGCTGTGGAGTATGACACCCCATTATTAATAGTAGGTAAGTTAGAGGGATTCCCTGTAAAGCTGAGCAAAGCTGTCAAAATCAGTTAAGGGAGATCACCTTAAAGAACAGATAAAGAAATTTTATATAGACAGCTTGGAAGAAAAAAAAAGCCCCACAAAATAACCTGTAACTATTGAAAAGAAACCCCAGACTATTAGTGCAGTAAATTGGGAGGACAAGCTTGAGGTTGAAAATAAAAAATTTACTTAGGTATTTAATTAAAAATTCTAGGTCAACAAAAGGCATTGCATTACTTTCTGGCCCTGTTTTCTCGTGGACTTTTTCATAAAATTGTAATGAGAAATGATAAGGTATGTTTGTAGTAAAGGGAGTCATCTTGGAATGAAAAGTCTGTGCCAATCTAAGACACATAGAAGTGCCAAAAATGTAAACTTATGTGGGGAAGATAAAGGAAAACATTTTATGGCTCTGTTTTCTGGGGCTGGAAAGCCTGGGTTTATCAGAACAATTTTTCCAACACTATTTGCCCATAGAAAGACCCAAGAGATAGTTTTTTGAAGAGTGTCTTTTAAAAAGAGCTTCCTTCTTATCCACATATCAGAATGAAGCCTGCCAATACCGTTTTTTAGCCATCCTGTATACGGGAGTGGATTCCCAGAACTCAAGGGAACCGAGTTGTATGTGTATTCCTCTGTTCTAGAGTTTTGGTACCTATCTCTCCACCTACCAGTTTCTCTGTGTCACAGCTTTCCCCCAGCGATGGCAATTGAACATGATACTAGGATAATGATGGTTTCCCCTAGGAGATACATACACTGAGAACACTTTTGGGTGTCCCCTCACTTTCCTACCTCTCTTTTCCTCTCCCTTCTTGAACTGTTTAGAGATAGTCCTTCATGAAGTTCCTGATAATTTTAATTTTAAAATAAAAAATTAGCATTTACGGGGATATTTTGATAAACAGTACTGACTTTTATTACATGGCTCTAAAAATTGTGTGGTGTTTTTTCTGCCCTAGGAGTGCTGTCTCTGCAATTTGAGAGGGGGTGCTCTTAAGGAAACTAAGAACAATAAGTAAGTAGTACGTTAATTATGTTGAATTTCATCGTTTCCTTCTCTCTCTTGAGTGTTGAACCTCTGAGTGACAGTGTGCTTTGCCTCTCATTGTTGTACACGTTGTTCCACAGCTTTTGCTGTTTAGGTCTGAGGTGGGGATTCTGTGCATGTCGCCAGAAACCATTACTGACAGCACATTCACCTCTGCTGGGCAAAGGTGTTCTAAGTCAGCTTCTGTTCTGTGTCTTTGACATCATGAGGAATCCTTGACATCATGAGGAATAACCCCTCTTTCACTAACAGAGTTTGAATAGAGCCCATATCCTCTAGGTGCCTTTGGAATCCTTGTGTTTAATATGATGAATGCTTTCATTGTAATAAAAACAGAATATGCCTGAAAACAGTGAAATCTGTTATCTTCAGGTAAATAAAATCAATTATAATCATACTATACTATTAGAATAAGACCATTTATTTTTAACACCAGCAAATTAACAAGAAAGTGTGTATTCTAAAATAGAAACACAGGGAGAAAAGATTGATTTTGCAATTTAGAGGGGACAGTTGGAGAATATGAAGAGAGTCATAAGTGAACATAAAAGAAAGTCTTGTTTCTATGGTTGTTGAAATATATTTTTGTGTGAATTTTATTTTTATGACCCGATTTAAATATTTAAAATGGGGCCAAAGCAAATTATAGGTTCCTATGGAAATAGAAACATGTAGAAAAGTTTAGATATAGGTTGTATTATGGTATTTGAGAGCCAGATCCAGCCCCAAGATATGTTTTATTTGACTGACACACCACTTTATGAATTTAATTTAAAAGTTGAGAGATTTTATATAAAAATCCAGATGTTCATCTTTACTTAATAAATGATTGTGTATCTCTATATGACAATAACAAGCTAGGATGAGAACTCGGCCTAAATGGGGCAGGCGCTCCTCGGGTTACCATGATTTACCAGTATGTGTGTATTTGGTTACATCTTGCCTGGCCCCATGGGCACTGGAGTTGGTACCCTTGGAGTAATGTCATGTCCTGTCATGTAATGATGGAGTTGGCATAATTATGTGCATGTGCATGTTTCTGATTGTTTATAAGGAAGAGTGAAGGTACTTATTCCTACATTGATAAAGTTTAGTCTAAGAAGCTGTATATTTGCTTAATTTTGGATGTTCATCTCTCACAGTCTTAGTTAATGTCATTGGCACTATGCTAAAAACCATTGACTAGTTCTAGGATGTTACACGGGTTATGCAGACTGCGAGATGACTTAGGCAGTTCCTGTAAAGACAGAGGTGACAAGAACTTCTCTTCCTTCCTTTGGGCAGGACACAAAGAAGTAGTGTTTGCTATAGAAGTATAGTATTTATCTAGATACGAAAGAATGCCCTGATGGGGTTGACACTCACCCTCTGTCCCTGTGGTCTTTAAAGGCAGGATGGAGTCTTATATTTAGAGTGAAATAATATGCTTTGACTTAAAAATAGTTTGACAAATTTGATAATTCTTTCAAAATCTCTTTAAACCTCAAGAGTCTCTATATTTATTTGAGGCATAAGATTTATGAGAGACTTCATAGTGTTAATGAGGACGTTGTCATTTTTCTGGAGTAATTCAGAATTTGAAGGGAGATATTCTAGGTTTTTAGTAGGAAACAAGGGAACAAGCTAAATTTCATTTTTCCTTATCTTTTGGTTCCTTTGTTTATAGTAGGATTGCAATAAGAAACAATTTAATTAAAGGCTTAATCAGTATTAATTCTGTTAGAAAACTTTTGCTATTAGTTCTAGTTTGCTTCATGATACTCGTATTATGTAAAAAAGATTATGTGGTATACCCAGTTTATACCTTTTATTAATTGAACAAATCTTTTGCCACATACTAATTATAATTAGCTTAAGTATATTAAGCACCTCTATATTTCAGTATCAAATGAAATAGCAAACCTACATTTCAGTATTTTGCAGGTCACGTGTAGAACAATATAATGATAGGATTCTTTGGTTTTCACCTAGTTCTTCATGTCACAGTGTTGGGCAGGTATGGTACTGAATCTATCCAGGTATCATCCAGTAGGTTTTAAATTCAAAGAGTCTGTGATGGATATAGGCTTTGGGCTTTCTTTCTCCTCTGTGTGTTTCCCATCCGAGAGAATTGCCATCCTCTGGTTGAAGTATGGGATACATAAGTTTAGGGAACGGTTGTTTACATTTATGCCTCCTTTCCTGTAGGTGGGCCCATGTCATGTGCGCCGTTGCGGTCCCAGAAGTCCGATTCACTAATGTTCCAGAAAGGACACAGATAGATGTAGGCAGAATACCTTTACAGAGGTTAAAATTGGTGAGTGGCAAAGCTTCTTTTTTTTTTCCCCTCATAAATTAGTGTTAATTTCAAGTTCCGAATATTTCTATTTATGCACGCACTCCAAGGTAATTTTTTTCTTAGCTTCGTTGTTTCATTCTACCTTTTTTTTCCCTTTAGCCTAAATTTACTTATCTGTACACACTCTTTTCCTGTTATATTTTAAGTATGCCTATAACTTTCCTCAGCTTCTGTTTTCAGTGAGGGAAAGGAATACTGCATTTCCTGGATTAATGTGAATTTTCAAATTATAGGCTATCCAGTGAAGTTTGTTAGAACTGACCCGAGCTATCCAACTATGTCTTATTTGAATTGCTTAGTTTTTCTCTCTCTTGCCTCTTTTTGGTTGGCCTTGACTTGGCAAAACGCATCTAACCTATTTCGTCATCTCTTCACCAAGAAGAGACTTGCAGAGAAATGCAAAAACTTTAATTATTCCCAAGGGATTTTCCCACGGATAGAGACAAATCATTTAATTTGCCAAATTCTCTGGCTGGTTATTTTCCATTGTTTCTCTTTGTTAAGAGAGTATTTTTTTTTCATTGAAAACTTAGGCCTTTAACATCCTCAACATTGATGTAACCTTGGAGTTCTGTTAAATTGTGAGCCAACAGGTCATTAGCTTAGGCCCTTATTATATTTCACCGTTAATGAGAATTTTCCCTAAAGTTAAATTGCCTGACCTTAAAATACTGAAGCCTGTCTTACAAGTGGACTTAATACCCTACCGTTTCTTCAGTCCTTGTTACGTCTAACGTGGGGTCTTTCCACTATTTCAGAGGCTGAGCTGTAACTCTCTACCCGAGTGTTACTTGCTTTGTTATTAGTCGTCTCTCCCCCACTGGGGAGCTGGGTGTTTTGTCTCTGGACTTCTGTCTCAGGAACTTAGAATCTATTCTGCTGTCTTTCAGTGAACACTGTTATTTTCCACTATAGCTCCATCAGGAATTTCACATAGCTAGAAAATACGTGGCCCTTTATGGGCCTGATGACTGCTGTTGGCAGATATGAGTGGTGGGATCAAGGATGCTCAGGCTCGGGTAACGGAAGTTTTGTGAATGAGATGGAAATGACTGGGCCATTTAAATGCCCCCTAAAGCTCATAGTGACTATCAGAAGAGAGTAAGGTTGTTCAGCTCATGGACTTCCGTAGGAAAAAGTTTGAAATCTTATATCTTGTTCACCAGTTTAAAAAGGAAAACAAACACTGACACGAGAGAGAGGCAGAAGTCATCTTCCATGACTCTTCAGACTGCTGTTTCTATTTGCTTTCAAGAAATCTCATGTTTAGCCTTTATATTGCCCTTTCTTTCATTTTACTGTGCTGTTACTTTGTTTATAAGTGCATTCTGAGTGCAAAAACCGTAACACCCAAAAGGGTGAAAAGTTGTGTAAAAAATTGGTGCAGAAAGAAGAAAAAAGAATGAATACAATAAACCTTATATCACATTACATTTTATGCGCAAACTGCTTTTCAACTATTGCTGTTTACTTATATAGACTTGTTTTCATTATTCAATTGATACATATTCTATCTGTGAATATTGTTTGGGCCTTTATGATTGGAACAAAATGCATTAGTTTTTTCCATTAAAACTAATAAAAATATTTTTCATTGGGGAAAAAAAACCCACCAAAAAGAAACAAAAACATTTGCCAGAATTAGGACTGTAGGGCAGGTTATAAAGAAAAATGTTGAGTTCATGACACGCCTCCAACATTTAATGCTTAGTGTGACAAATACTAACAAATGTCTTACATTTTAATATTTTTCTGATTTACAAGTAATATATATTTGCAAAAATTCAAACACGACATTTAACAACCACCTTTGGTTCTCTCTTCTGAAAGATGATTTCTGTTATCAGTTGAACGCCCCTTGGAATAGTGGTCATTGCTCTTGATGCTTCCCTTTAAGGACCTATGTGCTGGCTTCTCTTCTCCACGAAGGCTTCCTTAGTGATCTGTCGTCACTCACACCAGTCTCAAAGGGGTTTTAAGGGAGCAGCAGGGAGGGGCAGCATGGATCATTTCCGTGCCAGTCAGCAAATTGTATTTGCTGTATTTCAGAAATCTGAAATCTGATGGTTGCATCCGAAAGTGGTAAAAGGTTGCCATCTTGATTGTGTATGTTACATATTCTTTATAGAAGGTTTTCCGTCCTTAAACAATTGGACGGAAAACCTTCTATAAAAGAATGTGTCTTGACTGAATTTCAGATCACCTAAACTCTATTTCAGATGACAATGGAGAGCTCTTTATTGGCATACAGATATTCATGACACATATTTGAGTGAAAACAGCAGGCTGTAGATCAGATTTTTTTTCTGTTTTTAATATAATTTTATACACATGGCGAGTTTTTTGGAATGATGTTTATCAGAATGCTCAAAGTGGTTATCTTAAGTGGGAAAATACAAGGGGAAACTTCATTTTGGGAGGGTAAAAAAAAAAATCACTCAAAAATACTGTGATAGTTTGAAAGGGGACAATGGCCAGAAAGAAGCGTGGGTGACTTTTTCACCAGAAATCCTCAGGAAAGCACCATGACTCTCTTACATCTCCTGTAGTATGGCGTCTGTGCCCCAGCCTTGCTCACTGTCTCTTGGTGATCAGACTCAGGCTGGCTTTGAATAACAGAATTTATAAATGATCACTTGTGTGTGGGGTGGGTGGAATGCACCTTTCCAGGAAATAGGATGCTCTGCCCTGAACATATAATCAAGTGTTCCTAGCATCAGCATTCTTTTGAAGTTTAATTAAGCTAATAAGTGCACATCCAGCTAGAAGTCAGAGCAGTAGTTTTGTGCTGTTTCATCCAGGCCAACCTAAGTCTAGATGGATTATTTTACTATGTCTGTTTAGTGGATGTATGTGTGTCTCCTAGTGTCAGTTTCAGTCTTTTTTCTGGAGCTGTAGCCAACTCTTTTCTGGATGCTAGGTTGTTCACCCACCTTCTTATTTACACAGATATGGGGGGGGATATAAGAATTAGATGTCAGTGTCAATGTATTTTCACCAAACAGTTATTAGCTTACCCCACCAAATACTTAGTGTACATTTTTGAGTAAGACATTGTTCCTGTCTTCTAGCGTGTTATAGTCTAGACTGGGCTTTCTCAACTTTGGCCCTCTTGACCTTTTAGACAAGTTAATTGTTTGTTGTGGGTGACTCTCATGTGTATCATAGATTCCAGCATCCCTGACCAAACAGGCGATACCAAAAGGTATAAATTTCTAGTTATAAGATAAGCACTAGGGCTGTAATGACAGCGTCATGACTATAGCTGAGACTGCTGTGGGATATGTAGGAAAGTTCCCAAGAGAGTAAATCCTATGAGTTCTCATCAGAAGGGTAACTTTTTTTCCTTTTTTTATTTTTTTTTGTTGTATCTATATGAGAAGATGGATGTTAGCTGGACATACAATGGTAATCATTTCACAGTATGTGTAAATCAAACCATCATGCTCTGTGCCTTAAACTTATACAGTGATGCATGTCAATTATTTCTCAATAAAACGGGGAAAAAGTAGCCAATGCCAGATATCCCTTGGGGGGTGAAATCACCCCCATTTGAGAACCCACTGGTCTACAGGGAAGACACAAACATAAGGAGAAAATGTTCATTTTTGTCATTTTCAGAAAGAGAATATCTTGGTTGAAAGAAGTAAGTTAGAGACTGAGAGAATGGAAGTTCTTAATTGCTTTAGAAAACATTCCTAGGGATTTTTTTTTTGGCAAATTGTTTGAATTTCTTATTTGTGAATGAAGCAATAAAATTTGGCAACCTATGTGTATATTTGCTACTGTACAGTTATTAATTTTATACTCTGATTTAGTATTTTAACATTACCTGTTTTTATAGAAATTGAACAACCTTGATTACTAATCAAGCATCATAAACATTTACAGTTCTGTAATGTGTGTGTATGTACACATGTGCTTACTGAGTAAATATTCATGAAATGAATAAAAGGCATCAAATTGTTACTTACTATTTGTGCTTCTGGCTTAAAATTATTGTGGCTGGAGGGTTTGATCAGACAATACCAAATCACTTTTTTTTTTTTTTTTTTTTTAAGGCAAAACCCTTTAAAGGTCACAGTGGTAAATTCATGCACATCTCTGTGCGTGCAGCTTTAAAGCAAGGCATTAGTTACCTTATCTGCATCACGGGGGACAATGTGATTAGGCCATAGAGCCTAGCAGTGATTTGGAGAGCCTCTGAACAGCCATGCAGCCCTTGCCCTGTTGTCTGAGAGTTCTGATCTTGGAACCTCTGGTCAGTTGGGGATTGAAAACGGGAGTGACCTGACTGAAGCAGTAGCAAGGGAAGTCTGAGCCTCTCTCCAGTGCCCACCAGGTGGTGCTGCTGTACCAGTTTCTCATCCAGTTGCCCTTAAATCACCTCCTTTAGCAAGTGCCTAATCGGAGCCTGGCGCCAATGGTAGAGGGTGTATGTGTGTGAGATGTGATGCATACTGGGTTGCTCTAGCCCAAGGGATGACAGCAGAGCAGAAAGTGCTGCTTGCTGCTGTGCATTCAAAGTGCTGAATTCCAGAGGGCAGGTTTTTTAGTTCGGGTTTTGATTTAGCCATATAAAAGAGTTGCTTTCCCTTGGGGCAAGTTAGTGTTTTTCTGTATAAGTAATAAGCAACACTAGTAAAAGCTAGTAAGTGCAAGAGTCTTAAAGAACAGCTTATGGCAAACATGAGTTTAAAATGTCTTCTGAAGTATGAAAGCTGTATATAAGAAATGCTTATTATTATTAGCCGTCTTTCTAGAATATGGAATACTGGAGTTGATGCAGAGGTATTTGAATATTTTGGTAATATTGTTGTTAGCCTTTTATTTATTCATAGGTTCAACTTGCAGCTTTTGAAATACTCCTCTGTGCAATTATTTGTGTAGGAAGATTTTTGTAGAGGATGTAAGAAAGGATTTGTTTGCCTTAGCAGATTTTTCCTCTTATAATGACCATTGAAAAAAAGAGACAGCAAATGGAAAACAACTCTTTCAGTGCTCTTCAATATTGATCCTAAAATAGTGTGTGCTTTGTGAAGAACCTTTATCTCATCCAGCCACCTTGTTTGCTATTACCATAGGTGTGGCCTCTACTCATAGATAATTAAATGGACATCAGTGATGGCACTGGAGTTATTTTCAAGACATTGTCTTTTATTTTATTTATGTGGCTGTTAATTTAAAATACTTTAATAAAATTCATTATTTTTAAACTAAACAAAATACTGCAAAAATATATTTGGCTATAGTGGTATTTATCCAATTAGTTTGTTCTTTTCTTTCTTTAACAATATTTTGCTTTTGTGTAGAATTATCTCAGGGGTTAACAAAGTAATTTCTGCTCCATCTTAAAAATGCTAGAGGTTGCTATCTAAAAGCACCAGGTAGACTTCCTTGGTGGCGCAGTGGTTAAGAATCTACCTGCCAATGCAGGGGACGTGGGTTCGAGCCCTGGTCCGGGAAGATCCCACATGCCGCGGAGCAGCTAAGCCCACAAGCCACAACTGAGCCCACATGCCACAACTACTGAATCCCGCACGCCTAGAGCCCCTGCTGTGCAACAAGAGAAGCCACCACAACGAGAAGCCTGCGCACCACAATGAAGAGTAGCCCCCGCTCGCCGCAACTAGAGAAAGCCTGCACACAACAATGAAGACCCAACACAGCCAAAAAATAAATTAATTAATTAAAAAAATGAAAGCACCAGGTTATTAAGCAGAACCATCCTTTAACAGGAAGGAAATGGCTGAAAGTTACCTGAATAGGCTATGTATCCAAAGCCATGTTCAAAAGGGAGAACCATTTTCTCTGTCAGTTTAAGCATTCTTCTGATTATTAATGCAGGTTCTAGATTACCTAGTATTTTTCTTACCTACTCATTTAGAATGAATTTCTTTGCTTCTGAATGACTTTTCAGTTTGCGAAAAATTATACTTGTGGCGAACCCTGTCATCCCCAGTCCCTTCCCCATGTCCTCTGGTACTTTCTCCGCTCATCCAGAGAACATCAGAGCTTTGGCACCTGGTAGGAAAAAGAATGAGGAGGATGCCGGGGACATCTCCTACTCTGCACTTGAGTGGTGTGCTCAGGGATAGCCAGTTTGTTTGAAATCACAGATTATTGGTATGCCTGAGGACAAAAAGAAAAAATTGCCCCCATGCGGTATAGATTTTAAAATGTACTCAGTCATTTCCTTTTCTTATTTCTTTCTGTCTTGTTTTCTCTACTAATATGATTGGTTGGTCATGGTCATAATTGAATCTCTGGAAGAGAAACAAAATTGTGCAAAAATGATAACAGCAAAAAAGGAAGTAGAGAGATATAAAACACACATGAAATTAGAATGTCTTTTAAAAAGTTTTTTTGTTAATAGAAAAAAAGACAGAAAAACTTTCAGGAAGAATTAAAACAGGAATTTTGAGAGGACAATGCTTTTATAATATGATCACACAGAAGACAGCAGTATCATCAGGAAGCAGATCACCAGTCTTTAGATCTGATTATAAAATTTAAGAGAATAACATTAAAAAAAAAACACCCAGAAAAAGGAGTAAATCAGCATGAAATTCTGGTATTTGTTAGATATTTAGCCGTGAATGTCTATTACATACATTCATCACTTCTTGAAGATTAAATTAATTAAACATCTATGGAATTTATAGAAATGAAACAACAAGGCAAGTTTGTGGATTATAAGAAATCTTGGAAAATGCAGCAGACCCAAAATGCAGCCATTAGTTTAAACAGTCTTCCCTTTTGGAGAGAAAGTTCTCAAATAGAAGTGTTGTGAGAATATTTACATATTAAACTGCACATGTCAAAGCAAATGACGTCTATCTTGCTTGCTGTCAGTGCATAAAGAACTTGGTGGTGTTCGTTGACCACACAACCTTCCTCACAGTGGCATGGATGGTACCTCTGATTTCTATGTCTGCAGACATTCCTAGGATTTTACATTTGAAATCCTATTTCTGCAACAAAATAGGGGGAGAAATGATTTTTGGAATAGCCAAAGTTGCCCCCAGGCATTTGATGACCTCTGATTTGTATTTGACAAGTGAACCAAGCACAGGCACAAGTGTTCTCCGAGAGAAGAACATTATTTTGAAAAGGAATTTACACTGCAATGATGACTGAGCTAACAAGCCTTTCAGTACCTGGCTGAGGCCAACTATTCTGCTTAGAAGCCTCTATACACCTTAAAATTTGTACCTGAAGGCAAATAATAGTGAACTTGAAAGCCAAAGATTACAGTTTTGAAAGGTACATCAATTCTGAGAATAGAGTGGTTTCACTGTGGTATTCCATCTGAAGAGCTGAATTAAGGGGAAAAAAATACATTCAGCCTTCCTATTTCTTAAAGGAAGGCACTTGATCCCTTGCTAACTGGCTTATGTTATCAGATGCATTGAATACTAAAAATAGAATTACTGAGAGATAGAGATGGGGTCTGCCTCTCATGCTGTAAGATCACTCTGAGTCCTATTTAGTTGCAGTTACAGCAAGGTTGCAGAGCAGCTTCGCTTTCTTTGTAGAGGAAATCATGGTTGTATTTGACAGAGCCTCTGTTACCACAGTTTGGGAGATGCAAAGACATACTGATTATCCTTCACCACTTTAAAAGAAAAAAAACGTAGCATTGTAAAGGCAATCGGAAGTCATTATGTTCCACATTAGCTCATGTACTGATTTATTCACGTCTTCAGTTATTTTTAAAGACAAAGAGGAATTCTAAGAAAATAATAAACATTGACAATGATGAGCAAGTTTATTGTTTAAATGCAGTTGAGGGAAAATTTGCTTGTAATAGTGAAGTACTGAAGGGGGAATAAGTGACACCACAAATGACAGAATCGTGGTGTGGTGTGTAGGGTCCTATTATTTAATATGCTCAGTATAAAATTTATTATATCATTAAGAACATTCTTCAGGATTTCAACATACACATGTCCCCAGCTTTGTAAGATTTTTAAATGAGTGTGGTGTAAAAAAAAAAAAGTACATTAGTAGCTGTATAGTACTTAACTGTCAGAATGATTTGCTACAGGGACTAGATCCTATTGCAAGCTGTCAAATTTGTATATTGCTGTAATACCAAACCATAAAATCTTTTGAGTAAAATGGAAAATGTCAGATGGGCATGACTACAAATAATATACTTTCTGAAGGCTGTAGATGTCTATAGGAGAAAATGTGTAAATGCATGAAATATCATCTTGTTACTATGGATTTTTCTTTATCTGACGAAAGAAAACTGTGAGGCGAAAGGAAATTGATTGGAGCCTTTAAATTTTTTCGTTTTGAACTCATTTTTCCTGAGGACTAATTTTAAAAACATTATTAAATAGATAAGTAGAACTTCAGATAATTCATGATTAAAGAGTATAGTGTGAGAGTCATCTCTTTTTTTAGCTTACATTGCTGAATGGTCCATTTTTTTTCTGATCTTGTCTGTGTGAGTAGTGATTACTGATGAATCTTTTAATTGAGTGAGTTGGGGTCAGGGTTCCAGAGATGGGGTCACCCCTTTCATTCCAACATCGACTGAGTCAATACCAACAAATGCTTGCCAAACCGAGACAGCTGCTAGATGGCTGTAAACAATCCATAGGGTTTCGCTTGGTCAACAGTGATTGACAGCAGAGAGGTTATAGTTTTTGAAAGGTACAGTCATTATTATAAAACAGTGCGTCCATAATTACTTATTTTTCTAATATTTTAGTATAAATTATTTATCCCCTTGGAAGCGGCTTTTAAAAATCAACAAAAAGGTCTTCCCTGGTGGCGAGTTGAGAGTCTGCCTGCCGATGCAGGGGACACGGGTTCGTGCCCCGGTCCGGGAAGATCCCACATGCCGTGGAGCGGCTGAGCCCGTGAGCCATGGCCGCTGAGCCTGCGCGTCCGGAGCCTGTGCTCCGCAACGGGTGAGGCCACAACAGTGAGAGGCCCGCGTACCGCAAAAAAAAAAAGTAAAAAATAAAAATCAACAAAAAGGTTATATATAAAGTGACAATCTTTTCATACTTGTAATTAATTTAATGTAAGTCAGTGTGGTATATTTTAGGCATGTTCCCACAATTTAGTGATGTCACTTTCTAAGATGAGCTCATAGATACAGGTACCAGCCCAGTTTGTATTTATTGATTTAGATATCAAGGGTTCTGTGCATTCATCTGTATTGCCCTTTGGGTCATGAATTCTAAGCCTCTGCTACATTGAGATTGAGTGTGCAGGCTCTGGACTAAGACTGTTGGAGTCCTGCGTCCACCACTTAAGCAACCTTGGCCATGCAGCTTAACCTTTCAGAACCTCATCTGTAAACCAGGGTGGTTGTGAGGATGACATGATGCAATGATGCAATGCATCATCGGCGAATGACGCAACCCCTTGCCGCGTAAATCTCTGTAAACTGCCTTTTGGCCAATTAGGATTGGAGTGGATAAATATTTATAAGGAGAGAGTAGGTTCTTTGCGCTATCTCATTTGTTCATCCATTTGCTCAATAAATATTTCTTTAGGACTTGCTGTGTGGTTAGGTGATAGATGTGTGTCATTTCTGCTTTTATAGATATTACAGAATAATGGAAGTTATTGAAAATTAGATAAGCAACTACAAAGCAGCATGAAAAGTTCTACTGTGGTAAAAATCCAGAATGCAGTGAAGGATCTTACTCAATTTGGGGTATGAGGGCAGTAAAGGGGCGTAGACAAGCTTCCTGGAAGAAGCATTGCCTAATAATGCCTCATCTGAGACCTGAAGGGTGAGAAGAGGGCACTGGAGGAGCAGCCAGGACGAGGAACAGGATGCTCGGTGTCCTGGAAGTGGGAGGGAGCCGTAAGGTCTAGGAAATGAAATTTCAGCAGAGCTGGAGCATGAGGTATGAGGAGGGAGAGATGAGTCTTGAGAAGGGGAAGCCTCAGATGATGTAGCACTGTGCTGTCCAGTACGGTAGCCTCTGGCCAGTGACGGCTATGGAGCACTTGGGATGTGGTTAGTGTTACTGAAGAGCTGAACTTAGGATTTTATTTAATTTCAGCAAGCTAAGTTAAAAAATGGAAGCAGCATAAACACATGAAGTACAACTGTAGTTTTGGTAGGTCCACATTTTACATTTCAAACACCCTTGAAAATTGAGCGTCCAAATTGAGATATATTGTAAGTATAAATACACAGCAGATTTCAAAGACTTACTATGAAAAAAAAAAGCATGTGAACTATCTCATTAATAATTTTTATATTGGTTACATGTCAAAATGATAATATTTTGGATTTGTTAAGACGTATTGATGTATTATTAAAATCAATTTCACATGTCTTTTTTTATTGCGATTACGTATACTTAACATAAAATGTATCATTTTAGTTATTTTTTAGGTGTGCAATTCCATGGTGTACAGTGGCATTAAGTATATTCACATTGTTGTGCAACCATCATGCCCCTCTACCTCCAGAACTTTTTTATCTTTCCAAACAGAAGCTCTGTACTCATCGAACAGTAACTCCCTCTTCTCCCCTTCCTCACCTGTGGCACAGGTGTCTCCTAAAAAATTAAAAATTGCACATGTGACTTGCATTTTATTTCTGCTGGACAGTGCCATTCTAGGGGACTTTGTACTTTATCCCATACAGGTGGAAGAACCTTTAATGCCCATTAAGCAGTGGAATAATATGATCAGATTTGTGTTTCAGAAGGGTGTTGTGCTTCTGGTGGGGAGAATGTATTCAAGAGGGTAGGACTGGAGCCAGAGAGGCCAGTTTCAGTAATCATGTGAAAGATGATTTTGACGTGAACCTGGGATGGAGATAAGTGAACTGATCATAGGCGGGGTTGGCTTGGACTAGGTGTGGAGGGAGCTGGGGTTCTGGCATAAGCAGCTGGGGGACTGGTCATGCCATGCACAGGGCTCGTCATTGCTGGAAGGGGACAGGGTTGAGGGGGAAGTACACCTGGATATACTTAATTTGAGGTCCTTGTAGTCCAGCTGGGTGTAGCACAGGGGAAACGTGTGCCAGAATTCTACTCCTCGTGGGCATGTAGCTATTTACCAGCTGCTCTTAGGTTGTTAGGACTAGAAGCATATGAAGTTCAGTAACTATTACTGGTCAGAAATTTAGGAACAGTGAGCCACTGTGCTTTGTATGGATGAGAATTGGGTTTGTGATAATATTGTATCTGCCTCTCTGTACTCTTTCTGAAGTGTAATAATCAGGTAAAACAGTGGTAGCCTTGGGAGTTTGATTTCTGTCTTCTCTCAGAACAAAGGAAATGAAGAACATTGAAAATGGAAACTAAACCTATAGAAATGGAATAGTTGGATTTGCAAAAAAATGAGCAAGAAGGAAAGTCCAAGGTTCTCATGAAAGATAAATGTGTCCTGCAACCAGTAAAAACACAGCCTACGTGGGGATATCGTTGCCAGGATGAGTGGCCGCAGGGGAAAGGGGATTTGCAGTAAGAAGCATGAGGGTTTGCACAGACTCATGAGGACGTGTTCACTTCAGAATGGCCTTTCCTTTTAATTTCAGTTGAATTTTAGTTTAAAAGCATCTTTTCACTAATAGTTTTTGAGATAAAACTGCCTTTAGGATCAAATTTTAAAGCGTAGATTTTTTTTTTTCCTGTTCAGAATATAAAATGCATTCCACCTTTCTTTAGTAACAAAATATTTTACTTTAAATAAATGGAAAAAATAGTCAAATCGACCACTTTTCATTATAGGAATAGTGCTTAAGGTTAATTAAAACTTCCAAGATTTTTTTCTTAGAGCCATCTGTTCATAATTGATTTTTAAAATTCATCAATTTTAAACACTTATTTTCTTTGGACAAAGCAAAAAAATTGTGAAATCTTTTCACTAAATGGCAGATATTTTTCAGTAAAAGAATCATGACATCCTGGCAAAGGTATAATTTTAATAGACTAATGAGCTGTCTGACCAGAGCCGACTGAGCCTCGTCTGATTTTTACAATGATAAATTGGCTGTGTCAAAATTTGCAATCTAGTCTGGTGAAATATTTAACTATGAAAGTTTAATTCTCATTTTTTATTTATGAAAGCAGTGGTAGTGTCATAGCAGCTTATAATATGCTGGCCATTTAGTATGATTTATGTCAACGAGTGTCACTTGTTGATGTGTTTAGTGGTTGTTGACCCATATTTAATTCTAAAAACTCTTAAGTGGTGTGAAATGTAATAAGTCAGCCACTGTACTTAAAAAAAAAAAAACCAAAAAACAAATCATGATCCACAGATCTATTCAGTTGTCTTTTCCCGGCTGTGATGATGTCACAGCTTTATACTTGACAGCTGTTGATGCGGGGGCACTGAATGAGTGACAGCTTTCTTTACAGTTGTGGGGATCTACTTAGAGTAATTTCTACCACAAAACATATACCTGAAATGTCATAAAATCATCTTTCATTAGTTCATTTGGGGATTCCAGCTTGTCGTCATTTTAAAGGTTTTGAGGAAACTTGCGGAATAAAGAGCATTTCTTTCATTTATCAATCTTTTTATTCAGTAAAGACTTATGGAGGTGATCATAGTGTTTGGTGCCTGGTGACAAGTGGCATTAGGGGGACAGGGTCATCCCTCTTGTGAGGTTTATATTCTGGAAGAATTTAGATACAGATCTTCCAAGAATGTCATTTGGGTTTTTGGTTGTTTTGGAAGGCAGACAGGAAGGGCTAGATTAAAGCATTCTTCTAAGGCATTTCTTTACAGAGAGGTGTAATAAGCATTTCTGTCTCCTAATGTCAGGGTATTTATCTAGTGTAGATAATTTCTAACAAATAGGTTAAAATATCAAAAGAAAACGTTTTTTCAGATATTATGAAATTAGTTTGATATCATTTTATAAATAATAAGCATCTTCAAAAAACAATATTTTAAATGGTGGTATATTGTTAACATAAAATTTCAAATTATTCATAGCTTACAACAAAATGAAATATCTTATGAATAATGAAACATTCATAATAATGAAACATTCTTCATAATATGTACTGTTTCAAATACCACATCTTGGATTTTTTTTCTTTAAAGAATTGAGTTATTGTGTTTTTATTATTACTTCTTTTATAATACACAATAAAAGGTATAAACTCATACTGCTGCAGAAATTTGCTGTAAAATTTCTCAAGGAAGAGGCTGTCCAGAGAAAATTATCCTCTGGTATTATCCTTTTCTTATGTTTCTCAAAGCAATTCATAAACATTTTTCGAATAATAATATAGCATTACAGAATATTTTAGTTGGCAGGTCAACTTAGAACTAAGGGGGAGATCAGTGGCCCAAATGTTTTTAGAAACAACAATCAAATTTAAATACTTCTAATTCTCAGGTACCGTTTCTCTAAGAATCCCTTTTCATAATTAGAAAATGAAGAAGCCAGCAACAGGAAAATCACTGCTTTTCCTGGCAGGCCCAGCAGCTAATATATGCGCATTTTCAGCCTTCTCATTTTGACAGGGGCAATCACCGTTTAATTTCAAAATTCCCTTTATCTTAGTGATAGCCTTAGAACTGTTGAGTCTCCCTTTCCTGTCTGTGACAGTATTACTGTTTCTGTGCTCTTCGCCACACACTGATTCGGTGGCCCTGCCCCGCAGCTATGGCACCATTGCAATGTACAGTCTGCATAGATAAGACATGACAGCCTTTTAACCTCAGCTTGCTGTGCGTGCAGAGGGTGACAGCCCACCTGCACTGGGGAAAGCAAACAAGCAAGCGTGATGCGTTCATCTTAATCACATGCTATTTCTCTCAGAGACGTTCCAAGAAAATGACAGGCCAAGCTCAGAGTTCAGGTTATCAGCCTGAGACATATGAGGCGCAGGGCATCTCCACAGCAGATAAGGCTAAACTGTACTATTGAACTTTGACTTGTTTATTTAAAGTTAGAATTTTAATATATAGATCCTATAAGGTTCTTGTTCCTTATTTTAAAATTTTATTTTCAAAGACCTGTTATTTTAGTTATAAAAGCAATGCCTGCCATAATTTTTTTTTTTTAAACTGAAGTATATAAAATACAAAATGAAATCATCTCTAGCTTCATGCCATTCCACAGAAATGGTCATGTTTAACATAGTAGAGTAATGATTCCTGACTTTTTTCTATGGCGGAAACAGCTTGGAAGGATATAGCTTTATCATACTGTGTTATAATTAAGAGAGTGGTTCAGTAGCATACTATATATGTATGTTACTCAGACACATATACAAAAATCTGTTTTATAAAAATATCAACCCTGTCTTAAGGGTAGTCATGTTTTTCCTTTCCTTTGGTCTTACTATGAACCTACCAGCATTCATGACGCTTCACACACCTTTGCTTATGTCACTCTCAGAAATTTTTCAGGCTGCATTTTTAAAGTTCGGTGTTTTTTTTTGAATAGAACTTAATCACCTGAACCGCATAAAGGTGGTGCTGAGTGGTCCTCAGGTGTGTCACTTGCTGCAAGTGTAAAAGCATCTGAATGCAATAATAAAGCATATGGGTGTTGGGGCCTGATACCTTGGGTTCATGTCTCAGCTCTGCCACATACCAATTACTTGAGAATATGTCAGCCTCTTTGGAAGTCTGTCCTTGATTTTCATGACAGCTGTCCTTGATATCCCTTCTCTCTCTTTGGCCTCTTGGTCTCAGGTTTCTTTGCAGGTTCCTCTTCCTTTGTCTAACTCTTGAATGTTTATGTCCCCCCAGTTTCTATCTGAAGCTCTTTGCTCACTCTTTGCATTCTCAGTAACAATTTGTAAAATTAGAATCACAATAATAGTACTTTCTTTTGTTGTTGTGAGTATCAAATAAGATAAGGCATCTAGAGTACTTCACCCAGTGCCTGGCCATAGTAAGTGCTCAATAAATGTTCCTTCTTACTGTTGTGATTATAAGTACACTACCCTAGTAATACCATTACAGTAACAATGATATGAAAATAAAGCAATAATATATAATTAATTAATTAATAATGTAAATTAATAAATAATATTGAGTTTGTTTTAAAGTTTACTTTTATCGCTTGGAACATTTTCTCATATATAAAATATTACAAATAATTAAGTATCAATAAAGTTCACAAATGTTTAATTTTTAAAAAAAACCTCTTGATTTTTAAATAATTACAGATTCGCTGGAAGTTGTGAAGGTAGTAGAGAGATTCTTGTGTGCCCTTCACCCAGTTTCCCTTATTGGTTACATGTTATGTAACTATAGTACAATATCAAAACCAGAAATTGACATTGGTACAGTATGTGCCTTTAGTTCTATGTAATCTTATCACATTTATAGCTGTCATTTATTGCAAGGAAATGTGGTTCTGCAGAAACAGTTAAAAGGGAGGTAAAACAAAAGTAGCAGCAATGTATATGGTTTATAGCATGTGTAAAAGAACTCTATTAAAACTGTGCAAAAATTTGATCTTACCCTTCACCAGAGGACAGAATGCTTGATGACATTATTCATTAGGTAAAGCAAGTAAAACCACAATGTGGTGCCGCTACATATCTATGGAATAGTTAAAAATCAATGAAACTGACGATACCAATGGTGATATGTAGCAGCTGGAACCCTTCTTCATTGCTGGTGGGAACGCAAAATGGTACAGCCATGTTGGAAACAGTCTGGTAGTTTCATATTAAGGTACACGTACAATTTACCATACCATCCAGCAATCCCACTCCTAGGAATTTATCTCAGGAATGAAAATTTATGTTCACACAAAAATTTGTAAGAGTTATAGTGGCTTGTTCATAATCACCCAAATCTGGAAACAACCCAGTGTTTTTCTTTTTCTATTTATTTTTATTTTTTTATTAAGTATAGTTGATTTACAATGTTGTGTTAATTTCTGCTGTACAGCAAAGTGACTCAGTTATACACATATATACATTCTTTTCTGTATTCTTCTCCTTTATGGTTTATCCCAGGAGATTGGATATGATTCCCTGTGCTTATTCAGTGGGACCTTGTTTATCCACTCTAAATGTAATAGTTTGCATCTATGAACCCCAAACTCCCAGCCCATCCCTCTGCCTCCAACCCAACGTTTTTCAGCTGGTGACTGAATTAACAAACCATGGTACGTCCATATAGTGTAATACTTCTCAGTAGGAACAAGCTACTGATACCATCAACATGAATGACTTTTAAATGCATCATGCTAAAAGAAGCCTGACTCAAAAGGCTCCATACTGCATAATCCCATTCATATTGTACTCTCGTGAGAAATAAACCTCTGAGGGCAGAATCCAGATTAGTGCCAGGGACCATGCCGGGTGGAGAGGCTGACTGCAGAGGGAACAAGGGAATTTTTTGTGCTGGTGGAACTGTTGTGTATCTTACTTGTGGTGGAGGTTGTGTGACTGTATTCTTTTGTCGAAATTTGTGGAAGTATACACATTAAAGGGTGACTTTTATTACATGTTAATTACATCGCAATTAAAACGTTAAGTATAAAACCATATATATTTTTCTCACACACACACACACACACACACACACACACACACTGTATTTTATTTTTACAAGAGATAAATAAACTGACACCAAGCATTGTAAATGGATGACCACAACATAAGCAACAACGATTGCAATTACCAAACACGAAACACACTCATACTATGTCATAATATTGACATTCAGTCCAGTAATCCTCCACTGTAACAGCACCTTTACTTTGCAGTGAAAATTGATTTGTATATTTTTTGCCTCTGAGTCCTTCTGGGATTTTTTTTTTTTATTCAAACAGAAAGTCACAAAAATTATAATCATCCTCATCAGTTCACTCAGTCCCATGTTATTAATTTTTTTTATCTTGATCTTTTGTTAGCACTTTTATGAATTCATCAGTTTTCCATTAGAGTTCTGAAAATGCTTATTCATTCAATTCAGCAGTATAGTCAGTTACCAGAAACCTGTACTTGTCAGAGTCTTCTCCATGAATTCCTTGAAGATGAAACCCTTATTTATTTATTTATTTATTTATATATTTTTTGCTGTGTTGGGTCTTTGTTTCTGTGCGAGGGCTTTCTCTAGTTGCGGCAAACGTGGGCCACTCTTCATCGCGGTGCGCAGGCCTCTCACTATCGCGGCCTCTCTTGTTTGCGGAGCAAAGGCTCCAGACGTGCAGGCTCAGTAGCTGTGGCTCACAGGCCTAGTCGCTCCACGGCATGTGGGATCCTCCCAGACCAGGGCTCGAACCCGTGTCCCCTGCATTGGCAGGCAGATTCTCAACCACTGCACCACCAGGGAAGCCCCGAAACCCTTTTATAGGAACATTTTTGCAAAAGCATCAGAGTACACCCAGAACTGTCTGTAAATGACAAAAGACTTAAAAATGACCATGGTTAAAGATTTGATGAAAGTTCATAATAATGCAATTGACAAGGAAATTTAGTTATTTCTGAGATATACATTTTAAAATAACTAGAATTATGACTTATAACATTATACCAGAACATATAAGATTTTTAGAAATTTCATGTAATGTCTGAAACATTTATATTAACATATTTCCATACAAATAACCCAAAGAAAGTTTAGTATTAGTTGTTTTGTTTGTTTGTTTTTTTATACTGCAGGTTCTTACTAGTCATCAATTTTATACACATCAGTGTATACAGGTCAATCCCAATCGCCCAATTCAGCACACCACCATCCCCACCCCACCGCGGTTTTCCCCCCATGGTGTCCACACGTCTGTTCTCTACATCTGTGTCTCAACATCTGCCCTGCAAACCGGTTCATCTGTACCATTTTTCTAGGTTCCACATACATGCGTTAATATACAATATTTGTTTTTCTCTTTCTGACTTACTTCACTCTGTATGACAGTCTCTAGGTCCATCCACGTCTCAACAAATGACTCAATTTCTTTCCTTTTTATGGCTGAGTAATATTCCATTGTATATATGTACCACAACTTCTTTATCCATTCGTCTGTCGATGGGCATTTAGGTTGCTTCCATGACCTGGCTATTGTAAATAGTGCTGAAATGAACATTGGGGTGCATGTGTCTTTGAATTATGGTTTTCTCTTGGTATATGCCCAGTAGTGGGATGGCTGGATCATATGGTAATTCTATTTTTAGTTTTTTAAGGAACCTCCATACTGTTCTCCATAGTGGCTGTATCAATTTACATTCCCACCAACAGTGCAAGAGGGTTTCCTCTTCTCCACACCCTCTCCAGCATTTGTTGTTTGTAGGTTTTCTGATGATGCCCATTCTAACTGGTGTGAGGTGATACCTCATTATAGTTTTGATTTGCATTTCTCTAATAATTAGTGATGTTGAGCAGCTTTTCATGTGCTTTTTGGCCATCTGTATGTCTTCTTTGGAGAAATGTCTATTTAGGTCTTCTGCCCATTTTTGGATTGGGTTGTAAAACCATATTTTTAATGTTACTAGATTGACTATGGATGCTAATGAGAACTCAGTGGTATGGGGAGAGGGGAAATGTGGTGAAGAAAACTGGGAGGAGAGGAAGTGAAAGGAAAGAATGTGGGTGACAGTAGAAAGGGGAGTGTTTGGGGAAGTGAGAACTGGAGTCCATGACGGCCCTCATCCCAGGCCACAGAAAGATGTCCACGCCTTCTGCTCTAAAGGCTTTTCATATAAATCTCCCTCCATTCAGAAAGTTCTGATCTCAGGTTGCTACTTCCATAGCTGAAATCTTACTGCCAAAATCAGTCCTGAGAAAGGTACTAATTTTAGTTTCTCCTGCTTCATCATAATAATCTTTATCTCATTGAGGGCTAAATGAGATATTTGTTACATTTGCACAATGGCTGGCACTGAATAAGTTTCGATAGTTAACTGTCATGAAGTGATGAGGTCAACTTTTATTTAATAGATGAGAAATCAGAGGTTTAAAATGGTTATGTTTTATAGATTATAACTGAAGAGCTATGTTAAACCTGGCCTCCTGACCCATCTCCCATGCTCTTTCCTACTAAGTTATATTCACCTTGGAGTCAGGTAGCTTTCTGATCTTCCCAAAGGCTGAAAACAAACACTGATGTGCAGAAGTTAAATGTTTGCAGGATTTTCCATGAAAACCATCTTCACAGTTCAGGTATATTATCTGGTTTTCATTTTTTTCCATTTTCCATTTCAGAGGACTTTAAATGTGTGCAGTAGTATAAGATGATGTCTGGGTTATTTAAGTCCTTGGGAGAAATAGGTTGCAAGAGAGTGGGGGAAGTATGCTTAAATTAAGTGTAAAAATATTCTCACACAGTGCCATTAGCCTTGCAGGGCCCGTCAACCTCCAGTTCACTCTTGCCTCGTGTCAGATGTGTTGGAAGGCTTTGACAAACAGTTGATATGCCAGAGACAGCTAAAAGCCTCAGAGAGGTACATAGAGACGTAAATCTATCATCTAAATAAATTCCACTAGTGGCAGGTGTCTCAGAACTCTAACTCACCGTGATGTGGGCACATGGGTTTTGTTAACCAGAAACAGCATTTTAACACTGACAGCTTCTAAAAAAGACAGCTCTAGATAGGAATTTACTATCTGCAGAACTGCAAACTAATCTTGCCTTCAGATGAAAAGATTGCAGTGCAGCTCACTTTATAAGAGCGGAGAAAGATGTCATTGTTGCGTTTATTCCCTAACATCTGAATCTTTTAATGCATAAGCAATTTTTATATCCACTGTCCTTGAAACTTGACCAGAATGAAAACTTTGGTTAGGGAAAGTTATGTACAATTAAGGTTTGACCACTTTATTTTTATGCTTGTGAGCAAGTCTTGGAAAAGTCCGCAGTAATCTTTTTTGAGGTTTATTGGTTTTTAAAAATGCTTTTATACATTTCTTTTTATCTCTATTTTCTTTTTTCTTTTTTATGGAAAGGCATTTTATTTTAAATACAGCAGTGTGTACATGTCAATCCCACACTCCCAGTCTATCCCTACCCACCACCCACCCTCCACCACCCTTTCCTCCTGGTAACCATAAGTTTGTTCTCTAAGTCTGTGAGTCTGTTTCTGTTTTGTAACTAAGTTCATTTGTATCATGTTTTTTAGGTTCCACATATAAGCGATTATAACCTTTATATTATAAAACAATTCTGGTTCTTTTGAAGCATGCCAGGCACTGTATTAAACTCAATATTAACATTTCACCTGTCCACCCTTTGTAATTTTATTTATTTGAGAATAACCTTAAAAGGCCAGATCATTGTAGTTAGTAGTTTTGCCGAGACTTCTGTGGCTGTTGTCTAAGGCATTGGTGAGTGAGCCTAGCTGACCATCTAGTGTCGACATGTAGACACAACCTTGTCGCCTCTGTATGTCAGAACACATGTTATCTTCTACATGGAGACGTATGTGCTCTATTGCTTCTCATGAATTTGGGAGTTTACAGAGGTCTTAGAACCTCTGACAAAATCTTCTACCATATATGGTGAATGGGTGATTTGCATCCTTGAGAATGATGGTCTCCTTCCTTTTTATATATGAGGTGGTCAACAGAATCCCCCCTTTCTTGAGCAAAGGAAGGGATATGAAACAATTTTCTCCTCAAGCACCCTGGAGGAAAGCACCCCAGCTCTGATGGGTGAGCGTGATATGGACTGAGCAGATGGTCAGCCGAACAACTCTACATTCAGGTGCCTTGTCAGTGTCCCCCAAAATAGATCCCAGAGCTTAGCTCTTTGCACGTAGGAAGTTAGTTGTAATTCTTTCTGTGTATGCTGAATTTTTTAATACTTTAGTAAAAGATTCAGCTGACCTGTTCAGTTGGTTTGACCTGACTTATCGGGATGGATAAGCTAGCTGCTGGAGAAATTAAAGAGATAACCTTTCTCTTAGATATTTTATTTAGTCTTTTTGAAAGTTTTTTATTTGGGGGATAAATTAACTCTTGGGGGCAGTGATTTGTCCTGTTAGTATTCTTAAAATAAGTCAACCCTCACTTGTCCCCACTCATGGAAATGTGCAGTCAGCAACACAGCCTGTGGGATGGAACCGACATCTACCATGTGTGTGCCCCGCACTGGGTGCTGTGCCACTGCCATCATGTGCCTCACCCTTGTGGTCCTCAACAGTTCTGAATGTGTTTAGGATTTCAGTTCCCTCTTTGCCATGCCTGTTGTGGGCACCCTACTGAAACGAAAAACAGTAAAAACAGCAACGACAAAAGCCCAAAGTTCTTGCTTTTGTAACATTTTATGCTAAGCATTATTCCAGCCCATTTTTACTGGAAATGCAGATGGTTTTAAGGAAATTGAGATATATGACTATTCATTTAAGATATACATGTGGGAAGTGGTTGAGCTGGGATTAAATTGATCTGTATCACACTAAAGCCCTTGCTGTTTGCCCTAAAATTCATTAATGTCTGGCATATTAGACTTTTGAAACTTAGCATATACTGAATTTTTTAGGGTAGGCTGGGAATGTAGACACAGAACTACACCAGCAATAATAATGAAGGCTCACTGTGAAAACTGCAGTTCAGTAGGAAGGAGACAGTTGTGTGGGCACCCCACCCCCCAAATCTTGTTTAAGTTGGTTCTCATCCTAGATGGGGATAGTCAGCATCAGCTCCAGGATGGGGACACAATAGCCTGAGCTCCTGCTGGAGTCTAATATCCATGGATTTTTTCCTCAGATAAAATGTCACCTGTCATTTTTCCCTGGAACTTTGGGACTTTGTGTTCAGTTATTTTAAGATTTGTTTGTTGCCCTAATGTGTGGTTAAAGCTACTTCTTTTTATTTCATTCATTCATTTATTTATTTATTTTTGGCTGCGTTGGGTCTTCGTCGCTTCGCGCAGCCTTTCTCTAGGTGTGGTGAGCGGGGGCTACTCTTTGTTGCGGTGCGCGGGCTTCTCATTGCGGTGGCTTCTCTTGTTGCGGAGCACGGGCTCTAGGCGCACGGGCTTCAGTAGTTATGGCACGTGGGCTTCAGTAGTTGTGGCTTGCAGGCTCTAGAGTGCAGGCTCAGTAGTTGTGGCACACGGGCTTAGTTGCTCTGCAGCATGTGGGATCTTCCCGGACCAGGGCTTGAACCCGTGTCCCCTGCATTGGCAGGCGGATTCTTAACCACTGTGCCACCAGGGAAGTCCCAAGCTACTTCTTTGGACTAGTGTACTTTCCCTATCCTGGAATTTCTCTTTTCTTTTGTAATTGAGCCTAACATATATCCTATTATAGCCTGACAAATTGTGATTGGAATCAAAATCTTTCCAAGGTGCATTGAGTTAATGGTTTTGGTACATCCTGGGGTCAGCTCTCGTAGCATGGAGGCATTTTAATGGGACTTTCAGAAGTCGAGCAGTTAATCCTGCCGCACAGCACAGGCCAGAGGCTTGTTTCCTGGGGAATCCACTTTGTATCTGTCAGCCTGACCCCTGCCTTCTGGCAGCACATCAAAGCAGCTGAACATTTTGAGTTTTGGTGCAACTATCACTCATTCATCAAAGTTCTGTCTGGGTGATATATGTTTTTGAAAACAGATGTGGAAACTGAGGTGACAGACATTGAGAATGGACCTGTTGTTGAGGCTCATATTGTCACACATGCTGTAGGAAGACAGGTTGTTAGCATTCAGAGTGGAACACCTACAATCTGGTGAATTCAACATGTTGGTTGCATAGCTCAGCTCTTGGATTAGTCTTTGTGGTTTGATTTGCATTGCTTTGGAGGTAATTAAAAGCTGTCCTCACCCCCACCCCCTGTGCGTGCGCTAAAAATTAGTAAACATGAAACAGGGTAGCTTACTGTATTTTAGTGTTAGCAAGATATACCAATGTTCTTGTGTTGAATATTCTTTTTCATTTTGGCTGCTCTGTGCCAGGCATTATCTAGGTGATCCTACAATAACTCTTTGAGGTTGATATCATTGTTTCCATTTTATATTTGATAAAACCGAGGCTAAGAGGAGTTTGGTTATTTGAGTGTGTTCAGCCACTCAGCTTAATCCCAACCACTGTGCTGCCTGTACTGCTTCTGGAATGTGATGTGGTGCAAAAGTACCAAATGGAGAAAACGATGCTCTGTGACTCACAGGAACACCTTTAAACGGCATCACGACTCCTGAGTCTCTCATCGCTGTGCCCTGGACCCCAGCTGTATGAGAAGTCAGCTCATCAAGGCAACACAGGGTGTGGTCCACATTTTCAGCCAGACCAGTCACTCTAGGGAGAAAAGCATCTGTACTCAGTGTTCATTTCTGTATCTTGGTCAAATGTCATCCTGAGCCATGGCAGCACGTAGGCACGTTCTCACCTTGGGTTTCTCAGGTTCTAAGTAGATACTTGGGCTCAGGGACATCTGAGTATGTTTAGTAGAGTTAAAGGAAGAAAAAAGGTCTTCAACAGGCCTGTTTAATCCATGTCACTAATAATTTTTTCATAACCATGCTTTGATGAGGAGGAAATTTAAGAGAAATTATGCATACAGAATGTTTCCCAATTATTATTTTTTTTAATGAACAGGGAAATGACTTGAATGCCATATTGTGCTTGCCTGTGGATGGCAGGATATTGGGTGATTAAAAATAATTTTATACATACTATTGTGTACTTTGGAGCTTTTCTGCAAGAAGCTTTGTATTGCTTGTAAAAAATCAAAGGAAAAAAAGTACAATATAAAATTAGGGAAAATGTTATTTGAACACCTTGGTCTTTTATATGGATTTTGTCTAGTGACCCCAGTAGGAGGGGTATGGGACCAGCTTACGGCAGAGAGAGTGTTCATTGGTTTCCTCCCTTTGTCTTCAACACAGACACCCTGAGTCCCCCCTCCCTCCCTCCCTCCCTCCCTCCCTCTCTCCCTCTCTCTCTCTCTCTCTCTCTCTCTCTCTCTCTCTCTGTCTCTGTCTCTGTCTCTCTCTTTCAATTCTGGACACATTTTTTTCTTAGTAATGTTCAGAATTCCATATTCATTTTCTCCTTAATGGTTCAATATGGAAGGTTCTCTTCTGATGTCTTTGGTAGTAATTTTCAGGGAATCCTTGTTTTGCTTGCTAACTAAGACCAATATCTGTATTTTAAATTATTTTCATCTGTCATTTTAAAAGTATGTAGCTTAAGTAAGTCGAATATAAATTGCCTTCACCCTTTTCTAGAGGTTCCATATGCAAACAATAAATTTAAAATGTACTGAAATTTCTTTTATTACTTACTATGTTCTTAGTATCCTGAGGTCAATGTATTCTTTTCTGTCAAACCTAATTTCTATGTGTGTTGGCGGTCCCCAAACCACTCCCAGGTTCGGTGATTCACGAGAACTCACAGCACTCAGCATACAGTTGTTCTCACAGCTGTGATTACACCAAGTAAACTCAGCAAAGGGAAAAAAAGGCACATGGGGCGGAGACTGGAGGAAACCAGCTGCAAGCTTCCAGAGTTCTCACCCAGGGAGGCACACAGTGCTCCTTAATTCCCCCTGGAATGAGTTATGACAATACATGTAGAATGTTGCCAACCAGAGAGGCTCGTTAGAGAGTCGGTGCCCAGAGTTTTTACTCGAAACTGATCACATAGGCACCCTCTGCCTAGCACGTATCACAATTCCAGAATCCCAGAAGGGAAGCAATTGTTCAGCATAAACCATATTGTTTGTACTGTGCAGTCTAGGCACCGTGAGCCATTCTTTTCAGGAGATGGAGGGAATTCTCCCGAAATTCAAGTTCCCAGACACCTTCCAGGGGCCAACCTTGTCAGCAGGACTCTCAAAGGATAGCAGTCACAGGCCTGTTATGTTAGTTCCTTTCTGCACAACATGCAGTAGAAAGCTAGAATATCCATTTATACCAAAGGCAAAAATAAGTTTGCTGGAGCAAAGAATATGTGCATTAACCTCTTTAAGAGTGACTTTGGACATCTTCCCTCTAGCTCACTTTTCACCTCTGTAAAATGCGCGAGTACTTTGCACTTTAGAATTCTGTGATCCTCTATGTTTTCTAATACTTTATACATCAGTGATTCTCAGACTGGGGTCCATGTACCCTAGGGTTATGTGAGCACTGTCTCAGAGGTACAATGCAGTGATAGTTCTTTGAGGATGAACTTCCAGATCCTGGACTTTTGTACATCCTGTTTCCTCATATTGGTGTGAAGGAGAGAGAACCTTGGAAGGAGCTTCTGGTTCTCCTTTCTCACCACCCCTTTTGCTTTACAGAATAAATGAATTACTCTCAGATAGGTGAACAAAGGGGCCGATTCTGAGGGCAAGTGTTCAGAGACCAAAGCAAAGACAGATTAGGTAATAAATACTGAAGAGAATAGCACATTATTTCGCTTAGGTCATAAATTTATTGCAAAGGTTGTGACGTTATCTACTAGCTGCTCACTGAAATCCATGGTCTTCTCTTCCTTGGGCCACAGCTAGTCCACGTCACAGCCTCCCTTGCAGGAAGGAGCTCAGCCAAAGGTATGGGAGGAAAATGATGGGTGACTCCCAGGCTTGGCTTCTAAATACCCCCATCTGTCCTCCTCCTTACTGTTTTCTGGAAAGGAGTTGACCCAGAGAGAGACCCCGGAACCCAAACGTTGAGATGGCAGCGCTTTTGTCCCTAAATGACTGTGGAGGAATGTTAGCCCAGTGAACTGTTTTCCAGCCCAATACTGTTATGTGAGCCAGAAACAAATTCCTGTTACGTTTAAGTCATTATATCGTTGGACCTATATTTTACCCTAATACACTCAAGATTGCCTCTTAGAATTAGAATTCAGAAATGAGGTGCTTGATATGGGGATGCATATTAATACATTTATTTTATTTTAAAAAATGAATTCAGTCTTTTTCTGATAGAAACTAAATCTGTTTTGGCAGATTGGTTTGATAACAAGGACCACCTTTGTCTGTCAGGTTATATATATGGCTGACATTTCACATAAATTTGGCTTCATTTGCAGTCCCAAAGTTTGACAAATATACTTAAAGCACGCATATAATTATATCCTGGAATTCTATGCTGGAAAAGGTTTCCTTTACTTTTTTTTTTCCAATCTTAAAATTAAAAAATAAAATTTATAAGGGTTAACTTTAACATATGCAAGGAAAGGTACAGTTTTCCAAAACTCTTTTGGGGGAATTGTAAGCAAAAACAATTGAAGACTGCTGGTATATAGAAGAGGACTGTTAGCAAGTAGTTTAAATGAGTCTTGATTGATCTGATTAAGCAACAGACAGTTAGTTATTCACTTGTGTAAATGAGCTAAACCTAAAGCAAACAACAGAGACTAATGCTGCAGCTTGAACAACTTGTACTCTTGCAAGTCTTCCAAATTACCCTCTTAAAATATTTGTATAGATATCATCAGGCAGGTGAATGGAAAGGTTGAGTAAGTGAGCTTCCTGTAAGAAAAGTGTATGCATAGGGGGATTACTTCACTTACTGTGCCAGTAAACCTGAAAGTTTATTGTTCCCTCTCCTTTCCTGAATCTCTTTTATGTACTGAGGAGACACATAGGTATGGGATGAACCTCGGGACCTGGGCCAAGTGTTTGTAGGAAAGAAATTGAAGGATAACTAGGTGACTAAAGTGCTAAGGGAAGGACTTAGTCTAACAGAATGCAATTTCCTAAATTTATGATTTGGCAAGCTTGGCACCTGTAGGGTTTTAAATAACTTCAGGGAAACATTCCTACTTGTGCCCCATACAGCATGTCAAAGTCACTGCAAGCAAGGAACAGCAGAGTGCAGCCTGAGCATTTGTCCTGCTGGTGGATCAGCTCTAAAGGATCAGAGGCACTCATCACATCTCACAGGAGGCACTACCCCGTTGACTAAAAGTGCTCCGGGAGTGTGTCTCTGGCATCCATCCACTCTGAAAATGCTGGCAGTCATAAATGCCAGAGTCACACCTGGCATTGCTGTTGAAAAACACTGAACACCCCATGGGTCCACAGCCTGAAGGGGTTAGGGGGAAATCTGGGAAGTAGAATAACTGCTCTGCATGAGGAAGTATGAAGACAGACCTCTTCGAGTTGATGGAAGGTATCCTCTGTGTTTCCAGCATCTGCAAAACAAGTATCTAAAACACTGGAGAGGAGTTCAGAGGGGCAAACAGTGGAAGGTAGGCCAGGGGCTAGTAAGGAATGGCATGTGTTACCTCAGAAACTCAAGGGAACGGGGTGAACATCCCCTGTTTCTCACACTTCTTTAGAAACCGTGTGAGAGCAGGAACCCAGAGAGCTAATTGCTGGCTAAAGGGGCTTTGTGGGAGGTATTTGGGGGACGATGTTTAAACGTTGGGTGCCTTCCACTTGGCCTGGCCTACGGCCCTGTGAATGGCATCAAGGTGGCTCTGGGGATGGAGTCATCACAGTTACACTCCTGAGACCTCCTTCTGGAGACTCTGTGATTCCTCCAGGGCAGACACCACCGTGATCTTCAGCTTTGTATCACCAGAGCCTCATGTGGGGCCAGAGTCTATACCCAGAAAACGTTTAAACGATGAATGAATGGACCAGTTATAAGGTTTCCCTCCAACCTTGCCCACTAAAATGGCACAAAGGGAGGGACTCAGACCAACATTCCATTAGGACTGGTGTGTGCTCACCTGAGTTTCATTTCAGCCTCCCTAGCAGGTGAGATTCAGGAGGAGTCAGGAGGAGAACCCAGTCAGGCATTGTCACTGACACCGTGATCAAGATAGACACTGGAGGCATCCCATTTAGAGCGACTCCGCACACCCACACTGAGTCTTCCAGAGCCTTGCACTTGAGTCCTCTCTGAGGGTGATGATGGAAAGGATAGTACTTGTTGTGTAGCCATTCGCAGAGACAGAGCTCTGACTGCTTCCTGCCTGTGGGACCGAGTGGGCCTCCATAGGGCTTCGGGCAGTCCTTTTCCTGAAAAAGTCAGCCCCGCTACTGCAGGCAGCCTTGTCTGCTGACTTGACACTTCATCTTGAGACTGCTGGGTTGTCACGCTTGGCTCTGGAACTCACACTGCTTTAAAGCTGCTTGCTTGAGGGCAGGAAGATCTACAGGGGATAAAAAATGAAATGGGCAATTTTGCCAAGGATTTGCAGTAGCAAAACAGAGAGCTGACAATAGGAACATTCATTCTATTCAACAGAATGAGTGATCATGTTGTGTGCAATAAAAGGAAAGTGTCAGAGTTAGGAGAAATGATAAAATAGAGCACCAACCATTAAGTGTTCCTTCCTTATTTAATATTTATATTCCTAGCCATTGTTAGGGTTCCATCTCAAGCAGGGATGAGACCTGACTGAAGTTCCCTATTGTCTGTTTTCCTGAAGAAGTGCTGCACAGTATTTAATAATTTATCAAATAAGTAGAGTTCTCTCAGTTCAGCAGTCAATATGTACTCGACAGTTCAGGAACATTTCCCCCCGTTCCGAGTTGGTATTTTGTACATATGTTTGTATGTGTGTATTTTATATAAAACACACACATATAAAATATATTTAGTGGGCTTCCCTGGTGGCGCAGTGGTTGAGAGTCCGCCTGCCGATGCAGGGGACACAGGTTCGTGCCCCGGTCCGGGAAGATCCCACATGCCACGGAGCGGCTGGGCCTGTGAGCCATGGCCGCTGAGCCCGCGCGTCCGGCGCCTGTGCTCTGCAACGGAAGAGGCCACAACAGCGAGAGGCCTGCGTACCGCAAAAAAAAAAAAAAAAAAAATATATATATATATATATATATATACATATACATATACATATATATATATTTAGTATGTGTGGATGTATGCATTTGCGTATGTCAGGGGAGAGAGGAGTTGATGTTTACTCTGGCTCTGTCTTAACTTTAGCTCAAGATCATCAGAAAGCCTAGATGAGCCTTTCTATGCAAAGGGCAGAACATCAGGAGGGATCTTGTCCTGGTTCTGCTGTTGGCTACGAAACCTTAGGCAGGGAATTTAATCTCCAGGTGTCTAATATTTGCTACCTGTAAAATGAGATAATCATACCTAACATCCAGAGACATAACGAATCATGAGTTACTGCATGTAAAGTGCCTGAGGCAAATGGAAGTTAACGTTCTTTGTGAGACAGGGCGGTAGCATTTAAACAGTAAAACTGTGGGACAGTTTGTGTTCCTTCTACATCATCCCTTCTCTCAAAAGAAAGATAGGGAGTTCTCTCCACCGTACCTCTATGAGAATTTGGGTCCAGATCCTTAAGAGGATTTTTGTTTAGGAGAGGATTGAAAGAGTAAAAGCATTATATGAAGAGAAGACTAAAAAGCTACGAAGAATTGTAGAAAGGATTCAACTGGTAGCGCATGGTGTGCAGGGGCAGAGGGCTACTCAGATTATCACCTTTAGATCCCTGCCATCAAGTGCCTAGAGGAGACAAGACTCTGAGGGACCAAGTATGTGCTGCCATAGAACATTTTAGTGAAGATAAGGAGTTGAATGGAGGTGGTTGGTTGCTTCTAATGCCCTGGGGAACTTAGGGAAAGAAAATAAGGAGCCTGGGGCTTTTAATTTAATGTAAGTGGTAATGACCTGTGCTGCTGCTGGCTGAAGCTCTAGGAGCCTCTGCGTGGTGTCACCATCTCTCCGTTCCCATCTGTGAAAACGGCGTGGTTCAGATAGGGGCGCTGCCCCGGCCCGGGGCCCAGATTAAAGACCTGCAGCAGAGTCACAGCCAGCATTCAACATGAGCAAGAAACAAACATTTCATGAGGCTCTGGAGATTGTTGCTGCTGGAGCATGAAAGATGACTAATAGAAAGTCTGTTAACATATTCTTTTGGAAAATGCTCATCTAGTGTCCGATATCAGGGCCCACTATTCTCATAGCTTGTTCTTTAAAAACCGTTCCAAGCACTAAGTTCTCATGCAGGTCTCCATTGACCCTTTATGAAGCAACTACCATAAATGTTACCCAGGGCCATGACTCTTCCACTTATGAGCTGTGTGATCTTGGTGAAGTCCCTGAACTGCTCTGTGCCTCTGTTTCTACATCTATAAAATAGAAATATTACTATTGCCTATCTCATGGAGTTCAGAGGAATAAATTAAGTAAATAACGAATAGTATATGTATTACCCTCAAAGCAGTATCCAACATGTAGTAAATATTTATTAAATTTATTTATAAATATTTAATGAGTGTTTACCTTCTTCCGGGTCCTGAGCCGTTACTTATAAGGGCTTATATGTAAGGGCTTATAAGGATGAACCAGAACATATTGGTTCCAATGTTCTTGGAGCTCTTAGGTCTAGGAAGAGAGATATATTTAAAAATGACTGTTTATGAAAAGGAATTGTCCCATGACAATGTCCATCAGGGAGACTAACCTAATTTGGAGCGTCAAGAGTGGATGACCCTGAAGGAATGACATTTAAGAACTAAAACGTGAGAGAGGTGCAGCCAAGATGAAGGTAGGGATGGTGGGGGGAAGTTATGCAAGTTAAGGGAGTGGTATATTCAAGGTCCTTGAGGCTGGAAGAAACGAGGTGCGTCAGAGAAGAGAAAGGAACCAGTGGGGCAGGAGCAGCGGAGGACAGCTCTGAGCCGCGTGGCAGAGGAGAGAGCGTTGCCTTTGGGGGCGTCTCAGCCCTGGGTGTGTGATTGTGGGCAAGCTCATCTGCTTCAGGCCTCAGTTTCCTTATTTCTAAGGTAAACGATCCTTTCAGTTCTAAAATTCTTATTCTGGGATTTTTCTCACCTTTTCCTGGTTCCAAAAGAGCCAGTGAGGCTGTGCTGGAAGTTGTTTCTAATCAAGTCTAGTTGTGTAGGGTGAACTATGGGGAACAACCAGAAAGGGGGGAGGGTAGGCTCTTTCTGGTCTGATGCTTAACCTGACTTTTATGTTGTAAAATGCAGAGTCCTGACGGCTGACCCTCCAGCAGCTTTGGGTCCTTGGTTGGCAGGTGCCTCTAGCCCCTGCTAGAGGCAGAAAGGCAGGAGTCACGCTTACGCTCCCACTTCCTCCTCTGCTCGTAGGAGTGTGGGCTTAAAAATTTTTTTTCTGTTGCGTTTTTCTTCTCAGACTGCATGGTGAGATAATTTTAGCATTTATAGAAAATGGTGCTCCCCGCTGGGCTTATACATTAACCCCTCCTAAAGTGAATGGAGCATGCAGTGGAGGAACTTCATTCTTTCCTCTTTTTCTTTCTTTTATTACTTTTCATTTAAAAAAGTTATTCACATTTAGTACATTTGAACCCAAGAGCAAGCAGAAAAGTTTTAAAAATTGGTAGATATTTCTGTATCTTAAAACTCCACTGGCCTAATTGTGAATTTCTGAGTTAGGCCACACAAGATTTTTCATTGTGTGTCCTCTGACCTACATTGATTGCTGCAACACCAGCATCAGAATAGTTATTATTCTGTTGAGTAAATATGCCTCTGTCACAGATGGGAACAATTTTAGCCACAGTCTGTGCTGTGTGTCTCAGTGGAAACTTTATAGAAAAGTGAGGCTGGGGGAGATGGGAAAGTTGGGAGAATACACTTTGGAAGAGGCTGCTCTGAGAAGGATGCCCACCCTGCTTCTCAGCTCCAGTCCCTCCCTGAGCCAGCTGCCACTCTGCCCTTGGGAAGTAAATGTTGCACTGGGCACTGCCCTCTTCAGCCCTTGCTCCTGACCGAGGTGCTGTCAGAGTGCTCTTCACTTTTGATAACTGTAGCTGCTACCAGAAGACCCCTGGGATCATGAACTACAGGATCAACTGGCAGGCACTTTTGAACTGATGCCCACGTTCCCGCATATCCTTCCTAAGAGCATGTACAAGGATAATCCACACTTTTCCCTGAAGTCGATCTGCTCAAGAACACACCGGCTGTCTACAGGTCTACAGAGTCTCCTGTCCTCCTCCCCCTCACAGCCCATCTCCCACTTGGCTCGTGTCTGTCTCTGATCTTACCGTGGTGCCCTGCTTGTGTCGGAAGACCTCTGGCACGTAAAACAGAGGAATGATGCAAAACGCTGGTCTTAGTGAAGTTGAAAAAGGGAATGAATGTAATGACTGAGTAGCAGGTACTTATTTGCAACTCAGGTGGCTCCTTTTCATTCCTTTTGGCAAAACTGAAGGACTACCCAAAGGAAGTCCGCTGATAGATAGCGATGGATGGTAGTTGAGAAAGTTCAAAAGAACTGAGAAACATTGCTGCAACAGAGCTCCTCCAATCCTATCCGCTTATTAATGTGAATTATTTTTTAAGGAAAAATATAATTAAAATGACACTGGAACTATATCACTAGCAGTGTGTGACATTATCTGTATTTATACAAGCTACTTTAGAAAAATCTTTGTCGGCGGCCCGCCCTCGCCGTGAGGAGGAGGTGGGAGGAGGAAGCGGCTGGGGAGATCAGCCGTGAGCTGGAGCGCGGAGCCTGAGTGAGGGAGCAGAGCCGCCAGCGTGCCCGCTGCCGCCGCCTCCCCTCCAGAAAGAACAGCAGGAAGCAGTTGAACATATTGATGAAGTACAAAATGAAATAGACAGACTTAACGAACAAGCCAGTGAGGAGATTCTGAAAGTAGAACAGAAATATAACAAACTCCGCCAACCAATTTTTTAAAAGAGGTCGGAATTGATCGCCCAAATCCCAAATTTTGGGGGAGCAACGTTTGCTAACCATCCACAAGTGTCTGCACTGCTTGGGGAGGAGGACAAAGAGGCGCTGCATTATTTGACAAGAGTCGAAGTGACAGAATTTGAAGATATTAAGTCAGGTTACAGGATAGATTATTATTTTGATGAAAACCCTTACTTCGAAAATAAAGTTCTCTCCAAAGAATTTCATCTGAATGAGAGTGGTGATCCATCTTCAAAGTCCACTGAAATCAAATGGAAATCCGGAAAGGATTTGACAAAACGTTCAAGTCAAACGCAGAATAAAGCCAGCAGGAAGAGACAGCATGAGGACCCAGAAAGCTTCTTCACCTGGTTTACCGATCATTCTGATGCAGGTGCAGATGAGTTAGGAGAGGTCATCAAAGATGATATTTGGCCAAATCCATTACAGTACTACTTGGTCCCGGACATGGATGATGAGGAAGGGGAAGGAGAAGATGATGATGATGATGATGAAGAGGAAGAAGGATTGGAAGATATTGATGAAGAAGGGGGTGAGGATGAAGGTGAAGAAGATGCAGATGATGATGAGGGGGAGGGAGGAGAGGAAGATGAGGAGAAGATGACTAATGGAACACTGATGGATTCCAACCTTCCTGTTTTAATTTTCTCCAGTCCCCGGGAGCAAGTTGCAGTCTTTTTTTTCTTTTTTTCCTCCTTCTCCTCTTGTGCTCAGTTGCCCTGTTTCTGAGGTCTCTTTTCTCCTTTATACCGTGGCTCACAACTTATTTTGGGGGGAAATACCTTGAGCAGAATTCAGTGGGAAAAGAATCTCTACCACTTTCTGTTCCAAATTCATTTTTATCCCTTCCTGTCTCAACAAAAACTTTATGGAATCAACACCACCATACTCTGGGGGAAAAAAGAAAAACCTTCTGCTCCCTTACCTCTGCTGGAAGCTGGAGGGTACTAGGCCCCTGTGTAGTAGTGCATAGAATTCTAGCTTTTTTCCTCCTTTCTCTGTATATTGGGCTCAGAGATTACACTGTGTCTCTATGTGAATATGGACAGTTAGCATTTACCAACATGTATCTGTCTACTTTCTCTTGTTTAAAAAAAGAAAAAAAAAACCTTAGGGCTTCCCTGGTGGTGCAGTGGTTGAGAATCTGCCTGCCAATGCAGGGGACACGGGTTCGAGCCCTGGTCTGGGAAGATCCCACATGCCACAGAGAAACTGGGCCCGTGAGCCATGGCCACTGGGCCCGCGCATCCAGAGCCTGTGCTCCACAACAAGAGAGGCCCGCGCACCGCGATGAAGAGTGGCCCCCGCTTGCCACACTAGAGAAAGCCCTAGCACAGAAACGAAGACCAAACACAGCCATAAATAAATTAATTAATTAATTAAAAAAAAAAACTTTAAAAAATGGGGTTATAGAAGGTCAGCAAAGGGTGGGTTTGAGATGTTTGGGTGGGTTAAGTGGGCATTTTGACAACATGGCTTCTCCTTTGGCATGTTTAATTGTGATGTTTAATGGACATCCTTGCAGTTTAAGATGACACTTGTTTTTTTTGTTTGTTTGTTTTTTGCGGTACGCGGGCCTCCCACTGTTGTGGCCTCTTCCGTTGCGGAGCACAGGCTCTGGACGTGCAGGTTCAGTGGCCATGGCTCACGGGCCCAGCCGCTCCGCGGCATGTGGGATCTTCCCAGACCGGGGCATGAACCCGTGTCCCCTGCATCGGCAGGCGGACTCTCAACCACTGCGCCACCAGGGAAGCCCAAGGGAAAACAGTTTGACATGAGTTAACAACCAAAACAGGAAGAAAAAGAAAAATACTGGAGTTATTAAAATTTCAGATTATAAAAATTAAAGTGGGAAAAAGTTACTATTTTTCTTCAAAATAATGTTTCTAATTTAACATACTTTAAAGTGTTTTGTGGGTTGAATAATTTAAACAATATCATGGCCTCTTCACAGGTTTATTATTTTTCATAGTCACCGGAATTCATCATATATTCCTCTGTAGCACATTTAAAGGAAAAATCATATGCAGGGAATCATAGTGGCTCTTTAGGGCATTTTTTATCCTCTTTTTCATCTTCATCCTCTTTTTCATCAGGATCGAGTTCTTCCCAGTATTTACTGAGTGGTATATGTAGAGGAGGCAGAGTGAAAGAAGTGATAAGTTGGAAAGAATTTTTACTGTTTCTGAGATAGTACAGACGGGTTCCTCTTGGATTTTCCGAATTTTTTTATACTTAATAATACATTTTAATGAGTCTTTGGGGGAAGTCATAACTTTGCTACATTGCTTATCTCTGCCGCCTGCTCACATGACACAATACTCTTGTGAGGTATAATATTAAAATCATCTCTGGCTAAAAGTGGATTTTGGCTTTTAGCCTAACACTGAGCAAATAACCTTTCCATTCCAAGTTAAATGTTCCCATAAGCTCCTTAAAACCAAGTTTTCCTTGTTTAAAAAAGTTACCTAATATAATTCCCAAAGGGTAGGGTATGGAAGCTATTTAAATGAGGGTTAAAAAAAAAATCCTTCCCACGTTTTGCTGGCTTGGTCTTTCTTTTGCTAATATTTGATGGGTGTTTCTTTGCTAGGTTTGGAGTGAGAGGTCAGAATTCTCACAAGGGAGTTTGATGGTCCATCACATGGGTTCATTTCCTTAGCTCAAATTGTGGCTTAAAGCAGAATGCAGCTGCCTATTGCCAGTACGCCTTCACTGGGGAATCACTGCAGAAACTCTATCAGGCCCCATCTTTGTACTTGATTGTGACCCCATTATTGTCCAGAACTCTAAACCTCCAGCTCCCTCATAGCACAAGGCCAGGCTTTCTATGGTTTCCCCAGTAGGTCAGCCCCAAGGTAGATGAAAATTTGATAGATGTGCTTATAGTCTCTTTGGAGTTTTCTGTAGGAACTTGACAAGTAGATTCTTTCTACTAAATATTTTAACACACAGCCGTTAAAATGACATTTACCTTTTCTAGGACCATTTTTGACAGTGGCATGTAGTAGTTTCATTTTATTTGAAAACATCATTTGGGGTTTTATAGAAAAAAATAAAATATTTATCTCCACAGCTTGTTATCAGCAGGGAGGATAGGCATTCTTGGATGGATGGATGGAAGGTTTATTGGTAGAAAGATTCAAGAAGCTATTTTGTGATAAAGGATTTCTTTGCATTTTTCCTCTAGTCAAGTAAATTGCTTGTGGGTTCTTGCTAGGAAAAAATAATCTCTCTGGTGCTGCTTTTAATTTGATAGGGTTTAAAATGTTTTCAGAAGGGTTAAACTTCCCTTGTGTTAATGTCTGGTGTGGTCAAATGGAGGATGGCTTTGGAAAGGGCTTTTTTATGATGTTCTATTCAACCTTGCCACAGGAGGTTCAGTACAGTGGACCAGTCAAAACAATAACACCATTTTCACTTGACTTTAAGATGTGTGGTGTGTCCCCTTTCCCCCGACAGATAGTTCCTAAGTATATTTTTCTTTGACTCATGTGGTAAGGGTTTATGTTTCCTATGTTATATCTCCAGTGTGCCCAGCTGTCACTTTCAAAAAATAGGCACACACCACAATATTAACCCACTGTCATGATTTCTCATATATGTCTGCTGATAACTACACTTCACTTGCAAGGGGAAGAATTAACTGTACATCTTGTTTTTGTCCATTAGGTAAAAGTTTGCAAGATAAACTATAATCCTGGCGGGGCATAGGAGCATTTTTATGAGCAGGTGGGCCAAGTTGTGAAAAGACCATCATAAAGCTTAAAACTTGTGGAAAAAACCAAAACCTCCTCTGCTTGGTGGCTCTGTTTTTAATCTGATCCTCTGCTGAGTTCATGAATATTTCAAGGGAACCTGAACAGGTTATTCTTTCTTCCCTGGGGGCTACTGGGTGGTTTTCAATGGAAACATGCAGTTTGTCACTTTCATAGGAATGGTTTTAACACTATATAAGTCCAAAGTGGAGGTCAGAATTCACTTAATAGGGAAACCCCGTGTGACATTTTGCCAAACTTCACACAAGTCTAGTAATAGAATAGAATAAATTTTCCACCCCAGTAACATAGATGTTGTTGAGTTTGGTTTTTTTTTCCCTAAGAAGCTTAACATCATTAAAAAAAAAAAAAGAGTTTTCCCTCTGGAAGAAAGCAGAAATACATGCTCCCTATACTTTAAGAAGGATCTGTGAATCCAGGTGTTTAGTTTCTTACATTTTGATGAATACTGGATAAATGTATGATTTCAGTGACCCTGCTTTAAAAAATAGTTAACTAAACACGGCTATTGCAGAAAAAATGAAAATACTCAAAAAATGAAAACCCTGAATCTAGTAAGAAGATTCTCCCACCCACCCCACTTCTTAAAAGTAAATCTGAAAAAAACACACTGGTGATAAAGAATTAAGCTGTGGTCATCACACTTGCCATTGAAATGGGAAGCCAAGATTGAAGAATGAGTACACTGGCTCACAGCTGGGAAGACATCAGCAGGGGGAAGAAAGATCACGTGTTGCTGAGGGAGGCTGAACAGGGGAACTTGGTACAGACTAGTTTGAGAAGAGTTGTTGATGCTTGTCCTGCCACGGGGCTCAGCCACAGGCTCAGCAAATGGGGCTACGCTGTTCTGTGAAGATTTATTGAAAAATCACACCCTTTTTGTTCCTCAGTGGAATAATCCCCTTATAACTGGTGCAATCTGATTTTCTGCCTCATTTGTATCCTATGTTCAAGCTCGTGTGCCTTTTGCTGTGGGAACCGGAAAGGAACAGATACATTATCACATTCTACTGTTTCTTTTTCCTTTTTTTCCTCATCTTTTAAAGGGTACAGTAACAATGGCCATGTTTGCAAAGCCTTTTGTGTTTAGAGAGCACTTCTGTATCCATTACCCCCTTAATTCCCACGGTGATCCTATGAAGCGCAGCTGTAGAAACTGAGGCTCAGGTGCACATGGGAACTCACCCAAGTACCCTGCTCCCTAGTGGGGGACCTGGAGCTCAAACTGCAGTCTCCCTCAGTGCTTCTCCTCTGTCAGGGAGCCGGATGGGTGTGAGTTAGCCTGAAATTTGCTCAGATACCGGCAAGCATTATGAGCCCCAAATCTTAACCTTTAGTACAAAAAAACCTAGAGGTCTTGAACTCTTCTGTTTCCTCATTTTGCATTCATTTGACCACAGTCATTTGAAGGGGATTCCAAAGAATACTGTTTTTTCTTTATCGTTTACCATTGAAAAGTACCACGTTGGCCTCAAAACTGTAGCACTGAAATTTATATGTATACATACTTAGACAAAAGCAGCTTGTCTTTTACTCCCTGAAGCTTGATGGACCCCTGTTCCATGGATCAGCTGAGGGGCTGTCTCATCACACACAGGCATACACATAAGGGGAATAGGGGTGTGAACTTCAGGATGAACCGGATTATCCTCATCTTTTAAAAAAGTAATGTGAATGATAGAAGACGACCACACTTTAGTTTTACGATCGCCAGTGAGCCATAATAGAAGCAGTAAATGTCTCTTAGAGTTCTTTCACACATCTGCTTTGGTAATTCACTGTTATGTTTGAACAGATCTCACAGAAATGGAATTTTTAAATATTGAGAAAATTCCATTGAGAAATAGAGGGAGAATGAAAAATTCACCATAAAAGCCATGGCAAGAATAAGCAAGATGTGGCCCACATCTGAAAAATGTTTACTTTTAATCTAAATGAAGTTTTCAGAGAAGTTAGTGTTCTCACCCTTTTGCTGAAGAGTCAGTTGCTGGGCCAGTCTAATACCTGTTTGACGTTGTTTAGCCAATTTTTCATGACAGAAACACATTGTAGGTAATGTGGATAAGGTATTGTTATTTTCATGAAGAAAATCTGCATGGTTAGAATTACTTGACTCCTCTGTTGCCGTTATAAACCTTTTTATGACCTGTTCATGGCTAGTTGCAAAAACAGGGAAACTGAGGGTAGTGCACAGTGTCTTTGGTTCGTTGTGGAAGCAAATCTGCCAGTTCTGATTTTGAAATGTTAAGAAAGAAAAAAAAAAAGCTCTAAAGATACCATGGTTTTTATACTCTAACCTTTTTTGATTATTATTGTAAAAACAGTAAAACAACAACCTTAAAAAAGAGAAACCTAGGGTTCCAGTAATCTAATCATGATGTTTTCCATTTTTTTTTTACATCTTTATTGGAGTATAATTGCTTTACAATGGTGTGTTAGTTTCTGCTTTATAACAAAGTGAATCAGTTATACATATACATATGTTCCCATATCTCTTCCCTCTTGTGTCTCCCTCCCTCCCACCCTCCCTATCCCACCCCTCTAGGTGGCCACAAAGTACCGAGTTGATCTCCCTGTGCTATGCTGCTGCTTCCCACTAGCTATCTATTTTACATTTGGTAGTGTATATATGTCCATGCCACTCTCTCACTTTGTCACAGCTTACCCGTCCCCCTCCCCATATCCTCAAGTCTGTTCTCTAGTAGGTCTGTGTCTTTATTCCTGTCATACCCCTAGGTTCTTCATGACATTTTTTTTCTTAAATTCCATATATATGTGTTAGCATACGGTATTTCTCCTTCTCTTTCTGACTTACTTCACTCTGTATGACAAACTCTAGGTCCATCCACCTCATTACAAATAGCTCAATTTTGTTTCCTTTTATGGCTGAGTAATATTCCATTGTATATATGTGCCACATCTTCTTTTTTTTTTTTGCGGTACGCTGGCCTCTCACTGTTGTGGCCTCTCCTGTTGTGGAGCACAGGCTCTGGACGCGCAGGCTTAGCAGCCATGGCTCACGGGCCCAGCCGCTCTGCGGCATGTGGGAGCTTCCCGGACTGGGGCACGAACCCACGTCCCCTGCATCGGCAGGCGGACTCTCAACCACTGCGCCACCAGGGAAGCCCAGTGTGCCACATCTTCTTTATCCATTCATCCGATGATGGACACTTAGGTTGCTTCCATGTCCAGGCTAAGGTAAATAGAGCTGCAATGAACATTTTGGTACATGACTCTTTTTGAATTATGGTTTTCTCAGGGTATATGCCCAGTAGTGGGATTGCTGGGTCATATGGTAGTTCTATTTTTAGTTTTTTAAGGAACCTCCATACTCTTCTCCATAGTGGCTGTACCAATTTACATTCCCACCAGCAGTGCAAGAGGGTTCCCTTTTCTCCACACCCTCTCCAGTATTTATTGTTTCTAGATTTTTTGATGATGGCCATTCTGACTGGTGTGAGATGATATCTCATTGTAGTTTTGATTTGCATTTCTCTAATGATTAATGATGTTGAGCATCCTTTCATGTATTTGTTGGCAGTCTGTATATCTTCTTTGGAGAAATGTCTATTTAGGTCTTCTGCACATTTTTGGATTGGGTTGTTTGTTTTTTTGTTATTGAGCTGCATGAGCTGCTTGTAAATTTTGGAGATTAATCCTTTGTCAGTTGCTTCATTTGCAGATATTTTCTCCCATTCTGAGGGTTGTCTTTTGGTCTTGTTTATGGTTTCCTTTGCTGTGCAAAAGCTTTGAAGTTTCATTAGGTCCCATTTGTTTATTTTTGTTTTTATTTCCATTTCTCTAGGAGATGGGTCAAAAAGAATCTTGCTGTGATTTATGTCATAGAGTGTTCTGCCTATGTTTTCCTCTAAGAGTTTGATAGTTTCTGGCCTTACATTTAGGTCTTTAATCCATTTTGAGCTTATCTTTGTGTATGGTGTTAGGGAGTGATCTAATCTCATACTTCTACATGTACCTGTCCAGTTTTCCCAGCACCACTTATTGAAGAGGCTGTCCTTTCTCCACTGTACATTCCTGCCTCCTTTATCAAAGATAAGGTGACCATATGTGTGTGGGTTTATCTCTGGGCTTTCTATCCTGTTCCATTGATCTATCTTTCTATTTTTGTGCCAGTACCATACTGTCTTGATTACTGTAGCTTTGTAGTATAGTCTGAAGTCAGAGAGCCTGATTCCTCCAGCTCCATTTTTCGTTCTCAAGATTGCTTTGGCTGTTCGGGGTCTTTTGTGTTTCCATCCAAATTGTGAGACTTTTTGTTCTAGTTCTGTGAAAAATGCCAGTGGTAGTTTGATAGGGGTTGCATTGAATCTGTAGATTGCTTTGGGTAGTAGAGTCATTTTCACAATGTTGATTCTTCCAATTCAAGAACATGGTATATCTCTCCATCTATTTGTATCATCTTTAATTTCTTTCATCAGGTCTTATAATTTTCTGCATCCAGGTCTTTTGTCTCCTTAGGTAGGTTTATTCCTAGATATTTTATTCTTTTTGTTGCAATGGTAAATGGGAGTGTTTTCTTGATTTCACTTTCAGATGTTTTATCATTAGTGTATAGGAATGCCATAGATTTCTGTGCATTAATTTTGTATCCTGCTACTTTACCAAATTCATTGATTAGCTCTAGTAGTTTTCTGGTAACATCTTTAGGATTCTCTATGTATAGTATCGTGTCATCTGCAAACAGTGACAGCTTTACTTCTTCTTTCCCAATTTGGAATCCTTTTATTTCCTTTTCTTCTCTGATTGCTGTGGCTAAAACTTCCAAAACTATGTTGAATAAGAGTGGTGAGAGTGGGCAACCTTGTCTTGTTCCTGATCTTAGTGGAAATGCATTCAGTTTTTCACCATTGAGGACGATGTTGGCTGTGGGTTTGTCATATATGGCCTTTATTATAGTGAGGAAAGTTCCCTCTATGCCTACTTTCTGCAGGGTTTTTATCATAAATGTGTGTTGAATTTTGTCAAAAGCTTTCTCTGCATCTATTGAGACGATCATATGGTTTTTCTCCTTCAATTTGTTAATATGGTGTATCACGTTGATTGACTTGCGTATATTGAAGAATCCTTGCATTCCTGGAATAAGCCCCACTTGATCATGGTGTACGATCCGTTTAATGTGCTGTTGGATTCTGTTTGCTAGTATTTTGTTGAGGATTTTTGCATCTATGTTCATCAGTGATGTTGGCCTGTAGTTTTCTTTCTTTGTGACATCCTTGTCTGGTTTTGGTATCAGGGTGATGGTGGCCTCGTAGAATGAGTTTGGGAGTGTTCCTCCCTTTGCTATATTTTGGAAGAGTTTGAGAAGGATAGGTGATAGCTCTTCTCTAAATGTTTGATAGAATTCACCCGTGAAGCCATCTGGTCCTGGGCTTTTGTTCGTTGGAAGATTTTTAAGCACAGTTTCAATCTCAGTGCTTGTGATTGGTCTGTTCATATTTTCTATTTCTTCCTGATTCAGTCTTGACAGGTTGTGCATTTCTAAGAATTTGTCCATTTCTTCCAGGTTGTCCATTTTATTGGCATAGAGTTGCTTGTAGTAATCTCTCATGATCGTTTGTATTTCTGCAGTGTCAGTTGTTACTTCTCCTTTTTCATTTCTAATTCTATTGATTTGAGTCTTCTCTCTTTTTTTCTTGATGAGTCTGGCTAATGGTTTATCAATTTTGTTTATCTTCTCAAAGAACCAGCTTTTAGTTTTATTGATCTTTTCTATCGTTTCCTTCATTTCTTTTTCATTTATTTCTGGTCTGATTTTTATGATTTCTTTCCTCTGCTAACCTTGGGGTTTTTTTGTTTTTCTTTCTCTAATTGCTTTAGGTGCAGGTTTAGGTTGTTTATTCGAGATGTTTCCTGTTTCTTAAGGTAGGATTGTATTGCTATAAACTTCCCTCTTAGAACTGCTTTTGCTGCATCCCATAGGTTTTGGGTCGTTGTGTCTCCATTGTCATTTGTTTCTAGGTATTTTTTGATTTCCTCTTTGATTTCTTCAGAGATCACTTTGTTATTAAGTAGTGTATTGTTTAGCCTCCATGTGTTTGTATTTTTTACAGTTCTTTTCCTGTAATTGATATCTAGTCTCATAGCGTTGTGGTCGGAAAAGTTACTTGATACAATTTCAATTTTCTTAAATTTACCAAGGCTTGATTTGTGACCCAAGATATGATCTATCCTGGAGAATGTTCCATGAGCACTTGAGAACAATGTGTATCCTGTTGTTTTTGGATGGAATGTCCTATAAATATCAATGAAGTCCATCATATTTAATGTATCATTTAAAGCTTGTGTTTCCTTATTTATTTTCCTTTTGGATGATCTGTCCATTGGTGAAAGTGGGGTGTTATGAATGTGTTACTGTCGATTTCCCCTTTTATGCCTGTTAGTATTTGTCTTATGTACTGAGGTGCTCCTATGTTGGGTGCGTAAATATTTACAATTGTTATATCTTCTTCTTGGATCGATCCCTTGATCATTATATAGTGTCCTTCTTTGTCTCTTCTAATAGTCTTTATTTTAAAGTCTATTTTGTCTGATATGAGAATTGCTATTCCAGCTTTCTTTTGGTTTCCATTTGCATGGAATATCTTTTTCCATCCCCTTACTTTCAGTCTGTATGTGTCTCTAGATCTGAAGTGGATCTCTTGTAGACAGCATATATATGGGTCTTGTTTTTGTATCCATTCAGCCAGTCTGTGTCTTTTGGTGGGAGCAATTAGTCCATTTATATTTAAGGTAATTATCGATATGTATGTTCCTATTCCCATTTTCTTAATTGTTTTGGGTTTGTTGTTGTAGGTCTTTTCCTTTTCTTGTGTTTCTTGCCTAGAGAAGTTCCTTTAGCATTTGTTGTAAAGCTGGTTTGGTGGTGCTGAACTCTCTCAGCTTTTGCTTGTCTGTAAAGTTTTTAATTTCTCCATCAAATCTGAATGAGATCCTTGCTGGGTAGAGTAATCTTGGTTGTAGCTTTTTCTCTTTCATCACTTTAAATATGTCCTGCCACTCCCTTCTGGCTTGTATAGTTTCTGCTGAAAGATCAGCTGTTAACCTTATGGGAATTCCCTTGTGTGTTATTTGTTGTTTTTCCCTTGCTGCTTTTAATATATTTTCTTTGTATTTAGTTTTTTGACAGTTTGATTAATATGTGTCTTGGCGTATTTCTCCTTGGGTTTATCCTGTATGGGACTCTCTGTGCTTCCCGGACTTGATTAACTATTTCCTTGCCCATATTAGGGAAGTTTTCAACTATAATCTCTTCAAATATTTTCTCAGTCCCTTTCTTTTTCTCTTCTTCTTCTGGAACCCCTATAATTCGAATATTGGTGCATTTAATGTTGTCCCAGAGGTCTCTGAGACTGTCCTCAGTTCTTTTCATTCTTTTTTCTTTATTGTGCTCTGCAGTAGTTATTTCCACTATTTTATCTTCCAGGTCACTTATCCGTTCTTCTGCCTCAGTTATTCTGCTATTGATCCCATCTAGAGTATTTTTAATTTCATTTATTGTGTTGTTCATTGTTGCTTGTTTCATCTTTAGTTCTTCTAGGTCCTTGTTAAGTGTTTCTTGCATTTTGTCTATTCTATTTCCAAGATTTTGGATCATCTTTACTATCATTATTCTGAAGTCCTTTTCAGGTAGACTGCCTATTTCCTCTTCATTTGTTAGGTCTGGTGGGTTTTTATCTTGCTCCTTCATCTGCTTTGTGTTTTTTTTCTGTCTTCTCATTTTGCTTATCTTACTGTGTTTGGGGTCTCCTTTTTGCAGGCTGCAGGTTCGTAGTTCCCGTTGTTTTTGGTGTCTGTCCCCAGTGGCTAAGGTTGGTTCAGTGGGTTGTGTAGGTTTCCTGGTGGAGGGGACTAGTGCATGTGTTCTGATGGATGAGGCTGGATCTTGTCTTTTTGGTGGGCAGGTCCACGTCTGGTGGTGTGTTTTGGGGTGTCTGTGGCCTTATTATGATTTTAGGCAGCCTCTCTGCTAATGGGTGGGGTTGTGTTCCTGTCTTGCTCATTGTTTGGCATAGGATGTCCATCACTGTAGCTTGTTGGTTGTTGAGTGAAGCTGGGTGCTGGTATTGAGATAGAGATCTCTGGGAGATTTTTGCCGTTTGATATTATGTGGAGCTGGGAGGTCTCTTGTGGACCAGTGTCCTGAAGCTGGGTCTCCCACGTCAGAGGTACAGTACTGACTCCTGGCTACAGCACCAAGAGCCTTTCATCCACATGTCTTTCACGCCACCCTAGTTTCGAATCTCCTGCCCCTGCCCCTCAGGCTTGGTCCCCGTGGGAGCGATGTTTTCCATTTTTGCTTATTCACTGAAATATTTGTTCTTATGTGGTGATTGTTATCACTGTGTTCATTCATGGTGATTTTAGACATTTTTAATTGTTCTGTGTCAGGGATTCTTAACTTGTTTCATGGACTCTTTTGGCAGTTTTTGGTAAAGGCTATGGATAGTTCTTCAGAAAAGTATTTTAAAATATTAAAAATAAAATACATAGGATTACATAGGAGACAATAATATTGAAGTACAGTTACTAAATTGTTTTAAAAATTAGTTTGTGACATGGTAACGTGTTTTTTTTCTTTTTATCAATGCATTAAATAACAAGATGCAGAAATCTATAGTTACCTGGTGTCTGAATGATTACGAGCATCAGTGTTTTGAAACTGTGGCTTTGAAGATGAAGGGGAGGTCAGGGCGGTTGAGGACCTTCATGCCTCATGGTCCCTATTATCTGGGTGAAGGAATAGGCTCAGTTGTCTTTAGAATGTGCGGATTTGGGCTTGGGTTCAAGAGTGGTAAGGTTTGGGAACAGATGGGGCAGCCTTGCTTAGCTCTGACTATGTCCTAGGGTCTGAGAAACCTTTTATAGATGTTATTTCTTTGAACCCTGAGAACAGCTTCATGAGGAGTAGTTGCTGTTGTCATCTTTACTTGACCAGTGAAGCAGCTAAGCTTGGAAAGATTACCCACAAATAGATCATTGAAAAAAATATTGGCCATTTACTCGTCCTCAGAGGAAGTCCACCTAAATAATCCAGAAGCAGTATCCTGGTTAGTAAATCAATGCAAGGCCACAGTGGGGGCAGGGTTAGGGTTCAATCCTAATCCTTTGACCAGAGCCTGTTTTATCGCCTTTTGTCCATTCCCTCAGCTGGGAAAGATAAAAGAACTTCTCGGTGACCCTAAGGGCCACTTGAGATTGAAACCCCACATTCGTCTAATCTAGAAGACAAATCCCCAAACTCACTGTTAGGTGATTGTTCCTCCAGAAGCAGGAGGAGGGATGGGCTGTGGACTGGACAGTGTTCACACAGGGGGCTTTACCCTGACCTGGCTCTTCTCAGGGTCACAGTTTTCCCCAACGGAGAGGGAGAGGGTCTTCCTCTGAAAGGCCACCTGTGACACGTCTGCTAATGTTGAGCTAATAGCTTTTCATCACTGCTTCCTCAGTTTTATTTGGAGACATGGTGCTGGGGTATTTAAACTTAAGCATAAATTTTCGCAATGTGGTCTGCTGCTGGTATAATTGAAAGACAAGAGGCAAAGAGGTTGCAGCAGGCCACAGAGAGAACCATTCATGGGTGACAGTTTCTCACAAGAGTCAGATGTATTCAGGGGCCTTGGGGCAGCTTCTGGTGTTTAGAGCAGGAAGTACACCCCAACATCTCGGTTTGTGTAGTGATCAAAAAAAAATCATGAGATCTCTTTATTTTTCCTTTTTCCAAACATTCATATAAGTACCATTCACCAAGATAAATATATGTAGCAGAAGTGTACATAAATGTTCATTTAAACTGTTAAAAAGTGCCTATGGGAAGTCAGATAAGAGAGGCGGTTGAAACTTGGCTTGTGGGAGCCAGTTCCTTCTCTGCAGATTAGAGATGCCTTTACTGTTTCCTCTCAGACCCGACCAGTGAACGCAATTTCAGTAAATATACAGAAAACAGGCATTTCAGAAACATACACTCCTCTCTAAAAAAAACCTTGAACAAAATAACCCGGCAACCTTTATAGTGTTGGATGTTTGCACTGTCTCAAAACAAATATTGCTAAGGATAATTAGTCTTTGTCTTTGATTTATTGTTTTTTTGTCAGATATCTTAAGGCCTTTAGGCTTGAGGCCAGAAATAAATAGAAAATGTGTCCTAGTCCTTGATCTGATAATGCCAATAGCAAGTCGTATCAGATATTCATAATAAATAAAGATTTTTTTTTTTGCCTGTCCTTGGAACAGCAGGAAGCTTGTAAGCCAGCCTCCCTAAACTGTGACAAACAGGAAAATTGTGTTTCTTTTTAGATTTAACAGAGAATTAAATGATTAAAATGCTATCATTTCCAGCATTAATTCAGAGCGATCTATAAAAATTCTTCTAAGTTATAAGTAACCTCACAAATTTGTGTCAATTTTTGTAGGTTAGAGAGCACATGTCAGTGTGCTGGACCTCGTTGTATCAGAAAGGACAGAGTGCCTTTTTTTTTTTTTTAAGTAAGTATATAATTCAGTAATTCTGGGTTCAATTAAATGCTTTATTCAAGGAGAGTAAGAATTTCTGTTTGATTTCTTGTAAACAATAATTTCAAAAAATGAAATTTCCTCTAGGAAACAGGTGCTCTTTAATATTAACATAAAAAGAAATAAAAGTGCAAATAAAAAGTACTTACAAAATGTTTATTTTGTGGTTTAGGAGGCTTGCTTTCCCCACCCATCAGCTGAAAGATGTTTAGTGACACTTAATAAGTACTCGGAATAAGGTTTGTTCTAAAGCTCTCTGTATGCTATAGTTGTATGCCCCCTTTGCCCTTTAAATCTGAAATAAACTTGCAATGAAGTATAGAACCCAAACGGGCTGTTAGAGAAGTAGAAATGATAAGTGATTGATTTTTCTCAGCATAGATAACATTGCCTATTTCGTGATTCAGCAAATGCTGCTTTATACCATCAGTGAAGTGCCTCTTTGAACATGAGATTGTGATGTTGCCTTTAATATTTAATTTAATTGCAAATGCTGCTTATATGTCTGGCTTTTCTGCATAGCCCAGGTAGTAATTGCAGAGGAGAAGCTCTGTTTTCTGCTGAGGGGGTGTCAGGAAGAAGGGCAGGAGACGTTCAGGGGCTAGCTTGCTGCCCCCATGACTTCTCACCATTTCTGTTTATTCAGGCCATGTTATTTTGGCTGTTTCTGTGACTATCCTTTGTGCCTGTGCTGAGCTGGATTCAAAACCAGGTCTGCCTGACTTCCCAGTCCATGCTTCTAATAACTGTGAAATACTATCCACGTAGGGAAGACAGGGGAGTGTGGTGTTTGGTCAGGGCACTCCCCAGGTATTTAGTTTGCACACATGCCAGGTGCCTTCGATAACAAGACGAGTAGAATTTGTCCAAACTCTCAAAGAGCAAAAGATGGATGAGCAAAGAGACATGCCTGGGCAACAGGCATTCTTAGCCCAAGGTTGTTGAGATTTTTCTGGGCTGCCCTGGAGACTTGCTTGGTTGCTGAAGCCACTCAGAAACCTCTTAGCTTTGTTACATCCATCTAGAATGTCCTCCCTCCCTCCCTCCCTCCTCATGCCTCTGCATGTGGACTGGCTGAAACCTGCTAGTCCTTCAAGGTGAACTCAAAGGCAGCCCACTCTTGCTGGCTTCCCCAGTTCTCTAAAACCTGCTAGACAGCTTCCCTGAGCCACGCGGGGGACCCCGTGTCCCCGCCGCCACTGCAGGCTCGGCCATCAGGCAGCACGTCCCCAGCACCCTGCAAGGCAGCATAGGACCTGGTGTAGAAGCATTGCACGTAGCCTCTGAACACCAAGAAGTTAATTACAGGGAACTTCTGACTTTGGAGAAGCCCCCTTTTTACTTTATTATGAGTTCCCGGGAGCCAGTCTGTGGAACTGACCCAGAAGTGCCTGGACTTGGTGACTCATGGCCCTCAGTTCAGAGCGGTGCACGGGTCACCTGCCTGAGCAATCCTGCCACCTGGCCTGAGCCGTCCAAGCAGAATCGCACCTCCTTCCTCGTCCTGTGTTGGTGTCCCTCGGGTGGCTGTCATGAAGTTCCTTCTTTGTTGCCCCTCTTTCTCACTTGAAGAGTGGTGAAGAGCAGGGGCACAGATGGGTAACTGCTCAGGTGCACATGCCGACTTCACCTTTGTTCTGCTGGTCCATCCCCATCTCCTTCCAAATCTGTAGCCCTTCATCTTGCTTATCGTGATGACCGTGGCAACACTTTTGTCACAGCTCTTTTTGTTTGCCAAATTAAGCTTCTTGAATAAATGGATGGCATCTTTTTGTGTCTCCTTTTGCATTTTTCAAAATGCCTTTCATATAGAAGATATTTAATAAATATTGAGATAGCTGAAAGAATGAATTGACGCGTTATATATAATAAGGAAACGATCCTTCATGTGGTCAATGGATATTTATTGAGCACCTACTGTGTGCAGTCAGTGTTCTAGTACTGGTATTAAAAGGTGCTTCCAGAGGATTCCTATTTGGTGATCTTCCTGGTGGTGTTTCTGCTGATCCAAAATTTAAAAAAAAAAAAAAGTGTGACTGGGCTGTTGACATAATGCTTTTCAAGAGTCATTTGTTAATTTGTCAGTTTGTGTATGAACTGCCATGGCCTTTCCAGTTCTAGAATCCTTCTGTGATTCTTGTTTAATATTTCTCAGGGCCAACAAAGCCTCCCTTGCTTGTTTTGAATAAGTGCAGCCTTCTGGCTGATCACCACCACCTCTGCCCATTTTTCTGTCTCTGTCTCTTGGCCTGTCTGAGCTCATTCCTCTGCCCTTTCCTCTTTAGCCTGCTGCTTGACTTTTTCTTAGCTTCTCACCTTTTGTGGGGTGAATCTCACTAAACAAAAAGCAATGAGATAAATGGCTTCTGATACATATCATAAATAATGATTTAATTCCACACACTTGACACCGTGAGCCATTTATTTTAATGCTCTGAACTTGAAGGGTAGAAATAACTTTTCTTGATGGGGGTGTGGAGCGACAGAGTGCTCACCATGTTACGGGCTGATGCACAAGTATTCAGAATTGAGTTTTGCTGTATCATTTCATGACATCTGCCATTTGTAATATGCTTAGACCACTGAGATCAGAACAATTCTGTCTGGCCCGAGTGGTGTGAGACTGCATATTAATTGCTGCCCCTTACTATAGCAGCCCATACCCTGCAGTGTGAGTTCACCGTGGACACCTCGGTTTTCAACCTTCCCTTCTCCCTTCCTCCCCAGCCGCTCTTTAGCTCTCTGGGTAAACTGATTTCTCTCGGTATCAATCTACTCCTCTCTCTGCTCCTTCTGAATCTTGCTCTCACATGACAGCTCTCGTGTTCTGCTTTTCCTTCTGCCTAAGTTGTTTACATGTCTGTTTCCTCCCCTGGACTGTAAGCTCCTTGCTGTAGATCTTAGACTGCCTCATACAGCGTTCCCCCAGTGTTGGCCATTATTGGCACGTGAGTGACTGAGTTAATGAATATTTATGAGCAGAACATAAATTTTACAGGTAGAATAAAAAAAAAAAGGTTTCTCTTTTAAAACCTATATTTAAGGATGTAGAGCAAAATCAAAGTTTCAACCTCAGTCCTCTGACTTGCCTGCAACAATAGTGACATCCATTGAGTCCAACAGTATTCCCTGTTGGAGCTGGAAACGTCAGCTTGCCATGGAGTACCTGGAAAAAACATGTTTGGAGAGCAAAAGGAAAAAGGAATTAGGTAATATCAGCTTGTTACTTGTCTGATAAGGAAATACTAATTAAAATAAAAGTATTTGTGCCTGTTTTGAAATTATCAGCTTATTTATGGAAGAAAAAAGAATCATAAAATTGGCAAAACAACAATAAAATCATACCACAAATCATATTAAAAGAAAAAGAAGGGAAGGGGATGTGCTTTGAACCTGTAACTCCTTCAGAGCTCATCATTTCTTGATGCCCTTTGCCAGGCTGTGTGCTCAAGGAATCTAATGGTACACAAAGCCTCATTGCCAGATACTTCATTAAATCCTCAACCCATTAGGAGCTTTAATGGCCTATGCCATTGGACTAAGTATGGAAATCCAGTCCCCCAAGAAAGTACAGTGATCTATAAATCATACTTGCCTGAGGATTCTCTCAGCCCTTGACACAGAAGAATAGATGAAAAAACATTGTACTTCCTGAATTGCCTGATACTAGAGCCTCTCAGAATAATCCACACCCTTTAACACTTTAACCCACCAGCCCAGTGGTTCTCAAAGTGTGATCCCTGGATCAACAGCATCAGTATTACTGACAACTTGTCAGAAATGCAAATTCAACAGCCCCAGCCCAGACACACTGAAATTCTGGGGGTGGCGCCTGCAACCTGTGCTTGAAGCAGGCCTCCCAGTGATTCTGAAGCCCTCTAACATCTCTGGTGGCATAGTTACGTGTGGAGTCTTTTTTCACTGTTGAGGAAACAGGCGAGCAGGTCTATAGCTTGACCAAAATATACTTGCCTGGATTCAGTTTAGTTCAACAAACATTGAGCAGCTGTTATGTCCCAGGCATCCTTACTAGAAAACCATAAAGGTGAATGACACCTTAAAGTCACTCTCCAGTGTCATCTGTGTCAGCATTTTCCTGCTCTGCTGTGTTGGTCTCCCTGGACATCAGCCCTCCTCAACTTTGTTCTGAAGTACCCCAAGTGATGGCTCTCTAGGCTGCCTCATTTGACTTCTCAAACCTCCTTTATTTATCGTCTTCCAGAAATTGGTTCCTTATCCCTTTCCCAGTGGGTCACTGGCATCTCAAACAGGAACTGCAGGAAGAATGGCCCTGTCTTTCTGAACTTTCTGTGCTTTTAAGTGCCCAACAGTCTTACTGTTCACACATTCCTTTCAGTCCTCATCCCTCGAGAAATTGGTCACCTCAACCCTCATCTATTTCAAAACTAAAGCAGCTACTAAAGAGGTTCTTTCCCACAGCACACAGACTGTCCAGCCCTGGCCTTGAGTGAGTAGCTCTATTTAAAGGAAGATATAGAATTTCTGTCAACAAAGAATAACAGGAGTGAAAAACACTTAACATTTACCTTCCTCCTAATAGCCACTTCCCTAGTCCAAGTCGTCATCATCCTTTGCGTCAGTATTCCTGTGGCTTCCTAACAGTTTCATTTCCCACCAGTCTGCTCTTTATCCACCTTGCTGCTAGAGTGATCTTACTTAAATACTGATTCCATCATTTCACAGCTCACTATCTTCAAGTACGTGCCCATGGCCTATAGCTGGGGTCAGCACACTAGGGCACGTGCTTGTTGTTGTAAATAAAGTTTTATTGGAACACAGCCACGCCCATCATCTGTGAATTATCTGTAGCAGCTTTTACACTACAGTTGACCCTTGAGAAACATGGGTCCGTTTATCTGTGGATTTTTTTTTTCAATAAATATGTTGGAAATTTTTTTGGAGATTCGTGGCAATTTGAAAAACTTGCAGATGAACCATGTAGTTTAGAAATATGGAAAAAATTAAGAAAATGTTAGGTATGTCATGAATGCATAAACTATATGTAGATACTAGTCTATTTTATCATTTTCTACCATAAAATATACACAGATCTATTATAAAAAGTTAAAATTTATCAAAAGTTACACACACAAACACAGACCACACACGGTGCCACCCATTACATTAGGCTACCAGAGACCAGTCATATTACTGCTTCTTCATTATTAATGCATGAATCATTATACCTGTAAATAAATATGAATTTTTTAACATTATCTTTTCATTTTTGATGCCTACTGTTAGCAATATGTTTAACATCTACCGTTTTTCATATCATATAAGACAATATTGATGTAGGTACTGACAGACAATTCATCTTGTAAACAGATGACATAAACTTAGGCATGGATAAATATAGTACAGTACTGTAGATGTATTTTATCTTCTTTGATTTTTTAAATAACATTTTCTTTTCTCTAGTTTACTTTATTGTAAGAATAGCGTGTATAATACATATGACATACAAAATACGTGTTCATCGACTGTTTATGTTATGGGTAAGGCTTCTGGTCAGCAGTAGGCTCTTAGTAATTAAGTTTGGGGGAGTCAAAAGTTACATGATTTTTGACTGCGCAGGGGTTGGGGTTGGTGCCCCTAAGCCCCACATTGTTCAATTCAACTACACAATGTAGAGTTGAGTACTTGCAACTGGCACTGTATGGCTCACAAGCCTAAAATATTTATCTGGCATTTTAAGAAAACTTCTGCTACCCTTGGTCTATAAGATAAAATTTAGTCTGTTTACAGTTAACTTACTGATATGTTTGGGTTTAGTTCTACCAATTTATAACGTGCTTTTTCCTTTGCTGCCACCTGTTCTATGTTTCTGCTTCTTTCCTTTCATGTCTTTGTTTGAATTTATTATTTTTCCTTATTCTATTTGTTTTCACACTATTAGTGAATTGGTACTTTTACCCTTTTCCCAGACAATTCAAGAACATTTAGAACATTTAAAACTTCACTTTTACTACTTCTTCCTTATATGCTACAATTGTCATCTATTCAAATTCTCTCTCTGTTTTCAAACCCGGAAGACATTACTGTTATTGTTCATACAGTCCATATTCATTTAGATTTATCCACATATTTAGCATTTTGGTTATTCTTTACTTCTTCATTGCATACTTCTGATCCTTGAATGTGAAAAAGAAAAAATAATCTTTATGTTTGCTCTCACATTTGAATGAAAATTAGGCTGGATATAGACCAAATTTAATTTTCCTCTATAAATTGGAAGACTGTTTCATTGTCTTTTAGCACCCACTATTGCAGATTAGAGATCTGACAGTAATCTGATTTTTCTCTTTTATTCTTTGGAAGATTTTGGGATTTTCTCTTTTTATTTGGAAATATAACATGTATCTAAGATGTGTTTAGGTGATTAAAAAAAAAAAATTAACCCTACTTGTTGGGCCTTTTTCAGGTCTGGAAAATTTCTGTTATTTTCTCTTTTTCTATTCATCTAGAATGCCTTTTTTTTTTTTTTTTCAGTACACGGGCCTCTCACTGCCGTTGCCTCTCCCATTTAGGAGCACAGGCTCCAGACGAGCAGGCTCAGCGGCCATGGCTCACGGGCCCAACCGCTCCGCGGCATGTGGGATCTTCCCAGACCAGGGCACGAACCCATGTCCCCTGCATCGGCAGGCGGACTCTCAACCACTGCGCCACCAGGGAAGCCCTAGAATGCCTTTTAGAGAGATAATAGAACATCTGGATCTCTTTTCAATACTGCTTAGCATTTGTGTTCCATTTTCCTTCTTTTTTGATCTTTTCTTCTGTGTTCTGTACAATCTCTGGGCTCCATCTTCCAGTTGCTAAT